>NW_024609868.1:90111418-90711418 GCF_016920785.2 Ixodes scapularis | reverse complement strand
GGATTTCCACGACGACTAGGGAGAAGGAAGTAACGTCAACGACACAACAAACGCAGATTGAATGTTGACAGACGAAAATAAAATCAACATCCAATCTGCGTTTGCTCCATTGTTGACGTCATTTCCTTCTCTATAGTCGCCGTGAGAGTCCAAAAAGCGCAACATAGGACCCCAGGGGCCCTATTGCGTTTTTTTCTTTTGGATTTCCACGACGACTAGGGAGAGGGAAGTAACGTCAACGACACAACAAACGCAGATTGAATGTTGACAGACGAAAATAAAATCAACATCCAATCTGCGTTTGCTCCATTGTTGACGTCATTTCCTTCTCTATAGTCGCCGTGAGAGTCCAAAAAGCGCAACATAGGACCCCAGGGGCCCTATTGCGTTTTTTTCTTTTGGATTTCCACGACGACTAGGGAGAAGGAAGTAACGTCAACGACACAACAAACGCAGATTGAATGTTGACAGACGAAAATAAAATCAACATCCAATCTGCGTTTGCTCCATTGTTGACGTCATTTCCTTCTCTATAGTCGCCGTGAGAGTCCAAAAAGCGCAACATAGGACCCCAGGGGCCCTATTGCGTTTTTTTCTTTTGGATTTCCACGACGACTAGGGAGAAGGAAGTAACGTCAACGACACAACAAACTCAGATTGAATGTTGACAGACGAAAATAAAATCAACATCCAATCTGCGTTTGCTCCATTGTTGACGTCATTTCCTTCTCTATAGTCGCCGTGAGAGTCCAAAAAGCGCAACATAGGACCCCAGGGGCCCTATTGTGTTTTTTTCTTTTGGATTTCAACGACGACTGGGGAGAGGGAAGTAACGTCAACGACACAACAAACGCAGATTGAATGTTGACAGACGAAAATAAAATCAACATCCAATCTGCGTTTGCTCCATTGTTGACGTCATTTCCTTCTCTATAGTCGCCGTGAGAGTCCAAAAAGCGCAACATAGGACCCCAGGGGCCCTATTGCGTTTTTTTCTTTTGGATTTCCACGACGACTAGGGAGAAGGAAGTAACGTCAACGACACAACAAACGCAGATTGAATGTTGACAGACGAAAATAAAATCAACATCCAATCTGCGTTTGCTCCATTGTTGACGTCATTTCCTTCTCTATAGTCGCCGTGAGAGTCCAAAAAGCGCAACATAGGACCCCAGGGGCCCTATTGCGTTTTTTTCTTTTGGATTTCCACGACGACTAGGGAGAAGGAAGTAACGTCAACGACACAACAAACGCAGATTGAATGTTGACAGACGAAAATAAAATCAACATCCAATCTGCGTTTGCTCCATTGTTGACGTCATTTCCTTCTCTATAGTCGCCGTGAGAGTCCAAAAAGCGCAACATAGGACCCCAGGGGCCCTATTGCGTTTTTTTCTTTTGGATTTCCACGACGACTAGGGAGAGGGAAGTAACGTCAACGACACAACAAACGCAGATTGAATGTTGACAGACGAAAATAAAATCAACATCCAATCTGCGTTTGCTCCATTGTTGACGTCATTTCCTTCTCTATAGTCGCCGTGAGAGTCCAAAAAGCGCAACATAGGACCCCAGGGGCCCTATTGCGTTTTTTTCTTTTGGATTTCAACGACGACTGGGGAGAAGGAAGTAACGTCAACGACACAACAAACGCAGATTGAATGTTGACAGACGAAAATAAAATCAACATCCAATCTGCGTTTGCTCCATTGTTGACGTCATTTCCTTCTCTATAGTCGCCGTGAGAGTCCAAAAAGCGCAACATAGGACCCCAGGGGCCCTATTGCGTTTTTTTTTTTGGATTTCCACGACGACTGGGGAGAGGGAAGTAACGTCAACGACACAACAAACGCAGATTGAATGTTGACAGACGAAAATAAAATCAACATCCAATCTGCGTTTGCTCCATTGTTGACGTCATTTCCTTCTCTATAGTCGCCGTGAGAGTCCAAAAAGCGCAACATAGGACCCCAGGGGCCCTATTGCGTTTTTTTCTTTTGGATTTCCACGACGACTAGGGAGAAGGAAGTAACGTCAACGACACAACAAACGCAGATTGAATGTTGACAGACGAAAATAAAATCAACATCCAATCTGCGTTTGCTCCATTGTTGACGTCATTTCCTTCTCTATAGTCGCCGTGAGAGTCCAAAAAGCGCAACATAGGACCCCAGGGGCCCTATTGCGTTTTTTTCTTTTGGATTTCCACGACGACTAGGGAGAGGGAAGTAACGTCAACGACACAACAAACGCAGATTGAATGTTGACAGACGAAAATAAAATCAACATCCAATCTGCGTTTGCTCCATTGTTGACGTCATTTCCTTCTCTATAGTCGCCGTGAGAGTCCAAAAAGCGCAACATAGGACCCCAGGGGCCCTATTGCGTTTTTTTCTTTTGGATTTCCACGACGACTAGGGAGAGGGAAGTAACGTCAACGAAACAACAAACGCAGATTGAATGTTGACAGACAAAAATAAAATCAACATCCAATCTGCGTTTGCTCCATTGTTGACGTCATTTCCTTCTCTATAGTCGCCGTGAGAGTCCATAAAGCGCAACATAGGACCCCAGGGGCCCTTTTGCGTTTTTTTCTTTTGGATTTCCACGACGACTAGGGAGAAGGAAGTAACGTCAACGACACAACAAACGCAGATTGAATGTTGACAGACGAAAATAAAATCAACATCCAATCTGCGTTTGCTCCATTGTTGACGTCATTTCCTTCTCTATAGTCGCCGTGAGAGTCCAAAAAGCGCAACATAGGACCCCAGGGGCCCTTTTGCGTTTTTTTCTTTCGGATTTCAACGACGACTGGGGAGAGGGAAGTAACGTCAACGACACAACAAACGCAGATTGAATGTTGACAGACGAAAATAAAATCAACATCCAATCTGCGTTTGCTCCATTGTTGACGTCATTTCCTTCTCTATAGTCGCCGTGAGAGTCCAAAAAGCGCAACATAGGACCCCAGGGGCCCTATTGCGTTTTTTTCTTTTGGATTTCCACGACGACTAGGGAGAGGGAAGTAACGTCAACGACACAACAAACGCAGATTGAATGTTGACAGACGAAAATAAAATCAACATCCAATCTGCGTTTGCTCCATTGTTGACGTCATTTCCTTCTCTATAGTCGCCGTGAGAGTCCAAAAAGCGCAACATAGGACCCCAGGGGCCCTATTGCGTTTTTTTCTTTTGGATTTCAACGACGACTGGGGAGAGGGAAGTAACGTCAACGACACAACAAACGCAGATTGAATGTTGACAGACGAAAATAAAATCAACATCCAATCTGCGTTTGCTCCATTGTTGACGTCATTTCCTTCTCTATAGTCGCCGTGAGAGTCCAAAAAGCGCAACATAGGACCCCAGGGGCCCTAATGCGTTTTTTTCTTTTGGATTTCCACGACGACTAGGGAGAGGGAAGTAACGTCAACGACACAACAAACGCAGATTGAATGTTGACAGACGAAAATAAAATCAACATCCAATCTGCGTTTGCTCCATTGTTGACGTCATTTCCTTCTCTATAGTCGCCGTGAGAGTCCAAAAAGCGCAACATAGGACCCCAGGGGCCCTATTGCGTTTTTTTCTTTTGGATTTCAACGACGACTGGGGAGAGGGAAGTAACGTCAACGACAGAACAAACGCAGATTGAATGTTGACAGACGAAAATAAAATCAACATCCAATCTGCGTTTGCTCCATTGTTGACGTCATTTCCTTCTCTATAGTCGCCGTGAGAGTCCAAAAAGCGCAACATAGGACCCCAGGGGCCCTATTGCGTTTTTTTCTTTTGGATTTCCACGACGACTAGGGAGAGGGAAGTAACGTCAACGACAGAACAAACGCAGATTGAATGTTGACAGACGAAAATAAAATCAACATCCAATCTGCGTTTGCTCCATTGTTGACGTCATTTCCTTCTCTATAGTCGCCGTGAGAGTCCAAAAAGCGCAACATAGGACCCCAGGGGCCCTATTGCGTTTTTTTCTTTTGGATTTCAACGACGACTGGGGAGAGGGAAGTAACGTCAACGACACAACAAACGCAGATTGAATGTTGACAGACGAAAATAAAATCAACATCCAATCTGCGTTTGCTTCATTGTTGACGTCATTTCCTTCTCTATAGTCGCCGTGAGAGTCCAAAAAGCGCAACATAGGACCCCAGGGGCCCTATTGCGTTTTTTTCTTTTGGATTTCCACGACGACTAGGGAGAAGGAAGTAACGTCAACGACACAACAAACGCAGATTGAATGTTGACAGACGAAAATAAAATCAACATCCAATCTGCGTTTGCTCCATTGTTGAGGTCATTTCCTTCTCTATAGTCGCCGTGAGAGACCAAAAAGCGCAACATAGGACCCCAGGGGCCCTATTGCGTTTTTTTCTTTTGGATTTCCACGACGACTAGGGAGAAGGAAGTAACGTCAACGACACAACAAACGCAGATTGAATGTTGACAGACGAAAATAAAATCAACATCCAATCTGCGTTTGCTCCATTGTTGAGGTCATTTCCTTCTCTATAGTCGCCGTGAGAGTCCAAAAAGCGCAACATAGGACCCCAGGGGCCCTATTGCGTTTTTTTCTTTTGGATTTCAACGACGACTGGGGAGAGGGAAGTAACGTCAACGACAGAACAAACGCAGATTGAATGTTGACAGACGAAAATAAAATCAACATCCAATCTGCGTTTGCTCCATTGTTGACGTCATTTCCTTCTCTATAGTCGCCGTGAGAGTCCAAAAAGCGCAACATAGGACCCCAGGGGCCCTATTGCGTTTTTTTCTTTTGGATTTCCACGACGACTAGGGAGAGGGAAGTAACGTCAACGACAGAACAAACGCAGATTGAATGTTGACAGACGAAAATAAAATCAACATCCAATCTGCGTTTGCTCCATTGTTGACGTCATTTCCTTCTCTATAGTCGCCGTGAGAGTCCAAAAAGCGCAACATAGGACCCCAGGGGCCCTATTGCGTTTTTTTCTTTTGGATTTCAACGACGACTGGGGAGAGGGAAGTAACGTCAACGACACAACAAACGCAGATTAAATGTTGACAGACGAAAATAAAATCAACATCCAATCTGCGTTTGCTTCATTGTTGACGTCATTTCCTTCTCTATAGTCGCCGTGAGAGTCCAAAAAGCGCAACATAGGACCCCAGGGGCCCTATTGCGTTTTTTTCTTTTGGATTTCCACGACGACTAGGGAGAAGGAAGTAACGTCATCGACACAACAAACGCAGATTGAATGTTGACAGACGAAAATAAAATCAACATCCAATCTGCGTTTGCTCCATTGTTGACGTCATTTCCTTCTCTATAGTCGCCGTGAGAGACCAAAAAGCGCAACATAGGACCCCAGGGGCCCTATTGCGTTTTTTTCTTTTGGATTTCAACGACGACTGGGGAGAGGGAAGTAACGTCAACGACACAACAAACGCAGATTGAATGTTGACAGACGAAAATAAAATCAACATCCAATCTGCGTTTGCTTCATTGTTGACGTCATTTCCTTCTCTATAGTCGCCGTGAGAGTCCAAAAAGCGCAACATAGGACCCCAGGGGCCCTATTGCGTTTTTTTCTTTTGGATTTCCACGACGACTAGGGAGAAGGAAGTAACGTCAACGACACAACAAACGCAGATTGAATGTTGACAGACGAAAATAAAATCAACATCCAATCTGCGTTTGCTCCATTGTTGACGTCATTTCCTTCTCTATAGTCGCCGTGAGAGACCAAAAAGCGCAACATAGGACCCCAGGGGCCCTATTGCGTTTTTTTCTTTTGGATTTCAACGACGACTGGGGAGAGGGAAGTAACGTCAACGACACAACAAACGCAGATTGAATGTTGACAGACGAAAATAAAATCAACATCCAATCTGCGTTTGCTTCATTGTTGACGTCATTTCCTTCTCTATAGTCGCCGTGAGAGTCCAAAAAGCGCAACATAGGACCCCAGGGGCCCTATTGCGTTTTTTTCTTTTGGATTTCCACGACGACTAGGGAGAAGGAAGTAACGTCAACGACACAACAAACGCAGATTGAATGTTGACAGACGAAAATAAAATCAACATCCAATCTGCGTTTGCTCCATTGTTGACGTCATTTCCTTCTCTATAGTCGCCGTGAGAGTCCAAAAAGCGCAACATAGGACCCCAGGGGCCCTATTGCGTTTTTTTCTTTTGGATTTCAACGACGACTGGGGAGAGGGAAGTAACGTCAACGACACAACAAACGCAGATTGAATGTTGACAGACGAAAATAAAATCAACATCCAATCTGCGTTTGCTCCATTGTTGACGTCATTTCCTTCTCTATAGTCGCCGTGAGAGTCCAAAAAGCGCAACATAGGACCCCAGGGGCCCTATTGCGTTTTTTTCTTTTGGATTTCCACGACGACTAGGGAGAGGGAAGTAACGTCAACGACAGAACAAACGCAGATTGAATGTTGACAGACGAAAATAAAATCAACATCCAATCTGCGTTTGCTCCATTGTTGACGTCATTTCCTTCTCTATAGTCGCCGTGAGAGTCCAAAAAGCGCAACATAGGACCCCAGGGGCCCTATTGCGTTTTTTTCTTTTGGATTTCAACGACGACTGGGGAGAGGGAAGTAACGTCAACGACACAACAAACGCAGATTGAATGTTGACAGACGAAAATAAAATCAACATCCAATCTGCGTTTGCTCCATTGTTGACGTCATTTCCTTCTCTATAGTCGCCGTGAGAGTCCAAAAAGCGCAACATAGGACCCCAGGGGCCCTATTGCGTTTTTTTCTTTTGGATTTCAACGACGACTAGGGAGAGGGAAGTAACGTCAACGACACAACAAACGCAGATTGAATGTTGACAGACGAAAATAAAATCAACATCCAATCTGCGTTTGCTCCATTGTTGACGTCATTTCCTTCTCTATAGTCGCCGTGAGAGTCCAAAAAGCGCAACATAGGACCCCAGGGGCCCTATTGCGTTTTTTTCTTTTGGATTTCCACGACGACTAGGGAGAGGGAAGTAACGTCAACGACACAACAAACGCAGATTGAATGTTGACAGACGAAAATAAAATCAACATCCAATCTGCGTTTGCTCCATTGTTGACGTCATTTCCTTCTCTATAGTCGCCGTGAGAGTCCAAAAAGCGCAACATAGGACCCCAGGGGCCCTATTGCGTTTTTTTCTTTTGGATTTCAACGACGACTGGGGAGAGGGAAGTAACGTCAACGACAGAACAAACGCAGATTGAATGTTGACAGACGAAAATAAAATCAACATCCAATCTGCGTTTGCTCCATTGTTGACGTCATTTCCTTCTCTATAGTCGCCGTGAGAGTCCAAAAAGCGCAACATAGGACCCCAGGGGCCCTATTGCGTTTTTTTCTTTTGGATTTCAACGACGACTGGGGAGAGGGAAGTAACGTCAACGACACAACAAACGCAGATTGAATGTTGACAGACGAAAATAAAATCAACATCCAATCTGCGTTTGCTCCATTGTTGACGTCATTTCCTTCTCTATAGTCGCCGTGAGAGTCCAAAAAGCGCAACATAGGACCCCAGGGGCCCTATTGCGTTTTTTTCTTTTGGATTTCCACGACGACTAGGGAGAGGGAAGTAACGTCAACGACACAACAAACGCAGATTGAATGTTGACAGACGAAAATAAAATCAACATCCAATCTGCGTTTGCTCCATTGTTGACGTCATTTCCTTCTCTATAGTCGCCGTGAGAGTCCAAAAAGCGCAACATAGGACCCCAGGGGCCCTATTGCGTTTTTTTCTTTTGGATTTCAACGACGACTGGGGAAAGGGAAGTAACGTCAACGACAGAACAAACGCAGATTGAATGTTGACAGACGAAAATAAAATCAACATCCAATCTGCGTTTGCTCCATTGTTGACGTCATTTCCTTCTCTATAGTCGCCGTGAGAGTCCAAAAAGCGCAACATAGGACCCCAGGGGCCCTATTGCGTTTTTTTCTTTTGGATTTCCACGACGACTAGGGAGAGGGAAGTAACGTCAACGACAGAACAAACGCAGATTGAATGTTGACAGACGAAAATAAAATCAACATCCAATCTGCGTTTGCTCCATTGTTGACGTCATTTCCTTCTCTATAGTCGCCGTGAGAGTCCAAAAAGCGCAACATAGGACCCCAGGGGCCCTATTGCGTTTTTTTCTTTTGGATTTCAACGACGACTGGGGAGAGGGAAGTAACGTCAACGACACAACAAACGCAGATTGAATGTTGACAGACGAAAATAAAATCAACATCCAATCTGCGTTTGCTCCATTGTTGACGTCATTTCCTTCTCTATAGTCGCCGTGAGAGTCCAAAAAGCGCAACATAGGACCCCAGGGGCCCTATTGCGTTTTTTTCTTTTGGATTTCAACGACGACTGGGGAGAAGGAAGTAACGTCAACGACACAACAAACGCAGATTGAATGTTGACAGACGAAAATAAAATCAACATCCAATCTGCGTTTGCTCCATTGTTGACGTCATTTCCTTCTCTATAGTCGCCGTGAGAGTCCAAAAAGCGCAACATAGGACCCCAGGGGCCCTATTGCGTTTTTTTCTTTTGGATTTCAACGACGACTGGGGAGAGGGAAGTAACGTCAACGACACAACAAACGCAGATTGAATGTTGACAGACGAAAATAAAATCAACATCCAATCTGCGTTTGCTCCATTGTTGACGTCATTTCCTTCTCTATAGTCGCCGTGAGAGTCCAAAAAGCGCAACATAGGACCCCAGGGGCCCTATTGCGTTTTTTTCTTTTGGATTTCAACGACGACTGGGGAGAGGGAAGTAACGTCAACGACACAACAAACGCAGATTGAATGTTGACAGACGAAAATAAAATCAACATCCAATCTGCGTTTGCTCCATTGTTGACGTCATTTCCTTCTCTATAGTCGCCGTGAGAGTCCAAAAAGCGCAACATAGGACCCCAGGGGCCCTATTGCGTTTTTTTCTTTTGGATTTCAACGACGACTGGGGAGAGGGAAGTAACGTCAACGACACAACAAACGCAGATTGAATGTTGACAGACGAAAATAAAATCAACATCCAATCTGCGTTTGCTCCATTGTTGACGTCATTTCCTTCTCTATAGTCGCCGTGAGAGTCCAAAAAGCGCAACATAGGACCCCAGGGGCCCTATTGCGTTTTTTTCTTTTGGATTTCAACGAGGACTGGGGAGAGGGAAGTAACGTCAACGACACAACAAACGCAGATTGAATGTTGACAGACGAAAATAAAATCAACATCCAATCTGCGTTTGCTCCATTGTTGACGTCATTTCCTTCTCTATAGTCGCCGTGAGAGTCCAAAAAGCGCAACATAGGACCCCAGGGGCCCTATTGCGTTTTTTTCTTTTGGATTTCAACGACGACTGGGGAGAAGGAAGTAACGTCAACGACACAACAAACGCAGATTGAATGTTGACAGACGAAAATAAAATCAACATCCAATCTGCGTTTGCTCCATTGTTGACGTCATTTCCTTCTCTATAGTCGCCGTGAGAGTCCAAAAAGCGCAACATAGGACCCCAGGGGCCCTATTGCGTTTTTTTCTTTTGGATTTCCACGACGACTAGGGAGAAGGAAGTAACGTCAACGACACAACAAACGCAGATTGAATGTTGACAGACGAAAATAAAATCAACATCCAATCTGCGTTTGCTCCATTGTTGACGTCATTTCCTTCTCTATAGTCGCCGTGAGAGTCCAAAAAGCGCAACATAGGACCCCAGGGGCCCTATTGCGTTTTTTTCTTTTGGATTTCCACGACGACTAGGGAGAGGGAAGTAACGTCAACGACACAACAAACGCAGATTGAATGTTGACAGACGAAAATAAAATCAACATCCAATCTGCGTTTGCTCCATTGTTGACGTCATTTCCTTCTCTATAGTCGCCGTGAGAGTCCAAAAAGCGCAACATAGGACCCCAGGGGCCCTATTGCGTTTTTTTCTTTTGGATTTCAACGACGACTGGGGAGAAGGAAGTAACGTCAACGACACAACAAACGCAGATTGAATGTTGACAGACGAAAATAAAATCAACATCCAATCTGCGTTTGCTCCATTGTTGACGTCATTTCCTTCTCTATAGTCGCCGTGAGAGTCCAAAAAGCGCAACATAGGACCCCAGGGGCCCTATTGCGTTTTTTTCTTTTGGATTTCAACGACGACTAGGGAGAAGGAAGTAACGTCAACGACACAACAAACGCAGATTGAATGTTGACAGACGAAAATAAAATCAACATCCAATCTGCGTTTGCTCCATTGTTGACGTCATTTCCTTCTCTATAGTCGCCGTGAGAGTCCAAAAAGCGCAACATAGGACCCCAGGGGCCCTATTGCGTTTTTTTCTTTTGGATTTCAACGACGACTAGGGAGAGGGAAGTAACGTCAACGACACAACAAACGCAGATTGAATGTTGACAGACGAAAATAAAATCAACATCCAATCTGCGTTTGCTCCATTGTTGACGTCATTTCCTTCTCTATAGTCGCCGTGAGAGTCCAAAAAGCGCAACATAGGACCCCAGGGGCCCTATTGCGTTTTTTTCTTTTGGATTTCCACGACGACTAGGGAGAGGGAAGTAACGTCAACGACACAACAAACGCAGATTGAATGTTGACAGACGAAAATAAAATCAACATCCAATCTGCGTTTGCTCCATTGTTGACGTCATTTCCTTCTCTATAGTCGCCGTGAGAGTCCAAAAAGCGCAACATAGGACCCCAGGGGCCCTATTGCGTTTTTTTCTTTTGGATTTCAACGACGACTAGGGAGAGGGAAGTAACGTCAACGACACAACAAACGCAGATTGAATGTTGACAGACGAAAATAAAATCAACATCCAATCTGCGTTTGCTCCATTGTTGACGTCATTTCCTTCTCTATAGTCGCCGTGAGAGTCCAAAAAGCGCAACATAGGACCCCAGGGGCCCTATTGCGTTTTTTTCTTTTGGATTTCAACGACGACTAGGGAGAGGGAAGTAACGTCAACGACACAACAAACGCAGATTGAATGTTGACAGACGAAAATAAAATCAACATCCAATCTGCGTTTGCTCCATTGTTGACGTCATTTCCTTCTCTATAGTCGCCGTGAGAGTCCAAAAAGCGCAACATAGGACCCCAGGGGCCCTATTGCGTTTTTTTCTTTTGGATTTCCACGACGACTAGGGAGAGGGAAGTAACGTCAACGACACAACAAACGCAGATTGAATGTTGACAGACGAAAATAAAATCAACATCCAATCTGCGTTTGCTCCATTGTTGACGTCATTTCCTTCTCTATAGTCGCCGTGAGAGTCCAAAAAGCGCAACATAGGACCCCAGGGGCCCTATTGCGTTTTTTTCTTTTGGATTTCCACGACGACTAGGGAGAAGGAAGTAACGTCAACGACACAACAAACGCAGATTGAATGTTGACCGACGAAAATAAAATCAACATCCAATCTGCGTTTGCTCCATTGTTGACGTCATTTCCTTCTCTATAGTCGCCGTGAGAGTCCAAAAAGCGCAACATAGGACCCCAGGGGCCCTATTGCGTTTTTTTCTTTTGGATTTCCACGACGACTAGGGAGAGGGAAGTAACGTCAACGACACAACAAACGCAGATTGAATGTTGACAGACGAAAATAAAATCAACATCCAATCTGCGTTTGCTCCATTGTTGACGTCATTTCCTTCTCTATAGTCGCCGTGAGAGTCCAAAAAGCGCAACATAGGACCCCAGGGGCCCTATTGCGTTTTTTTCTTTTGGATTTCAACGACGACTGGGGAGAAGGAAGTAACGTCAACGACACAACAAACGCAGATTGAATGTTGACAGACGAAAATAAAATCAACATCCAATCTGCGTTTGCTCCACTGTTGACGTCATTTCCTTCTCTATAGTCGCCGTGAGAGTCCAAAAAGCGCAACATAGGACCCCAGGGGCCCTATTGCGTTTTTTTTTTTGGATTTCCACGACGACTGGGGAGAGGGAAGTAACGTCAACGACACAACAAACGCAGATTGAATGTTGACAGACGAAAATAAAATCAACATCCAATCTGCGTTTGCTCCATTGTTGACGTCATTTCCTTCTCTATAGTCGCCGTGAGAGTCCAAAAAGCGCAACATAGGACCCCAGGGGCCCTATTGCGTTTTTTTCTTTTGGATTTCCACGACGACTAGGGAGAAGGAAGTAACGTCAACGACACAACAAACGCAGATTGAATGTTGACAGACGAAAATAAAATCAACATCCAATCTGCGTTTGCTCCATTGTTGACGTCATTTCCTTCTCTATAGTCGCCGTGAGAGTCCAAAAAGCGCAACATAGGACCCCAGGGGCCCTATTGCGTTTTTTTCTTTTGGATTTCCACGACGACTAGGGAGAGGGAAGTAACGTCAACGACACAACAAACGCAGATTGAATGTTGACAGACGAAAATAAAATCAACATCCAATCTGCGTTTGCTCCATTGTTGACGTCATTTCCTTCTCTATAGTCGCCGTGAGAGTCCAAAAAGCGCAACATAGGACCCCAGGGGCCCTATTGCGTTTTTTTCTTTTGGATTTCCACGACGACTAGGGAGAGGGAAGTAACGTCAACGACACAACAAACGCAGATTGAATGTTGACAGACGAAAATAAAATCAACATCCAATCTGCGTTTGCTCCATTGTTGACGTCATTTCCTTCTCTATAGTCGCCGTGAGAGTCCAAAAAGCGCAACATAGGACCCCAGGGGCCCTATTGCGTTTTTTTCTTTTGGATTTCAACGACGACTGGGGAGAAGGAAGTAACGTCAACGACACAACAAACGCAGATTGAATGTTGACAGACGAAAATAAAATCAACATCCAATCTGCGTTTGCTCCATTGTTGACGTCATTTCCTTCTCTATAGTCGCCGTGAGAGTCCAAAAAGCGCAACATAGGACCCCAGGGGCCCTATTGCGTTTTTTTTTTTTTGGATTTCCACGACGACTGGGGAGAGGGAAGTAACGTCAACGACACAACAAACGCAGATTGAATGTTGACAGACGAAAATAAAATCAACATCCAATCTGCGTTTGCTCCATTGTTGACGTCATTTCCTTCTCTATAGTCGCCGTGAGAGTCCAAAAAGCGCAACATAGGACCCCAGGGGCCCTTTTGCGTTTTTTTCTTTTGGATTTCAACGACGACTGGGGAGAGGGAAGTAACGTCAACGACACAACAAACGCAGATTGAATGTTGACAGACGAAAATAAAATCAACATCCAATCTGCGTTTGCTCCATTGTTGACGTCATTTCCTTCTCTATAGTCGCCGTGAGAGTCCAAAAAGCGCAACATAGGACCCCAGGGGCCCTTTTGCGTTTTTTTCTTTTGGATTTCAACGACGACTGGGGAGAGGGAAGTAACGTCAACGACACAACAAACGCAGATTGAATGTTGACAGACGAAAATAAAATCAACATCCAATCTGCGTTTGCTCCATTGTTGACGTCATTTCCTTCTCTATAGTCGCCGTGAGAGTCCAAAAAGCGCAACATAGGACCCCAGGGGCCCTATTGCGTTTTTTTCTTTTGGATTTCAACGACGACTGGGGAGAGGGAAGTAACGTCAACGACACAACAAACGCAGATTGAATGTTGACAGACGAAAATAAAATCAACATCCAATCTGCGTTTGCTCCATTGTTGACGTCATTTCCTTCTCTATAGTCGCCGTGAGAGTCAAAAAAGCGCAACATAGGACCCCAGGGGCCCTATTGCGTTTTTTTCTTTTGGATTTCAACGACGACTGGGGAGAGGGAAGTAACGTCAACGACACAACAAACGCAGATTGAATGTTGACAGACGAAAATAAAATCAACATCCAATCTGCGTTTGCTCCATTGTTGACGTCATTTCCTTCTCTATAGTCGCCGTGAGAGTCCAAAAAGCGCAACATAGGACCCCAGGGGCCCTATTGCGTTTTTTTCTTTTGGATTTCAACGACGACTGGGGAGAGGGAAGTAACGTCAACGACACAACAAACGCAGATTGAATGTTGACAGACGAAAATAAAATCAACATCCAATCTGCGTTTGCTCCATTGTTGACGTCATTTCCTTCTCTATAGTCGCCGTGAGAGTCCAAAAAGCGCAACATAGGACCCCAGGGGCCCTATTGCGTTTTTTTCTTTTGGATTTCAACGACGACTGGGGAGAGGGAAGTAACGTCAACGACACAACAAACGCAGATTGAATGTTGACAGACGAAAATAAAATCAACATCCAATCTGCGTTTGCTCCATTGTTGACGTCATTTCCTTCTCTATAGTCGCCGTGAGAGTCAAAAAAGCGCAACATAGGACCCCAGGGGCCCTATTGCGTTTTTTTCTTTTGGATTTCAACGACGACTGGGGAGAGGGAAGTAACGTCAACGACACAACAAACGCAGATTGAATGTTGACAGACGAAAATAAAATCAACATCCAATCTGCGTTTGCTCCATTGTTGACGTCATTTCCTCCTCTATAGTCGCCGTGAGAGTCCAAAAAGCGCAACATAGGACCCCAGGGGCCCTATGTTGCGTTTTTTTCTTTTGGATTTCAACGACGACTGGGGAGAGGGAAGTAACGTCAACGACACAACAAACGCAGATTGAATGTTGACAGACGAAAATAAAATCAACATCCAATCTGCGTTTGCTCCATTGTTGACGTCATTTCCTTCTCTATAGTCGCCGTGAGAGTCCAAAAAGCGCAACATAGGACCCCAGGGGCCCTATTGCGTTTTTTTCTTTTGGATTTCAACGACGACTGGGGAGAGGGAAGTAACGTCAACGACACAACAAACGCAGATTGAATGTTGACAGAGGAAGTAAAATCAACATCCAATCTGCGTTTGCTCCATTGTTGACGTCATTTCCTTCTCTATAGTCGCCGTGAGAGTCCAAAAAGCGCAACATAGGACCCCAGGGGCCCTATTGCGTTTTTTTCTTTTGGATTTCAACGACGACTGGGGAGAGGGAAGTAACGTCAACGACACAACAAATGCAGATTGAATGTTGACAGACGAAAATAAAATCAACATCCAATCTGCGTTTGCTCCATTGTTGACGTCATTTCCTTCTCTATAGTCGCCGTGAGAGTCCAAAAAGCGCAACATAGGACCCCAGGGGCCCTATTGCGTTTTTTTCTTTTGGATTTCAACGACGACTGGGGAGAGGGAAGTAACGTCAACGACACAACAAACGCAGATTGAATGTTGACAGACGAAAATAAAATCAACATCCAATCTGCGTTTGCTCCATTGTTGACGTCATTTCCTTCTCTATAGTCGCCGTGAGAGTCCAAAAAGCGCAACATAGGACCCCAGGGGCCCTATTGCGTTTTTTTCTTTTGGATTTCCACGACAACTAGGGAGAGGGAAGTAACGTCAACGACAAAACAAACGCAGATTGAATGTTGACAGACGAAAATAAAATCAACATCCAATCTGCGTTTGCTCCATTGTTGACGTCATTTCCTTCTCTATAGTCGCCGTGAGAGTCCAAAAAGCGCAACATAGGACCCCAGGGGCCCTATTGCGTTTTTTTCTTTTGGATTTCAACGACGACTGGGGAGAGGGAAGTAACGTCAACGACACAACAAACGCAGATTGAATGTTGACAGACGAAAATAAAATCAACATCCAATCTGCGTTTGCTCCATTGTTGACGTCATTTCCTTCTCTATAGTCGCCGTGAGAGTCAAAAAAGCGCAACATAGGACCCCAGGGGCCCTATTGCGTTTTTTTCTTTTGGATTTCAACGACGACTGGGGAGAGGGAAGTAACGTCAACGACACAACAAACGCAGATTGAATGTTGACAGACGAAAATAAAATCAACATCCAATCTGCGTTTGCTCCATTGTTGACGTCATTTCCTCCTCTATAGTCGCCGTGAGAGTCCAAAAAGCGCAACATAGGACCCCAGGGGCCCTATGTTGCGTTTTTTTCTTTTGGATTTCAACGACGACTGGGGAGAGGGAAGTAACGTCAACGACACAACAAATGCAGATTGAATGTTGACAGACGAAAATAAAATCAACATCCAATCTGCGTTTGCTCCATTGTTGACGTCATTTCCTTCTCTATAGTCGCCGTGAGAGTCCAAAAAGCGCAACATAGGACCCCAGGGGCCCTATTGCGTTTTTTTCTTTTGGATTTCAACGACGACTGGGGAGAGGGAAGTAACGTCAACGACACAACAAATGCAGATTGAATGTTGACAGACGAAAATAAAATCAACATCCAATCTGCGTTTGCTCCATTGTTGACGTCATTTCCTTCTCTATAGTCGCCGTGAGAGTCCAAAAAGCGCAACATAGGACCCCAGGGGCCCTATTGCGTTTTTTTCTTTTGGATTTCAACGACGACTGGGGAGAGGGAAGTAACGTCAACGACACAACAAATGCAGATTGAATGTTGACAGACGAAAATAAAATCAACATCCAATCTGCGTTTGCTCCATTGTTGACGTCATTTCCTTCTCTATAGTCGCCGTGAGAGTCCAAAAAGCGCAACATAGGACCCCAGGGGCCCTATTGCGTTTTTTTCTTTTGGATTTCAACGACGACTGGGGAGAGGGAAGTAACGTCAACGACACAACAAATGCAGATTGAATGTTGACAGACGAAAATAAAATCAACATCCAATCTGCGTTTGCTCCATTGTTGACGTCATTTCCTTCTCTATAGTCGCCGTGAGAGTCCAAAAAGCGCAACATAGGACCCCAGGGGCCCTATTGCGTTTTTTTCTTTTGGATTTCAACGACGACTGGGGAGAGGGAAGTAACGTCAACGACACAACAAACGCAGATTGAATGTTGACAGACGAAAATAAAATCAACATCCAATCTGCGTTTGCTCCATTGTTGACGTCATTTCCTTCTCTATAGTCGCCGTGAGAGTCCAAAAAGCGCAACATAGGACCCCAGGGGCCCTATTGCGTTTTTTTCTTTTGGATTTCAACGACGACTGGGGAGAGGGAAGTAACGTCAACGACACAACAAACGCAGATTGAATGTTGACAGAGGAAGTAAAATCAACATCCAATCTGCGTTTGCTCCATTGTTGACGTCATTTCCTTCTCTATAGTCGCCGTGAGAGTCCAAAAAGCGCAACATAGGACCCCAGGGGCCCTATTGCGTTTTTTTCTTTTGGATTTCAACGACGACTGGGGAGAGGGAAGTAACGTCAACGACACAACAAATGCAGATTGAATGTTGACAGACGAAAATAAAATCAACATCCAATCTGCGTTTGCTCCATTGTTGACGTCATTTCCTTCTCTATAGTCGCCGTGAGAGTCCAAAAAGCGCAACATAGGACCCCAGGGGCCCTATTGCGTTTTTTTCTTTTGGATTTCAACGACGACTGGGGAGAGGGAAGTAACGTCAACGACACAACAAACGCAGATTGAATGTTGACAGACGAAAATAAAATCAACATCCAATCTGCGTTTGCTCCATTGTTGACGTCATTTCCTTCTCTATAGTCGCCGTGAGAGTCCAAAAAGCGCAACATAGGACCCCAGGGGCCCTATTGCGTTTTTTTCTTTTGGATTTCCACGACAACTAGGGAGAGGGAAGTAACGTCAACGACAAAACAAACGCAGATTGAATGTTGACAGACGAAAATAAAATCAACATCCAATCTGCGTTTGCTCCATTGTTGACGTCATTTCCTTCTCTATAGTCGCCGTGAGAGTCCAAAAAGCGCAATATAGGACCCCAGGGGCCCTATTGCGTTTTTTTCTTTTGGATTTCAACGACGACTGGGGAGAGGGAAGTAACGTCAACGACACAACAAATGCAGATTGAATGTTGACAGACGAAAATAAAATCAACATCCAATCTGCGTTTGCTCCATTGTTGACGTCATTTCCTTCTCTATAGTCGCCGTGAGAGTCCAAAAAGCGCAACATAGGACCCCAAGGGCCCTATTGCGTTTTTTTCTTTTAGATTTCAACGACGACTGGGGAGAGGGAAGTAACGTCAACGACACAACAAACGCAGATTGAATGTTGACAGACGAAAATAAAATCAACATCCAATCTGCGTTTGCTCCATTGTTGACGTCATTTCCTTCTCTATAGTCGCCGTGAGAGTCCAAAAAGCGCAACATAGGACCCCAGGGGCCCTATTGCGTTTTTTTTCTTTTGGATTTCAACGACGACTGGGGAGAGGGAAGTAACGTCAACGACACAACAAATGCAGATTGAATGTTGACAGACGAAAATAAAATCAACATCCAATCTGCGTTTGCTCCATTGTTGACGTCATTTCCTTCTCTATAGTCGCCGTGAGAGTCCAAAAAGCGCAACATAGGACCCCAGGGGCCCTATTGCGTTTTTTTCTTTTGGATTTCAACGACGACTGGGGAGAGGGAAGTAACGTCAACGACACAACAAACGCAGATTGAATGTTGACAGACGAAAATAAAATCAACATCCAATCTGCGTTTGCTCCATTGTTGACGTCATTTCCTTCTCTATAGTCGCCGTGAGAGTCCAAAAAGCGCAACATAGGACCCCAGGGGCCCTATTGCGTTTTTTTCTTTTGGATTTCAACGACGACTGGGGAGAGGGAAGTAACGTCAACGACACAACAAACGCAGATTGAATGTTGACAGACGAAAATAAAATCAACATCCAATCTGCGTTTGCTCCATTGTTGACGTCATTTCCTTCTCTATAGTCGCCGTGAGAGTCCAAAAAGCGCAACATAGGACCCCAGGGGCCCTATTGCGTTTTTTTCTTTTGGATTTCAACGACGACTGGGGAGAGGGAAGTAACGTCAACGACACAACAAATGCAGATTGCATGTTGACAGACGAAAATAAAATCAACATCCAATCTGCGTTTGCTCCATTGTTGACGTCATTTCCTTCTCTATAGTCGCCGTGAGAGTCCACAAAGCGCAACATAGGACCCCAGGGGCCCTATTGCGTTTTTTTCTTTTGGATTTCAACGACGACTGGGGAGAGGGAAGTAACGTCAACGACACAACAAACGCAGATTGAATGTTGACAGACGAAAATAAAATCAACATCCAATCTGCGTTTGCTCCATTGTTGACGTCATTTCCTTCTCTATAGTCGCCGTGAGAGTCCAAAAAGCGCAACATAGGACCCCAGGGGCCCTATTGCGTTTTTTTCTTTTGGATTTCCACGACAACTAGGGAGAGGGAAGTAACGTCAACGACAAAACAAACGCAGATTGAATGTTGACAGACGAAAATAAAATCAACATCCAATCTGCGTTTGCTCCATTGTTGACGTCATTTCCTTCTCTATAGTCGCCGTGAGAGTCCAAAAAGCGCAACATAGGACCCCAGGGGCCCTATTGCGTTTTTTTCTTTTGGATTTCAACGACGACTGGGGAGAGGGAAGTAACGTCAACGACACAACAAACGCAGCTTGAATGTTGACAGACGAAAATAAAATCAACATCCAATCTGCGTTTGCTCCATTGTTGACGTCATTTCCTTCTCTATAGTCGCCGTGAGAGTCCAAAAAGCGCAACATAGGACCCCAGGGGCCCTATTGCGTTTTTTTCTTTTGGATTTCAACGACGACTGGGGAGAGGGAAGTAACGTCAACGACACAACAAATGCAGATTGAATGTTGACAGACGAAAATAAAATCAACATCCAATCTGCGTTTGCTCCATTGTTGACGTCATTTCCTTCTCTATAGTCGCCGTGAGAGTCCAAAAAGCGCAACATAGGACCCCAGGGGCCCTATTGCGTTTTTTTCTTTTGGATTTCAACGACGACTGGGGAGAGGGAAGTAACGTCAACGACACAACAAACGCAGATTGAATGTTGACAGACGAAAATAAAATCAACATCCAATCTGCGTTTGCTCCATTGTTGACGTCATTTCCTTCTCTATAGTCGCCGTGAGAGTCCAAAAAGCGCAACATAGGACCCCAGGGGCCCTATTGCGTTTTTTTCTTTTGGATTTCCACGACAACTAGGGAGAGGGAAGTAACGTCAACGACAAAACAAACGCAGATTGAATGTTGACAGACGAAAATAAAATCAACATCCAATCTGCGTTTGCTCCATTGTTGACGTCATTTCCTTCTCTATAGTCGCCGTGAGAGTCCAAAAAGCGCAACATAGGACCCCAGGGGCCCTATTGCGTTTTTTTCTTTTGGATTTCCACGACAACTAGGGAGAGGGAAGTAACGTCAACGACAAAACAAACGCAGATTGAATGTTGACAGACGAAAATAAAATCAACATCCAATCTGCGTTTGCTCCATTGTTGACGTCATTTCCTTCTCTATAGTCGCCGTGAGAGTCCAAAAAGCGCAACATAGGACCCCAGGGGCCCTATTGCGTTTTTTTCTTTTGGATTTCCACGACAACTAGGGAGAGGGAAGTAACGTCAACGACAAAACAAACGCAGATTGAATGTTGACAGACGAAAATAAAATCAACATCCAATCTGCGTTTGCTCCATTGTTGACGTCATTTCCTTCTCTATAGTCGCCGTGAGAGTCCAAAAAGCGCAACATAGGACCCCAGGGGCCCTATTGCGTTTTTTTCTTTTGGATTTCCACGACAACTAGGGAGAGGGAAGTAACGTCAACGACAAAACAAACGCAGATTGAATGTTGACAGACGAAAATAAAATCAACATCCAATCTGCGTTTGCTCCATTGTTGACGTCATTTCCTTCTCTATAGTCGCCGTGAGAGTCCAAAAAGCGCAACATAGGACCCCAGGGGCCCTATTGCGTTTTTTTCTTTTGGATTTCCACGACAACTAGGGAGAGGGAAGTAACGTCAACGACAAAACAAACGCAGATTGAATGTTGACAGACGAAAATAAAATCAACATCCAATCTGCGTTTGCTCCATTGTTGACGTCATTTCCTTCTCTATAGTCGCCGTGAGAGTCCAAAAAGCGCAACATAGGACCCCAGGGGCCCTATTGCGTTTTTTTCTTTTGGATTTCCACGACAACTAGGGAGAGGGAAGTAACGTCAACGACAAAACAAACGCAGATTGAATGTTGACAGACGAAAATAAAATCAACATCCAATCTGCGTTTGCTCCATTGTTGACGTCATTTCCTTCTCTATAGTCGCCGTGAGAGTCCAAAAAGCGCAACATAGGACCCCAGGGGCCCTATTGCGTTTTTTTCTTTTGGATTTCCACGACAACTAGGGAGAGGGAAGTAACGTCAACGACAAAACAAACGCAGATTGAATGTTGACAGACGAAAATAAAATCAACATCCAATCTGCGTTTGCTCCATTGTTGACGTCATTTCCTTCTCTATAGTCGCCGTGAGAGTCCAAAAAGCGCAACATAGGACCCCAGGGGCCCTATTGCGTTTTTTTCTTTTGGATTTCCACGACAACTAGGGAGAGGGAAGTAACGTCAACGACAAAACAAACGCAGATTGAATGTTGACAGACGAAAATAAAATCAACATCCAATCTGCGTTTGCTCATTGTTGACGTCATTTCCTTCTCTATAGTCGCCGTGAGAGTCCAAAAAGCGCAACATAGGACCCCAGGGGCCCTATTGCGTTTTTTTCTTTTGGATTTCCACGACAACTAGGGAGAGGGAAGTAACGTCAACGACAAAACAAACGCAGATTGAATGTTGACAGACGAAAATAAAATCAACATCCAATCTGCGTTTGCTCCATTGTTGACGTCATTTCCTTCTCTATAGTCGCCGTGAGAGTCCAAAAAGCGCAACATAGGACCCCAGGGGCCCTATTGCGTTTTTTTCTTTTGGATTTCCACGACAACTAGGGAGAGGGAAGTAACGTCAACGACAAAACAAACGCAGATTGAATGTTGACAGACGAAAATAAAATCAACATCCAATCTGCGTTTGCTCCATTGTTGACGTCATTTCCTTCTCTATAGTCGCCGTGAGAGTCCAAAAAGCGCAACATAGGACCCCAGGGGCCCTATTGCGTTTTTTTCTTTTGGATTTCCACGACAACTAGGGAGAGGGAAGTAACGTCAACGACAAAACAAACGCAGATTGAATGTTGACAGACGAAAATAAAATCAACATCCAATCTGCGTTTGCTCCATTGTTGACGTCATTTCCTTCTCTATAGTCGCCGTGAGAGTCCAAAAAGCGCAACATAGGACCCCAGGGGCCCTATTGCGTTTTTTTCTTTTGGATTTCCACGACAACTAGGGAGAGGGAAGTAACGTCAACGACAAAACAAACGCAGATTGAATGTTGACAGACGAAAATAAAATCAACATCCAATCTGCGTTTGCTCCACTGTTGACGTCATTTCCTTCTCTATAGTCGCCGTGAGAGTCCAAAAAGCGCAACATAGGACCCCAGGGGCCCTATTGCGTTTTTTTCTTTTGGATTTCAACGACGACTGGGGAGAAGGAAGTAACGTCAACGACAAAACAAACGCAGATTGAATGTTGACAGACGAAAATAAAATCAACATCCAATCTGCGTTTGCTCCATTGTTGACGTCATTTCCTTCTCTATAGTCGCCGTGAGAGTCCAAAAAGCGCAACATAGGACCCCAGGGGCCCTATTGCGTTTTTTTCTTTTGGATTTCAACGACGACTGGGGAGAGGGAAGTAACGTCAACGACACAACAAACGCAGATTGAATGTTGACAGACGAAAATAAAATCAACATCCAATCTGCGTTTGCTTCATTGTTGACGTCATTTCCTTCTCTATAGTCGCCGTGAGAGTCCAAAAAGCGCAACATAGGACCCCAGGGGCCCTATTGCGTTTTTTTCTTTTGGATTTCAACGACGACTGGGGAGAGGGAAGTAACGTCAACGACACAACAAACGCAGATTGAATGTTGACAGACGAAAATAAAATCAACATCCAATCTGCGTTTGCTCCATTGTTGACGTCATTTCTTTCTCTATAGTCGCCGTGAGAGTCCAAAAAGCGCAACATAGGACCCCAGGGGCCCTATTGCGTTTTTTTCTTTTGGATTTCAACGACGACTGGGGAGAGGGAAGTAACGTCAACGACACAACAAACGCAGATTGAATGTTGACAGACGAAAATAAAATCAACATCCAATCTGCGTTTGCTCCATTGTTGACGTCATTTCCTTCTCTATAGTCGCCGTGAGAGTCCAAAAAGCGCAACATAGGACCCCAGGGGCCCTATTGCGTTTTTTTCTTTTGGATTTCAACGACGACTGGGGAGAAGGAAGTAACGTCAACGACACAACAAACGCAGATTGAATGTTGACAGACGAAAATAAAATCAACATCCAATCTGCGTTTGCTCCATTGTTGACGTCATTTCCTTCTCTATAGTCGCCGTGAGAGTCCAAAAAGCGCAACATAGGACCCCAGGGGCCCTATTGCGTTTTTTTCTTTTGGATTTCAACGACGACTGGGGAGAGGGAAGTAACGTCAAAGACACAACAAACGCAGATTGAATGTTGACAGACGAAAATAAAATCAACATCCAATCTGCGTTTGCTCCATTGTTGACGTCATTTCCTTCTCTATAGTCGCCGTGAGAGTCCAAAAAGCGCAACATAGGACCCCAGGGGCCCTATTGCGTTTTTTTCTTTTGGATTTCAACGACGACTGGGGAGAAGGAAGTAACGTCAACGACACAACAAACGCAGATTGAATGTTGACAGACGAAAATAAAATCAACATCCAATCTGCGTTTGCTCCATTGTTGACGTCATTTCCTTCTCTATAGTCGCCGTGAGAGTCCAAAAAGCGCAACATAGGACCCCAGGGGCCCTATTGCGTTTTTTTCTTTTGGATTTCAACGACGACTGGGGAGAGAGAAGTAACGTCAACGACACAACAAACGCAGATTGAATGTTGACAGACGAAAATAAAATCAACATCCAATCTGCGTTTGCTCCATTGTTGACGTCATTTCCTTCTCTATAGTCGCCGTGAGAGTCCAAAAAGCGCAACATAGGACCCCAGGGGCCCTATTGCGTTTTTTTCTTTTGGATTTCAACGACGACTGGGGAGAAGGAAGTAACGTCAACGACACAACAAACGCAGATTGAATGTTGACAGACGAAAATAAAATCAACATCCAATCTGCGTTTGCTCCATTGTTGATGTCATTTCCTTCTCTATAGTCGCCGTGAGAGTCCAAAAAGCGCAACATAGGACCCCAGGGGCCCTATTGCGTTTTTTTCTTTTGGATTTCAACGACGACTGGGGAGAGGGAAGTAACGTCAACGACACAACAAACGCAGATTGGATGTTGACAGACGAAAATAAAATCAACATCCAATCTGCGTTTGCTCCATTGTTGACGTCATTTCCTTCTCTATAGTCGCCGTGAGAGTCCAAAAAGCGCAACATAGGACCCCAGGGGCCCTATTGCGTTTTTTTCTTTTGGATTTCAACGACGACTGGGGAGAGGGAAGTAACGTCAACGACACAACAAACGCAGATTGGATGTTGACAGACGAAAATAAAATCAACATCCAATCTGCGTTTGCTCCATTGTTGACGTCATTTCCTTCTCTATAGTCGCCGTGAGAGTCCAAAAAGCGCAACATAGGACCCCAGGGGCCCTATTGCGTTTTTTTCTTTTGGATTTCAACGACGACTGGGGAGAGGGAAGTAACGTCAACGACACAACAAACGCAGATTGAATGTTGACAGACGAAAATAAAATCAACATCCAATCTGCGTTTGCTCCATTGTTGACGTCATTTCCTTCTCTATAGTCGCCGTGAGAGTCCAAAAAGCGCAACATAGGACCCCAGGGGCCCTATTGCGTTTTTTTCTTTTGGATTTCAACAACGACTGGGGAGAAGGAAGTAACGTCAACGACACAACAAACGCAGATTGAATGTTGACAGACGAAAATAAAATCAACATCCAATCTGCGTTTGCTCCATTGTTGACGTCATTTCCTTCTCTATAGTCGCCGTGAGAGTCCAAAAAGCGCAACATAGGACCCCAGGGGCCCTATTGCGTTTTTTTCTTTTGGATTTCAACGACGACTGGGGAGAGGGAAGTAACGTCAACGACACAACAAACGCAGATTGAATGTTGACAGACGAAAATAAAATCAACATCCAATCTGCGTTTGCTCCATTGTTGACGTCATTTCCTTCTCTATAGTCGCCGTGAAAGTCCAAAAAGCGCAACATAGGACCCCAGGGGCCCTATTGCGTTTTTTTCTTTTGGATTTCAACGACGACTGGGGAGAGGGAAGTAACGTCAACGACACAACAAACGCAGATTGAATGTTGACAGAGGAAGTAAAATCAACATCCAATCTGCGTTTGCTCCATTGTTGACGTCATTTCCTTCTCTATAGTCGCCGTGAGAGTCCAAAAAGCGCAACATAGGACCCCAGGGGCCCTATTGCGTTTTTTTCTTTTGGATTTCAACGACGACTGGGGAGAGGGAAGTAACGTCAACGACACAACAAACGCAGATTGAATGTTGACAGACGAAAATAAAATCAACATCCAATCTGCGTTTGCTCCATTGTTGACGTCATTTCCTTCTCTATAGTCGCCGTGAGAGTCCAAAAAGCGCAACATAGGACCCCAGGGGCCCTATTGCGTTTTTTTCTTTTGGATTTCAACGACGACTGGGGAGAGGGAAGTAACGTCAACGACACAACAAACGCAGATTGAATGTTGACAGACGAAAATAAAATCAACATCCAATCTGCGTTTGCTCCATTGTTGACGTCATTTCCTTCTCTATAGTCGCCGTGAGAGTCCAAAAAGCGCAACATAGGACCCCAGGGGCCCTATTGCGTTTTTTTCTTTTGGATTTCAACGACGACTGGGGAGAGGGAAGTAACGTCAACGACACAACAAACGCAGATTGAATGTTGACAGACGAAAATAAAATCAACATCCAATCTGCGTTTGCTCCATTGTTGACGTCATTTCCTTCTCTATAGTCGCCGTGAGAGTCCAAAAAGCGCAACATAGGACCCCAGGGGCCCTATTGCGTTTTTTTCTTTTGGATTTCAACGACGACTGGGGAGAGGGAAGTAACGTCAACGACACAACAAACGCAGATTGAATGTTGACAGACGAAAATAAAATCAACATCCAATCTGCGTTTGCTCCATTGTTGACGTCATTTCCTTCTCTATAGTCGCCGTGAGAGTCCAAAAAGCGCAACATAGGACCCCAGGGGCCCTATTGCGTTTTTTTCTTTTGGATTTCAACGACGACTGGGGAGAGGGAAGTAACGTCAACGACACAACAAACGCAGATTGAATGTTGACAGACGAAAATAAAATCAACATCCAATCTGCGTTTGCTCCATTGTTGACGTCATTTCCTTCTCTATAGTCGCCGTGAGAGTCCAAAAAGCGCAACATAGGACCCCAGCGGCCCTATTGCGTTTTTTTCTTTTGGATTTCCACGACGACTAGGGAGAAGGAAGTAACGTCAACGACACAACAAACGCAGATTGAATGTTGACAGACGAAAATAAAATCAACATCCAATCTGCGTTTGCTCCATTGTTGACGTCATTTCCTTCTCTATAGTCGCCGTGAGAGTCCAAAAAGCGCAACATAGGACCCCAGGGGCCCTATTGCGTTTTTTTCTTTTGGATTTCCACGACGACTAGGTAGAGGGAAGTAACGTCAACGACACAACAAACGCAGATTGAATGTTGACAGACGAAAATAAAATCAACATCCAATCTGCGTTTGCTCCATTGTTGACGTCATTTCCTTCTCTATAGTCGCCGTGAGAGTCCAAAAAGCGCAACATAGGACCCCAGGGGCCCTATTGCGTTTTTTTCTTTTGGATTTCAACGACGACTGGGGAGAGGGAAGTAACGTCAACGACACAACAAACGCAGATTGGATGTTGACAGACGAAAATAAAATCAACATCCAATCTGCGTTTGCTCCATTGTTGACGTCATTTCCTTCTCTATAGTCGCCGTGAGAGTCCAAAAATCGCAACATAGGACCCCAGGGGCCCTATTGCGTTTTTTTCTTTTGGATTTCAACGACGACTGGGGAGAGGGAAGTAACGTCAACGACACAACAAACGCAGATTGGATGTTGACAGACGAAAATAAAATCAACATCCAATCTGCGTTTGCTCCATTGTTGACGTCATTTCCTTCTCTATAGTCGCCATGAGAGTCCAAAAAGCGCAACATAGGACCCCAGGGGCCCTATTGCGTTTTTTTTCTTTTGGATTTCAACGACGACTGGGGAGAGGGAAGTAACGTCAACGACACAACAATCGCAGATTGGATGTTGACAGACGAAAATAAAATCAACATCCAATCTGCGTTTGCTCCATTGTTGACGTCATTTCCTTCTCTGTAGTCGCCGTGAGAGTCCAAAAAGCGCAACATAGGACCCCAGGGGCCCTATTGCGTTTTTTTCTTTTGGATTTCAACGACGACTGGGGAGAGGGAAGTAACGTCAACGACACAACAAACGCAGATTGGATGTTGACAGACGAAAATAAAATCAACATCCAATCTGCGTTTGCTCCATTGTTGACGTCATTTCCTTCTCTATAGTCGCCGTGAGAGTCCAAAAAGCGCAACATAGGACCCCAGGGGCCCTATTGCGTTTTTTTCTTTTGGATTTCAACGACGACTGGGGAGAGGGAAGTAACGTCAACGACACAACAAACGCAGATTGGATGTTGACAGACGAAAATATAATCAACATCCAATCTGCGTTTGCTCCATTGTTGACGTCATTTCCTTCTCTATAGTCGCCGTGAGAGTCCAAAAAGCGCAACATAGGACCCCAGGGGCCCTATTGCGTTTTTTCTTTTGGATTTCAACGACGACTGGGGAGAGGGAAGTAACGTCAACGACACAACAAACGCAGATTGAATGTTGACAGACGAAAATAAAATCAACATCCAATCTGCGTTTGCTCCATTGTTGACGTCATTTCCTTCTCTATAGTCGCCGTGAGAGTCCAAAAAGCGCAACATAGGACCCCAGGGGCCCTATTGCGTTTTTTTCTTTTGGATTTCAACGACGACTGGGGAGAGGGAAGTAACGTCAACGACACAACAAACGCAGATTGGATGTTGACAGACGAAAATAAAATCAACATCCAATCTGCGTTTGCTGCATTGTTGACGTCATTTACTTCTCCATAGTCGCCGTGAGAGTCCAAAAAGCGCAACATAGGACCCCAGGGGCCCTATTGCGTTTTTTCTTTTGGATTTCAACGACGACTGGGGAGAGGGAAGTAACGTCAACGACACAACAAACGCAGATTGAATGTTGACAGACGAAAATAAAATCAACATCCAATCTGCGTTTGCTGCATTGTTGACGTCATTTACTTCTCCATAGTCGCCGTGAGAGTCCAAAAAGCGCAACATAGGACCCCAGGGGCCCTATTGCGTTTTTTTCTTTTGGATTTCAACGACGACTGGGGAGAGGGAAGTAACGTCAACGACACAACAAACGCAGATTGGATGTTGACAGACGAAAATAAAATCAACATCCAATCTGCGTTTGCTCCATTGTTGACGTCATTTACTTCTCCATAGTCGCCGTGAGAGTCCAAAAAGCGCAACATAGGACCCCAGGGGCCCTATTGCGTTTTTTTCTTTTGGATTTCAACGACGACTGGGGAGAGGGAAGTAACGTCAACGACACAACAAACGCAGATTGGATGTTGACAGACGAAAATAAAATCAACATCCAATCTGCGTTTGCTCCATTGTTGACGTCATTTCCTTCTCTATAGTCGCCGTGAGAGTCCAAAAAGCGCAACATAGGACCCCAGGGGCCCTATTGCGTTTTTTTCTTTTGGATTTCAACGACGACTGGGGAGAGGGAAGTAACGTCAACGACACAACAAACGCAGATTGGATGTTGACAGACGAAAATAAAATCAACATCCAATCTGCGTTTGCTCCATTGTTGACGTCATTTACTTCTCCATAGTCGCCGTGAGAGTCCAAAAAGCGCAACATAGGACCCCAGGGGCCCTATTGCGTTTTTTCTTTTGGATTTCAACGACGACTGGGGAGAGGGAAGTAACGTCAACGACACAACAAACGCAGATTGAATGTTGACAGACGAAAATAAAATCAACATCCAATCTGCGTTTGCTGCATTGTTGACGTCATTTACTTCTCCATAGTCGCCGTGAGAGTCCAAAAAGCGCAACATAGGACCCCAGGGGCCCTATTGCGTTTTTTTCTTTTGGATTTCAACGACGACTGGGGAGAGGGAAGTAACGTCAACGACACAACAAACGCAGATTGGATGTTGACAGACGAAAATAAAATCAACATCCAATCTGCGTTTGCTCCATTGTTGACGTCATTTCCTTCTCTATAGTCGCCGTGAGAGTCCAAAAAGCGCAACATAGGACCCCAGGGGCCCTATTGCGTTTTTTTCTTTTGGATTTCAACGACGACTAGGGAGAGGGAAGTAACGTCAACGACACAACAAACGCAGATTGAATGTTGACAGACGAAAATAAAATCAACATCCAATCTGCGTTTGCTCCATTGTTGACGTCATTTCCTTCTCTATAGTCGCCGTGAGAGTCCAAAAAGCGCAACATAGGACCCCAGGGGCCCTATTGCGTTTTTTTCTTTTGGATTTCCACGACGACTAGGGAGAGGGAAGTAACGTCAACGACACAACAAACGCAGATTGAATGTTGACAGACGAAAATAAAATCAACATCCAATCTGCGTTTGCTCCATTGTTGACGTCATTTCCTTCTCTATAGTCGCCGTGAGAGTCCAAAAAGCGCAACATAGGACCCCAGGGGCCCTATTGCGTTTTTTTCTTTTGGATTTCAACGACGACTGGGGAGAGGGAAGTAACGTCAACGACACAACAAACGCAGATTGAATGTTGACAGACGAAAATAAAATCAACATCCAATCTGCGTTTGCTCCATTGTTGACGTCATTTCCTTCTCTATAGTCGCCGTGAGAGTCCAAAAAGCGCAACATAGGACCCCAGGGGCCCTATTGCGTTTTTTTCTCTTGGATTTCAACGACGACTGGGGAGAGGGAAGTAACGTCAACGACACAACAAACGCAGATTGGATGTTGACAGACGAAAATAAAATCAACATCCAATCTGCGTTTGCTCCATTGTTGACTTCATTTCCTTCTCTATAGTCGCCGTGAGAGTCCAAAAAGCGCAACATAGGACCCCAGGGGCCCTATTGCGTTTTTTTCTTTTGGATTTCAACGACGACTGGGGAGAGGGAAGTAACGTCAACGACACAACAAACGCAGATTGGATGTTGACAGACGAAAATAAAATCAACATCCAATCTGCGTTTGCTCCATTGTTGACGTCATTTCCTTCTCTATAGTCGCCGTGAGAGTCCAAAAAGCGCAACATAGGACCCCAGGGGCCCTATTGCGTTTTTTTCTTTTGGATTTCAACGACGACTGGGGAGAGGGAAGTAACGTCAACGACACAACAAACGCAGATTGGATGTTGACAGACGAAAATAAAATCAACATCCAATCTGCGTTTGCTCCATTGTTGACTTCATTTCCTTCTCTATAGTCGCCGTGAGAGTCCAAAAAGCGCAACATTGGACCCCAGGGGCCCTATTGCGTTTTTTTCTTTTGGATTTCAACGACGACTGGGGAGAGGGAAGTAACGTCAACGACACAACAAACGCAGATTGGATGTTGACAGACGAAAATAAAATCAACATCCAATCTGCGTTTGCTCCATTGTTGACGTCATTTCCTTCTCTATAGTCGCCGTGAGAGTCCAAAAAGCGCAACATAGGACCCCAGGGGCCCTATTGCGTTTTTTTCTTTTGGATTTCAACGACGACTGGGGAGAGGGAAGTAACGTCAACGACACAACAAACGCAGATTGGATGTTGACAGACGAAAATAAAATCAACATCCAATCTGCGTTTGCTCCATTGTTGACGTCATTTCCTTCTCTATAGTCGCCGTGAGAGTCCAAAAAGCGCAACATAGGACCCCAGGGGCCCTATTGCGTTTTTTTCTTTTGGATTTCAACGACGACTGGGGAGAGGGAAGTAACGTCAACGACACAACAAACGCAGATTGGATGTTGACACACGAAAATAAAATCAACATCCAATCTGCGTTTGCTCCATTGTTGACGTCATTTCCTTCTCTATAGTCGCCGTGAGAGTCCAAAAAGCGCAACATAGGACCCCAGGGGCCCTATTGCGTTTTTTTCTTTTGGATTTCAACGACGACTGGGGAGAGGGAAGTAACGTCAACGAAACAACAAACGCAGATTGAATGTTGACAGACGAAAACAAAATCAACATCCAATCTGCGTTTGCTCCATTGTTGACGTCATTTCCTTCTCTATAGTCGCCGTGAGAGTCCAAAAAGCGCAACATAGGACCCCAGGGGCCCTATTGCGTTTTTTTCTTTTGGATTTCAACGACGACTGGGGAGAGGGAAGTAACGTCAACGACACAACAAACGCAGATTGGATGTTGACAGACGAAAATAAAATCAACATCCAATCTGCGTTTGCTCCATTGTTGACGTCATTTCCTTCTCTATAGTCGCCGTGAGAGTCCAAAAAGCGCAACATAGGACCCCAGGGGCCCTATTGCGTTTTTTTCTTTTGGATTTCAACGACGACTGGGGAGAGGGAAGTAACGTCAACGACACAACAAACGCAGATTGGATGTTGACAGACGAAAATAAAATCAACATCCAATCTGCGTTTGCTCCATTGTTGACTTCATTTCCTTCTCTATAGTCGCCGTGAGAGTCCAAAAAGCGCAACATAGGACCCCAGGGGCCCTATTGCGTTTTTTTCTTTTGGATTTCAACGACGACTGGGGAGAGGGAAGTAACGTCAACGACACAACAAACGCAGATTGGATGTTGACAGACGAAAACAAAATCAACATCCAATCTGCGTTTGCTCCATTGTTGACGTCATTTCCTTCTCTATAGTCGCCGTGAGAGTCCAAAAAGCGCAACATAGGACCCCAGGGGCCCTATTGCGTTTTTTTCTTTTGGATTTCAACGACGACTGGGGAGAGGGAAGTAACGTCAACGACACAACAAACGCAGTATGGATGTTGACAGACGAAAATAAAATCAACATCCAATCTGCGTTTGCTCCATTGTTGACGTCATTTCCTTCTCTATAGTCGCCCTGAGAGTCCAGAAACCGCAACATAGGATCCCAGGGGCCCTATTGCGTTTTTTTCTTTTGGATTTCAACGACGACTGGGGAGAGGGAAGTAACGTCAACGACACAACAAACGCAGTATGGATGTTGACAGACGAAAATAAAATCAACATCCAATCTGCGTTTGCTCCATTGTTGACGTCATTTCCTTCTCTATAGTCGCCGTGAGAGTCCAAAAACCGCAACATAGGACCCCAGGGGCCCTATTGCGTTTTTTTCTTTTGGATTTCAACGACGACTGGGGAGAGGGAAGTAACGTCAACGACACAACAAACGCAGTATGGATGTTGACAGACGAAAATAAAATCAACATCCAATCTGCGTTTGCTCCATTGTTGACGTCATTTCCTTCTCTATAGTCGCCGTGAGAGTCCAAAAAGCGCAACATAGGACCCCAGGGGCCCTATTGCATTTTTTTCTTTTGGATTTCAACGACGACTGGGGAGAGGGAAGTAACGTCAACGACACAACAAACGCAGATTGAATGTTGACAGACGAAAATAAAATCAACATCCAATCTGCGTTTGCTCCATTGTTGACGTCATTTCCTTCTCTATAGTCGCCGTGAGAGTCCAAAAAGCGCAACATAGGACCCCAGGGGCCCTATTGCGTTTTTTTCTTTTGGATTTCAACGACGACTGGGGAGAGGGAAGTAACGTCAACGACACAACAAACGCAGATTGAATGTTGACAGACGAAAATAAAATCAACATCCAATCTGCGTTTGCTTCATTGTTGACGTCATTTCCTTCTCTATAGTCGCCGTGAGAGTCCAAAAAGCGCAACATAGGACCCCAGGGGCCCTATTGCGTTTTTTTCTTTTGGATTTCAACGACGACTGGGGAGAGGGAAGTAACGTCAACGACACAACAAACGCAGTATGGATGTTGACAGACGAAAATAAAATCAACATCCAATCTGCGTTTGCTCCATTGTTGACGTCATTTCCTTCTCTATAGTCGCCGTGAGAGTCCAAAAAGCGCAACATAGGACCCCAGGGGCCCTATTGCGTTTTTTTCTTTTGGATTTCAACGACGACTGGGGAGAGGGAAGTAACGTCAACGACACAACAAACGCAGTATGGATGTTGACAGACGAAAATAAAATCAACATCCAATCTGCGTTTGCTCCATTGTTGACGTCATTTCCTTCTCTATAGTCGCCGTGAGAGTCCAAAAAGCGCAACATAGGACCCCAGGGGCCCTATTGCGTTTTTTTCTTTTGGATTTCAACGACGACTGGGGAGAGGGAAGTAACGTCAACGACACAACAAACGCAGTATGGATGTTGACAGACGAAAATAAAATCAACATCCAATCTGCGTTTGCTCCATTGTTGACGTCATTTCCTTCTCTATAGTCGCCCTGAGAGTCCAAAAACCGCAACATAGGACCCCAGGGGCCCTATTGCGTTTTTTTCTTTTGGATTTCAACGACGACTGGGGAGAGGGAAGTAACGTCAACGACACAACAAACGCAGTATGGATGTTGACAGACGAAAATAAAATCAACATCCAATCTGCGTTTGCTCCATTGTTGACGTCATTTCCTTCTCTATAGTCGCCGTGAGAGTCCAAAAAGCGCAACATAGGACCCCAGGGGCCCTATTGCGTTTTTTTCTTTTGGATTTCAACGACGACTGGGGAGAGGGAAGTAACGTCAACGACACAACAAACGCAGTATGGATGTTGACAGACGAAAATAAAATCAACATCCAATCTGCGTTTGCTCCATTGTTGACGTCATTTCCTTCTCTATAGTCGCCCTGAGAGTCCAAAAACCGCAACATAGGACCCCAGGGGCCCTATTGCGTTTTTTTCTTTTGGATTTCAACGACGACTGGGGAGAGGGAAGTAACGTCAACGACACAACAAACGCAGTATGGATGTTGACAGACGAAAATAAAATCAACATCCAATCTGCGTTTGCTCCATTGTTGACGTCATTTCCTTCTCTATAGTCGCCGTGAGAGTCCAAAAAGCGCAACATAGGACCCCAGGGGCCCTATTGCGTTTTTTTCTTTTGGATTTCAACGACGACTGGGGAGAGGGAAGTAACGTCAACGACACAACAAACGCAGTATGGATGTTGACAGACGAAAATAAAATCAACATCCAATCTGCGTTTGCTCCATTGTTGACGTCATTTCCTTCTCTATACTCGCCCTGAGAGTCCAAAAACCGCAACATAGGACCCCAGGGGCCCTATTGCGTTTTTTTCTTTTGGATTTCAACGACGACTGGGGAGAGGGAAGTAACGTCAACGACACAACAAACGCAGTATGGATGTTGACAGACGAAAATAAAATCAACATCCAATCTGCGTTTGCTCCATTGTTGACGTCATTTCCTTCTCTATAGTCGCCCTGAGAGTCCAAAAACCGCAACATAGGACCCCAGGGGCCCTATTGCGTTTTTTTCTTTTGGATTTCAACGACGACTGGGGAGAGGGAAGTAACGTCAACGACACAACAAACGCAGATTGAATGTTGACAGACGAAAATAAAATCAACATCCAATCTGCGTTTGCTCCATTGTTGACGTCATTTCCTTCTCTATAGTCGCCGTGAGAGTCCAAAAAGCGCAACATAGGACCCCAGGGGCCCTATTGCGTTTTTTTCTTTTGGATTTCAACGACGACTGGGGAGAGGGAAGTAACGTCAACGACACAACAAACGCAGATTGAATGTTGACAGACGAAAATAAAATCAACATCCAATCTGCGTTTGCTCCAATGTTGACGTCATTTCCTTCTCTATAGTCGCCGTGAGAGTCCAAAAAGCGCAACATAGGACCCCAGGGGCCCTATTGCGTTTTTTTCTCTTGGATTTCAACGACGACTGGGGAGAGGGAAGTAACGTCAACGACACAACAAACGCAGATTGGATGTTGACAGACGAAAATAAAATCAACATCCAATCTGCGTTTGCTCCATTGTTGACGTCATTTCCTTCTCTATAGTCGCCGTGAGAGTCCAAAAAGCGCAACATAGGACCCCAGGGGCCCTATTGCGTTTTTTTCTTTTGGATTTCAACGACGACTGGGGAGAGGGAAGTAACGTCAACGACACAACAAACGCAGATTGAATGTTGACAGACGAAAATAAAATCAACATCCAATCTGCGTTTGCTCCATTGTTGACGTCATTTCCTTCTCTATAGTCGCCGTGAGAGTCCAAAAAGCGCAACATAGGACCCCAGGGGCCCTATTGCGTTTTTTTCTTTTGGATTTCAACGACGACTGGGGAGAGGGAAGTAACGTCAACGACACAACAAACGCAGTATGGATGTTGACAGACGAAAATAAAATCAACATCCAATCTGCGTTTGCTCCATTGTTGACGTCATTTCCTTCTCTATAGTCGCCGTGAGAGTCCAAAAAGCGCAACATAGGACCCCAGGGGCCCTATTGCGTTTTTTTCTTTTGGATTTCAACGACGACTGGGGAGAGGGAAGTAACGTCAACGACACAACAAACGCAGTATGGATGTTGACAGACGAAAATAAAATCAACATCCAATCTGCGTTTGCTCCATTGTTGACGTCATTTCCTTCTCTATAGTCGCCCTGAGAGTCCAAAAACCGCAACATAGGACCCCAGGGGCCCTATTGCGTTTTTTTCTTTTGGATTTCAACGACGACTGGGGAGAGGGAAGTAACGTCAACGACACAACAAACGCAGTATGGATGTTGACAGACGAAAATAAAATCAACATCCAATCTGCGTTTGCTCCATTGTTGACGTCATTTCCTTCTCTATAGTCGCCGTGAGAGTCCAAAAAGCGCAACATAGGACCCCAGGGGCCCTATTGCGTTTTTTTCTTTTGGATTTCAACGACGACTGGGGAGAGGGAAGTAACGTCAACGACACAACAAACGCAGTATGGATGTTGACAGACGAAAATAAAATCAACATCCAATCTGCGTTTGCTCCATTGTTGACGTCATTTCCTTCTCTATAGTCGCCGTGAGAGTCCAAAAAGCGCAACATAGGACCCCAGGGGCCCTATTGCGTTTTTTTCTTTTGGATTTCAACGACGACTGGGGAGAGGGAAGTAACGTCAACGACACAACAAACGCAGTATGGATGTTGACAGACGAAAATAAAATCAACATCCAATCTGCGTTTGCTCCATTGTTGACGTCATTTCCTTCTCTATACTCGCCCTGAGAGTCCAAAAACCGCAACATAGGACCCCAGGGGCCCTATTGCGTTTTTTTCTTTTGGATTTCAACGACGACTGGGGAGAGGGAAGTAACGTCAACGACACAACAAACGCAGTATGGATGTTGACAGACGAAAATAAAATCAACATCCAATCTGCGTTTGCTCCATTGTTGACGTCATTTCCTTCTCTATAGTCGCCCTGAGAGTCCAAAAACCGCAACATAGGACCCCAGGGGCCCTATTGCGTTTTTTTCTTTTGGATTTCAACGACGACTGGGGAGAGGGAAGTAACGTCAACGACACAACAAACGCAGATTGAATGTTGACAGACGAAAATAAAATCAACATCCAATCTGCGTTTGCTCCATTGTTGACGTCATTTCCTTCTCTATAGTCGCCGTGAGAGTCCAAAAAGCGCAACATAGGACCCCAGGGGCCCTATTGCGTTTTTTTCTTTTGGATTTCAACGACGACTGGGGAGAGGGAAGTAACGTCAACGACACAACAAACGCAGATTGAATGTTGACAGACGAAAATAAAATCAACATCCAATCTGTGTTTGCTCCAATGTTGACGTCATTTCCTTCTCTATAGTCGCCGTGAGAGTCCAAAAAGCGCAACATAGGACCCCAGGGGCCCTATTGCGTTTTTTTCTCTTGGATTTCAACGACGACTGGGGAGAGGGAAGTAACGTCAACGACACAACAAACGCAGATTGGATGTTGACAGACGAAAATAAAATCAACATCCAATCTGCGTTTGCTCCATTGTTGACGTCATTTCCTTCTCTATAGTCGCCGTGAGAGTCCAAAAAGCGCAACATAGGACCCCAGGGGCCCTATTGCGTTTTTTTCTTTTGGATTTCAACGACGACTGGGGAGAGGGAAGTAACGTCAACGACACAACAAACGCAGATTGAATGTTGACAGACGAAAATAAAATCAACATCCAATCTGCGTTTGCTCCATTGTTGACGTCATTTCCTTCTCTATAGTCGCCGTGAGAGTCCAAAAAGCGCAACATAGGACCCCAGGGGCCCTATTGCGTTTTTTTCTTTTGGATTTCAACGACGACTAGGGAGAGGGAAGTAACGTCAACGACACAACAAACGCAGATTGGATGTTGAGAGACGAAAATAAAATCAACATCCAATCTGCGTTTGCTCCATTGTTGACGTCATTTCCTTCTCTATAGTCGCCGTGAGAGTCCAAAAAGCGCAACATAGGACCCCAGGGGCCCTATTGCGTTTTTTTCTTTTGGATTTCAACGACGACTGGGGAGAGGGAAGTAACGTCAACGACACAACAAACGCAGTATGGATGTTGACAGACGAAAATAAAATCAACATCCAATCTGCGTTTGCTCCATTGTTGACGTCATTTCCTTCTCTATAGTCGCCGTGAGAGTCCAAAAAGCGCAACATAGGACCCCAGGGGCCCTATTGCGTTTTTTTCTTTTGGATTTCAACGACGACTGGGGAGAGGGAAGTAACGTCAACGACACAACAAACGCAGTATGGATGTTGACAGACGAAAATAAAATCAACATCCAATCTGCGTTTGCTCCATTGTTGACGTCATTTCCTTCTCTATAGTCGCCCTGAGAGTCCAAAAACCGCAACATAGGACCCCAGGGGCCCTATTGCGTTTTTTTCTTTTGGATTTCAACGACGACTGGGGAGAGGGAAGTAACGTCAACGACACAACAAACGCAGTATGGATGTTGACAGACGAAAATAAAATCAACATCCAATCTGCGTTTGCTCCATTGTTGACGTCATTTCCTTCTCTATAGTCGCCGTGAGAGTCCAAAAAGCGCAACATAGGACCCCAGGGGCCCTATTGCGTTTTTTTCTTTTGGATTTCAACGACGACTGGGGAGAGGGAAGTAACGTCAACGACACAACAAACGCAGATTGAATGTTGACAGACGAAAATAAAATCAACATCCAATCTGCGTTTGCTCCATTGTTGACGTCATTTCCTTCTCTATACTCGCCCTGAGAGTCCAAAAAGCGCAACATAGGACCCCAGGGGCCCTATTGCGTTTTTTTCTTTTGGATTTCAACGACGACTGGGGAGAGGGAAGTAACGTCAACGACACAACAAACGCAGTATGGATGTTGACAGACGAAAATAAAATCAACATCCAATCTGCGTTTGCTCCATTGTTGACGTCATTTCCTTCTCTATAGTCGCCGTGAGAGTCCAAAAAGCGCAACATAGGACCCCAGGGGCCCTATTGCGTTTTTTTCTTTTGGATTTCAACGACGACTGGGGAGAGGGAAGTAACGTCAACGACACAACAAACGCAGTATGGATGTTGACAGACGAAAATAAAATCAACATCCAATCTGCGTTTGCTCCATTGTTGACGTCATTTCCTTCTCTATAGTCGCCCTGAGAGTCCAAAAACCGCAACATAGGACCCCAGGGGCCCTATTGCGTTTTTTTCTTTTGGATTTCAACGACGACTGGGGAGAGGGAAGTAACGTCAACGACACAACAAACGCAGTATGGATGTTGACAGACGAAAATAAAATCAACATCCAATCTGCGTTTGCTCCATTGTTGACGTCATTTCCTTCTCTATAGTCGCCGTGAGAGTCCAAAAAGCGCAACATAGGACCCCAGGGGCCCTATTGCGTTTTTTTCTTTTGGATTTCAACGACGACTGGGGAGAGGGAAGTAACGTCAACGACACAACAAATGCAGATTGAATGTTGACAGACGAAAATAAAATCAACATCCAATCTGCGTTTGCTCCATTGTTGACGTCATTTCCTTCTCTATAGTCGCCGTGAGAGTCCAAAAAGCGCAACATAGGACCCCAGGGGCCCTATTGCGTTTTTTTCTTTTGGATTTCAACGACGACTGGGGAGAGGGAAGTAACGTCAACGACACAACAAACGCAGTATGGATGTTGACAGACGAAAATAAAATCAACATCCAATCTGCGTTTGCTCCATTGTTGACGTCATTTCCTTCTCTATAGTCGCCGTGAGAGTCCAAAAAGCGCAACATAGGACCCCAGGGGCCCTATTGCGTTTTTTTCTTTTGGATTTCAACGACGACTGGGGAGAGGGAAGTAACGTCAACGACACAACAAACGCAGTATGGATGTTGACAGACGAAAATAAAATCAACATCCAATCTGCGTTTGCTCCATTGTTGACGTCATTTCCTTCTCTATACTCGCCCTGAGAGTCCAAAAACCGCAACATAGGACCCCAGGGGCCCTATTGCGTTTTTTTCTTTTGGATTTCAACGACGACTGGGGAGAGGGAAGTAACGTCAACGACACAACAAACGCAGATTGAATGTTGACAGACGAAAATAAAATCAACATCCAATCTGCGTTTGCTCCATTGTTGACGTCATTTCCTTCTCTATAGTCGCCGTGAGAGTCCAAAAAGCGCAACATAGGACCCCAGGGGCCCTATTGCGTTTTTTTCTTTTGGATTTCAACGACGACTAGGGAGAGGGAAGTAACGTCAACGACACAACAAACGCAGATTGGATGTTGAGAGACGAAAATAAAATCAACATCCAATCTGCGTTTGCTCCATTGTTGACGTCATTTCCTTCTCTATAGTCGCCGTGAGAGTCCAAAAAGCGCAACATAGGACCCCAGGGGCCCTATTGCGTTTTTTTCTTTTGGATTTCAACGACGACTGGGGAGAGGGAAGTAACGTCAACGACACAACAAACGCAGTATGGATGTTGACAGACGAAAATAAAATCAACATCCAATCTGCGTTTGCTCCATTGTTGACGTCATTTCCTTCTCTATAGTCGCCGTGAGAGTCCAAAAAGCGCAACATAGGACCCCAGGGGCCCTATTGCGTTTTTTTCTTTTGGATTTCAACGACGACTGGGGAGAGGGAAGTAACGTCAACGACACAACAAACGCAGTATGGATGTTGACAGACGAAAATAAAATCAACATCCAATCTGCGTTTGCTCCATTGTTGACGTCATTTCCTTCTCTATAGTCGCCCTGAGAGTCCAAAAACCGCAACATAGGACCCCAGGGGCCCTATTGCGTTTTTTTCTTTTGGATTTCAACGACGACTGGGGAGAGGGAAGTAACGTCAACGACACAACAAACGCAGTATGGATGTTGACAGACGAAAATAAAATCAACATCCAATCTGCGTTTGCTCCATTGTTGACGTCATTTCCTTCTCTATAGTCGCCGTGAGAGTCCAAAAAGCGCAACATAGGACCCCAGGGGCCCTATTGCGTTTTTTTCTTTTGGATTTCAACGACGACTGGGGAGAGGGAAGTAACGTCAACGACACAACAAACGCAGTATGGATGTTGACAGACGAAAATAAAATCAACATCCAATCTGCGTTTGCTCCATTGTTGACGTCATTTCCTTCTCTATAGTCGCCGTGAGAGTCCAAAAAGCGCAACATAGGACCCCAGGGGCCCTATTGCGTTTTTTTCTTTTGGATTTCAACGACGACTGGGGAGAGGGAAGTAACGTCAACGACACAACAAACGCAGTATGGATGTTGACAGACGAAAATAAAATCAACATCCAATCTGCGTTTGCTCCATTGTTGACGTCATTTCCTTCTCTATAGTCGCCGTGAGAGTCCAAAAAGCGCAACATAGGACCCCAGGGGCCCTATTGCGTTTTTTTCTTTTGGATTTCAACGACGACTGGGGAGAGGGAAGTAACGTCAACGACACAACAAACGCAGTATGGATGTTGACAGACGAAAATAAAATCAACATCCAATCTGCGTTTGCTCCATTGTTGACGTCATTTCCTTCTCTATACTCGCCCTGAGAGTCCAAAAACCGCAACATAGGACCCCAGGGGCCCTATTGCGTTTTTTTCTTTTGGATTTCAACGACGACTGGGGAGAGGGAAGTAACGTCAACGACACAACAAACGCAGTATGGATGTTGACAGACGAAAATAAAATCAACATCCAATCTGCGTTTGCTCCATTGTTGACGTCATTTCCTTCTCTATAGTCGCCCTGAGAGTCCAAAAACCGCAACATAGGACCCCAGGGGCCCTATTGCGTTTTTTTCTTTTGGATTTCAACGACGACTGGGGAGAGGGAAGTAACGTCAACGACACAACAAACGCAGATTGAATGTTGACAGACGAAAATAAAATCAACATCCAATCTGCGTTTGCTCCATTGTTGACGTCATTTCCTTCTCTATAGTCGCCGTGAGAGTCCAAAAAGCGCAACATAGGACCCCAGGGGCCCTATTGCGTTTTTTTCTTTTGGATTTCAACGACGACTGGGGAGAGGGAAGTAACGTCAACGACACAACAAACGCAGATTGAATGTTGACAGACGAAAATAAAATCAACATCCAATCTGCGTTTGCTCCAATGTTGACGTCATTTCCTTCTCTATAGTCGCCGTGAGAGTCCAAAAAGCGCAACATAGGACCCCAGGGGCCCTATTGCGTTTTTTTCTCTTGGATTTCAACGACGACTGGGGAGAGGGAAGTAACGTCAACGACACAACAAACGCAGATTGGATGTTGACAGACGAAAATAAAATCAACATCCAATCTGCGTTTGCTCCATTGTTGACGTCATTTCCTTCTCTATAGTCGCCGTGAGAGTCCAAAAAGCGCAACATAGGACCCCAGGGGCCCTATTGCGTTTTTTTCTTTTGGATTTCAACGACGACTGGGGAGAGGGAAGTAACGTCAACGACACAACAAACGCAGATTGAATGTTGACAGACGAAAATAAAATCAACATCCAATCTGCGTTTGCTCCATTGTTGACGTCATTTCCTTCTCTATAGTCGCCGTGAGAGTCCAAAAAGCGCAACATAGGACCCCAGGGGCCCTATTGCGTTTTTTTCTTTTGGATTTCAACGACGACTAGGGAGAGGGAAGTAACGTCAACGACACAACAAACGCAGATTGGATGTTGAGAGACGAAAATAAAATCAACATCCAATCTGCGTTTGCTCCATTGTTGACGTCATTTCCTTCTCTATAGTCGCCGTGAGAGTCCAAAAAGCGCAACATAGGACCCCAGGGGCCCTATTGCGTTTTTTTCTTTTGGATTTCAACGACGACTGGGGAGAGGGAAGTAACGTCAACGACACAACAAACGCAGATTGAATGTTGACAGACGAAAATAAAATCAACATCCAATCTGCGTTTGCTCCATTGTTGACGTCATTTCCTTCTCTATAGTCGCCGTGAGAGTCCAAAAAGCGCAACATAGGACCCCTGGGGCCCTATTGCGTTTTTTTCTTTTGGATTTCAACGACGACTGGGGAGAGGGAAGTAACGTCAACGACACAACAAACGCAGATTGGATGTTGACAGACGAAAATAAAATCAACATCCAATCTGCGTTTGCTCCATTGTTGACATCATTTCCTTCTCTATAGTCGCCGTGAGAGTCCAAAAAGCGCAACATAGGACCCCAGGGGCCCTATTGCGTTTTTTTCTTTTGGATTTCAACGACGACTGGGGAGAGGGAAGTAACGTCAACGACACAACAAACGCAGATTGAATGTTGACAGACGAAAATAAAATCAACATCCAATCTGCGTTTGCTCCATTGTTGACGTCATTTCCTTCTCTATAGTCGCCGTGAGAGTCCAAAAAGCGCAACATAGGACCCCAGGGGTCCTATTGCGTTTTTTTCTTTTGGATTTCAACGACGACTGGGGAGAGGGAAGTAACGTCAACGACACAACAAACGCAGATTGAATGTTGACAGACGAAAATAAAATCAACATCCAATCTGCGTTTGCTCCATTGTTGACGTCATTTCCTTCTCTATAGTCGCCGTGAGAGTCCAAAAAGCGCAACATAGGACCCCAGGGGCCCTATTGCGTTTTTTTCTTTTGGATTTCAACGACGACTGGGGAGAGGGAAGTAACGTCAACGACACAACAAACGCAGATTGGATGTTGACAGACGAAAATAAAATCAACATCCAATCTGCGTTTGCTCCATTGTTGACGTCATTTCCTTCTCTATAGTCGCCGTGAGAGTCCAAAAAGCGCAACATAGGACCCCAGGGGCCCTATTGCGTTTTTTTCTTTTGGATTTCAACGACGACTGGGGAGAGGGAAGTAACGTCAACGACACAACAAACGCAGATTGAATGTTGACAGACGAAAATAAAATCAACATCCAATCTGCGTTTGCTCCATTGTTGACGTCATTTCCTTCTCTATAGTCGCCGTGAGAGTCCAAAAAGCGCAACATAGGACCCCAGGGGCCCTATTGCGTTTTTTTCTTTTGGATTTCAACGACGACTGGGGAGAGGGAAGTAACGTCAACGACACAACAAACGCAGATTGAATGTTGACAGACGAAAATAAAATCAACATCCAATCTGCGTTTGCTCCATTGTTGACGTCATTTCCTTCTCTATAGTCGCCGTGAGAGTCCAAAAAGCGCAACATAGGACCCCAGGGGCCCTATTGCGTTTTTTTCTTTTGGATTTCAACGACGACTGGGGAGAGGGAAGTAACGTCAACGACACAACAAACGCAGATTGAAAGTTGACAGACGAAAATAAAATCAACATCCAATCTGCGTTTGCTCCATTGTTGACGTCATTTCCTTCTCTATAGTCGCCGTGAGAGTCCAAAAAGCGCAACATAGGACCCCAGGGGCCCTATTGCGTTTTTTTCTTTTGGATTTCAACGACGACTGGGGAGAGGGAAGTAACGTCAACGACACAACAAACGCAGATTGAATGTTGACAGACGAAAATAAAATCAATATCCAATCTGCGTTTGCTCCATTGTTGACGTCATTTCCTTCTCTATAGTCGCCGTGAGAGTCCAAAAAGCGCAACATAGGACCCCAGGGGCCCTATTGCGTTTTTTTCTTTTGGATTTCAACGACGACTGGGGAGAGGGAAGTAACGTCAACGACACAACAAACGCAGATTGAATGTTGACAGACGAAAATAAAATCAACATCCAATCTGCGTTTGCTCCATTGTTGACGTCATTTCCTTCTCTATAGTCGCCGTGAGAGTCCAAAAAGCGCAACATAGGACCCCAGGGGCCCTATTCCGTTTTTTTCTTTTGGATTTCAACGACGACTGGGGAGAGGGAAGTAACGTCAACGACACAACAAACGCAGATTGAATGTTGACAGACGAAAATAAAATCAACATCCAATCTGCGTTTGCTCCATTGTTGACGTCATTTCCTTCTCTATAGTCGCCATGAGAGTCCAAAAAGCGCAACATAGGACCCCAGGGGCCCTATTGCGTTTTTTTCTTTTGGATTTCAACGACGACTGGGGAGAGGGAAGTAACGTCAACGACACAACAAACGCAGATTGAATGTTGACAGACGAAAATAAAATCAACATCTAATCTGCGTTTGCTCCATTGTTGACGTCATTTCCTTCTCTATAGTCGCCGTGAGAGTCCAAAAAGCGCAACATAGGACCCCAGGGGCCCTATTGCGTTTTTTTCTTTTGGATTTCAACGACGACTGGGGAGAGGGAAGTAACGTCAACGACACAACAAACGCAGATTGAATGTTGACAGACGAAAATAAAATCAACATCCAATCTGCGTTTGCTCCATTGTTGACGTCATTTCCTTCTCTATAGTCGCCGTGAGAGTCCAAAAAGCGTAACATAGGACCCCTAGGGCCCTATTGCGTTTTTTTCTTTTGGATTTCAACGACGACTGGGGAGAGGGAAGTAACGTCAACGACACAACAAACGCAGATTGAATGTTGACAGACGAAAATAAAATCAACATCCAATCTGCGTTTGCTCCATTGTTGACGTCATTTCCTTCTCTATAGTCGCCGTGAGAGTCCAAAAAGCGCAACATAGGACCCCAGGGGCCCTATTGCGTTTTTTTCTTTTGGATTTCAACGACGACTGGGGAGAGGGAAGTAACGTCAACGACACAACAAACGCAGATTGGACGTTGACAGACGAAAATAAAATCAACATCCAATCTGCGTTTGCTCCATTGTTGACGTCATTTCCTTCTTTATAGTCGCCGTGAGAGTCCAAAAAGCGCAACATAGGACCCCAGGGGCCCTATTGCGTTTTTTTCTTTTGGATTTCAACGACGACTGGGGAGAGGGAAGTAACGTCAACGACACAACAAACGCAGATTGAATGTTGACAGACGAAAATAAAATCAACATCCAATCTGCGTTTGCTCCATTGTTGACGTCATTTCCTTCTCTATAGTCGCCGTGAGAGTCCAAAAAGCGCAACATAGGACCCCAGGGGCCCTATTGCGTTTTTTTCTTTTGGATTTCAACGACGACTGGGGAGAGGGAAGTAACGTCAACGACACAACAAACGCAGATTGAATGTTGACAGACGAAAATAAAATCAACATCCAATCTGCGTTTGCTCCATTGTTGACGTCATTTCCTTCTCTATAGTCGCCGTGAGAGTCCAAAAAGCGCAACATAGGACCCCAGGGGCCCTATTGCGTTTTTTTCTTTTGGATTTCAACGACGACTAGGGAGAGGGAAGTAACGTCAACGACACAACAAACGCAGATTGGATGTTGACAGACGAAAATAAAATCAACATCCAATCTGCGTTTGCTCCATTGTTGACGTCATTTCCTTCTCTATAGTCGCCGTGAGAGTCCAAAAAGCGCAACATAGGACCCCAGGGGCCCTATTGCGTTTTTTTCTTTTGGATTTCAACGACGACTGGGGAGAGGGAAGTAACGTCAACGACACAACAAACGCAGATTGAATGTTGACAGACGAAAATAAAATCAACATCCAATCTGCGTTTGCTCCATTGTTGACGTCATTTCCTTCTCTATAGTCGCCGTGAGAGTCCAAAAAGCGCAACATAGGACCCCTGGGGCCCTATTGCGTTTTTTTCTTTTGGATTTCAACGACGACTGGGGAGAGGGAAGTAACGTCAACGACACAACAAACGCAGATTGGATGTTGACAGACGAAAATAAAATCAACATCCAATCTGCGTTTGCTCCATTGTTGACATCATTTCCTTCTCTATAGTCGCCGTGAGAGTCCAAAAAGCGCAACATAGGACCCCAGGGGCCCTATTGCGTTTTTTTCTTTTGGATTTCAACGACGACTGGGGAGAGGGAAGTAACGTCAACGACACAACAAACGCAGATTGAATGTTGACAGACGAAAATAAAATCAACATCCAATCTGCGTTTGCTCCATTGTTGACGTCATTTCCTTCTCTATAGTCGCCGTGAGAGTCCAAAAAGCGAAACATAGGACCCCAGGGGTCCTATTGCGTTTTTTTCTTTTGGATTTCAACGACGACTGGGGAGAGGGAAGTAACGTCAACGACACAACAAACGCAGATTGAATGTTGACAGACGAAAATAAAATCAACATCCAATCTGCGTTTGCTCCATTGTTGACGTCATTTCCTTCTCTATAGTCGCCGTGAGAGTCCAAAAAGCGCAACATAGGACCCCAGGGGCCCTATTGCGTTTTTTTCTTTTGGATTTCAACGACGACTGGGGAGAGGGAAGTAACGTCAACGACACAACAAACGCAGATTGGATGTTGACAGACGAAAATAAAATCAACATCCAATCTGCGTTTGCTCCATTGTTGACGTCATTCCCTTCTCTATAGTCGCCGTGAGAGTCCAAAAAGCGCAACATAGGACCCCAGGGGCCCTATTGCGTTTTTTTCTTTTGGATTTCAACGACGACTGGGGAGAGGGAAGTAACGTCAACGACACAACAAACGCAGATTGAATGTTGACAGACGAAAATAAAATCAACATCCAATCTGCGTTTGCTCCATTGTTGACGTCATTTCCTTCTCTATAGTCGCCGTGAGAGTCCAAAAAGCGCAACATAGGACCCCAGGGGCCCTATTGCGTTTTTTTCTTTTGGATTTCAACGACGACTGGGGAGAGGGAAGTAACGTCAACGACACAACAAACGCAGATTGAATGTTGACAGACGAAAATAAAATCAACATCCAATGTGCGTTTGCTCCATTGTTGACGTCATTTCCTTCTCTATAGTCGCCGTGAGAGTCCAAAAAGCGCAACATAGGACCCCAGGGGCCCTATTGCGTTTTTTTCTTTTGGATTTCAACGACGACTGGGGAGAGGGAAGTAACGTCAACGACACAACAAACGCAGATTGAATGTTGACAGACGAAAATAAAATCAATATCCAATCTGCGTTTGCTCCATTGTTGACGTCATTTCCTTCTCTATAGTCGCCGTGAGAGTCCAAAAAGCGCAACATAGGACCCCAGGGGCCCTATTGCGTTTTTTTCTTTTGGATTTCAACGACGACTGGGGAGAGGGAAGTAACGTCAACGACACAACAAACGCAGATTGAATGTTGACAGACGAAAATAAAATCAACATCCAATCTGCGTTTGCTCCATTGTTGACGTCATTTCCTTCTCTATAGTCGCCGTGAGAGTCCAAAAAGCGCAACATAGGACCCCAGGGGCCCTATTCCGTTTTTTTCTTTTGGATTTCAACGACGACTGGGGAGAGGGAAGTAACGTCAACGACACAACAAACGCAGATTGAATGTTGACAGACGAAAATAAAATCAACATCCAATCTGCGTTTGCTCCATTGTTGACGTCATTTCCTTCTCTATAGTCGCCATGAGAGTCCAAAAAGCGCAACATAGGACCCCAGGGGCCCTATTGCGTTTTTTTCTTTTGGATTTCAACGACGACTGGGGAGAGGGAAGTAACGTCAACGACACAACAAACGCAGATTGAATGTTGACAGACGAAAATAAAATCAACATCCAATCTGCGTTTGCTCAATTGTTGACGTCATTTCCTTCTCTATAGTCGCCGTGAGAGTCCAAAAAGCGCAACATAGGACCCCAGGGGCCCTATTGCGTTTTTTTCTTTTGGATTTCAACGACGACTGGGGAGAGGGAAGTAACGTCAACGACACAACAAACGCAGATTGAATGTTGACAGACGAAAATAAAATCAACATCTAATCTGCGTTTGCTCCATTGTTGACGTCATTTCCTTCTCTATAGTCGCCGTGAGAGTCCAAAAAGCGCAACATAGGACCCCAGGGGCCCTATTGCGTTTTTTTCTTTTGGATTTCAACGACGACTGGGGAGAGGGAAGTAACGTCAACGACACAACAAACGCAGATTGAATGTTGACAGACGAAAATAAAATCAACATCCAATCTGCGTTTGCTCCATTGTTGACGTCATTTCCTTCTCTATAGTCGCCGTGAGAGTCCAAAAAGCGCAACATAGGACCCCAGGGGCCCTATTGCGTTTTTTTCTTTTGGATTTCAACGACGACTGGGGAGAGGGAAGTAACGTCAACGACACAACAAACGCAGATTGAATGTTGACAGACGAAAATAAAATCAACATCCAATCTGCGTTTGCTCCATTGTTGACGTCATTTCCTTCTCTATAGTCGCCGTGAGAGTCCAAAAAGCGCAACATAGGACCCCAGGGGCCCTATTGCGTTTTTTTCTTTTGGATTTCAACGACGACTGGGGAGAGGGAAGTAACGTCAACGACACAACAAACGCAGATTGGACGTTGACAGACGAAAATAAAATCAACATCCAATCTGCGTTTGCTCCATTGTTGACGTCATTTCCTTCTTTATAGTCGCCATGAGAGTCCAAAAAGCGCAACATAGGACCCCAGGGGCCCTATTGCGTTTTTTTCTTTTGGATTTCAACGACGACTGGGAAGAGGGAAGTAACGTCAACGACACAACAAACGCAGATTGAATGTTGACAGACGAAAATAAAATCAACATCCAATCTGCGTTTGCTCCATTGTTGACGTCATTTCCTTCTCTATAGTCGCCGTGAGAGTCCAAAAAGCGCAACATAGGACCCCAGGGGCCCTATTGCGTTTTTTTCTTTTGGATTTCAACGACGACTGGGGAGAGGGAAGTAACGTCAACGACACAACAAACGCAGATTGGATGTTGACAGACGAAAATAAAATCAACATCCAATCTGCGTTTGCTCCATTGTTGACGTCATTTCCTTCTCTATAGTCGCCGTGAGAGTCCAAAAAGCGCAACATAGGACCCCAGGGGCCCTATTGCGTTTTTTTCTTTTGGATTTCAACGACGACTGGGGAGAGGGAAGTAACGTCAACGACACAACAAACGCAGATTGAATGTTGACAGACGAAAATAAAATCAACATCCAATCTGCGTTTGCTCCATTGTTGACGTCATTTCCTTCTCTATAGTCGCCGTGAGAGTCCAAAAAGCGCAACATAGGACCCCAGGGGCCCTATTGCGTTTTTTTCTTTTGGATTTCAACGACGACTGGGGAGAGGGAAGTAACGTCAACGACACAACAAACGCAGATTGAATGTTGACAGACGAAAATAAAATCAACATCCAATCTGCGTTTGCTCCATTGTTGACGTCATTTCCTTCTCCATAGTCGCCCTGAGAGTCCAAAAAGCGCAACATAGGACCCCAGGGGCCCTATTGCGTTTTTTTCTTTTGGATTTCAACGACGACTGGGGAGAGGGAAGTAACGTCAACGACACAACAAACGCAGATTGAATGTTGACAGACGAAAATAAAATCAACATCCAATCTGCGTTTGCTCCATTGTTGATGTCATTTCCTTCTCTATAGTCGCCGTGAGAGTCCAAAAAGCGCAACATAGGACCCCAGGGGCCCTATTGCGTTTTTTTCTTTTGGATTTCAACGACGACTGGGGAGAGGGAAGTAACGTCAACGACACAACAAACGCAGATTGGATGTTGACAGACGAAAATAAAATCAACATCCAATCTGCGTTTGCTCCATTGTTGACGTCATTTCCTTCTCTATAGTCGCCGTGAGAGTCCAAAAAGCGCAACATAGGACCCCAGGGGCCCTATTGCGTTTTTTTCTTTTGGATTTCAACGACGACTGGGGAGAGGGAAGTAACGTCAACGACACAACAAACGCAGATTGAATGTTGACAGACGAAAATAAAATCAACATCTAATCTGCGTTTGCTCCATTGTTGACGTCATTTCCTTCTCTATAGTCGCCGTGAGAGTCCAAAAAGCGCAACATAGGACCCCAGGGGCCCTATTGCGTTTTTTTCTTTTGGATTTCAACGACGACTGGGGAGAGGGAAGTAACGTCAACGACACAACAAACGCAGATTGAATGTTGACAGACGAAAATAAAATCAACATCCAATCTGCGTTTGCTCAATTGTTGACGTCATTTCCTTCTCTATAGTCGCCGTGAGAGTCCAAAAAGCGCAACATAGGACCCCAGGGGCCCTATTGCGTTTTTTTCTTTTGGATTTCAACGACGACTGGGGAGAGGGAAGTAACGTCAACGACACAACAAACGCAGATTGAATGTTGACAGACGAAAATAAAATCAACATCTAATCTGCGTTTGCTCCATTGTTGACGTCATTTCCTTCTCTATAGTCGCCGTGAGAGTCCAAAAAGCGCAACATAGGACCCCAGGGGCCCTATTGCGTTTTTTTCTTTTGGATTTCAACGACGACTGGGGAGAGGGAAGTAACGTCAACGACACAACAAACGCAGATTGAATGTTGACAGACGAAAATAAAATCAACATCCAATCTGCGTTTGCTCCATTGTTGACGTCATTTCCTTCTCTATAGTCGCCGTGAGAGTCCAAAAAGCGCAACATAGGACCCCAGGGGCCCTATTGCGTTTTTTTCTTTTGGATTTCAACGACGACTGGGGAGAGGGAAGTAACGTCAACGACACAACAAACGCAGATTGAATGTTGACAGACGAAAATAAAATCAACATCCAATCTGCGTTTGCTCCATTGTTGACGTCATTTCCTTCTCTATAGTCGCCGTGAGAGTCCAAAAAGCGCAACATAGGACCCCAGGGGCCCTATTGCGTTTTTTTCTTTTGGATTTCAACGACGACTGGGGAGAGGGAAGTAACGTCAACGACACAACAAACGCAGATTGGACGTTGACAGACGAAAATAAAATCAACATCCAATCTGCGTTTGCTCCATTGTTGACGTCATTTCCTTCTTTATAGTCGCCATGAGAGTCCAAAAAGCGCAACATAGGACCCCAGGGGCCCTATTGCGTTTTTTTCTTTTGGATTTCAACGACGACTGGGAAGAGGGAAGTAACGTCAACGACACAACAAACGCAGATTGAATGTTGACAGACGAAAATAAAATCAACATCCAATCTGCGTTTGCTCCATTGTTGACGTCATTTCCTTCTCTATAGTCGCCGTGAGAGTCCAAAAAGCGCAACATAGGACCCCAGGGGCCCTATTGCGTTTTTTTCTTTTGGATTTCAACGACGACTGGGGAGAGGGAAGTAACGTCAACGACACAACAAACGCAGATTGGATGTTGACAGACGAAAATAAAATCAACATCCAATCTGCGTTTGCTCCATTGTTGACGTCATTTCCTTCTCTATAGTCGCCGTGAGAGTCCAAAAAGCGCAACATAGGACCCCAGGGGCCCTATTGCGTTTTTTTCTTTTGGATTTCAACGACGACTGGGGAGAGGGAAGTAACGTCAACGACACAACAAACGCAGATTGAATGTTGACAGACGAAAATAAAATCAACATCCAATCTGCGTTTGCTCCATTGTTGACGTCATTTCCTTCTCTATAGTCGCCGTGAGAGTCCAAAAAGCGCAACATAGGACCCCAGGGGCCCTATTGCGTTTTTTTCTTTTGGATTTCAACGACGACTGGGGAGAGGGAAGTAACGTCAACGACACAACAAACGCAGATTGAATGTTGACAGACGAAAATAAAATCAACATCCAATCTGCGTTTGCTCCATTGTTGACGTCATTTCCTTCTCCATAGTCGCCCTGAGAGTCCAAAAAGCGCAACATAGGACCCCAGGGGCCCTATTGCGTTTTTTTCTTTTGGATTTCAACGACGACTGGGGAGAGGGAAGTAACGTCAACGACACAACAAACGCAGATTGAATGTTGACAGACGAAAATAAAATCAACATCCAATCTGCGTTTGCTCCATTGTTGATGTCATTTCCTTCTCTATAGTCGCCGTGAGAGTCCAAAAAGCGCAACATAGGACCCCAGGGGCCCTATTGCGTTTTTTTCTTTTGGATTTCAACGACGACTGGGGAGAGGGAAGTAACGTCAACGACACAACAAACGCAGATTGGATGTTGACAGACGAAAATAAAATCAACATCCAATCTGCGTTTGCTCCATTGTTGACGTCATTTCCTTCTCTATAGTCGCCGTGAGAGTCCAAAAAGCGCAACATAGGACCCCAGGGGCCCTATTGCGTTTTTTTCTTTTGGATTTCAACGACGACTGGGGAGAGGGAAGTAACGTCAACGACACAACAAACGCAGATTGAATGTTGACAGACGAAAATAAAATCAACATCTAATCTGCGTTTGCTCCATTGTTGACGTCATTTCCTTCTCTATAGTCGCCGTGAGAGTCCAAAAAGCGCAACATAGGACCCCAGGGGCCCTATTGCGTTTTTTTCTTTTGGATTTCAACGACGACTGGGGAGAGGGAAGTAACGTCAACGACACAACAAACGCAGATTGAATGTTGACAGACGAAAATAAAATCAACATCCAATCTGCGTTTGCTCAATTGTTGACGTCATTTCCTTCTCTATAGTCGCCGTGAGAGTCCAAAAAGCGCAACATAGGACCCCAGGGGCCCTATTGCGTTTTTTTCTTTTGGATTTCAACGACGACTAGGGAGAGGGAAGTAACGTCAACGACACAACAAACGCAGATTGAATGTTGACAGACGAAAATAAAATCAACATCTAATCTGCGTTTGCTCCATTGTTGACGTCATTTCCTTCTCTATAGTCGCCGTGAGAGTCCAAAAAGCGCAACATAGGACCCCAGGGGCCCTATTGCGTTTTTTTCTTTTGGATTTCAACGACGACTGGGGAGAGGGAAGTAACGTCAACGACACAACAAACGCAGATTGAATGTTGACAGACGAAAATAAAATCAACATCCAATCTGCGTTTGCTCCATTGTTGACGTCATTTCCTTCTCTATAGTCGCCGTGAGAGTCCAAAAAGCGCAACATAGGACCCCAGGGGCCCTATTGCGTTTTTTTCTTTTGGATTTCAACGACGACTGGGGAGAGGGAAGTAACGTCAACGACACAACAAACGCAGATTGAATGTTGACAGACGAAAATAAAATCAACATCCAATCTGCGTTTGCTCCATTGTTGACGTCATTTCCTTCTCTATAGTCGCCGTGAGAGTCCAAAAAGCGCAACATAGGACCCCAGGGGCCCTATTGCGTTTTTTTCTTTTGGATTTCAACGACGACTGGGGAGAGGGAAGTAACGTCAACGACACAACAAACGCAGATTGGACGTTGACAGACGAAAATAAAATCAACATCCAATCTGCGTTTGCTCCATTGTTGACGTCATTTCCTTCTTTATAGTCGCCATGAGAGTCCAAAAAGCGCAACATAGGACCCCAGGGGCCCTATTGCGTTTTTTTCTTTTGGATTTCAACGACGACTGGGAAGAGGGAAGTAACGTCAACGACACAACAAACGCAGATTGAATGTTGACAGACGAAAATAAAATCAACATCCAATCTGCGTTTGCTCCATTGTTGACGTCATTTCCTTCTCTATAGTCGCCGTGAGAGTCCAAAAAGCGCAACATAGGACCCCAGGGGCCCTATTGCGTTTTTTTCTTTTGGATTTCAACGACGACTGGGGAGAGGGAAGTAACGTCAACGACACAACAAACGCAGATTGGATGTTGACAGACGAAAATAAAATCAACATCCAATCTGCGTTTGCTCCATTGTTGACGTCATTTCCTTCTCTATAGTCGCCGTGAGAGTCCAAAAAGCGCAACATAGGACCCCAGGGGCCCTATTGCGTTTTTTTCTTTTGGATTTCAACGACGACTGGGGAGAGGGAAGTAACGTCAACGACACAACAAACGCAGATTGAATGTTGACAGACGAAAATAAAATCAACATCCAATCTGCGTTTGCTCCATTGTTGACGTCATTTCCTTCTCTATAGTCGCCGTGAGAGTCCAAAAAGCGCAACATAGGACCCCAGGGGCCCTATTGCGTTTTTTTCTTTTGGATTTCAACGACGACTGGGGAGAGGGAAGTAACGTCAACGACACAACAAACGCAGATTGAATGTTGACAGACGAAAATAAAATCAACATCCAATCTGCGTTTGCTCCATTGTTGACGTCATTTCCTTCTCCATAGTCGCCCTGAGAGTCCAAAAAGCGCAACATAGGACCCCAGGGGCCCTATTGCGTTTTTTTCTTTTGGATTTCAACGACGACTGGGGAGAGGGAAGTAACGTCAACGACACAACAAACGCAGATTGAATGTTGACAGACGAAAATAAAATCAACATCCAATCTGCGTTTGCTCCATTGTTGATGTCATTTCCTTCTCTATAGTCGCCGTGAGAGTCCAAAAAGCGCAACATAGGACCCCAGGGGCCCTATTGCGTTTTTTTCTTTTGGATTTCAACGACGACTGGGGAGAGGGAAGTAACGTCAACGACACAACAAACGCAGATTGGATGTTGACAGACGAAAATAAAATCAACATCCAATCTGCGTTTGCTCCATTGTTGACGTCATTTCCTTCTCTATAGTCGCCGTGAGAGTCCAAAAAGCGCAACATAGGACCCCAGGGGCCCTATTGCGTTTTTTTCTTTTGGATTTCAACGACGACTGGGGAGAGGGAACTAACGTCAACGACACAACAAACGCAGATTGAATGTTGACAGACGAAAATAAAATCAACATCCAATCTGCGTTTGCTCCATTGTTGACGTCATTTCCTTCTCTATAGTCGCCGTGAGAGTCCAAAAAGCGCAACATAGGACCCCAGGGGCCCTATTGCGTTTTTTTCTTTTGGATTTCAACGACGACTGGGGAGAGGGAAGTAACGTCAACGACACAACAAACGCAGATTGAATGTTGACAGACGAAAATAAAATCAACATCCAATCTGCGTTTGCTCCATTGTTGACGTCATTTCCTTCTCTATAGTCGCCGTGAGAGTCCAAAAAGCGCAACATAGGACCCCAGGGGCCCTATTGCGTTTTTTTCTTTTGGATTTCAACGACGACTGGGGAGAGGGAAGTAACGTCAACGACACAACAAACGCAGATTGAATGTTGACAGACGAAAATAAAATCAACATCCAATCTGCGTTTGCTCCATTGTTGACGTCATTTCCTTCTCTATAGTCGCCGTGAGAGTCCAAAAAGCGCAACATAGGACCCCAGGGGCCCTATTGCGTTTTTTTCTTTTGGATTTCAACGACGACTGGGGAGAGGGAAGTAACGTCAACGACACAACAAACGCAGATTGGATGTTGACAGACGAAAATAAAATCAACATCCAATCTGCGTTTGCTCCATTGTTGACGTCATTTCCTTCTCTATAGTCGCCCTGAGAGTCCAAAAAGCGCAACATAGGACCCCAGGGGCCCTATTGCGTTTTTTTCTTTTGGATTTCAACGACGACTGGGGAGAGGGAAGTAACGTCAACGACACAACAAACGCAGATTGAATGTTGACAGACGAAAATAAAATCAACATCCAATCTGCGTTTGCTCCATTGTTGACGTCATTCCCTTCTCTATAGTCGCCGTGAGAGTCCAAAAAGCGCAACATAGGACCCCAGGGGCCCTATTGCGTTTTTTTCTTTTGGATTTCAACGACGACTAGGGAGAAGGAAGTAACGTCAACGACACAACAAACGCAGATTGAATGTTGACAGACGAAAATAAAATCAACATCCAATCTGCGTTTGCTCCATTGTTGACGTCATTTCCTTCTCCATAGTCGCCGTGAGAGTCCAAAAAGCGCAACATAGGACCCCAGGGGCCCTATTGCGTTTTTTTCTTTTGGATTTCAACGACGACTGGGGAGAGGGAAGTAACGTCAACGACACAACAAACGCAGATTGGATGTTGACAGACGAAAATAAAATCAACATCCAATCTGCGTTTGCTCCATTGTTGACGTCATTTCCTTCTCTATAGTCGCCGTGAGAGTCCAAAAAGCGCAACATAGGACCCCAGGGGCCCTATTGCGTTTTTTTCTTTTGGATTTCAACGACGACTAGGGAGAAGGAAGTAACGTCAACGACACAACAAACGCAGATTGAATGTTGACAGACGAAAATAAAATCAACATCCAATCTGCGTTTGCTCCATTGTTGACGTCATTTCCTTCTCTATAGTCGCCGTGAGAGTCCAAAAAGCGCAACATAGGACCCCAGGGGCCCTATTGCGTTTTTTTCTTTTGGATTTCAACGACGACTGGGGAGAGGGAAGTAACGTCAACGACACAACAAACGCAGATTGGATGTTGACAGACGAAAATAAAATCAACATCCAATCTGCGTTTGCTCCATTGTTGACGTCATTTCCTTCTCTATAGTCGCCGTGAGAGTCCAAAAAGCGCAACATAGGACCCCAGGGGCCCTATTGCGTTTTTTTCTTTTGGATTTCCACGACGACTAGGGAGAAGGAAGTAACGTCAACGACACAACAAACGCAGATTGAATGTTGACAGACGAAAATAAAATCAACATCCAATCTGCGTTTGCTCCATTGTTGACGTCATTTCCTTCTCCATAGTCGCCGTGAGAGTCCAAAAAGCGCAACATAGGACCCCAGGGGCCCTATTGCGTTTTTTTCTTTTGGATTTCAACGACGACTAGGGAGAAGGAAGTAACGTCAACGACACAACAAACGCAGATTGAATGTTGACAGACGAAAAAAAAATCAACATCCAATCTGCGTTTGCTCCATTGTTGACGTCATTTCCTTCTCTATAGTCGCCGTGAGAGTCCAAAAAGCGCAACATAGGACCCCAGGGGCCCTATTGCGTTTTTTTCTTTTGGATTTCAACGACGACTAGGGAGAAGGAAGTAACGTCAACGACACAACAAACGCAGATTGAATGTTGACAGACGAAAATAAAATCAACATCCAATCTGCGTTTGCTCCATTGTTGACGTCATTTCCTTCTCTATAGTCGCCGTGAGAGTCCAAAAAGCGCAACATAGGACCCCAGGGGCCCTATTGCGTTTTTTTCTTTTGGATTTCAACGACGACTAGGGAGAAGGAAGTAACGTCAACGACACAACAAACGCAGATTGGATGTTGACAGACGAAAATAAAATCAACATCCAATCTGCGTTTGCTCCATTGTTGACGTCATTTCCTTCTCTATAGTCGCCGTGAGAGTCCAAAAAGCGCAACATAGGACCCCAGGGGCCCTATTGCGTTTTTTTCTTTTGGATTTCAACGACGACTAGGGAGAAGGAAGTAACGTCAACGACACAACAAACGCAGATTGAATGTTGACAGACGAAAATAAAATCAACATCCAATCTGCGTTTGCTCCATTGTTGACGTCATTTCCTTCTCTATAGTCGCCGTGAGAGTCCAAAAAGCGCAACATAGGACCCCAGGGGCCCTATTGCGTTTTTTTCTTTTGGATTTCAACGACGACTAGGGAGAAGGAAGTAACGTCAACGACACAACAAACGCAGATTGAATGTTGACAGACGAAAATAAAATCAACATCCAATCTGCGTTTGCTCCATTGTTGACGTCATTTCCTTCTCTATAGTCGCCGTGAGAGTCCAAAAAGCGCAACATAGGACCCCAGGGGCCCTATTGCGTTTTTTTCTTTTGGATTTCAACGACGACTAGGGAGAAGGAAGTAACGTCAACGACACAACAAACGCAGATTGGATGTTGACAGACGAAAATAAAATCAACATCCAATCTGCGTTTGCTCCATTGTTGACGTCATTTCCTTCTCTATAGTCGCCGTGAGAGTCCAAAAAGCGCAACATAGGACCCCAGGGGCCCTATTGCGTTTTTTTCTTTTGGATTTCAACGACGACTAGGGAGAAGGAAGTAACGTCAACGACACAACAAACGCAGATTGAATGTTGACAGACGAAAATAAAATCAACATCCAATCTGCGTTTGCTCCATTGTTGACGTCATTTCCTTCTCTATAGTCGCCGTGAGAGTCCAAAAAGCGCAACATAGGACCCCAGGGGCCCTATTGCGTTTTTTTCTTTTGGATTTCAACGACGACTAGGGAGAAGGAAGTAACGTCAACGACACAACAAACGCAGATTGAATGTTGACAGACGAAAATAAAATCAACATCCAATCTGCGTTTGCTCCATTGTTGACGTCATTTCCTTCTCTATAGTCGCCGTGAGAGTCCAAAAAGCGCAACATAGGACCCCAGGGGCCCTATTGCGTTTTTTTCTTTTGGATTTCAACGACGACTGGGGAGAGGGAAGTAACGTCAACGACACAACAAACGCAGATTGGATGTTGACAGACGAAAATAAAATCAACATCCAATCTGCGTTTGCTCCATTGTTGACGTCATTTCCTTCTCTATAGTCGCCGTGAGAGTCCAAAAAGCGCAACATAGGACCCCAGGGGCCCTATTGCGTTTTTTTCTTTTGGATTTCAACGACGACTAGGGAGAAGGAAGTAACGTCAACGACACAACAAACGCAGATTGGATGTTGACAGACGAAAATAAAATCAACATCCAATCTGCGTTTGCTCCATTGTTGACGTCATTTCCTTCTCTATAGTCGCCGTGAGAGTCCAAAAAGCGCAACATAGGACCCCAGGGGCCCTATTGCGTTTTTTTCTTTGGGATTTCAACGACGACTAGGGAGAAGGAAGTAACGTCAACGACACAACAAACGCAGATTGAATGTTGACAGACGAAAATAAAATCAACATCCAATCTGCGTTTGCTCCATTGTTGACGTCATTTCCTTCTCCATAGTCGCCGTGAGAGTCCAAAAAGCGCAACATAGGACCCCAGGGGCCCTATTGCGTTTTTTTCTTTTGGATTTCAACGACGACTGGGGAGAGGGAAGTAACGTCAACGACACAACAAACGCAGATTGAATGTTGACAGACGAAAATAAAATCAACATCCAATCTGCGTTTGCTCCATTGTTGACGTCATTTCCTTCTCTATAGTCGCCGTGAGAGTCCAAAAAGCGCAACATAGGACCCCAGGGGCCCTATTGCGTTTTTTTCTTTTGGATTTCAACGACGACTAGGGAGAAGGAAGTAACGTCAACGACACAACAAACGCAGATTGAATGTTGACAGACGAAAATAAAATCAACATCCAATCTGCGTTTGCTCCATTGTTGACGTCATTTCCTTCTCTATAGTCGCCGTGAGAGTCCAAAAAGCGCAACATAGGACCCCAGGGGCCCTATTGCGTTTTTTTCTTTTGGATTTCAACGACGACTGGGGAGAGGGAAGTAACGTCAACGACACAACAAACGCAGATTGGATGTTGACAGACGAAAATAAAATCAACATCCAATCTGCGTTTGCTCCATTGTTGACGTCATTTCCTTCTCTATACTCGCCGTGAGAGTCCAAAAAGCGCAACATAGGACCCCAGGGGCCCTATTGCGTTTTTTTCTTTTGGATTTCCACGACGACTAGGGAGAAGGAAGTAACGTCAACGACACAACAAACGCAGATTGAATGTTGACAGACGAAAATAAAATCAACATCCAATCTGCGTTTGCTCCATTGTTGACGTCATTTCCTTCTCCATAGTCGCCGTGAGAGTCCAAAAAGCGCAACATAGGACCCCAGGGGCCCTATTGCGTTTTTTTCTTTTGGATTTCAACGACGACTGGGGAGAGGGAAGTAACGTCAACGACACAACAAACGCAGATTGGATGTTGACAGACGAAAATAAAATCAACATCCAATCTGCGTTTGCTCCATTGTTGACGTCATTTCCTTCTCTATAGTCGCCCTGAGAGTCCAAAAAGCGCAACATAGGACCCCAGGGGCCCTATTGCGTTTTTTTCTTTTGGATTTCCACGACGACTAGGGAGAAGGAAGTAACGTCAACGACACAACAAACGCAGATTGAATGTTGACAGACGAAAATAAAATCAACATCCAATCTGCGTTTGCTCCATTGTTGACGTCATTTCCTTCTCCATAGTCGCCGTGAGAGTCCAAAAAGCGCAACATAGGACCCCAGGGGCCCTATTGCGTTTTTTTCTTTTGGATTTCCACGACGACTAGGGAGAAGGAAGTAACGTCAACGACACAACAAACGCAAATTGAATGTTGACAGACGAAAATAAAATCAACATCCAATCTGCGTTTGCTCCATTGTTGACGTCATTTCCTTCTCTATAGTCGCCGTGAGAGTCCAAAAAGCGCAACATAGGACCCCAGGGGCCCTATTGCGTTTTTTTCTTTTGGATTTCCACGACGACTAGGGAGAAGGAAGTAACGTCAACGACACAACAAACGCAGATTGAATGTTGACAGACGAAAACAAAATCAACATCCAATCTGCATTTGCTCTATTGTTGACGTCATTTCCTTCTCTATAGTCGCCGTGAGAGTCCAAAAAGCGCAACATAGGACCCCAGGGGCCCTATTGCGTTTTTTCTTTTGGATTTCCACGACGACTAGGGAGAAGGAAGTAACGTCAACGACACAACAAACGCAGATTGGATGTTGACAGACGAAAATAAAATCAACATCCAATCTGCGTTTGCTCCATTGTTGACGTCATTTCCTTCTCTATAGTCGCCGTGAGAGTCCAAAAAGCGCAACATAGGACCCCAGGGGCCCTATTGCGTTTTTTTCTTTTGGATTTCCACGACGACTAGGGAGAAGGAAGTAACGTCAACGACACAACAAACGCAGATTGAATGTTGACAGACGAAAACAAAATCAACATCCAATCTGCGTTTGCTGCATTGTTGACGTCATTTCCTTCTCTATAGTCGCCGTGAGAGTCCAAAAAGCGCAACATAGGACCCCAGGGGCCCTATTGCGTTTTTTTTTTGGATTTCCACGACGACTAGGGAGAAGGAAGTAACGTCAACGACACAACAAACGCAGATTGAATGTTGACAGACGAAAACAAAATCAACATCCAATCTGCGTTTGCTCAATTGTTGACGTCATTTTCTTCTCTATAGTCGCCGTGAGAGTCCAAAAAGCGCAACATAGGACCCCAGGGGCCCTATTGTGTTTTTTTTTTTTGGATTTCCACGACGACTAGGGAGAAGGAAGTAACGTCAACGACACAACAAACGCAGATTGAATGTTGACAGACGAAAACAAAATCAACATCCAATCTGCGTTTGCTCCATTGTTGACGTCATTTCCTTCTCTATAGTCGCCGTGAGAGTCCAAAAAGCGCAACATAGGACCCCAGGGGCCCTATTGCGTTTTTTTCTTTTGGATTTCAACGACGACTGGGGAGAGGGAAGTAACGTCAACGACACAACAAACGCAGATTGGATGTTGACAGACGAAAACAAAATCAACATCCAATCTGCGTTTGCTCCATTGTTGACGTCATTTCCTTCTCTATAGTCGCCGTGAGAGTCCAAAAAGCGCAACATAGGACCCCAGGGGCCCTATTGCGTTTTTTCTTTTGGATTTCCACGACGACTAGGGAGAAGGAAGTAACGTCAACGACACAACAAACGCAGATTGAATGTTGACAGACGAAAATAAAATCAACATCCAATCTGCGTTTGCTGCATTGTTGACGTCATTTCCTTCTCTATAGTCGCCGTGAGAGTCCAAAAAGCGCAACATAGGACCCCAGGGTCCCTATGTTACGTTTTTCTTTATTTTCACGACGACTAGGGAGAAGGAAGTAACGTCAACGACACAACAAACGCAGATTGGATGTTGACAGACGAAAACAAAATCAACATCCAATCTGCGTTTGCTGCATTGTTGACGTCATTTCCTTCTCCATAGTCTCCGTGAGAGTCCAAAAAGCGCAACATAGGACCCCAGGGGCCCTATGTTGCGTTTTTTTTTGGATTTCTACGACGACTAGGGAGAAGGAAGTAACGTCAACGACACAACAAACGCAGATTGGATGTTGACAGACGAAAACAAAATCAACATCCAATCTGCGTTTGCTGCATTGTTGACGTCATTTCCTTCTCCACAGTTGCCGTGAGAGTCCAAAAAGCGCAACATAGGACCCCAGGGGCCCTATGTTGCGTTTTTTTTTATTTCCACGACGACTAGGGAGAAGGAAGTAACGTCAACGACACAACAAACGCAGATTGGATGTTGACAGACGAAAACAAAATCAACATCCAATCTGCGTTTGCTGCATTGTTGACGTCATTTCCTTCTCCATAGTCGCCGTGAGAGTTCAAAAAGCGCAACATAGGACCCCAGGGGCCCTATGTTGCGTTTTTTTTTTATTTCCACGACGACTAGGGAGAAGGAAGTAACGTCAACGACACAACAAACGCAGATTGGATGTTGACAGACGAAAACAAAATCAACATCCAATCTGCGTTTGCTGCATTGTTGACGTCATTTCCTTCTCTATAGTTGCCGTGAGAGTCCAAAAAGCGCAACATAGGACCCCAGGGGCCCTATGTTGCGTTTTTTTTTTTATTTCCACGACGACTAGGGAGAAGGAAGTAACGTCAACGACACAACAAACGCAGATTGGATGTTGACAGACGAAAACAAAATCAACATCCAATCTGCGTTTGCTGCATTGTTGACGTCATTTCCTTCTCCATAGTCGCCGTGAGAGTCCCAAAAGCGCAACACAGGACCCCAGGGCCCTATGTTGCGTTTTTTTTTTATTTCCACGACGACTAGGGAGAAGGAAGTAACGTCAACGACACAACAAACGCAGATTGGATGTTGACAGACGAAAACAAAATCAACATCCAATCTGCGTTTGCTGCATTGTTGACGTCATTTCCTTCTCCATAGTCGCCGTGACAGTCCAAAAAGCGCAACATAGGACCCCAGGGGCCCTATGTTGCGTTTTTTTTTTTATTTCCACGACGACTCGGGAGAAGGAAGTAACGTCAACGACACAACAAACGCAGATTGGATGTTGACAGACGAATACAAAATCAACATCCAATCTGCGTTTGCTGCGTTGTTGACGTCACTTCCTTCTCCATAGTCGCCGTGGGAGTCTAAAAAGCGCAAAATAGGACCCCAGGGGCCCTATGTTGCGTTTTTTTTGGATTTTCACGACGACTAGGGAGAAGGAAGTAACGTCAACGACACAACAAACGCAGATTGGATGTTGACAGACGAAAACAAAATCAACATCCAATCTGCGTTTGCTGCATTGTTGACGTCATTTCCTTCTCCATAGTCGCCGTGAGAGTCCAAAAAGCGCAACATAGGACCACAGGGGCCCTATGTTGCGTTTTTTTTGGATTTTCACGACGACTAGGGAGAAGGAAGTAACGTCAACGACACAACAAACGACGATTAGATGTTGACAGACGAAAACAAAATCAACATCCAATCTGCATTTGCTGCCTTGTTGACGTCATTTCCTTCTCCATAGTCGCCGTGGGAGTCTAAAAAGCGCAACATAGGACCACAGGGGCCCTATGTTGCGTTTTTTTTTTATTTCCACGACGACTAGGGAGAAGGAAGTAACGTCAACGACACAACAAACGCAGATTGGATGTTGACAGACGAAAACAAAATCAACATCCAATCTGCGTTTGCTGCATTGTTGACGTCATTTCCTTCTATATAGTCGCCGTGAGAGTCCAAAAAGCGCAACATAGGACTCCAGGGGCCCTATGTTGAGTTTTTTTTTTTTTTATTTCCACGACGACTAGGGAGAAGGAAGTAACGCCAACGACACAACAAACGCAGATTGGATGTTGACAGACGAAAACAAAATCAACATCCAATCTGCGTTTGCTGCGTTGTTGACGCCACTTCCTTCTCCATAGTCGCCGTGAGAGTCCAAAAAGCGCAACATAGGACCCCAGGGGCCCTATGTTGCGTTTTTTTGGATTTCCACGACAAATAGGGAGAAGGAAATAACGTCAACGACACAACAAACGCAGATTGGATGTTGACAGACGAAAACAAAATCAACATCCAATCTGCGTTTGCTGCATTGTTGACGTCATTTCCTTCTCCATAGTTGCCGTGAGAGTCCAAAAAGCGCAACATAGGACCCCAGGGGCCCTATGTTGCGTTTTTTTGGATTTCCACGACAAATAGGGAGAAGGAAATAACGTCAACGACACAACAAACGCAGATTGGATGTTGACAGACGAAAACAAAATCAACATCCAATCTGCGTTTGCTGCGTTGTTGACGCCACTTCCTTCTCCATAGTCGCCGTGAGAGTCCAAAAAGCGCAACATAGGACACCAGGGGCCCTATGTTGCGTTTTTTTGGATTTCCACGACAAATAGGGAGAAGGAAGTAACGTCAACGACACAACAAACGCAGATTGGATGTTGACAGACGAAAACAAAATCAACATCCAATCTGCGTTTGCTGCATTGTTGACGTCATTTCGTTCTCCATAGTCGCCGTGAGAGTCCAAAAAGCGCAGCATAGGACCACAGGGGCCCTATGTTGCGTTTTTTTTTTTTTTCACGACGACTAGGGAGAAGGAAGTAACGTCAACGACACAACAAACGACGATTAGATGTTGACAGCCGAAAACAAAATCAACATCCAATCTGCATTTGCTGCCTTGTTGACGTCATTTCCTTCTCCATAGTCGCCGTGGGAGTCTAAAAAGCGCAACATAGGACCCAAGGGGCCCTATGTTGCGTTTTTTTTATTTCCACGACGACTAGGGAGAAGGAAGTAACGTCAACGACACAACAAACGCAGATTGGATGCTGACAGACGAAAACAAAATCAACATCCAATCTGCGTTTGCAGCATTGTTGACGTCATTTGCTTCTATATAGTCACCGTGAGAGTCCAAAAAGCGCAACATAGGACCCCAGAGGCCCTATGTTGCGTTTTTTTTTTATTTCCACGACGACTAGGGAGAAGGAAGTAACGCCAACGACACAACAAACGCAGATTGGATGTTGACAGACGAAAACAAAATCAACATCCAATCTGCGTTTGCTGCATTGTTGACGTCATTTCCTTCTCCATAGTCGCCGTGAGAGTCCAAAAAGCGCAACATAGGACACCAGGGGCCCTATGTTGCGTTTTTTTGGATTTCCACGACAAATAGGGAGAAGGAAATAACGTCAACGACACAACAAACGCAGATTGGATGTTGACAGACGAAAACAAAATCAACATCCAATCTGCGTTTGCTGCATTGTTGACGTCATTTCCTTCTCCATAGTTGCCGTGAGAGTCCAAAAAGCGCAACATAGGACCCCAGGGGCCCTATTGCGTTTTTTTCTTTTGGATTTCCACGACGACTAGGGAGAAGGAAGTAACGTCAACGACACAACAAACGCAGATTGAATGTTGACAGACGAAAATAAAATCAACATCCAATCTGCGTTTGCTCCATTGTTGACGTCATTTCCTTCTCCATAGTCGCCGTGAGAGTCCAAAAAGCGCAACATAGGACCCCAGGGGCCCTATTGCGTTTTTTTCTTTTGGATTTCAACGACGACTGGGGAGAGGGAAGTAACGTCAACGACACAACAAACGCAGATTGGATGTTGACAGACGAAAATAAAATCAACATCCAATCTGCGTTTGCTCCATTGTTGACGTCATTTCCTTCTCTATAGTCGCCCTGAGAGTCCAAAAAGCGCAACATAGGACCCCAGGGGCCCTATTGCGTTTTTTTCTTTTGGATTTCCACGACGACTAGGGAGAAGGAAGTAACGTCAACGACACAACAAACGCAGATTGAATGTTGACAGACGAAAATAAAATCAACATCCAATCTGCGTTTGCTCCATTGTTGACGTCATTTCCTTCTCCATAGTCGCCGTGAGAGTCCAAAAAGCGCAACATAGGACCCCAGGGGCCCTATTGCGTTTTTTTCTTTTGGATTTCCACGACGACTAGGGAGAAGGAAGTAACGTCAACGACACAACAAACGCAAATTGAATGTTGACAGACGAAAATAAAATCAACATCCAATCTGCGTTTGCTCCATTGTTGACGTCATTTCCTTCTCTATAGTCGCCGTGAGAGTCCAAAAAGCGCAACATAGGACCCCAGGGGCCCTATTGCGTTTTTTTCTTTTGGATTTCCACGACGACTAGGGAGAAGGAAGTAACGTCAACGACACAACAAACGCAGATTGAATGTTGACAGACGAAAACAAAATCAACATCCAATCTGCATTTGCTCTATTGTTGACGTCATTTCCTTCTCTATAGTCGCCGTGAGAGTCCAAAAAGCGCAACATAGGACCCCAGGGGCCCTATTGCGTTTTTTCTTTTGGATTTCCACGACGACTAGGGAGAAGGAAGTAACGTCAACGACACAACAAACGCAGATTGGATGTTGACAGACGAAAATAAAATCAACATCCAATCTGCGTTTGCTCCATTGTTGACGTCATTTCCTTCTCTAGAGTCGCCGTGAGAGTCCAAAAAGCGCAACATAGGACCCCAGGGGCCCTATTGCGTTTTTTTCTTTTGGATTTCCACGACGACTAGGGAGAAGGAAGTAACGTCAACGACACAACAAACGCAGATTGAATGTTGACAGACGAAAACAAAATCAACATCCAATCTGCGTTTGCTGCATTGTTGACGTCATTTCCTTCTCTATAGTCGCCGTGAGAGTCCAAAAAGCGCAACATAGGACCCCAGGGGCCCTATTGCGTTTTTTTTTTGGATTTCCACGACGACTAGGGAGAAGGAAGTAACGTCAACGACACAACAAACGCAGATTGAATGTTGACAGACGAAAACAAAATCAACATCCAATCTGCGTTTGCTCAATTGTTGACGTCATTTCCTTCTCTATAGTCGCCGTGAGAGTCCAAAAAGCGCAACATAGGACCCCAGGGGCCCTATTGTGTTTTTTTTTTTTGGATTTCCACGACGACTAGGGAGAAGGAAGTAACGTCAACGACACAACAAACGCAGATTGAATGTTGACAGACGAAAACAAAATCAACATCCAATCTGCGTTTGCTCCATTGTTGACGTCATTTCCTTCTCTATAGTCGCCGTGAGAGTCCAAAAAGCGCAACATAGGACCCCAGGGGCCCTATTGCGTTTTTTTCTTTTGGATTTCAACGACGACTGGGGAGAGGGAAGTAACGTCAACGACACAACAAACGCAGATTGGATGTTGACAGACGAAAACAAAATCAACATCCAATCTGCGTTTGCTCCATTGTTGACGTCATTTCCTTCTCTATAGTCGCCGTGAGAGTCCAAAAAGCGCAACATAGGACCCCAGGGGCCCTATTGCGTTTTTTCTTTTGGATTTCCACGACGACTAGGGAGAAGGAAGTAACGTCAACGACACAACAAACGCAGATTGAATGTTGACAGACGAAAATAAAATCAACATCCAATCTGCGTTTGCTGCATTGTTGACGTCATTTCCTTCTCTATAGTCGCCGTGAGAGTCCAAAAAGCGCAACATAGGACCCCAGGGTCCCTATGTTACGTTTTTCTTTATTTTCACGACGACTAGGGAGAAGGAAGTAACGTCAACGACACAACAAACGCAGATTGGATGTTGACAGACGAAAACAAAATCAACATCCAATCTGCGTTTGCTGCATTGTTGACGTCATTTCCTTCTCCATAGTCTCCGTGAGAGTCCAAAAAGCGCAACATAGGACCCCAGGGGCCCTATGTTGCGTTTTTTTTGGATTTCTACGACGACTAGGGAGAAGGAAGTAACGTCAACGACACAACAAACGCAGATTGGATGTTGACAGACGAAAACAAAATCAACATCCAATCTGCGTTTGCTGCATTGTTGACGTCATTTCCTTCTCCACAGTTGCCGTGAGAGTCCAAAAAGCGCAACATAGGACCCCAGGGGCCCTATGTTGCGTTTTTTTTATTTCCACGACGACTAGGGAGAAGGAAGTAACGTCAACGACACAACAAACGCAGATTGGATGTTGACAGACGAAAACAAAATCAACATCCAATCTGCGTTTGCTGCATTGTTGACGTCATTTCCTTCTCCATAGTCGCCGTGAGAGTTCAAAAAGCGCAACATAGGACCCCAGGGGCCCTATGTTGCGTTTTTTTTTTATTTCCACGACGACTAGGGAGAAGGAAGTAACGTCAACGACACAACAAACGCAGATTGGATGTTGACAGACGAAAACAAAATCAACATCCAATCTGCGTTTGCTGCATTGTTGACGTCATTTCCTTCTCTATAGTTGCCGTGAGAGTCCAAAAAGCGCAACATAGGACCCCAGGGGCCCTATGTTGCGTTTTTTTTTTTATTTCCACGACGACTAGGGAGAAGGAAGTAACGTCAACGACACAACAAACGCAGATTGGATGTTGACAGACGAAAACAAAATCAACATCCAATCTGCGTTTGCTGCATTGTTGACGTCATTTCCTTCTCCATAGTCGCCGTGAGAGTCCCAAAAGCGCAACACAGGACCCCAGGGCCCTATGTTGCGTTTTTTTTTTATTTCCACGACGACTAGGGAGAAGGAAGTAACGTCAACGACACAACAAACGCAGATTGGATGTTGACAGACGAAAACAAAATCAACATCCAATCTGCGTTTGCTGCATTGTTGACGTCATTTCCTTCTCCATAGTCGCCGTGACAGTCCAAAAAGCGCAACATAGGACCCCAGGGGCCCTATGTTGCGTTTTTTTTTTATTTCCACGACGACTCGGGAGAAGGAAGTAACGTCAACGACACAACAAACGCAGATTGGATGTTGACAGACGAATACAAAATCAACATCCAATCTGCGTTTGCTGCGTTGTTGACGTCACTTCCTTCTCCATAGTCGCCGTGGGAGTCTAAAAAGCGCAAAATAGGACCCCAGGGGCCCTATGTTGCGTTTTTTTTGGATTTTCACGACGACTAGGGAGAAGGAAGTAACGTCAACGACACAACAAACGCAGATTGGATGTTGACAGACGAAAACAAAATCAACATCCAATCTGCGTTTGCTGCATTGTTGACGTCATTTCCTTCTCCATAGTCGCCGTGAGAGTCCAAAAAGCGCAACATAGGACCACAGGGGCCCTATGTTGCGTTTTTTTTTGGATTTTCACGACGACTAGGGAGAAGGAAGTAACGTCAACGACACAACAAACGACGATTAGATGTTGACAGACGAAAACAAAATCAACATCCAATCTGCATTTGCTGCCTTGTTGACGTCATTTCCTTCTCCATAGTCGCCGTGGGAGTCTAAAAAGCGCAACATAGGACCACAGGGGCCCTATGTTGCGTTTTTTTTTTATTTCCACGACGACTAGGGAGAAGGAAGTAACGTCAACGACACAACAAACGCAGATTGGATGTTGACAGACGAAAACAAAATCAACATCCAATCTGCGTTTGCTGCATTGTTGACGTCATTTCCTTCTATATAGTCGCCGTGAGAGTCCAAAAAGCGCAACATAGGACTCCAGGGGCCCTATGTTGAGTTTTTTTTTTTTTATTTCCACGACGACTAGGGAGAAGGAAGTAACGCCAACGACACAACAAACGCAGATTGGATGTTGACAGACGAAAACAAAATCAACATCCAATCTGCGTTTGCTGCGTTGTTGACGCCACTTCCTTCTCCATAGTCGCCGTGAGAGTCCAAAAAGCGCAACATAGGACCCCAGGGGCCCTATGTTGCGTTTTTTTGGATTTCCACTACAAATAGGGAGAAGGAAATAACGTCAACGACACAACAAACGCAGATTGGATGTTGACAGACGAAAACAAAATCAACATCCAATCTGCGTTTGCTGCATTGTTGACGTCATTTCCTTCTCCATAGTTGCCGTGAGAGTCCAAAAAGCGCAACATAGGACCCCAGGGGCCCTATGTTGCGTTTTTTTGGATTTCCACGACAAATAGGGAGAAGGAAATAACGTCAACGACACAACAAACGCAGATTGGATGTTGACAGACGAAAACAAAATCAACATCCAATCTGCGTTTGCTGCGTTGTTGACGCCACTTCCTTCTCCATAGTCGCCGTGAGAGTCCAAAAAGCGCAACATAGGACACCAGGGGCCCTATGTTGCGTTTTTTTGGATTTCCACGACAAATAGGGAGAAGGAAGTAACGTCAACGACACAACAAACGCAGATTGGATGTTGACAGACGAAAACAAAATCAACATCCAATCTGCGTTTGCTGCATTGTTGACGTCATTTCCTTCTCCATAGTCGCCGTGAGAGTCCAAAAAGCGCAGCATAGGACCACAGGGGCCCTATGTTGCGTTTTTTTTTTTTTTCACGACGACTAGGGAGAAGGAAGTAACGTCAACGACACAACAAACGACGATTAGATGTTGACAGCCGAAAACAAAATCAACATCCAATCTGCATTTGCTGCCTTGTTGACGTCATTTCCTTCTCCATAGTCGCCGTGGGAGTCTAAAAAGCGCAACATAGGACCCAAGGGGCCCTATGTTGCGTTTTTTTTATTTCCACGACGACTAGGGAGAAGGAAGTAACGTCAACGACACAACAAACGCAGATTGGATGCTGACAGACGAAAACAAAATCAACATCCAATCTGCGTTTGCAGCATTGTTGACGTCATTTGCTTCTATATAGTCACCGTGAGAGTCCAAAAAGCGCAACATAGGACCCCAGAGGCCCTATGTTGCGTTTTTTTTTATTTCCACGACGACTAGGGAGAAGGAAGTAACGCCAACGACACAACAAACGCAGATTGGATGTTGACAGACGAAAACAAAATCAACATCCAATCTGCGTTTGCTGCATTGTTGACGTCATTTCCTTCTCCATAGTCGCCGTGAGAGTCCAAAAAGCGCAACATAGGACACCAGGGGCCCTATGTTGCGTTTTTTTGGATTTCCACGACAAATAGGGAGAAGGAAATAACGTCAACGACACAACAAACGCAGATTGGATGTTGACAGACGAAAACAAAATCAACATCCAATCTGCGTTTGCTGCATTGTTGACGTCATTTCCTTCTCCATAGTTGCCGTGAGAGTCCAAAAAGCGCAACATAGGACCCCAGGGGCCCTATGTTGCGTTTTTTTTTATTTCCACGACGACTAGGGAGAAGGAAGTAACGCCAACGACACAACAAACGCAGATTGGATGTTGACAGACGAAAACAAAATCAACATCCAATCTGCGTTTGCTGCATTGTTGACGTCATTTCCTTCTCCATAGTCGCCGTGAGAGTCCAAAAAGTGCAACATAGGACCCCAGGGGCCCTATGCTGCGTTTTTTTGGATTTCCACGACAAATAGGGAGAAGGAAATAACGTCAACGACACAACAAACGCAGATTGGATGTTGACAGACGAAAACAAAATCAACATCCAATCTGCGTTTGCTGCATTGTTGACGTCATTTCCTTCTCCATAGTCGCCGTGAGAGTGCAAAAAGCGCAACATAGGACCCCAGGGGCCCTATGTTGCGTTTTTTTTTATTTCCACGACGACTAGGGAGAAGGAAGTAACGTCAACGACACAACAAACGCAGATTGGATGTTGACAGACGAAAACAAAATCAACATCCAATCTGCGTTTGCTGCACTGTTGACGTCATTTCCTTCTCCATAGTCGCCGTGAGAGTCCAAAAAGCGCAACATAGGACCCCAGGGGCCCTATGTTGCGTTTTTTTTGGATTTCCACGACGACTAGGGAGAAGGAAGTAACGTCAACGACACAACAAACGCAGATTGGATGTTGACAGACGAAAACAAAATCAACATCCAAACTGCGTTTGCTGCATTGTTGACGTCATTTACTTCTCCATAGTCGCCGTGAGAGTCCAAAAAGCGCTACATAGGACACCAGGGGCCCTATGTTGCGTTTTTTTTTTATTTCCATGACGACTAGGGAGAAGGAAGTAACGTCAACGACGCAACAAACGCAGATTGGATGTTGACAGACGAAAACAAAATCAACATCCAATCTGCGTTTGCTGCATTGTTGACGTCATTTCCTTCTCTATAGTCGCCGTGAGAGTCCAAAAAGCGCAACAAAGGACCCCAGGGGCCCTATGTTGCGTTTTTTTTTTTTATTTCCACGACGACTAGGGAGAAGGAAGTAACGTCAACGACACAACAAACGCAGATTGGATGTTGACAGACGAAAACAAAATCAACATCCAATCTGCGTTTGCTGCGTTGTTGACGTCACTTCCTTCTCCATAGTCGCCGTGGAAGTCCAAAAAGCGCAACATAGGACCCCAGGGGCCCTATGTTGCGTTTTTTTTTATTTCCACGACGACTAGAGAGAAGGAAGTAACGTCAACGACACAACAAACGCAGATTGGATGTTGACAGACGAAAACAAAATCAACATCCAATCTGCGTTTGCTGCATTGTTGACGTCATTTCCTTCTCCATAGTCGCCGTGAGAGTCCAAAAAGCGCAACATAGGACCCCAGGGGCCCTATGTTGCGTTTTTTTTATTTCCACGACGACTAGGGAGAAGGAAGTAACGTCAACGACACAACAAACGCAGATTGGATGTTGACAGACGAAAACAAAATCAACATCCAATCTGCGTTTGCTGCATTGTTGACGTCATTTCCTTCTCCATAGTCGCCGTGAGAGTGCAAAAAGCGCAACATAGGACCCCAGGGGCCCTATGTTGAGTTTTTTTTTTTTTATTTCCACGACGACTAGGGAGAAGGAAGTAACGCCAACGACACAACAAACGCAGATTGGATGTTGACAGACGAAAACAAGATCAACATCCAATCTGCGTTTGCTGCGTTGTTGACGCCACTTCCTTCTCCATAGTCGCCGTGAGAGTCCAAAAAGCGCAACATAGGACCCCAGGGGCCCTATGTTTCGTTTTTTTGGATTTCCACGACAAATAGGGAGAAGGAAATAACGTCAACGACACAACAAACGCAGATTGGATGTTGACAGACGAAAACAAAATCAACATCCAATCTGCGTTTGCTGCATTGTTGACGTCATTTCCTTCTCCATAGTTGCCGTGAGAGTCCAAAAAGCGCAACATAGGACCCCAGGGGCCCTATGTTGCGTTTTTTTGGATTTCCACGACAAATAGGGAGAAGGAAATAACGTCAACGACACAACAAACGCAGATTGGATGTTGACAGACGAAAACAAAATCAACATCCAATCTGCGTTTGCTGCGTTGTTGACGCCACTTCCTTCTCCATAGTCGCCGTGAGAGTCCAAAAAGCGCAACATAGGACACCAGGGGCCCTATGTTGCGTTTTTTTGGATTTCCACGACAAATAGGGAGAAGGAAGTAACGTCAACGATACAACAAACGCAGATTGGATGTTGACAGACGAAAACAAAATCAACATCCAATCTGCGTTTGCTGCATTGTTGACGTCATTTCCTTCTCCATAGTCGCCGTGAGAGTCCAAAAAGCGCAACATAGGACCACAGGGGCCCTATGTTGCGTTTTTTTTTTTTTTCACGACGACTAGGGAGAAGGAAGTAACGTCAACGACACAACAAACGACGATTAGATGTTGACAGCCGAAAACAAAATCAACATCCAATCTGCATTTGCTGCCTTGTTGACGTCATTTCCTTCTCCATAGTCGCCGTGGGAGTCTAAAAAGCGCAACATAGGACCCAAGGGGCCCTATGTTGCGTTTTTTTATTTCCACGACGACTAGGGAGAAGGAAGTAACGTCAACGACACAACAAACGCAGATTGGATGTTGACAGACGAAAACAAAATCAACATCCAATCTGCGTTTGCAGCATTGTTGACGTCATTTCCTTCTATATAGTCGCCGTGAGAGTCCAAAAAGCGCAACATAGGACCCCAGAGGCCCTATGTTGCGTTTTTTTTTTATTTCCACGACGACTAGGGGGAAGGAAGTAACGCCAACGACACAACAAACGCAGATTGGATGTTGACAGACGAAAACAAAATCAACATCCAATCTGCGTTTGCTGCATTGTTGACGTCATTTCCTTCTCCATAGTCGCCGTGAGAGTCCAAAAAGCGCAACATAGGACACCAGGGGCCCTATGTTGCGTTTTTTTGGATTTCCACGACAAATAGGGAGAAGGAAATAACGTCAACGACACAACAAACGCAGATTGGATGTTGACAGACGAAAACAAAATCAACATCCAATCTGCGTTTGCTGCATTGTTGACGTCATTTCCTTCTCCATAGTTGCCGTGAGAGTCCAAAAAGCGCAACATAGGACCCCAGGGGCCCTATGTTGCGTTTTTTTTTTATTTCCACGACGACTAGGGAGAAGGAAGTAACGCCAACGACACAACAAACGCAGATTGGATGTTGACAGACGAAAACAAAATCAACATCCAATCTGCGTTTGCTGCATTGTTGACGTCATTTCCTTCTCCATAGTCGCCGTGAGAGTCCAAAAAGTGCAACATAGGACCCCAGGGACCCTATGTTGCGTTTTTTTGGATTTCCACGACAAATAGGGAGAAGGAAATAACGTCAACGACACAACAAACGCAGATTGGATGTTGACAGACGAAAACAAAATCAACATCCAATCTGCGTTTGCTGCATTGTTGACGTCATTTCCTTCTCCATAGTCGCCGTGAGAGTGCAAAAAGCGCAACATAGGACCCCAGGGGCCCTATGTTGCGTGTTTTTTATTTCCACGACGACTAGGGAGAAGGAAGTAACGTCAACGACACAACAAACGCAGATTGGATGTTGACAGACGAAAACAAAATCAACATCCAATCTGCGTTTGCTGCACTGTTGACGTCATTTCCTTCTCCATAGTCGCCGTGAGAGTCCAAAAAGCGCAACATAGGACACCAGGGGCCCTATGTTGCGTTTTTTTGGATTTCCACGACGACTAGGGAGAAGGAAGTAACGTCAACGACACAACAAACGCAGATTGGATGTTGACAGACGAAAACAAAATCAACATCCAAACTGCGTTTGCTGCATTGTTGACGTCATTTACTTCTCCATAGTCGCCGTGAGAGTCCAAAAAGCGCAACATAGGACACCAGGGGCCCTATGTTGCGTTTTTTTTTTTTATTTCCATGACGACTAGGGAGAAGGAAGTAACGTCAACGACACAACAAACGCAGATTGGATGTCGACAGACGAAAACAAAATCAACATCCAATCTGCGTTTGCTGCATTGTTGACGTCATTTCCTTCTCTATAGTCGCCGTGAGAGTCCAAAAAGCGCAACAAAGGACCCCAGGGGCCCTATGTTGCGTTTTTTTTTTTATTTCCACGACGACTAGGGAGAAGGAAGTAACGTCAACGACACAACAAACGCAGATTGGATGTTGACAGACGAAAACAAAATCAACATCCAATCTGCGTTTGCTGCGTTGTTGACGTCACTTCCTTCTCCATAGTCGCCGTGGAAGTCCAAAAAGCGCAACATAGGACCCCAGGGGCCCTATGTTGCGTTTTTTTTTATTTCCACGACGACTAGAGAGAAGGAAGTAACGTCAACGACACAACAAACGCAGATTGGATGTTGACAGACGAAAACAAAATCAACATCCAATCTGCGTTTGCTGCATTGTTGACGTCATTTCCTTCTCCATAGTCGCCGTGAGAGTCCAAAAAGCGCAACATAGGACCCCAGGGGCCCTATGTTGCGTTTTTTTTATTTCCACGACGACTAGGGAGAAGGAAGTAACGTCAACGACACAACAAACGCAGATTGGATGTTGACAGACGAAAACAAAATCAACATCCAATCTGCGTTTGCTGCATTGTTGACGTCATTTCCTTCTCCATAGTCGCCGTGAGAGTGCAAAAAGCGCAACATAGGACCCCAGGGGCCCTATGTTGAGTTTTTTTTTTTTTATTTCCACGACGACTAGGGAGAAGGAAGTAACGCCAACGACACAACAAACGCAGATTGGATGTTGACAGACGAAAACAAAATCAACATCCAATCTGCGTTTGCTGCGTTGTTGACGCCACTTCCTTCTCCATAGTCGCCGTGAGAGTCCAAAAAGCGCAACATAGGACCCCAGGGGCCCTATGTTGCGTTTTTTTGGATTTCCACGACAAATAGGGAGAAGGAAATAACGTCAACAACACAACAAACGCAGATTGGATGTTGACAGACGAAAACAAAATCAACATCCAATCTGCGTTTGCTGCATTGTTGACGTCATTTCCTTCTCCATAGTTGCCGTGAGAGTCCAAAAAGCGCAACATAGGACCCCAGGGGCCCTATGTTGCGTTTTTTTGGATTTCCACGACAAATAGGGAGAAGGAAATAACGTCAACGACACAACAAACGCAGATTGGATGTTGACAGACGAAAACAAAATCAACATCCAATCTGCGTTTGCTGCTTTGTTGACGCCACTTCCTTCTCCATAGTCGCCGTGAGAGTCCAAAAAGCGCAACATAGGACACCAGGGGCCCTATGTTGCGTTTTTTTGGATTTCCACGACAAATAGGGAGAAGGAAGTAACGTCAACGATACAACAAACGCAGATTGGATGTTGACAGACGAAAACAAAATCAACATCCAATCTGCGTTTGCTGCATTGTTGACGTCATTTCCTTCTCCATAGTCGCCGTGAGAGTCCAAAAAGCGCAACATAGGACCACAGGGGCCCTATGTTGCGTTTTTTTTTTTTTTCACGACGACTAGGGAGAAGGAAGTAACGTCAACGACACAACAAACGACGATTAGATGTTGACAGCCGAAAACAAAATCAACATCCAATCTGCATTTGCTGCCTTGTTGACGTCATTTCCTTCTCCATAGTCGCCGTGGGAGTCTAAAAAGCGCAACATAGGACCCAAGGGGCCCTATGTTGCGTTTTTTTATTTCCACGACGACTAGGGAGAAGGAAGTAACGTCAACGACACAACAAACGCAGATTGGATGTTGACAGACGAAAACAAAATCAACATCCAATCTGCGTTTGCAGCATTGTTGACGTCATTTCCTTCTATATAGTCGCCGTGAGAGTCCAAAAAGCGCAACATAGGACCCCAGAGGCCCTATGTTGCGTTTTTTTTTTATTTCCACGACGACTAGGGAGAAGGAAGTAACGCCAACGACACAACAAACGCAGATTGGATGTTGACAGACGAAAACAAAATCAACATCCAATCTGCGTTTGCTGCATTGTTGACGTCATTTCCTTCTCCATAGTCGCCGTGAGAGTCCAAAAAGCGCAACATAGGACACCAGGGGCCCTATGTTGCGTTTTTTTTTATTTCCACGACAAATAGGGAGAAGGAAATAACGTCAACGACACAACAAACGCAGATTGGATGTTGACAGACGAAAACAAAATCAACATCCAATCTGCGTTTGCTGCATTGTTGACGTCATTTCCTTCTCCATAGTTGCCGTGAGAGTCCAAAAAGCGCAACATAGGACCCCAGGGGCCCTATGTTGCGTTTTTTTTTTTATTTCCACGACGACTAGGGAGAAGGAAGTAACGCCAACGACACAACAAACGCAGATTGGATGTTGACAGACGAAAACAAAATCAACATCCAATCTGCGTTTGCTGCATTGTTGACGTCATTTCCTTCTCCATAGTCGCCGTGAGAGTCCAAAAAGTGCAACATAGGACCCCAGGGACCCTATGTTGCGTTTTTTTGGATTTCCACGACAAATAGGGAGAAGGAAATAACGTCAACGACACATCAAACGCAGATTGGATGTTGACAGACGAAAACAAAATCAACATCCAATCTGCGTTTGCTGCATTGTTGACGTCATTTCCTTCTCCATAGTCGCCGTGAGAGTGCAAAAAACGCAACATAGGACCCCAGGGGCCCTATGTTGCGTTTTTTTTATTTCCACGACGACTAGGGAGAAGGAAGTAACGTCAACGACAGAACAAACGCAGATTGGATGTTGACAGACGAAAACAAAATCAACATCCAATCTGCGTTTGCTGCACTGTTGACGTCATTTCCTTCTCCATAGTCGCCGTGAGAGTCCAAAAAGCGCAACATAGGACCCCAGGGGCCCTATGTTGCGTTTTTTTTGGATTTCCACGACGACTAGGGAGAAGGAAGTAACGTCAACGACACAACAAACGCAGATTGGATGTTGACAGACGAAAACAAAATCAACATCCAAACTGCGTTTGCTGCATTGTTGACGTCATTTACTTCTCCATAGTCGCCGTGAGAGTCCAAAAAGCGCAACATAGGACACCAGGGGCCCTATGTTGCGTTTTTTTTTTATTTCCATGACGACTAGGGAGAAGGAAGTAACGTCAACGACACAACAAACGCAGATTGGATGTTGACAGACGAAAACAAAATCAACATCCAATCTGCGTTTGCTGCATTGTTGACGTCATTTCCTTCTCTATAGTCGCCGTGAGAGTCCAAAAAGCGCAACAAAGGACCCCAGGGGCCCTATGTTGCGTTTTTTTTTGGATTTCCACGACGACTAGGGAGAAGGAAGTAACGTCAACGACACAACAAACGCAGATTGGATGTTGACAGACGAAAACAAAATCAACATCCAATCTGCGTTTGCTGCGTTGTTGACGTCACTTCCTTCTCCATAGTCGCCGTGGAAGTCCAAAAAGCGCAACATAGGACCCCAGGGGCCCTATGTTGCGTTTTTTTTTTATTTCCACGACGACTAGAGAGAAGGAAGTAACGTCAACGACACAACAAACGCAGATTGGATGTTGACAGACGAAAACAAAATCAACATCCAATCTGCGTTTGCTGCATTGTTGACGTCATTTCCTTCTCCATAGTCGCCGTGAGAGTCCAAAAAGCGCAACATAGGACCCCAGGGGCCCTATGTTGCGTTTTTTTGGATTTCCACGACGACTAGGGAGAAGGAAGTAACGTCAACGACACAACAAACGCATATTGGATGTTGACAGACGAAAACAAAATCAACATCCAAACTGCGTTTTCTGCATTGTTGACGTCATTTACTTCTCCATAGTCGCCGTGAGAGTCCAAAAAGCGCAACATAGGACCCCAGGGGCCCTATGTTGCGTTTTTTTTATTTCCACGACGACTAGGGAGAAGGAAGTAACGTCAACGACACAACAAACGCAGATTGGATGTTGACAGACGAAAACAAAATCAACATCCAATCTGCGTTTGCTGCATTGTTGACGTCATTTCCTTCTCCATAGTCGCCGTGACAGTCCAAAAAGCGCAACATAGGACCCCAGGGGCCCTATGTTGCGTTGTTTTTTTTTATTTCCACGACGACTCGGGAGAAGGAAGTAACGTCAACGACACAACAAACGCAGATTGGATGTTGACAGACGAAAACAAAATCAACATCCAATCTGCGTTTGCTGCGTTGTTGACGTCACTTCCTTCTCCATAGTCGCCGTGGGAGTCTAAAAAGCGCAACATAGGACCCCAGGGGCCCTATGTTGCGTTTTTTTGGATTTTCACGACGACTAGGGAGAAGGAAGTAACGTCAACGACACAACAAACGCAGATTGGATGTTCACAGACGAAAACAAAATCAACATCCAATCTGCGTTTGCTGCATTGTTGACGTCATTTCCTTCTCCATAGTCGCCGTGAGAGTCCAAAAAGCGCAACATAGGACCACAGGGGCCCTATGTTGCGTTTTTTTTGGATTTTCACGACGACTAGGGAGAAGGAAGTAACGTCAACGACACAACAAACGCAGATTGGATGTTGACAGACGAAAACAAAATCAACATCCAATCTGCGTTTGCTGCATTGTTGACGTCATTTCCTTCTCTATAGTCGCCGTGAGAGTCCAAAAAGCGCAACAAAGGACCCCAGGGGCCCTATGTTGCGTTTTTTTTTTTATTTCCACGACGACTAGGGAGAAGGAAGTAACGTCAACGACACAACAAACGCAGATTGGATGTTGACAGACGAAAACAAAATCAACATCCAATCTGCGTTTGCTGCGTTGTTGACGTCACTTCCTTCTCCATAGTCGCCGTGGAAGTCCAAAAAGCGCAACATAGGACCCCAGGGGCCCTATGTTGCGTTTTTTTTTATTTCCACGACGACTAGAGAGAAGGAAGTAACGTCAACGACACAACAAACGCAGATTGGATGTTGACAGACGAAAACAAAATCAACATCCAATCTGCGTTTGCTGCATTGTTGACGTCATTTCCTTCTCCATAGTCGCCGTGAGAGTCCAAAAAGCGCAACATAGGACCCCAGGGGCCCTATGTTGCGTTTTTTTTATTTCCACGACGACTAGGGAGAAGGAAGTAACGTCAACGACACAACAAACGCAGATTGGATGTTGACAGACGAAAACAAAATCAACATCCAATCTGCGTTTGCTGCATTGTTGACGTCATTTCCTTCTCCATAGTCGCCGTGAGAGTGCAAAAAGCGCAACATAGGACCCCAGGGGCCCTATGTTGAGTTTTTTTTTTTTTATTTCCACGACGACTAGGGAGAAGGAAGTAACGCCAACGACACAACAAACGCAGATTGGATGTTGACAGACGAAAACAAAATCAACATCCAATCTGCGTTTGCTGCGTTGTTGACGCCACTTCCTTCTCCATAGTCGCCGTGAGAGTCCAAAAAGCGCAACATAGGACCCCAGGGGCCCTATGTTGCGTTTTTTTTGGATTTCCACGACAAATAGGGAGAAGGAAATAACGTCAACAACACAACAAACGCAGATTGGATGTTGACAGACGAAAACAAAATCAACATCCAATCTGCGTTTGCTGCATTGTTGACGTCATTTCCTTCTCCATAGTTGCCGTGAGAGTCCAAAAAGCGCAACATAGGACCCCAGGGGCCCTATGTTGCGTTTTTTTGGATTTCCACGACAAATAGGGAGAAGGAAATAACGTCAACGACACAACAAACGCAGATTGGATGTTGACAGACGAAAACAAAATCAACATCCAATCTGCGTTTGCTGCTTTGTTGACGCCACTTCCTTCTCCATAGTCGCCGTGAGAGTCCAAAAAGCGCAACATAGGACACCAGGGGCCCTATGTTGCGTTTTTTTGGATTTCCACGACAAATAGGGAGAAGGAAGTAACGTCAACGATACAACAAACGCAGATTGGATGTTGACAGACGAAAACAAAATCAACATCCAATCTGCGTTTGCTGCATTGTTGACGTCATTTCCTTCTCCATAGTCGCCGTGAGAGTCCAAAAAGCGCAACATAGGACCACAGGGGCCCTATGTTGCGTTTTTTTTTTTTTTCACGACGACTAGGGAGAAGGAAGTAACGTCAACGACACAACAAACGACGATTAGATGTTGACAGCCGAAAACAAAATCAACATCCAATCTGCATTTGCTGCCTTGTTGACGTCATTTCCTTCTCCATAGTCGCCGTGGGAGTCTAAAAAGCGCAACATAGGACCCAAGGGGCCCTATGTTGCGTTTTTTTATTTCCACGACGACTAGGGAGAAGGAAGTAACGTCAACGACACAACAAACGCAGATTGGATGTTGACAGACGAAAACAAAATCAACATCCAATCTGCGTTTGCAGCATTGTTGACGTCATTTCCTTCTATATAGTCGCCGTGAGAGTCCAAAAAGCGCAACATAGGACCCCAGAGGCCCTATGTTGCGTTTTTTTTTTATTTCCACGACGACTAGGGAGAAGGAAGTAACGCCAACGACACAACAAACGCAGATTGGATGTTGACAGACGAAAACAAAATCAACATCCAATCTGCGTTTGCTGCATTGTTGACGTCATTTCCTTCTCCATAGTCGCCGTGAGAGTCCAAAAAGCGCAACATAGGACACCAGGGGCCCTATGTTGCGTTTTTTTTTATTTCCACGACAAATAGGGAGAAGGAAATAACGTCAACGACACAACAAACGCAGATTGGATGTTGACAGACGAAAACAAAATCAACATCCAATCTGCGTTTGCTGCATTGTTGACGTCATTTCCTTCTCCATAGTTGCCGTGAGAGTCCAAAAAGCGCAACATAGGACCCCAGGGGCCCTATGTTGCGTTTTTTTTTTTATTTCCACGACGACTAGGGAGAAGGAAGTAACGCCAACGACACAACAAACGCAGATTGGATGTTGACAGACGAAAACAAAATCAACATCCAATCTGCGTTTGCTGCATTGTTGACGTCATTTCCTTCTCCATAGTCGCCGTGAGAGTCCAAAAAGTGCAACATAGGACCCCAGGGACCCTATGTTGCGTTTTTTTGGATTTCCACGACAAATAGGGAGAAGGAAATAACGTCAACGACACATCAAACGCAGATTGGATGTTGACAGACGAAAACAAAATCAACATCCAATCTGCGTTTGCTGCATTGTTGACGTCATTTCCTTCTCCATAGTCGCCGTGAGAGTGCAAAAAACGCAACATAGGACCCCAGGGGCCCTATGTTGCGTTTTTTTTATTTCCACGACGACTAGGGAGAAGGAAGTAACGTCAACGACAGAACAAACGCAGATTGGATGTTGACAGACGAAAACAAAATCAACATCCAATCTGCGTTTGCTGCACTGTTGACGTCATTTCCTTCTCCATAGTCGCCGTGAGAGTCCAAAAAGCGCAACATAGGACCCCAGGGGCCCTATGTTGCGTTTTTTTTGGATTTCCACGACGACTAGGGAGAAGGAAGTAACGTCAACGACACAACAAACGCAGATTGGATGTTGACAGACGAAAACAAAATCAACATCCAAACTGCGTTTGCTGCATTGTTGACGTCATTTACTTCTCCATAGTCGCCGTGAGAGTCCAAAAAGCGCAACATAGGACACCAGGGGCCCTATGTTGCGTTTTTTTTTTATTTCCATGACGACTAGGGAGAAGGAAGTAACGTCAACGACACAACAAACGCAGATTGGATGTTGACAGACGAAAACAAAATCAACATCCAATCTGCGTTTGCTGCATTGTTGACGTCATTTCCTTCTCTATAGTCGCCGTGAGAGTCCAAAAAGCGCAACAAAGGACCCCAGGGGCCCTATGTTGCGTTTTTTTTGGATTTCCACGACGACTAGGGAGAAGGAAGTAACGTCAACGACACAACAAACGCAGATTGGATGTTGACAGACGAAAACAAAATCAACATCCAATCTGCGTTTGCTGCGTTGTTGACGTCACTTCCTTCTCCATAGTCGCCGTGGAAGTCCAAAAAGCGCAACATAGGACCCCAGGGGCCCTATGTTGCGTTTTTTTTTTATTTCCACGACGACTAGAGAGAAGGAAGTAACGTCAACGACACAACAAACGCAGATTGGATGTTGACAGACGAAAACAAAATCAACATCCAATCTGCGTTTGCTGCATTGTTGACGTCATTTCCTTCTCCATAGTCGCCGTGAGAGTCCAAAAAGCGCAACATAGGACCCCAGGGGCCCTATGTTGCGTTTTTTTGGATTTCCACGACGACTAGGGAGAAGGAAGTAACGTCAACGACACAACAAACGCATATTGGATGTTGACAGACGAAAACAAAATCAACATCCAAACTGCGTTTTCTGCATTGTTGACGTCATTTACTTCTCCATAGTCGCCGTGAGAGTCCAAAAAGCGCAACATAGGACCCCAGGGGCCCTATGTTGCGTTTTTTTTATTTCCACGACGACTAGGGAGAAGGAAGTAACGTCAACGACACAACAAACGCAGATTGGATGTTGACAGACGAAAACAAAATCAACATCCAATCTGCGTTTGCTGCATTGTTGACGTCATTTCCTTCTCCATAGTCGCCGTGACAGTCCAAAAAGCGCAACATAGGACCCCAGGGGCCCTATGTTGCGTTGTTTTTTTTTATTTCCACGACGACTCGGGAGAAGGAAGTAACGTCAACGACACAACAAACGCAGATTGGATGTTGACAGACGAAAACAAAATCAACATCCAATCTGCGTTTGCTGCGTTGTTGACGTCACTTCCTTCTCCATAGTCGCCGTGGGAGTCTAAAAAGCGCAACATAGGACCCCAGGGGCCCTATGTTGCGTTTTTTTGGATTTTCACGACGACTAGGGAGAAGGAAGTAACGTCAACGACACAACAAACGCAGATTGGATGTTCACAGACGAAAACAAAATCAACATCCAATCTGCGTTTGCTGCATTGTTGACGTCATTTCCTTCTCCATAGTCGCCGTGAGAGTCCAAAAAGCGCAACATAGGACCACAGGGGCCCTATGTTGCGTTTTTTTTGGATTTTCACGACGACTAGGGAGAAGGAAGTAACGTCAACGACACAACAAACGCAGATTGGATGTTGACAGACGAAAACAAAATCAACATCCAATCTGCGTTTGCTGCATTGTTGACGTCATTTCCTTCTCCATAGTTGCCGTGAGAGTCCAAAAAGCGCAACATAGGACCCCAGGGGCCCTATGTTGCGTTTTTTTTTTTATTTCCACGACGACTAGGGAGAAGGAAGTAACGCCAACGACACAACAAACGCAGATTGGATGTTGACAGACGAAAACAAAATCAACATCCAATCTGCGTTTGCTGCATTGTTGACGTCATTTCCTTCTCCATAGTCGCCGTGAGAGTCCAAAAAGTGCAACATAGGACCCCAGGGACCCTATGTTGCGTTTTTTTGGATTTCCACGACAAATAGGGAGAAGGAAATAACGTCAACGACACATCAAACGCAGATTGGATGTTGACAGACGAAAACAAAATCAACATCCAATCTGCGTTTGCTGCATTGTTGACGTCATTTCCTTCTCCATAGTCGCCGTGAGAGTGCAAAAAACGCAACATAGGACCCCAGGGGCCCTATGTTGCGTTTTTTTTATTTCCACGACGACTAGGGAGAAGGAAGTAACGTCAACGACACAACAAACGCCGATTGGATGTTGACAGACGAAAACAAAATCAACATCCAATCTGCGTTTGCTGCACTGTTGACGTCATTTCCTTCTCCATAGTCGCCGTGAGAGTCCAAAAAGCGCAACATAGGACCCCAGGGGCCCTATGTTGCGTTTTTTTTGGATTTCCACGACGACTAGGGAGAAGGAAGTAACGTCAACGACACAACAAACGCAGATTGGATGTTGACAGACGAAAACAAAATCAACATCCAAACTGCGTTTGCTGCATTGTTGACGTCATTTACTTCTCCATAGTCGCCGTGAGAGTCCAAAAAGCGCAACATAGGACACCAGGGGCCCTATGTTGCGTTTTTTTTTTATTTCCATGACGACTAGGGAGAAGGAAGTAACGTCAACGACACAACAAACGCAGATTGGATGTTGACAGACGAAAACAAAATCAACATCCAATCTGCGTTTGCTGCATTGTTGACGTCATTTCCTTCTCTATAGTCGCCGTGAGAGTCCAAAAAGCGCAACAAAGGACCCCAGGGGCCCTATGTTGCGTTTTTTTTTGGATTTCCACGACGACTAGGGAGAAGGAAGTAACGTCAACGACACAACAAACGCAGATTGGATGTTGACAGACGAAAACAAAATCAACATCCAATCTGCGTTTGCTGCGTTGTTGACGTCACTTCCTTCTCCATAGTCGCCGTGGAAGTCCAAAAAGCGCAACATAGGACCCCAGGGGCCCTATGTTGCGTTTTTTTTTATTTCCACGACGACTAGAGAGAAGGAAGTAACGTCAACGACACAACAAACGCAGATTGGATGTTGACAGACGAAAACAAAATCAACATCCAATCTGCGTTTGCTGCATTGTTGACGTCATTTCCTTCTCCATAGTCGCCGTGAGAGTCCAAAAAGCGCAACATAGGACCCCAGGGGCCCTATGTTGCGTTTTTTTTGGATTTCCACGACGACTAGGGAGAAGGAAGTAACGTCAACGACACAACAAACGCATATTGGATGTTGACAGACGAAAACAAAATCAACATCCAAACTGCGTTTTCTGCATTGTTGACGTCATTTACTTCTCCATAGTCGCCGTGAGAGTCCAAAAAGCGCAACATAGGACCCCAGGGGCCCTATGTTGCGTTTTTTTTATTTCCACGACGACTAGGGAGAAGGAAGTAACGTCAACGACACAACAAACGCAGATTGGATGTTGACAGACGAAAACAAAATCAACATCCAATCTGCGTTTGCTGCATTGTTGACGTCATTTCCTTCTCCATAGTCGCCGTGAGAGTCCAAAAAGCGCAACATAGGACCCCAGGGGCCCTATGTTGCGTTTTTTTTATTTCCACGACGACTAGGGAGAAGGAAGTAACGTCAACGACACAACAAACGCAGATTGGATGTTGACAGACGAAAACAAAATCAACATCCAATCTGCGTTTGCTGCATTGTTGACGTCATTTCCTTCTCCATAGTCGCCGTGACAGTCCAAAAAGCGCAACATAGGACCCCAGGGGCCCTATGTTGCGTTGTTTTTTTTTATTTCCACGACGACTCGGGAGAAGGAAGTAACGTCAACGACACAACAAACGCAGATTGGATGTTGACAGACGAAAACAAAATCAACATCCAATCTGCGTTTGCTGCGTTGTTGACGTCACTTCCTTCTCCATAGTCGCCGTGGGAGTCTAAAAAGCGCAACATAGGACCCCAGGGGCCCTATGTTGCGTTTTTTTTTTATTTTCACGACGACTAGGGAGAAGGAAGTAACGTCAACGACACAACAAACGCAGATTGGATGTTGACAGACGAAAACAAAATCAACATCCAATCTGCGTTTGCTGCATTGTTGACGTCATTTCCTTCTCCATAGTCGCCGTGAGAGTCCAAAAAGCGCAACATAGGACCACAGGGGCCCTATGTTGCGTTTTTTTTTGGATTTTCACGACGACTAGGGAGAAGGAAGTAACGTCAACGACACAACAAACGACGATTAGATGTTGACAGACGAAAACAAAATCAACATCCAATCTGCATTTGCTGCCTTGTTGACGTCATTTCCTTCTCCATAGTCGCCGTGGGAGTCTAAAAAGCGCAACATAGGACCACAGGGGCCCTATGTTGCGTTTTTTTTATTTCCACGACGACTAGGGAGAAGGAAGTAACGTCAACGACACAACAAACGCTGATTGGATGTTGACAGACGAAAACAAAATCAACATCCAATCTGCGTTTGCTGCATTGTTGACGTCATTTCCTTCTATATAGTCGCCGTGAGAGTCCAAAAAGCGCAACATAGGACCCCAGGGGCCCTATGTTGAGTTTTTTTTTTATTTCCACGACGACTAGGGAGAAGGAAGTAACGCCAACGACACAACAAACGCAGATTGGATGTTGACAGACGAAAACAAAATCAACATCCAATCTGCGTTTGCTGCGTTGTTGACGCCACTTCCTTCTCCATAGTCGCCGTGAGAGTCCAAAAAGCGCAACATAGGACCCCAGGGGCCCTATGTTGCGTTTTTTTGGATTTCCACGACAAATAGGGAGAAGGAAATAACGTCAACGACACAACAAACGCAGATTGGATGTTGACAGACGAAAACAAAATCAACATCCAATCTGCGTTTGCTGCATTGTTGACGTCATTTCCTTCTCCATAGTCGCCGTGAGAGTTCAAAAAGCGCAACATAGGACCCCAGGGGCCCTATGTTGCGTTTTTTTTTTATTTCCACGACGACTAGGGAGAAGGAAGTAACGTCAACGACACAACAAACGCAGATTGGATGTTGACAGACGAAAACAAAATCAACATCCAATCTGCGTTTGCTGCATTGTTGACGTCATTTCCTTCTCTATAGTTGCCGTGGGAGTCCAAAAAGCGCAACATAGGACCCCAGGGGCCCTATGTTGCGTTTTTTTTTTTATTTCCACGACGACTAGGGAGAAGGAAGTAACGTCAACGACACAACAAACGCAGATTGGATGTTGACAGACGAAAACAAAATCAACATCCAATCTGCGTTTGCTGCATTGTTGACGTCATTTCCTTCTCCATAGTCGCCGTGAGAGTCCCAAAAGCGCAACACAGGACCCCAGGGGCCCTATGTTGCGTTTTTTTTTATTTCCACGACGACTAGGGAGAAGGAAGTAACGTCAACGACACAACAAACGCAGATTGGATGTTGACAGACGAAAACAAAATCAACATCCAATCTGCGTTTGCTGCATTGTTGACGTCATTTCCTTCTCCATAGTCGCCGTGACAGTCCAAAAAGCGCAACATAGGACCCAGGGGCCCTATGTTGCGTTTTTGTTTTTATTTCCACGACGACTCGGGAGAAGGAAGTAACGTCAACGACACAACAAACGCAGATTGGATGTTGACAGACGAATACAAAATCAACATCCAATCTGCGTTTGCTGCGTTGTTGACGTCACTTCCTTCTCCATAGTCGCCGTGGGAGTCTAAAAAGCGCAACATAGGACCCCAGGGGCCCTATGTTGCGTTTTTTTGGATTTTCACGACGACTAGGGAGAAGGAAGTAACGTCAACGACACAACAAACGCAGATTGGATGTTGACAGACGAAAACAAAATCAACATCCAATCTGCGTTTGCTGCATTGTTGACGTCATTTCCTTCTCCATAGTCGCCGTGAGAGTCCAAAAAGCGCAACATAGGACCACAGGGGCCCTGTGTTGCGTTTTTTTTTGGATTTTCACGACGACTAGGGAGAAGGAAGTAACGTCAACGACACAACAAACGACGATTAGATGTTGACAGACGAAAACAAAATCAACATCCAATCTGCATTTGCTGCCTTGTTGACGTCATTTCCTTCTCCATAGTCGCCGTGGGAGTCTAAAAAGCGCAACATAGGACCACAGGGGCCCTATGTTGCGTTTTTTTTTTTTATTTCCACGACGACTAGGGAGAAGGAAGTAACGTCAACGACACAACAAACGCAGATTGGATGTTGACAGACGAAAACAAAATCAACATCCAATCTGCGTTTGCTGCATTGTTGACGTCATTTCCTTCTATATAGTCGCCGTGAGAGTCCAAAAAGCGCAACATAGGACCCCAGGGGCCCTATGTTGAGTTTTTTTTTTTTATTTCCACGACGACTAGGGAGAAGGAAGTAACGCCAACGACACAACAAACGCAGATTGGATGTTGACAGACGAAAACAAAATCAACATCCAATCTGCGTTTGCTGCGTTGTTGACGCCACTTCCTTCTCCATAGTCGCCGTGTGAGTCCAAAAAGCGCAACATAGGACCCCAGGGGCCCTATGTTGCGTTTTTTTGGATTTCCACGACAAATAGGGAGAAGGAAATAACGTCAACGACACAACAAACGCAGATTGGATGTTGACAGACGAAAACAAAATCAACATCCAATCTGCGTTTGCTGCATTGTTGACGTCATTTCCTTCTCCATAGTTGCCGTGAGAGTCCAAAAAGCGCAACATAGGACCCCAGGGGCCCTATGTTGCGTTTTTTTTTGGATTTCCACGACAAATAGGGAGAAGGAAATAACGTCAACGACACAACAAACGCAGATTGGATGTTGACAGACGAAAACAAAATCAACATCCAATCTGCGTTTGCTGCGTTGTTGACGCCACTTCCTTCTCCATAGTCGCCGTGAGAGTCCAAAAAGCGCAACATAGGACACCAGGGGCCCTATGTTGCGTTTTTTTGGATTTCCACGACAAATAGGGAGAAGGAAGTAACGTCAACGACACAACAAACGCAGATTGGATGTTGACAGACGAAAACAAAATCAACATCCAATCTGCGTTTGCTGCATTGTTGACGTCATTTCCTTCTCCATAGTCGCCGTGAGAGTCCAAAAAGCGCAACATAGGACCACAGGGGCCCTATGTTGCGTTTTTTTTTTTTTCACGACGACTAGGGAGAAGGAAGTAACGTCAACGACACAACAAACGACGATTAGATGTTTACAGACGAAAACAAAATCAACATCCAATCTGCATTTGCTGCCTTGTTGACGTCATTTCCTTCTCCATAGTCGCCGTGGGAGTCTAAAAAGCGCAACATAGGACCCAAGGGGCCCTATGTTGCGTTTTTTTTATTTCCACGACGACTAGGGAGAAGGAAGTAACGTCAACGACACAACAAACGCAGATTGGATGTTGACAGACGAAAACAAAATCAACATCCAATCTGCGTTTGCAGCATTGTTGACGTCATTTCCTTCTATATAGTCGCCGTGAGAGTCCAAAAAGCGCAACATAGGACCCCAGAGGCCCTATGTTGCGTTTTTTTTTATTTCCACGACGACTAGGGAGAAGGAAGTAACGCCAACGACACAACAAACGCAGATTGGATGTTGACAGACGAAAACAAAATCAACATCCAATCTGCGTTTGCTGCATTGTTGACGTCATTTCCTTCTCCATAGTCGCCGTGAGAGTCCAAAAAGCGCAACATAGGACACCAGGGGCCCTATGTTGCGTTTTTTTTGGATTTCCACGACAAATAGGGAGAAGGAAATAACGTCAACGACACAACAAACGCAGATTGGATGTTGACAGACGAAAACAAAATCAACATCCAATCTGCGTTTGCTGCATTGTTGACGTCATTTCCTTCTCCATAGTTGCCGTGAGAGTCCAAAAAGCGCAACATAGGACCCCAGGGGCCCTATGTTGCGTTTTTTTTTTTATTTCCACGACGACTAGGGAGAAGGAAGTAACGCCAACGACACAACAAACGCAGATTGGATGTTGACAGACGAAAACAAAATCAACATCCAATCTGCGTTTGCTGCATTGTTGACGTCATTTCCTTCTCCATAGTCGCCGTGAGAGTCCAAAAAGCGCAACATAGGACCCCAGGGGCCCTATGTTGCGTTTTTTTGGATTTCCACGACAAATAGTGTGGGTCGCCTGTCAATTCCCGATCAGGCCTAGTTCTACTCGCTCCGAGGAAGTCACACAAAGAGCGCTATCATAGAAACACTTTATAAATACTCAAATTGTGCCGTCGATGCTGTGGAAGGCCACGGTTGCCCTGGGGTCCGGGTCTTGCCTGGGCTCGTTCAGCACCGCCTCTTTCGTTCGTCACGGCCCTTCGAACCCTTGTCCTCGCGCACCTACCACGAGCGTCCCTTTTTCTTCTTCCACGCCGTTCACGGGGCCGTCCATGCACGTTCAGCGTGGCTCGTTGTCTCCCACACTCCCCTCCCCTCAAGCCTCAAACTCCGGGGGGGGTCCGGAGCATCCGGAGTCCCTGGACCGAGTCACTGGACTCCAAGTCGCCCATTTCCGCCTTGCTGGTGGCGGTGGACGTGCATCAGGTGATTGGTGAACTCCTGGTGGGGGGACTTGATGAGCTCAGGTTCCCGCAACAGGTCCGGGGTCAGGTAGCTTTACGTCTGCTGGATGGCCAGGTAGGTGGTCTCGGCAAAGTTGCCCAGCGTGGCCGTCGAGACGCGGGCCGAGGTGTAGCAGACCTCGATGCCCGCCATGTGCAGCAGCTTCTTGGGCACTGGGGCGGACACGATGCTTGTGCCGCGGGGCGCCGGATTAGCCGCATCAGCACGCACCTTGCAGGGTACGGTGTGGTGCTTTCCACTCTTGTTTCCCCAATAGCCGTTGCGGACGGGGATGACGCACAGCTAGGCCAGGATGATGGCTTGAAGGATGGCCGTGGCCACCTCTTGGGAGCACATGGCAGGACTGGCACCTCTTTGGAGCTCTTGGAGCACTGGCCGTTGAAGTCCCCAATGGCCACAAAGGCCTTGAAGCGGGTGTGCTGGCCGGCACGCGTCTGCTTCTGCACCGGCATAGTCTTCAGCACCTCGTCCTTCAGCGTGTCAATGGGACTCTCCGGTCCTCCGCGTCTCCGCCACCCTGCCTTCGTTGACGTGGTCGACGTCGGGATTGCTCACCCCGTCTCTGCCAACCAGGTTGACCACCCTGACGGTTGGTTCGTCTTGCTCCTTGCTAACCGGGTTGACCACCCTGTTGGTTGGTCTGGCCGTTCCCCCTCCAACCGGGTTGACCACCCTGTCGGCTTGTCTGGCCATTCTCTTGCCGAACGGGTTGGCCACCCGGTGCGTTGGTCTGACTGGTCTTCTGCCGGAAGGGTTGACCACCCTGGGAGTTGGGCCAGCTGGCTCCGCCGGTATCCCGGGAAGTGGAAGGTCGCCTTCCCGGATGGCGCCGCCCATTCTGGTTCCTCCGGGGGGCATTTCTGGACAGAACAAGCTCTATTAACATCTTGCAAAGATTAGATCAAGTTCTAGGCCGCAGATTATAGCGCCGCGCAGAGGACCTATCGGATCTCTCACCGACGGGTTCGCGCATTATTCGGCTACCGCGCTTAGGCCGCGTTGCCGGTCGCGCGCGAGACTCACGCGGAACGGAGGATTCCTCGTTTTGTTTACGTTCATCGTCATCCCGATCACGAAGATGGTACTTTTTCAGGTCTGTAATGTGGACCGGGCCAGACTCCTCGCTCGCATTTTCCTGAGCGAGCCTGTAGGTAAGACGTGACAGTCGTGCCTTTACCACGAAGGGCCCTTCCCACTTCGGAGCAAGTGAGGCTGCGAATCCGCTCGCTGCGTTGCTCAAAGGATGGGTTCTCCTGAGGACCAAGTCACCCACCTTGTACTCCAGGTGACGATGAGTCTTATCGTACTGGGCCGCCTGTTCGATCCTTGCTGCAACGAGGTTCTCTCTGGCGTCGTGCAACGCATTCGAAAGGCGAACTTTCAACTCCGCCGCGTATTTAGAGAGTGGGCGTTCTGTCGAACCTTGGTTATTTCGTAACCCGTTCTCCAGCGGAGACGATAGCTCCTTACCCAAGTTTAGAAGCGCAGGCGTTAACCCAGTAGATCTGTTCACGGTCGTCCGGATTGCAAAACCCATCTCGACAATGTGTTCGTCCCAGTCCCTGTGTCTCTCCGTTAGTGTGATCAGCATGCTCTTCAAGTTTCGGTTCACTCTCTCAGTGATATTAGCCTGAGGATGGTATGGTGTCGTCCTTTTGTGCTTTATGTTTAGCGCCAAGCAGGAGTCAGTGAACACTCTGCTGGTAAAATAGCTAGCATTATCGCTGATGAGACACGTGGGTGTACCGAAGCGCATGAAAGTTTCCAACAACTTCTCCCAGATGCGCTCCGAGACCAGCTTCCTCAGCGGGTGTAACTCCACCCATTTTGAGAAATGATCGGTTATTACCAATAAATACTGGTTCCCACGGGGACTTTTTGGAAGTGGGCCGATGATGTCGCAAGCAACCATCTCCCACGGGTAGTGACTCACTACAGGCTGCATCAGGCCTGGGGGCTTTCCCCCTCGCGGCTTCGCTTTCTGGCAGGCTGGGCAGCTACGGGCGTATCGGAGTGTGTCCTGTCTCATCCCCGGCCAGGTCGCGACGCGACATAACTTTTGAAAAGTCTTGCTGCCGCTGCCCTGACCAGCCAAAGCCGAGTCGTGGAAGTATCCGATAAACCGCCTCCGTAGCCTCCTAGGAATCACCACCCTGAACGGAGAGTCGTTCCCCTCCTCGTCGTCGATTGTTGGAATGTAGCGGAGCAATAAGCCGTCTTGACCCAGCAGGTATGAATCAATATGTTCGTTAAATTGACCGCCAGCGTTCCCGGTGTTGCTTGCTATTTCCGCAATTTTCCCCAACACCCGCTGACAAAAACCATCTGCCTTTTGGGCCTCGACAAGCTCTTCCTTGCTCACCACTTCACCCCAAGCCACGATCCTCTGTTCCCTCGTGCGGCCTCCTAACACTGCGATGAGCTCCTGTTGCATCGATCCCTTCCCGCTGTCTCGCTTATGAGCGGCCGCGCAGGAAGCTCGTCTCTCGCAATCCCCTGGCTGCGTCTCCTCCTTCCAACCACTATCATGGGGCGCCCGAGAAAGTGCGTCTGCAACCTTGTTGGTGGAGCCCTTTCGGTACTCGACAGTATAGGAGTATCGCTGCAAAGTGAGTGCCCACCGAGCTAACCTCCCCGCCGGCTCTTTCAACCTTTAAATCCAGGTGAGAGCGGCGTGGTCTGTCTGAATGACGAAGGTGGTCCCGTCTAAATACAGGTCGAATTTCTTTAGAGCAAACATGACGGCCAGCCCCTCCTTCTCCGTCACGCTGTAATTGCGTTCTGGCGGTGTAAGGGTTCGGCTGGCGAATGCCACCGGGCGCAGCTGTCCGTCATGTTCTTGCAATAACACCGCACCGACCCCGTAGTCGCTCGCGTCGGTCTGTACCACGAACGGACGGTTAAGGTCTGGCAGGCACAGGCTGGCCGTGGCTGCTATCGCCTTCGTGAGGGAAGAGAAAGCTACCTCTTGTTCTCCGCCCCAGGCCCATCTTGAACCTTTGTGGAGCAGCAGGTTCAGTGGCCGTGTGAGTCCAGCGCACCCTGGAATGAACTGCCGATAAAAACCGACCATTCCAAGGAACCTTTGAAGGCTCTTCGCGTCGCGCGGTGGTGGGTAATCAAGAATGGCCCTCAACTTATCCTCGTTCGGCCTCAAGGTACCGTCATCTACGACGAAACCCAAGAGGTTGACCCTTGAGGCTGCGAGCTGGACCTTCTTTGGATTAATCGTTAATCCCGCTTTGCTCATTCTGCTTAAGATAATCTCAAGGTGTGCTAGGTGCTCCTCGAATGACCTTGAAAATACGACGACATCATCCATGTATGCCATGGCAAAGTTGAACTTCGCGTCCCCCAGCACGATGTCCATAAGCCGTTGGAAACTCGATGGCGAGTTAGACAATCCAAACGGAAGGCGGATAAACTCAAACAGACCCCTGTGACAGGTGAACGCCGTCTTCTGGACATCGTGTGGTGCTACCTGGATCTGCAAAAAACCTCTGCTACAATCCAAGGTAGTGAAAACCCTCGCGCTACCCAACGAGTACATGATGGACTCAATAGATGGGAAGGGATATGAATCCCTTCGTGTCATCTCGTTAAGTCGGCGGTAGTCAACGCAGAGACGAGCGGTACCGTCTTTTTTTGGCGCTAAGACTACCGGAAAAGCCCAGGGGCTCTGTGACGGCCTCACGGCCCCTGTGTCTATCATCTCATCGAGAGCCTTATCTAGGAGAGCTCGCTTGTGCGCACTCAGCGGTCTGGGATTACAACCCCATGGTCTAGCATCTCCTGTGTCGATTCTGTGTTGTAAAATGTTTGTAAGTCCTGGCCTCTCGGTAAACATAGCTGCGTGTCGATGCAAGGCGTCTGCTAACCTACGCCGTTGTTCTACCGGCCCGTTGTAAGAAGCGACAATCGCTTCAACGTTTCCCGATACGACTCGCGCAGCTAATGTTTGCTCCTCTCGTGATCCGACGAGTGAGCTTTCTGTGTCCTGACCGAAACTCGGTGGGACGGCAAAGGGGATAAGGGGAGTCAACGGATTATAGTGGTACCCGTTATTCTTCAAGTCTATGATAATCCCCTCCCGGCAGACGAAGTCCTGTCCTAAGATCACAGGGATTTGCATGCCTGGCAGATACAGAAAACGCTGCCTCCTTCGACTGCCGTCGAGGCTAAGGTGAAGGCGTATAGCGCTTTGTGCCCTAGCCGATCCTGCTGCTAAACGCAGCGTGGTGGAAACTTCCCGCACGTGAAGTGCTCGTCGGCGACAGTCTTCGTAGACTCTGTCGCCGATCAGGGAAAGAGTCGAACCGGTGTCAATTAGTGCGTAGTAACTGTTACCACCGATCTCGACGCGCACGTACGGCCCCTTCTCAGATGTCAAATCCTGAGTTCGACATGCCGACGGGGCAAACACCGACCTGTCGCTGACCGCAACTCCAGCCCCGTTGGCAGACTGATGAGGGGCCTCGGCAGCGGCCGGCAACCGCGAGTCGGGAAGTCCAATTAGTGGCGCCGGCCTCTCCCGTTTCCCTGAGACCCATGGGGGGGAGCTGCCGTCCATGTGCACTGACGCTTGATATGCCCAAGCTGATTGCATTTATAGCACCTGACCTGTCTCCTGCCATTGTGTGCTGAGCGTCCGCCGCTACCATCACGCGAAGCAGTGTTGCGCCGGGGGTCATTGTAGTTCCCGCGACCCTCGTAATGATTCGCGACTCCGCGGTGGTCGGCTGCGCCGCCTCCCCTACGGGGATGCGCTCTGGAAGAGCCCGCGTTAGCTGCTCTGCGCCTCTGTTCAAAAGCGAAGGGATCTAAGGCGCGGGGCACAGCAGTTGCGCCACTCCTATGTCCTGTAACGGCCACGTACGGCGTACGTGAGTCGTCGCAAGCTCCCGCGCCTCGTCCTGTCCAGGCGCAACCCGGCTCCAGAGATTCCTCTGCGCGTGGAGGGGGGCGATACGTCAACTCGGCGAGCAAGCTCGCCTGAACGATGCGCGCCTCTCTGGCAAGTGCTTCCAGATCAGCGAAATCACGTCCGCGCAAGTAGGGTTTAAATCTAGGGTGACACTGGCGGATCGCCCTAGCTACCCTCTCCGCGTCTGACGCTGTAGGGTCGGCTCTGGAGTAGAGCTCCTGGAGAGCGCGGACGTATTCTACGATGCTCTCGTCCGGATGCTGAGTACGGCTGGCTAGCTCATCTCTGATCCGCATCTCATAGTCGGGAGGCAGAAATTCCTCTCTGAATCGTGTCCGGAAATCTGCCATCGAAAGGAACGGCCTCTGCATTCGCCTCCAACGCGCTGCGTCATCCGTCAACGCGATTGGGACGATCTGTATCAGGGCCGTTTCATCCGACGCGCCCAACGCGGCAATGTACGCGTCTAGGTCCTGCAAGAAATCGTGAACCGATGCTGCGTCGGAGTATCCCGAATAGGTCGGCGTCGGCACGCTCAACCGCGGGCGAGGCACGGGCGTAGGCGCGGGATTCACCACCCCTGGGGCCAAACCCATCTGTCTAGAAAACGTCGCGAACATCGCCGTCATGGCGTGCATTAGTTCGCTGACGTCTCCCGTGTTCACCGCCGGAATTGGGGGTTCTAGCGCTGCCGCAACGCTCGCTTCCCCACTCGTGCCTTCTCCCACGTCTGAGTCAATATCCGCCACTGACTGGGTTGAGGCCTCGGGATGGGCGGCCTTATTCCGTAACCTGGACATGGCGGCAGAACGTTAAACACTGATGTCCACCGGAGTAACAAAAAAATTCAAATGGGGAAACAAAACAAACCTAAACTTAGAAATCGCGATTCGTGGGACTCCCCGGGAGCGAAAAAAAACAACGGCAGACTGATCGGGCCCCACGTTGGAAGCGCCAGTTATGTGGGTCGCCTGTCAATTCCCGATCAGGCCTAGTTCTACTCGCTCCGAGGAAGTCACACAAAGAGCGCTATCATAGAAACACTTTATAAATACTCAAATTGTGCCGTCGATGCTGTGGAAGGCCACGGTTGCCCTGGGGTCCGGGTCTTGCCTGGGCTCGTTCAGCACCGCCTCTTTCGTTCGTCACGGCCCTTCGAACCCTTGTCCTCGCGCACCTACCACGAGCGTCCCTTTTTCTTCTTCCACGCCGTTCACGGGGCCGTCCATGCACGTTCAGCGTGGCTCGTTGTCTCCCACAATAGGGAGAAGGAAATAACGTCAACGACACAACAAACGCAGATTGGATGTTGACAGACGAAAACAAAATCAACATCCAATCTGCGTTTGCTGCATTGTTGACGTCATTTCCTTCTCCATAGTCGCCGTGAGAGTGCAAAAAGCGCAACATAGGACCCCAGGGGCCCTATGTTGCATTTTTTTTATTTCCACGACGACTAGGGAGAAGGAAGTAACGTCAACGACACAACAAACGCAGATTGGATGTTGACAGACGAAAACAAAATCAACATCCAATCTGCGTTTGCTGCACTGTTGACGTCATTTCCTTCTCCATAGTCGCCGTGAGAGTCCAAAAAGCGCAACATAGGACCCCAGGGGCCCTATGTTGCGTTTTTTTTGGATTTCCACGACGACTAGGGAGAAGGAAGTAACGTCAACGACACAACAAACGCAGATTGGATGTTGACAGACGAAAACAAAATCAACATCCAAACTGCGTTTGCTGCATTGTTGACGTCATTTACTTCTCCATAGTCGCCGTGAGAGTCCAAAAAGCGCAACATAGGACACCAGGGGCCCTATGTTGCGTTTTTTTTTTTGATTTCCATGACGACTAGGGAGAAGGAAGTAACGTCAACGACACAACAAACGCAGATTGGATGTTGACAGACGAAAACAAAATCAACATCCAATCTGCGTTTGCTGCATTGTTGACGTCATTTCCTTCTCTATAGTCGCCGTGAGAGTCCAAAAAGCGCAACAAAGGACCCCAGGGGCCCTATGTTGCGTTTTTTTTTTGGATTTCCACGACGACTAGGGAGAAGGAAGTAACGTCAACGACACAACAAACGCAGATTGGATGTTGACAGACGAAAACAAAATCAACATCCAATCTGCGTTTGCTGCGTTGTTGACGTCACTTCCTTCTCCATAGTCGCCGTGGAAGTCCAAAAAGCGCAACATAGGACCCCAGGGGCCCTATGTTGCGTTTTTTTTTATTTCCACGACGACTAGAGAGAAGGAAGTAACGTCAACGACACAACAAACGCAGATTGGATGTTGACAGACGAAAAAAAAATCAACATCCAATCTGCGTTTGCTGCATTGTTGACGTCATTTCCTTCTCCATAGTCGCCGTGAGAGTCCAAAAAGCGCAACATAGGACCCCAGGGGCCCTATGTTGCGTTTTTTTGGATTTCCACGACGACTAGGGAGAAGGAAGTAACGTCAACGACACAACAAACGCAGATTGGATGTTGACAGACGAAAACAAAATCAACATCCAAACTGCGTTTTCTGCATTGTTGACGTCATTTACTTCTCCATAGTCGCCGTGAGAGTCCAAAAAGCGCAACAAAGGACCCCAGGGGCCCTATGTTGCGTTTTTTTTATTTCCACGACGACTAGGGAGAAGGAAGTAACGTCAACGACACAACAAACGCAGATTGGATGTTGACAGACGAAAACAAAATCAACATCCAATCTGCGTTTGCTGCATTGTTGACGTCATTTCCTTCTCCATAGTCGCCGTGAGAGTCCAAAAAGCGCAACATAGGACCCCAGGGGCCCTATGTTGCGTTTATTTTATTTACACGACGACTAGGGAGAAGGAAGTAACGTCAACGACACAACAAACGCAGATTGGATGTTGACAGACGAAAACAAAATCAACATCCAATCTGCGTTTGCTGCATTGTTGACGTCATTTCCTTCTCCATAGTCGCCGTGACAGTCCAAAAAGCGCAACATAGGACCCCAGGGGCCCTATGTTGCGTTGTTTTTTTTTATTTCCACGACGACTCGGGAGAAGGAAGTAACGTCAACGACACAACAAACGCAGATTGGATGTTGACAGACGAATACAAAATCAACATCCAATCTGCGTTTGCTGCGTTGTTGACGTCACTTCCTTCTCCATAGTCGCCGTGGGAGTCTAAAAAGCGCAACATAGGACCCCAGGGGCCCTATGTTGCGTTTTTTTTGGATTTTCACGACGACTAGGGAGAAGGAAGTAACGTCAACGACACAACAAACGCAGATTGGATGTTGACAGACGAAAACAAAATCAACATCCAATCTGCGTTTGCTGCATTGTTGACGTCATTTCCTTCTCCATAGTCGCCGTGAGAGTCCAAAAAGCGCAACATAGGACCACAGGGGCCCTATGTTGCGTTTTTTTTGGATTTTCACGACGACTAGGGAGAAGGAAGTAACGTCAACGACACAACAAACGACGATTAGATGTTGACAGACGAAAACAAAATCAACATCCAATCTGCATTTGCTGCCTTGTTGACGTCATTTCCTTCTCCATAGTCGCCGTGGGAGTCTAAAAAGCGCAACATAGGACCACAGGGGCCCTATGTTGCGTTTTTTTTTTATTTCCACGACGACTAGGGAGAAGGAAGTAACGTCAACGACACAACAAACGCAGATTGGATGTTGACAGACGAAAACAAAATCAACATCCAATCTGCGTTTGCTGCATTGTTGACGTCATTTCCTTCTATATAGTCGCCGTGAGAGTCCAAAAAGCGCAACATAGGACCCCAGGGGCCCTATGTTGAGTTTTTTTTTTATTTCCACGACGACTAGGGAGAAGGAAGTAACGCCAACGACACAACAAACGCAGATTGGATGTTGACAGACGAAAACAAAATCAACATCCAATCTGCGTTTGCTGCGTTGTTGACGCCACTTCCTTCTCCATAGTCGCCGTGAGAGTCTAAAAAGCGCAACATAGGACCCCAGGGGCCCTATGTTGCGTTTTTTTGGATTTCCACGACAAATAGGGAGAAGGAAATAACGTCAACGACACAACAAACGCAGATTGGATGTTGACAGACGAAAACAAAATCAACATCCAATCTGCGTTTGCTGCATTGTTGACGTCATTTCCTTCTCCATAGTTGCCGTGAGAGTCCAAAAAGCGCAACATAGGACCCCAGGGGCCCTATGTTGCGTTTTTTTGGATTTCCACGACAAATAGGGAGAAGGAAATAACGTCAACGACACAACAAACGCAGATTGAATGTTGACAGACGAAAACAAAATCAACATCCAATCTGCGTTTGCTGCGTTGTTGACGCCACTTCCTTCTCCATAGTCGCCGTGAGAGTCCAAAAAGCGCAACATAGGACACCAGGGGCCCTATGTTGCGTTTTTTTGGATTTCCACGACAAATAGGGAGAAGGAAGTAACGTCAACGACACAACAAACGCAGATTAGATGTTGACAGACGAAAACAAAATCAACATCCAATCTGCGTTTGCTGCATTGTTGACGTCATTTCCTTCTCCATAGTCGCCGTGAGAGTCCAAAAAGCGCAACATAGGACCACAGGGGCCCTATGTTGCGTTTTTTTTTTATTTTCACGACGACTAGGGAGAAGGAAGTAACGTCAACGACACAACAAACGACGATGAGATGTTGACAGACGAAAACAAAATCAACATCCAATCTGCATTTGCTGCCTTGTTGACGTCATTTCCTTCTCCATAGTCGCCGTGGGAGTCTAAAAAGCGCAACATAGGACCCAAGGGGCCCTATGTTGCGTTTTTTTTATTTCCACGACGACTAGGGAGAAGGAAGTAACGTCAACGACACAACAAACGCAGATTGGATGTTGACAGACGAAAACAAAATCAACATCCAATCTGCGTTTGCAGCATTGTTGACGTCATTTCCTTCTCCATAGTCGCCGTGAGAGTCCAAAAAGCGCAACATAGGACCCCAGAGGCCCTATGTTGCGTTTTTTTTTTATTTCCACGACGACTAGGGAGAAGGAAGTAACGCCAACGACACAACAAACGCAGATTGGATGTTGACAGACGAAAACAAAATCAACATCCAATCTGCGTTTGCTGCATTGTTGACGTCATTTCCTTCTCCATAGTCGCCGTGAGAGTCCAAAAAGCGCAACATAGGACACCAGGGGCCCTATGTTGCGTTTTTTTGGATTTCCACGACAAATAGGGAGAAGGAAATAACGTCAACGACACAACAAACGCAGATTGGATGTTGACAGACGAAAACAAAATCAACATCCAATCTGCGTTTGCTGCGTTGTTGACGTCATTTCCTTCTCCATAGTTGCCGTGAGAGTCCAAAAAGCGCAACATAGGACCCCAGGGGCCCTATGTTGCGTTTTTTTTTTTATTTCCACGACGACTAGGGAGAAGGAAGTAACGCCAACGACACAACAAACGCAGATTGGATGTTGACAGACGAAAACAAAATCAACATCCAATCTGCGTTTGCTGCATTGTTGACGTCATTTCCTTCTCCATAGTCGCCGTGAGAGTCCAAAAAGCGCAACATAGGACCCCAGGGGCCCTATGTTGCGTTTTTTTGGATTTCCACGACAAATAGGGAGAAGGAAATAACGTCAACGACACAACAAACGCAGATTGGATGTTGACAGACGAAAACAAAATCAACATCCAATCTGCGTTTGCTGCATTGTTGACGTCATTTCCTTCTCCATAGTCGCCGTGAGAGTGCAAAAAGCGCAACATAGGACCCCAGGGGCCCTATGTTGCGTTTTTTTTATTTCCACGACGACTAGGGAGAAGGAAGTAACGTCAACGACACAACAAACGCAGATTGGATGTTGACAGACGAAAACAAAATCAACATCCAATCTGCGTTTGCTGCACTGTTGACGTCATTTCCTTCTCCATAGTCGCCGTGAGAGTCCAAAAAGCGCAACATAGGACCCCAGGGGCCCTATGTTGCGTTTTTTTGGATTTCCACGACAACTAGGGAGAAGGAAGTAACGTCAACGACACAACAAACGCAGATTGGATGTTGACAGACGAAAACAAAATCAACATCCAAACTGCGTTTGCTGCATTGTTGACGTCATTTACTTCTCCATAGTCGCCGTGAGAGTCCAAAAAGCGCAACATAGGACACCAGGGGCCCTATGTTGCGTTTTTTTTGGATTTCCATGACGACTAGGGAGAAGGAAGTAACGTCAACGACACAACAAACGCAGATTGGATGTTGACAGACGAAAACAAAATCAACATCCAATCTGCGTTTGCTGCATTGTTGACGTCATTTCCTTCTCTATAGTCGCCGTGAGAGTCCAAAAAGCGCAACAAAGGACCCCAGGGGCCCTATGTTGCGTTTTTTTTGGATTTCCACGACGACTAGGGAGAAGGAAGTAACGTCAACGACACAACAAACGCAGATTGGATGTTGACAGACGAAAACAAAATCAACATCCAATCGGCGTTTGCTGCGTTGTTGACGTCACTTCCTTCTCCATAGTCGCCGTGGAAGTCCAAAAAGCGCAACATAGGACCCCAGGGGCCCTATGTTGCGTTTTTTTTTTATTTCCACGACGACTAGAGAGAAGGAAGTAACGTCAACGACACAACAAACGCAGATTGGATGTTGACAGACGAAAACAAAATCAACATCCAATCTGCGTTTGCTGCATTGTTGACGTCATTTCCTTCTCCATAGTCGCCGTGAGAGTCCAAAAAGCGCAACATAGGACCCCAGGGGCCCTATGTTGCGTTTTTTTGGATTTCCACGACGACTAGGGAGAAGGAAGTAACGTCAACGACACAACAAACGCAGATTGGATGTTGACAGACGAAAACAAAATCAACATCCAAACTGCGTTTGCTGCATTGTTGACGTCATTTACTTCTCCATAGTCGCCGTGAGAGTCCAAAAAGCGCAACAAAGGACCCCAGGGGCCCTATGTTGCGTTTTTTTTGGATTTCCACGACGACTAGGGAGAAGGAAGTAACGTCAACGACACAACAAACGCAGATTGGATGTTGACAGACGAAAACAAAATCAACATCCAATCGGCGTTTGCTGCGTTGTTGACGTCACTTCCTTCTCCATAGTCGCCGTGGAAGTCCAAAAAGCGCAACATAGGACCCCAGGGGCCCTATGTTGCGTTTTTTTTTTATTTCCACGACGACTAGAGAGAAGGAAGTAACGTCAACGACACAACAAACGCAGATTGGATGTTGACAGACGAAAACAAAATCAACATCCAATCTGCGTTTGCTGCATTGTTGACGTCATTTCCTTCTCCATAGTCGCCGTGAGAGTCCAAAAAGCGCAACATAGGACCCCAGGGGCCCTATGTTGCGTTTTTTTGGATTTCCACGACGACTAGGGAGAAGGAAGTAACGTCAACGACACAACAAACGCAGATTGGATGTTGACAGACGAAAACAAAATCAACATCCAAACTGCGTTTGCTGCATTGTTGACGTCATTTACTTCTCCATAGTCGCCGTGAGAGTCCAAAAAGCGCAACATAGGACCCCAGGGGCCCTATGTTGCGTTTTTTTTTATTTCCACGACGACTAGGGAGAAGGAAGTAACGTCAACGACACAACAAACGCAGATTGGATGTTGACAGACGAAAACAAAATCAACATCCAATCTGCGTTTGCTGCATTTTTGACGTTATTTCCTTCTCTATAGTCGCCGTGAGAGTCCCAAAAGCGCAACATAGGACCCCAGGGGCCCTATGTTGCGTTTTTTTTTTGGATTTCCATGACGACTAGGGAGAAGGAAGTAACGTCAACGACACAACAAACGCAGATTGGATGTTGACAGACGAAAACAAAATCAACATCCAATCTGCGTTTGCTGCGTTGTTGACGTCACTTCCTTCTCCATAGTCGCCGTGAGAGTCCAAAAAGCGCAACATAGGACACCAGGGGCCCTATGTTGCGTTTTTTTTGGATTTCCATGACGACTAGGGAGAAGGAAGTAACGTCAACGACACAACAAACGCAGATTGGATGTTGACAGACGAAAACAAAATCAACATCCAATCTGCGTTTGCTGCATTGTTGACGTCATTTACTTCTCCATAGTCGCCGTGAGAGTCCAAAAAGCGCGACATAGGACACCAGGAGCCCTATGTTGCGTTTTTTTTTGGATTTCCATGACGACTAGGGAGAAGGAAGTAACGTCAACGTCACAAAAAAACGCAGATTGGATGTTGACAGACGAAAACAAAATCAACATCCAATCTGCGTTTGCTGCGTTGTTGACGTCACTTCCTTCTCCATAGTCGCCGTGGAAGTCCAAAAAGCGCAACATAGGACCCCAGGGGCCCTATGTTGCGTTTTTTTTTTATTTCCACGACGACTAGAGAGAAGGAAGTAACGTCAACGACACAACAAACGCAGATTGGATGTTGACAGAAGAAAACAAAATCAACATCCAATCTGCGTTTGCTGCGTTGTTGACGCCACTTCCTTCTCCATAGTCGCCGTGGAAGTCCAAAAAGCGCAACATAGGACCCCAGGGGCCCTATGTTGCGTTTTTTTTTATTTCCACGACGACTAGGGAGAAGGAAGTAACGTCAACGACACAACAAACGCAGATTGGATGTTGACAGACGAAAACAAAATCAACATCCAATCTGCGTTTGCTGCGTTGTTGACGCCACTTCCTTCTCCATAGTCGCCGTGGAAGTCCAAAAAGCGCAACATAGGACCCCAGGGGCCCTATGTTGCGTTTTTTTTTTATTTCCACGACGACTAGGGAGAAGGAAGTAACGTCAACGACACAACAAACGCAGATTGGATGTTGACAGACGAAAACAAAATCAACATCCAATCTGCGTTTGCTGCGTTGTTGACGCCACTTCCTTCTCCATAGTCGCCGTGGAAGTCCAAAAAGCGCAACATAGGACCCCAGGGGCCCTATGTTGCGTTTTTTTTTATTTCCACGACGACTAGGGAGAAGGAAGTAACGTCAACGACACAACAAACGCAGATTGGATGTTGACAGACGAAAACAAAATCAACATCCAATCTGCGTTTGCTGCGTTGTTGACGTCACTTCCTTCTCCATAGTCGCCGTGGAAGTCCAAAAAGCGCAACATAGGACCCCAGGGGCCCTATGTTGCGTTTTTTTTATTTCCACGACGACTAGGGAGAAGGAAGTAACGTCAACGACACAACAAACGCAGATTGGATGTTGACAGACGAAAACAAAATCAACATCCAATCTGCGTTTGCTGCGTTGTTGACGCCACTTCCTTCTCCATAGTCGCCGTGGAAGTCCAAAAAGCGCAACGTAGGACGCCAGGGGCCCTATGTTGCGTTTTTTTTTTTTTATTTCCACGACGACTAGAGAGAAGGAAGTAACGTCAACGACACAACAAACGCAGATTGGATGTTGACAGAAGAAAACAAAATCAACATCCAATCTGCGTTTGCTGCATTGTTGACGTCATTTCCTTCTCCATAGTCGCCGTGAGAGTCCAAAAAGCGCAACATAGGACCCCGGGTGCCCTATGTTGCGTTTTTTTTATTTCCACGACGACTAGGGAGAAGGAAGTAACGTCAACGACACAGCAAACGCGGATTGGATGTTGACAGACGAAAACAAAATCAACATCCAATCTGCGTTTGCTGCATTGTTGACGTCATTTCCTTCTCCATAGTCGCCGTGAGAGTCCAAAAAGCGCAACATAGGACCCCGGGTGCCCTATGTTGCGTTTTTTTTATTTCCATGACGACTAGGGAGAAGGAAGTAACGTCAACGACACAGCAAACGCAGATTGGATGTTGACAGACGAAAACAAAATCAACATCCAATCTGCGTTTGCTGCATTGTTGACGTCATTTCCTTCTCCATAGTCGCCGTGAGAGTCCAAAAAGCGCAACATAGGACCCCAGGGGCCCTATGTTGCGTTTTTTTTTATTTCCACGACGACTAGAGAGAAGGAAGTAACGTCAACGACACAGCAAACGCGGATTGGATGTTGACAGACGAAAACAAAATCAACATCCAATCTGCGTTTGCTGCATTGTTGACGTCATTTCCTTCTCCATAGTCGCCGTGAGAGTCCAAAAAGCGCAGCATAGGACCCCGGGTGCCCTATGTTGCGTTTTTTTTTTTTTATTTCCACAACGACTAGGGAGAAGGAAGTAACGTCAACGACACAACAAACGCAGATTGGATGTTGACAGACGAAAACAAAATCAACATCCAATCTGCGTTTGCTGCATTGTTGACGTCATTTACTTCTCCATAGTCGCCGTGAGAGTCCAAAAAGCGCAACATAGGACCCCAGGGGCCCTATGTTGCGTTTTTTTTTTATTTCCACGACGACTAGGGAGAAGGAAGTAACGTCAACGTCACAACAAACGCAGATTGGATGTTGACAGACGAAAACAAAATCAACATCCAATCTGCGTTTGCTGCATTGTTGACGTCATTTCCTTCTCCATAGTCGCCGTGAGAGTCCAAAAAGCGCAACATAGGACCCCAGGGGCCCTATGTTGCGTTTTTTTGGATTTCCACGACGACTAGGGAGAAGGAAGTAACGTCAACGACACAACAAACGCAGATTGGATGTTGACAGACGAAAACAAAATCAACATCCAAACTGCGTTTGCTGCATTGTTGACGTCATTTACTTCTCCATAGTCGCCGTGAGAGTCCAAAAAGCGCAACATAGGACACCAGGGGCCCTATGTTGCGTTTTTTTTATTTCCACGACGACTAGAGAGAAGGAAGTAACGTCAACGACACAGCAAACGCGGATTGGATGTTGACAGACGAAAACAAAATCAACATCCAATCTGCGTTTGCTGCATTGTTGACGTCATTTCCTTCTCCATAGTCGCCGTGAGAGTCCAAAAAGCGCAGCATAGGACCCCGGGTGCCCTATGTTGCGTTTTTTTTTTTATTTCCACAACGACTAGGGAGAAGGAAGTAACGTCAACGACACAACAAACGCAGATTGGATGTTGACAGACGAAAACAAAATCAACATCCAATCTGCGTTTGCTGCATTGTTGACGTCATTTCCTTCTCTATAGTCGCCGTGAGAGTCCAAAAAGCGCAACATAGGACCCCAGGGGCCCTATGTTGCGTTTTTTTGGATTTCCACGACAAATAGGGAGAAGGAAATAACGTCAACGACACAACAAACGCAGATTGGATGTTGACAGACGAAAACAAAATCAACATCCAATCTGCGTTTGCTGCATTGTTGACGTCATTTCCTTCTCCATAGTCGCCGTGAGAGTCCAAAAAGCGCAACATAGGACCCCAGGGGCCCTATGTTGCGTTTTTTTTATTTCCACGACGACTAGGGAGAAGGAAGTAACGTCAACGACACAACAAACGCAGATTGGATGTTGACAGACGAAAACAAAATCAACATCCAATCTGCGTTTGCTGCATTGTTGACGTCATTTCCTTCTCCATAGTCGCCGTGAGAGTCCAAAAAGCGCAACATAGGACCCCAGGGGCCCTATGTTGCGTTTTTTTTTATTTCCACGACGACTAGGGAGAAGGAAGTAACGTCAACGACACAACAAACGCAGATTGGATGTTGACAGACGAAAACAAAATCAACATCCAATCTGCGTTTGCTGCATTTTTGACGTTATTTCCTTCTCTATAGTCGCCGTGAGAGTCCAAAAAGCGCAACATAGGACCCCAGGGGCCCTATGTTGCGTTTTTTTTTGGATTTCCATGACGACTAGGGAGAAGGAAGTAACGTCAACGACACAACAAACGCAGATTGGATGTTGACAGACGAAAACAAAATCAACATCCAATCTGCGTTTGCTGCGTTGTTGACGTCACTTCCTTCTCCATAGTCGCCGTGAGAGTCCAAAAAGCGCAACATAGGACACCAGGGGCCCTATGTTGCGTTTTTTTTGGATTTCCATGACGACTAGGGAGAAGGAAGTAACGTCTACGACACAACAAACGCAGATTGGATGTTGACAGACGAAAACAAAATCAACATCCAATCTGCGTTTGCTGCATTGTTGACGTCATTTACTTCTCCATAGTCGCCGTGAGAGTCCAAAAAGCGCGACATAGGACACCAGGGGCCCTATGTTGCGTTTTTTTTTGGATTTCCATGACGACTAGGGAGAAGGAAGTAACGTCAACGACACAAAAAAACGCAGATTGGATGTTGACAGACAAAAACAAAATCAACATCCAATCTGCGTTTGCTGCGTTGTTGACGTCACTTCCTTCTCCATAGTCGCCGTGGAAGTCCAAAAAGCGCAACATAGGACCCCAGGGGCCCTATGTTGCGTTTTTTTTTATTTCCACGACGACTAGAGAGAAGGAAGTAACGTCAACGACACAACAAACGCAGATTGGATGTTGACAGACGAAAACAAAATCAACATCCAATCTGCGTTTGCTGCGTTGTTGACGCCACTTCCTTCTCCATAGTCGCCGTGGAAGTCCAAAAAGCGCAACATAGGACCCCAGGGGCCCTATGTTGCGTTTTTTTTTTATTTCCACGACGACTAGGGAGAAGGAAGTAACGTCAACGACACAACAAACGCAGATTGGATGTTGACAGACGAAAACAAAATCAACATCCAATCTGCGTTTGCTGCGTTGTTGACGCCACTTCCTTCTCCATAGTCGCCGTGGAAGTCCAAAAAGCGCAACATAGGACCCCAGGGGCCCTATGTTGCGTTTTTTTTATTTCCACGACGACTAGGGAGAAGGAAGTAACGTCAACGACACAACAAACGCAGATTGGATGTTGACAGACGAAAACAAAATCAACATCCAATCTGCGTTTGCTGCGTTGTTGACGCCACTTCCTTCTTCATAGTCGCCGTGGAAGTCCAAAAAGCGCAACATAGGACCCCGGGGGCCCTATGTTGCGTTTTTTTTTATTTCCACGACGACTAGGGAGAAGGAAGTAACGTCAACGACATAACAAACGCAGATTGGATGTTGACAGACGAAAACAAAATCAACATCCAATCTGCGTTTGCTGCGTTGTTGACGTCACTTCCTTCTCCATAGTCGCCGTGGAAGTCCAAAAAGCGCAACATAGGACCCCAGGGGCCCTATGTTGCGTTTTTTTTTTTATTTCCACGACGACTAGGGAGAAGGAAGTAACGTCAACGACACAACAAACGCAGATTGGATGTTGACAGACGAAAACAAAATCAACATCCAATCTGCGTTTGCTGCGTTGTTGACGCCACTTCCTTCTCCATAGTCGCCGTGGAAGTCCAAAAAGCGCAACATAGGACGCCAGGGGCCCTATGTTGCGTTTTTTTTATTTCCACGACGACTAGAGAGAAGGAAGTAACGTCAACGACACAACAAACGCAGATTGGATGTTGACAGACGAAAACAAAATCAACATCCAATCTGCGTTTGCTGCATTGTTGACGTCATTTCCTTCTCCATAGTCGCCGTGAGAGTCCAAAAAGCGCAACATAGGACCCCGGGTGCCCTATGTTGCGTTTTTTTTATTTCCACGACGACTAGGGAGAAGGAAGTAACGTCAACGACACAGCAAACGCGGATTGGATGTTGACAGACGAAAACAAAATCAACATCCAATCTGCGTTTGCTGCATTGTTGACGTCATTTCCTTCTCCATAGTCGCCGTGAGAGTCCAAAAAGCGCAACATAGGACCCCGGGTGCCCTATGTTGCGTTTTTTTTATTTCCACGACGACTAGGGAGAAGGAAGTAACGTCAACGACACAGCAAACGCAGATTGGATGTTGACAGACGAAAACAAAATCAACATCCAATCTGCGTTTGCTGCATTGTTGACGTCATTTCCTTCTCCATAGTCGCCGTGAGAGTCCAAAAAGCGCAACATAGGACCCCAGGGGCCCTATGTTGCGTTTTTTTTATTTCCACGACGACTAGAGAGAAGGAAGTAACGTCAACGACACAGCAAACGCGGATTGGATGTTGACAGACGAAAACAAAATCAACATCCAATCTGCGTTTGCTGCATTGTTGACGTCATTTCCTTCTCCATAGTCGCCGTGAGAGTCCAAAAAGCGCAGCATAGGACCCCGGGTGCCCTATGTTGCGTTTTTTTTTTTTATTTCCACAACGACTAGGGAGAAGGAAGTAACGTCAACGACACAACAAACGCAGATTGGATGTTGACAGACGAAAACAAAATCAACATCCAATCTGCGTTTGCTGCATTGTTGACGTCATTTACTTCTCCATAGTCGCCGTGAGAGTCCAAAAAGCGCAACATAGGACCCCAGGGGCCCTATGTTGCGTTTTTTTTATTTCCACGACGACTAGGGAGAAGGAAGTAACGTCAACGACACAACAAACGCAGATTGGATGTTGACAGACGAAAACAAAATCAACATCCAATCTGCGTTTGCTGCATTGTTGACGTCATTTTCTTCTCCATAGTCGCCGTGAGAGTCCAAAAAGCGCAACATAGGACCCCAGGGGCCCTATGTTGCGTTTTTTTGGATTTCCACGACGACTAGGGAGAAGGAAGTAACGTCAACGACACAACAAACGCAGATTGGATGTTGACAGACGAAAACAAAATCAACATCCAAACTGCGTTTGCTGCATTGTTGACGTCATTTACTTCTCCATAGTCGCCGTGAGAGTCCAAAAAGCGCAACATAGGACCCCAGGGGCCCTATGTTGCGTTTTTTTATTTCCACGACGACTAGGGAGAAGGAAGTAACGTCAACGACACAGCAAACGCGGATTGGATGTTGACAGACGAAAACAAAATCAACATCCAAACTGCGTTTGCTGCATTGTTGACGTCATTTACTTCTCCATAGTCGCCGTGAGAGTCCAAAAAGCGCAACATAGGACACCAGGGGCCCTATGTTGCGTTTTTTTTATTTCCACGACGACTAGAGAGAAGGAAGTAACGTCAACGACACAGCAAACGCGGATTGGATGTTGACAGACGAAAACAAAATCAACATCCAATCTGCGTTTGCTGCATTGTTGACGTCATTTTCTTCTCCATAGTCGCCGTGAGAGTCCAAAAAGCGCAGCATAGGACCCCGGGTGCCCTATGTTGCGTTTTTTTTTTTATTTCCACAACGACTAGGGAGAAGGAAGTAACGTCAACGACACAACAAATGCAGATTGGATGTTGACAGACGAAAACAAAATCAACATCCAATCTGCGTTTGCTGCATTGTTGACGTCATTTCCTTCTCTATAGTCGCCGTGAGAGTCCAAAAAGCGCAACAAAGGACCCCAGGGGCCCTATGTTGCGTTTTTTTTTTGGATTTCCACGACGACTAGGGAGAAGGAAGTAACGTCAACGACACAACAAACGCAGATTGGATGTTGACAGACGAAAACAAAATCAACATCCAATCTGCGTTTGCTGCGTTGTTGACGTCACTTCCTTCTCCATAGTCGCCGTGGAAGTCCAAAAAGCGCAACATAGGACCCCAGGGGCCCTATGTTGCGTTTTTTTTTATTTCCACGACGACTAGAGAGAAGGAAGTAACGTCAACGACACAACAAACGCAGATTGGATGTTGACAGACGAAAACAAAATCAACATCCAATCTGCGTTTGCTGCATTGTTGACGTCATTTCCTTCTCCATAGTCGCCGTGAGAGTCCAAAAAGCGCAACATAGGACCCCAGGGGCCCTATGTTGCGTTTTTTTTGGATTTCCACGACGACTAGGGAGAAGGAAGTAACGTCAACGACACAACAAACGCAGATTGGATGTTGACAGACGAACACAAAATCAACATCCAAACTGCGTTTGCTGCATTGTTGACGTCATTTACTTCTCCATAGTCGCCGTGAGAGTCCAAAAAGCGCAACATAGGACCCCAGGGGCCTTATGTTGCGTTTTTTTTATTTCCACGACGACTAGGGAGAAGGAAGTAACGTCAACGACACAACAAACGCAGATTGGATGTTGACAGACGAAAACAAAATCAACATCCAAACTGCGTTTGCTGCATTGTTGACGTCATTTACTTCTCCATAGTCGCCGTGAGAGTCCAAAAAGCGCAACATAGGACCCCAGGGGCCCTATGTTGCGTTTTTTTTATTTCCACGACGACTAGGGAGAAGGAAGTAACGTCAACGACACAACAAACGCAGATTGGATGTTGACAGACGAAAACAAAATCAACATCCAATCTGCGTTTGCTGCATTGTTGACGTCATTTCCTTCTCCATAGTCGCCGTGAGAGTCCAAAAACGCAACATAGGACCCCAGGGGCCCTATGTTGCGTTTTTTTTATTTCCACGACGACTAGGGAGAAGGAAGTAACGTCAACGACACAGCAAACGCGGATTGGATGTTGACAGACGAAAACAAAATCAACATCCAATCTGCGTTTGCTGCATTGTTGACGTCATTTCCTTCTCCATAGTCGCCGTGAGAGTCCAAAAAGCGCAACATAGGACCCCAGGGGCCCTATGTTGCGTTTTTTTGGATTTCCACGACGACTAGGGAGAAGGAAGTAACGTCAACGACACAACAAACGCAGATTGGATGTTGACAGACGAAAACAAAATCAACATCCAAACTGCGTTTGCTGCATTGTTGACGTCATTTACTTCTCCATAGTCGCCGTGAGAGTCCAAAAAGCGCAACATAGGACCCAGGGGCCCTATGTTGCGTTTTTTTTATTTCCACGACGACTAGGGAGAAGGAAGTAACGTCAACGACACAACAAACGCAGATTGGATGTTGACAGACGAAAACAAAATCAACATCCAAACTGCGTTTGCTGCATTGTTGACGTCATTTACTTCTCCATAGTCGCCGTGAGAGTCCAAAAAGCGCAACATAGGACCCCAGGGGCCCTATGTTGCGTTTTTTTTATTTCCACGACGACTAGGGAGAAGGAAGTAACGTCAACGACACAACAAACGCAGATTGGATGTTGACAGACGAAAACAAAATCAACATCCAATCTGCGTTTGCTGCATTGTTGACGTCATTTCCTTCTCCATAGTCGCCGTGAGAGTCCAAAAAGCGCAACATAGGACCCCAGGGGCCCTATGTTGCGTTTTTTTTTATTTCCACGACGACTAGGGAGAAGGAAGTAACGTCAACGACACAACAAACGCAGATTGGATGTTGACAGACGAAAACAAAATCAACATCCAATCTGCGTTTGCTGCATTGTTGACGTCATTTCCTTCTCCATAGTCGCCGTGAGAGTCCAAAAAGCGCAACATAGGACCCCAGGGGCCCTATGTTGCGTTTTTTTTATTTCCACGACGACTAGGGAGAAGGAAGTAACGTCAACGACACAGCAAACGCGGATTCGATGTTGACAGACGAAAACAAAATCAACATCCAATCTGCGTTTGCTGCATTGTTGACGTCATTTCCTTCTCCATAGTCGCCGTGAGAGTCCAAAAAGCGCAACATAGGACCCCAGGGGCCCTATGTTGCGTTTTTTTTATTTCCACGACGACTAGGGAGAAGGAAATAACGTCAACGACACAACAAACGCAGATTGGATGTTGACAGACGAAAACAAAATCAACATCCAATCTGCGTTTGCTGCATTGTTGACGTCATTTACTTCTCCATAGTCGCCGTGAGAGTCCAAAAAGCGCAACATAGGACCCCAGGGGCCCTATGTTGCGTTTTTTTTATTTCCACGACGACTAGGGAGAAGGAAGTAACGTCAACGACACAACAAACGCAGATTGGATGTTGATAGACGAAAACAAAATCAACATCCAATCTGCGTTTGCTGCATTGTTGACGTCATTTCCTTCTCCATAGTCGCCGTGAGAGTCCAAAAAGCGCAACATAGGACCCCAGGGGCCCTATGTTGCGTTTTTTTGGATTTCCACGACGACTAGGGAGAAGGAAGTAACGTCAACGACACAACAAACCCAGATTGGATGTTGACAGACGAAAACAAAATCAACATCCAAACTGCGTTTGCTGCATTGTTGACGTCATTTACTTCTCCATAGTCGCCGTGAGAGTCCAAAAAGCGCAACATAGGACCCCAGGGGCCCTATGTTGCGTTTTTTTTATTTCCACGACGACTAGGGAGAAGGAAGTAACGTCAACGACACAGCAAACGCGGATTGGATGTTGACAGACGAAAACAAAATCAACATCCAAACTGCGTTTGCTGCATTGTTGACGTCATTTCCTTCTCCATAGTCGCCGTGAGAGTCCAAAAAGCGCAACATAGGACCCCAGGGGCCCTATGTTGCGTTTTTTTTATTTCCACGACGACTAGGGAGAAGGAAGTAACGTCAACGACACAACAAACGCAGATTGGATGTTGACAGACGAAAACAAAATCAACATCCAAACTGCGTTTGCTGCATTGTTGACGTCATTTACTTCTCCATAGTCGCCGTGAGAGTCCAAAAAGCGCAACATAGGACCCCAGGGGCCCTATGTTGCGTTTTTTTTATTTCCACGACGACTAGGGAGAAGGAAGTAACGTCAACGACACAGCAAACGCGGATTGGATGTTGACAGACGAAAACAAAATCAACATCCAAACTGCGTTTGCTGCATTGTTGACGTCATTTCCTTCTCCATAGTCGCCGTGAGAGTCCAAAAAGCGCAACATAGGACCCCAGGGGCCCTATGTTGCGTTTTTTTTATTTCCACGACGACTAGGGAGAAGGAAGTAACGTCAACGACACAGCAAACGCGGATTGGATGTTGACAGACGAAAACAAAATCAACATCCAATCTGCGTTTGCTGCATTGTTGACGTCATTTCCTTCTCCATAGTCGCCGTGAGAGTCCAAAAAGCGCAGCATAGGACCCCAGGGGCCCTATGTTGCGTTTTTTTTATTTCCACGACGACTAGGCAGAAGGAAGTAACGTCAACGACACAACAAACGCAGATTGGATGTTGACAGACGAAAACAAAATCAACATCCAAACTGCGTTTGCTGCATTGTTGACGTCATTTACTTCTCCATAGTCGCCGTGAGAGTCCAAAAAGCGCAACATAGGACCCCAGGGGCCCTATGTTGCGTTTTTTTTATTTCCACGACGACTAGGGAGAAGGAAGTAACGTCAACGACACAGCAAACGCAGATTGGATGTTGACAGACGAAAACAAAATCAACATCCGGTCTGCGTTTGCTGCATTGTTGACGTCATTTCCTTCTCCATAGTCGCCGTGAGAGTCCAAAAAGCGCAACATAGGACCCCAGGGGCCCTATGTTGCGTTTTTTTTATTTCCACGACGACTAGGGAGAAGGAAGTAACGTCAACGACACAGCAAACGCGGATTGGATGTTGACAGACGAAAACAAAATCAACATCCAATCTGCGTTTGCTGCATTGTTGACGTCATTTCCTTCTCCATAGTCGCCGTGAGAGTCCAAAAAGCGCAACATAGGACCCCAGGGGCCCTATGTTGCGTTTTTTTTATTTCCACGACGACTAGGGAGAAGGAAGTAACGTCAACGACACAGCAAACGCGGATTGGATGTTGACAGACGAAAACAAAATCAACATCCAAACTGCGTTTGCTGCATTGTTGACGTCATTTACATCTCCATAGTCGCCGTGAGAGTCCAAAAAGCGCAACATAGGACCCCAGGGGCCCTATGTTGCGTTTTTTTTTTATTTCCACGACGACTAGAGAGAAGGAAGTAACGTCAACGACACAGCAAACGCGGATTGGATGTTGACAGACGAAAACAAAATCAACATCCAATCTGCGTTTGCTGCATTGTTGACGTCATTTCCTTCTCCATAGTCGCCGTGAGAGTCCAAAAAGCGCAACATAGGACCCCAGGGGCCCTATGTTGCGTTTTTTTTATTTCCAGGACGACTAGGGAGAAGGAAATAACGTCAACGACACAACAAACGCAGATTGGATGTTGACAGACGAAAACAAAATCAACATCCAATCTGCGTTTGCTGCATTGTTGACGTCATTTACTTCTCCATAGTCGCCGTGAGAGTCCAAAAAGCGCAACATAGGACCCCAGGAGCCCTATGTTGCGTTTTTTTTATTTCCACGACGACTAGGGAGAAGGAAGTAACGTCAACGACACAACAAACGCAGATTGGATGTTGACAGACGAAAACAAAATCAACATCCAATCTGCGTTTGCTGCATTGTTGACGTCATTTCCTTCTCCATAGTCGCCGTGAGTGTCCAAAAAGCGCAACATAGGACCCCAGGGGCCCTATGTTGCGTTTTTTTTTATTTCCACGACGACTAGGGAGAAGGAAGTAACGTCAACGACACAACAAACGCAGATTGGATGTTGACAGACGAAAACAAAATCAACATCCAATCTGCGTTTGCTGCATTGTTGACGTCATTTCCTTCTCCATAGTCGCCGTGAGAGTCCAAAAAGCGCAACATAGGACCCCAGGGGCCCTATGTTGCGTTTTTTTTATTTCCACGACGACTAGGGAGAAGGAAGTAACGTCAACGACACAGCAAACGCAGATTGGATGTTGACAGACAAAAACAAAATCAACATCCAATCTGCGTTTGCTGCATTGTTGACGTCATTTCCTTCTTCATAGTCGCCGTGAGAGTCCAAAAAGCGCAACATAGGACCCCAGGGGCCCTATGTTGCGTTTTTTTTATTTCCACGACGACTAGGGAGAAGGAAGTAACGTCAACGACACAGCAAACGCAGATTGGATGTTGACAGACGAAAACAAAATCAACATCCAATCTGCGTTTGCAGCATTGTTGACGTCATTTCCTTCTCCATAGTCGCCGTGAGAGTCCAAAAAGCGCAACATAGGACCCCAGGGGCCCTATGTTGCGTTTTTTTTTATTTCCACGACGACTAGGGAGAAGGAAGTAACGTCAACGACACAGCAAACGCGGATTGGATGTTGACAGACGAAAACAAAATCAACATCCAATCTGCGTTTGCTGCATTGTTGACGTCATTTCCTTCTCCATGGTCGCCGTGAGAGTCCAAAAAGAGCAGCATAGGACCCCAGGGGCCCTATGTTGCGTTTTTTTTATTTCCACGACGAATAGGGAGAAGGAAATAACGTCAACGACACAACAAACGCAGATTGGATGTTGACAGACGAAAACAAAATCAACATCCAATCTGCGTTTGCTGCATTGTTGACGTCATTTACTTCTTCATAGTCGCCGTGAGAGTCCAAAAAGCGCAACATAGGACCCCAGGGGCCCTATGTTGCGTTTTTTTTTTATTTCCACGACGACTAGGGAGAAGGAAGTAACGTCAACGACACAACAAACGCAGATTGGATGTTGACAGACGAAAACAAAATCAACATCCAATCTGCGTTTGCTGCATTGTTGACGTCATTTCCTTCTCCATAGTCGCCGTGAGAGTCCAAAAAGCGCAACATAGGACCCCAGGGGCCCTATGTTGCGTTTTTTTTGGATTTCCACGACGACTAGGGAGAAGGAAGTAACGTCAACGACACAACAAACGCAGATTGGATGTTGACAGACGAAAACAAAATCAACATCCAAACTGCGTTTGCTGCATTGTTGACGTCATTTACTTCTCCATAGTCGCCGTGAGAGTCCAAAAAGCGCAACATAGGACCCCAGGGGCCCTATGTTGCGTTTTTTTTATTTCCACGACGACTAGGGAGAAGGAAGTAACGTCAACGACACAGCAAACGCGGATTGGATGTTGACAGACGAAAACAAAATCAACATCCAAACTGCGTTTGCTGCATTGTTGACGTCATTTACTTCTCCATAGTCGCCGTGAGAGTCCAAAAAGCGCAACATAGGACACCAGGGGCCCTATGTTGCGTTTTTTTTATTTCCACGACGACTAGAGAGAAGGAAGTAACGTCAACGACACAGCAAACGCGGATTGGATGTTGACAGACAAAAACAAAATCAACATCCAATCTGCGTTTGCTGCATTGTTGACGTCATTTCCTTCTCCATAGTCGCCGTGAGAGTCCAAAAAGCGCAGCATAGGACCCCGGGTGCCCTATGTTGCGTTTTTTTTTTTTATTTCCACAACGACTAGGGAGAAGGAAGTAACGTCAACGACACAACAAACGCAGATTGGATGTTGACAGACGAAAACAAAATCAACATCCAATCTGCGTTTGCTGCATTGTTGACGTCATTTCCTTCTCTATAGTCGCCGTGAGAGTCCAAAAAGCGCAACAAAGGACCCCAGGGGCCCTATGTTGCGTTTTTTTTTGGATTTCCACGACGACTAGGGAGAAGGAAGTAACGTCAACGACACAACAAACGCAGATTGGATGTTGACAGACGAAAACAAAATCAACATCCAATCTGCGTTTGCTGCGTTGTTGACGTTACTTCCTTCTCCATAGTCGCCGTGGAAGTCCAAAAAGCGCAACATAGGACCCCAGGGGCCCTATGTTGCGTTTTTTTTTTATTTCCACGACGACTAGAGAGAAGGAAGTAACGTCAACGACACAACAAACGCAGATTGGATGTTGACAGACGAAAACAAAATCAACATCCAACAGTGGCGTACCAACTTGTTTTTGAGTGGGGGGGCAAACCAGGCACCCTGCTACCCCCCCCCCCCCCCGCCCCTCGGGGCCGGCGGACACTGAACTTTGTTTCTATTAAGATTCTACATGCAACGCCTGAATTATGCGGAATGCTCCATGTCATCGATCATACTTCTGGGGCTCGTTGTTAGCATCACAGCGGTCACCAATGCGTTCCGAACTTTTTAAAACAAACTATTTGTCGTCCCAAAATCCTAAAAATGAGTTCAATGAAACCGAATAACCAGTTAACGTGCATTAGGTTTCGTATTGCCCTGCGAGTTTCGTTTCTAACCTAGCTTTTCTTCTCAAGGCACAATTCTTTGGAATACCAAACAATGATAAAACCGAATAAGGGGTTTCTTCTCTTTAATATTCAATTTCGTCGGTAATAAAGATTGTTTACGACGAAACAAAGTACCGGTCGGTCGCATAGCGCTTTCGCGGTTACGTGCCTATAGCGCCGACTCCTTGGCAGGGGCGGATCCAGAACTCCGTTTTGGGGGGGGGGGGGGGGGACATTTTGAAGGTCTACTAGTTTCACATTCGTTCTCGTGCTCCGGTGTGCACTGGAAAGCGAGCGGGGGTGGTGCAAGGAAGGATTAAAAATCTGCACATGACCGAAATTAAGTGGGAATAACCGCATGTGGCAGATAGGAGAGAAAAAAGGCGGAAGTCGTGTATTTGGTCTTTAATGTACGCAGAACGAAACAATCGCGGTGTTTGCAGTGACCTTCACACTGCAAACAGACTCCATCTTTTCCGGTTTTAATTTTTGGGGGGAGAGGGAAGGGGGGAGGACTCTAAAAATTCACTAAAAATTCCCTCTAAAAAATCATGCAGCTAATCTGTTGTGGTTTTTTTCTTTGCGAGAAAAGTAAACTATTCTCAGCATAATTAACATTAGTAAGTACTGTAATGTTTCTAGAATCCTAATATAGATGGTACCGGTTAACCGAGTATATTGTGTGTTTTCTACGAACGAGCCCATGTGGCTATACACCTCGACAGCGATTTTCAGGACCCTCCGCTGGACTCCAGAGGAGGGTCTTGGAGTCCAGGAACGGGACTCTAGGTCGTGGACTGAAGTTAAATTCGCTAGTAAAGAGTCTCCAGTGTCTGGAGATTTTTTACTAGCGAATTTAACTTAATGAATTTATCAATATATTCAATCGAGTGCACACCTGAGGATGGTACTTTCTTGAATTTGCTCACGTACGTCAGCTGGGCTAAATTCGACGTTTCGTTTATGCCGGAGCTTTGATAGTGCTCTTGCAATTACCTGTTGTGCTTCTGGTATGAAGAAAATAGGAACCCCCATAAATCACGCGCGCCTTGCGTCTACGGTTAAATCGCACAAAATCAAGCTTTACGTTTCACGCAGCACTGGGAAGTAGGACGAAACTGGCTTCACGAAGATAGGCTTCCGTGCTGTCCGGTACGCTGTGTGGCGGCCCTAAATGTGAGGCGCAGACACACCGTCGCTGGGACTCGTCATCAAGTGAGACAGACCAAAGGTCTAAATAATAAACTATCATTTCATTAAAAAAAACTTGGTCATTACACAAATCAAGTGGCAGTAATTAACGCAGTTGACTAGCAACAGTAGAGAGTTTTAGTAGATTGTGTTTTCAGGCAACGCTATTTTTCTCTCGCGAGCTCGAGCTCCCATTTCGAAGCATGCCGTCAAGCGCGCGCCCAGAGCGATAGCGGGCCTCTACTATAAACCCATAATAAGCTCGGAAAAAGAACTAATCTTTCGGCAAGCAACGTCTCCTCTCACCTCGGAACACTACAAGCCAAACTTGGCAATTGCTTGTTTAATAATGTAATAATATAATAATAAAAAAGTTATTTCTCTCCCCCTCTCTCTCTCTGAGGCAGCGGGATCAATCGCGTCACGCGTGTCATACAGTTCACTCACAGTCTCTGTCCAAGGCGTACGTGTTCTCTCCCTGGTTGGCTCGAAGATCCTAGAGTTCATCCGACGGCCGACGGAGGTCGTCTTTCAGTCACTTTCTTCTCATGAGGCGATCTCTCCTCCTGATCCTGGCACTTTCCGTAAATGAAATCAGCCCTACCGGTGACTCTTTTTTCTCAAAGGGTCCAAAGAAGAGTTCCTCTGCTGAGCGGGGAAAGGACTCGTTGAGATGGCCGCCCCCTCTTCGGTCCGAAACAAAGCAACGCGGCGTCGGGCGTTCCCGACCAGGGCCACGGCCGCACTCCCGCAGGCAACAACGCGCGTCTTCTGCAGTCCGGCGAGATTGCCTCAACGCGACACAAATAAACTCGAGCGTGGAGTATCGAATTGAGAAGGACGACTATTAGAACAAACAAAAAAAGACAGGAGGCTGGATGTGTGTGATTGGCCGACTCCCGATTAGAGGATGTTAGCAGCGCGCAGCCATTTTTCTATTTCTCTCTTTCGCTATTTTCCTGGCGCAAAAAGTCGAACTCGTATTTCATTTGTTTTAACATTTTGTGCGCGGCTGTCGCCCCGCGTTATCACCCTTTCCGACAGGTTCAAACACACCCGCCTTCACCGCAAAGGGACATAGCCGACTTGTGGGGACGCGGTCATCCTTGCTTGTTCGGCGTCGGGCGAGACACGCGACAGGCAAAGAAAGCCCTCACTTTGATGCGCGCCGCTATGATGCACCTGCTCGGAAGTTAGCGAACTAGCGTCGATGCCTCTGCAATTTTTTTTTCTGACTGTTATTCTAACTGTAACTAACTTACTCTTGAAAAGTAGCGTAAACAAGACCCTCGTTGGTGCCTTCTGCTTTCGCCGCCGCAGAACACTGCGCCGACAGCCCTTAGATGTGCGCCGCTGCGCCGACACATTGGCTCCTGGCTGCGCCTTGAACTCGCCGTCGCGGTCTTCGGTTTCGGATGAAGCGACGGAGTGGTTCTCCAAGTTCAGAGTACGAGTGTGCCCGCTAGGGCGCGAACATATACCCTCTATTTGAACCATTTAGTACCGAACCCTTTACCACCTCCCAGGCTCGTTGCTTGGTTTAATTTCAGGGGTTTGGTTCTTTTAATATGGCAAGAAATGTGTCCCTGAGTACGGGACCGACGAAAAAAAAACAGCCTTACCACTTTTCCTAGTTACTGTTACATTTTTCTCAGAAAGGACCTCCGCTATTTCAGGGGGGGCAAAACACATACCTTGCCCCCCCACTCTGAGAAGTGGGGGGGCAAGCGCCCCCCTTGCCCCCCCGGTTGATACGCCCATGACATCCAATCTGCGTTTGCTGCATTGTTGACGTCATTTCCTTCTCCATAGTCGCCGTGAGAGTCCAAAAAGCGCAACATAGGACCCCAGGGGCCCTATGTTGCGTTTTTTTGGATTTCCACGACGACTAGGGAGAAGGAAGTAACGTCAACGACACAACAAACGCAGATTGGATGTTGACAGACGAAAACAAAATCAACATCCAAACTGCGTTTGCTGCATTGTTGACGTCATTTACTTCTCCATAGTCGCCGTGAGAGTCCAAAAAGCGCAACATAGGACCCCAGGGGCCCTATGTTGCGTTTTTTTATTTCCACGACGACTAGGGAGAAGGAAGTAACGTCAACGACACAACAAACGCAGATTGGATGTTGACAGACGAAAACAAAATCAACATCCAATCTGCGTTTGCTGCGTTGTTGACGTCACTTCCTTCTCCATAGTCGCCGTGAGAGTCCAAAAAGCGCAACATAGGACACCAGGGGCCCTATGTTGCGTTTTTTTTATTTCCACGACGACTAGGGAGAAGGAAGTAACGTCAACGACACAACAAACGCAGATTGGATGTTGACAGACGAAAACAAAATCAACATCCAATCTGCGTTTGCTGCATTGTTGACGTCATTTCCTTCTCTATAGTCGCCGTGAGAGTCCAAAAAGCGCAACATAGGACCCCAGGGGCCCTATGTTGCGTTTTTTTTTTTATTTCCATGACGACTAGGGAGAAGGAAGTAACGTCAACGACACAACAAACGCAGATTGGATGTTGACAGACGAAAACAAAATCAACATCCAATCTGCGTTTGCTGCGTTGTTGACGTCACTTCCTTCTCCATAGTCGCCGTGAGAGTCCAAAAAGCGCAACATAGGACACCAGGGGCCCTATGTTGCGTTTTTTTTTATTTCCACGACGACTAGGGAGAAGGAAGTAACATCAACGACACAGCAAACGCAGATTGGATGTTGACAGACGAAAACAAAATCAACATCCAATCTGCGTTTGCTGCATTGTTGACGTCATTTCCTTCTCCATAGTCGCCGTGAGAGTCCAAAAAGCGCAACATAGGACCCCAGGGGCCCTATGTTGCGTTTTTTTTTATTTCCACGACGACTAGAGAGAAGGAAGTAACGTCAACGACACAGCAAACGCGGATTGGATGTTGACAGACGAAAACAAAATCAACATCCAATCTGCGTTTGCTGCATTGTTGACGTCATTTCCTTCTCCATAGTCGCCGTGAGAGTCCAAAAAGCGCAACATAGGACCCCAGGGGCCCTATGTTGCGTTTTTTTTATTTCCACAACGACTAGGGAGAAGGAAGTAACGTCAACGACACAACAAACGCAGATTGGATGTTGACAGACGAAAACAAAATCAACATCCAATCTGTGTTTGCTGCATTGTTGACGTCATTTCCTTCTCTATCGTCGCCGTGAGAGTCCAAAAAGCGCAACATAGGACCCCAGGGGCCCTATGTTGCGTTTTTTTTTTTATTTCTACGACGACTAGGGAGAAGGAAGTAACGTCAACGACACAACAAACGCAGATTGGATGTTGACAGCGAAAACAAAATCAACATCCAATCTGCGTCTGCTGCATTGTTGACGTCATTTCCTTCTCTATATTCGCCGTGAGAGTCCTAAAACGCAAAATAGGACCCCGGGGGCCCTATGTTGCGTTTTTTTTTATTTCCACAACGACTAGGGAGAAGGAAGTAACGTCAACGACACAACAAACGCAGATTGGATGTTGACAGACGAAAACAAAATCAACATTCAATCTGTGTTTGCTGCATTGTTGACGTCATTTCCTTCTCTATCGTCGCCGTGAGAGTCCAAAAAGCGCAACATAGGACCCCAGGGGCCCTATGTTGCGTTTTTTTTTGGATTTCTACGACGATTAGGGAGAAGGAAATAACGTCAACGACACAACAAACGCGGATTGGATGTTGACAGATGAAAACAAAATCAACATCCAATCTGCGTTTGCTGCATTGTTGACGTCATTTCCTTCTCTATCGTCGCCGTGAGAGTCCAAAAAGCGCAACATAGGACCCCGGGGGCCCTATGTTGCGTTTTTTTTTTTGATTTCCACGACGACAAGGGAGAAGGAAGTAACGTCAATGACACAACAAACGCAGATTGGATGTTGACAGACGAAAACAAAATCAACATCCAATCTGCGTTTGCTGCATTGTTGACGTCATTTCCTTCTCTATATTCGCCGTGAGAGTCCAAAAAGCGCAAAATAGGAACCCGGGGGCCCTATGTTGCGTTTTTTTTGGATTTCCACGACGACTGGGGAGAAGGAAGTAACGTCAACGACACAACAAACGCAGATTGGATGTTGACAGACGAAAACAAAATCAACATCCAATCTGCGTTTGCTGCATTGTTGACGTTATTTCCTTCTCTATAGTCGCCGTGAGAGTTCAAAAAGCGCAACATAGGACCCCAGGGGCCCTATGTTCCGTTTTTTTTTTGGATTTCCACGACGACTGGGGAGAAGGAAGTAACGTCAACGACACAACAAACGCAGATTGGATGTTGACAGACGAAAACAAAATCAACATCCAATCTGCGTTTGCTGCATTGTTGACGTCATTTCCTTCTCCATAGTCGCCGTGAGAGTCCAAAAAGCGCAACATAGGACCACAGGGGCCCTATGTTGCGTTTTTTTGGATTTCCACGACAAATAGGGAGAAGGAAATAACGTCAACGACACAACAAACGCAGATTGGATGTTGACAGACGAAAACAAAATCAACATCCAATCTGCGTTTGCTGCATTGTTGACGTCGTTTCCTTCTCCATAGTCGCCGTGAGAGTGCAAAAAGCGCAACATGGGACCCCAGGGGCCCTATGTTGCGTTTTTTTTTTATTTCCACAACGACTAGGGAGAAGGAGGTAACGTCAACGACACAACAAACGCAGATTGGATGTTGACAGACGAAAACAAAATCAACATCCAATCTGCGTTTGTTGCTTTGTTGACGTCATTTCCTTTTCCATAGTCGCCGTGAGAGTCCAAAAAGCGCAACATAGGACCCCAGGGGCCCTATGTTGCGTTTTTTTTTTGGATTTCCACGACGACTAGGGAGAAGGAAGTAACGTCAACGACACAACAAACGCAGATTGGATGTTGACAGACGAAAACAAAATCAACATCCAAACTGCGTTTGCTGCATTGTTGACGTCATTTCCTTCTCCATAGTCGCCGTGAGAGTCCAAAAAGCACAACATAGGACACCAGGGGCCCTATGTTGCGTTTTTTTGGATTTCCACGACGACTAGGGAGAAGGAAGTAACGTCAACGACACAACAAACGCAGATTGGATGTTGACAGACGAAAACAAAATCAACATGCAATCTGCGTTTGCTGCATTGTTGACGTCATTTCCTTCTCTATAGTCGCCGTGAGAGTCCAAAAAGCGCAACATAGGACCCGAGGGGCCCTATGTTGCGTTTTATTCTGGATTTCCACGACGACTAGGGAGAAGGAAGTAACGTCAACGACACAACAAACGCAGATTGGATGTTGACAGACGAAAACAAAATCCACATCCAATCTGCGTTTGCTGCGTTGTTGACGTCACTTCCTTCTCTATAGTCGCCGTGGAAGTCCAAAAAGCGCAACATAGGACCCCAGGGGCCCTATGTTGCGTTTTTTTCTGGATTTCCACGACGACTAGGGAGAAGGAAGTAACGTCAACGACACAACAAACGCAGATTGTATGTTGACAGACGAAAACAAAATCAACATCCAATCTGCGTTTGCTGCATTGTTGACGTCATTTCCTTCTCCATAGTCGCCGTGAGAGTTCAAAAAGCGCAACATAGGACCCCAGGCGCCCTATGTTGCGTTTTTTTTTATTTCTACGACGACTGGGGAGAAGGAAGTAACGTCAACGACACAACAAACGCAGATTGGATGTTGACAAACGAAAACAAAATCAACATCCAATCTGCGTTTGCTGCATTGTTGACGTCATTTCCTTCTCTATAGTCGCCGTGAGAGTCCAAAAAGCGCAACATAGGACCCCGGGGGCCCTATGTTGCATTTTTTTTTATTTCCACAACGACTAGGGAGAAGGAAGTAACGTCAATGACACAACAAACGCAGATTGGATGTTGACAGACGAAAACAAAATCAACATCCAATCTGTGTTTGCTGCATTGTTGACGTCATTTCCTTCTCTATCGTCGCCGTGAGAGTCCAAAAAGCGCAACATAGGACCCCGGGGGCCCTATGTTGCATTTTTTTTTATTTCCACAACGACTAGGGAGAAGGAAGTAACGTCAATGACACAACAAACGCAGATTGGATGTTGACAGACGAAAACAAAATCAACATCCAATCTGTGTTTGCTGCATTGTTGACGTCATTTCCTTCTCTATCGTCGCCGTGAGAGTCCAAAAAGCGCAAAATAGGACCCCAGGGGCCCTATGTTCCGTTTTTTTTTTATTTCCACGACGACTGGGGAGAAGGAAGTAGCGCCAACGAAACAACAAACGCAGCTTGGATGTTGACAGACGAAAACAAAATCAACATCCAATCTGCGTTTGCTGCATTGTTGACGTCATTTCCTTCTCTATCGTCCCCGTGAGAGTCCAAAAAGCGCAAAATAGGACCCCAGGGGCCCTATGTTCCGTTTTTTTTTTTATTTCCACGACGACTGGGGAGAAGGAAGTAGCGCCAACGAAACAACAAACGCAGCTTGGATGTTGACAGACGAAAACAAAATCAACATCCAATCTGCGTTTGCTGCATTGTTGACGTCATTTCCTTCTCTATAGTCGCCGTGAGAGTCCAAAAAGCGCAAAATAGGACCCCAGGGGCCCTATGTTCCGTTTTTTTTTTATTCCCACAACGACTAGAGAGAAGGAAGTAACGTCAATGACACAACAAACGCAGATTGGATGTTGACAGCCGAAAACAAAATCAACATCCAATCTGCGTTTGCTCCATTGTTGACGTCATTTCCTTCTCTATATTCGCTGTGAGAGTCCAAAAAGCGCAAAATAGGACCCCAGGGGCCCTATGTTCCGTTTTTTTTTTATTTCCACGACGACTAGGGAGAAGGAAGTAGCGTCAACGAAACAACAAACGCAGCTTGGATGTTGACAGACGAAAACAAAATCAACATCCAATCTGCGTTTGCTGCATTGTTGACGTCATTTCCTTCTCTATAGTCGCCATGAGAGTCCAAAAAGCACAACATAGGACCCCAGAAGCCCTATGTTGCGTTTTTTTTTTTTTTTTTTTGGATTTCCACGACGACTGGGGAGATGGCACCGTTACACGAGCGCGCACCGTACTTGCAAACTATCGGCCTTGAACGTCTCGTATAACTGAGCTCGAAACGAGAATGACAAGGAACGGCAGCCGAAAGATAATTTAAAAGAAAAAAGAGAGAAGACACTATCTCGCGTCACGCGACATTTAAAAACGGATAATTTACATGAAAGATGTTTACAATAATCTGAAATGCCGAATTAGAGCGCAGCTCTTGGGGAAGAGGAGGGGAGGGTATGGTTCCTTCTCCCCCCTCCGTATCCTCCCCTACTCCTCTGATGCCCCTCCCATTTAGCCGGAAATTCTCGCAAAATTTCCTGTTAAATTTAGTGAGAAATTTATTGAAAATTTCCCCGTTAAATTTAGTGTGAAAACTTTCTCGCTAAATTGAGCGGGGAAACAGAATTGGTGTTGAGGTTACGTGACGTCAATTTCCCCGCTAAATCTAGTGGGGAAACTTATAACCCGCTAAATTTAGCGGGAAATGTTCACGCTATATTTATCGGGCAGATTTCCCCGCTAAATGTAACGGAAAACGTTTTCTGCTAAATTTAGTGGGAAAAGTTTCCTGCTAAATTTAGCGCAAAAATTTCCCCACTAAATTTAGCTGAAAATTTTCCCACTAACTTTAGCAAGGAAATGTCCCATTATCCCGTCTGCACTCGGTGCATTCGGCAAGTTCGTTCGGGCCGGTTCTCCGTGCAGCACTCCGCGGGTGCAATGCATTAGAACTCGCAAAGTGCAAGTTTGGATCGCGGATCGGGATCCCGTCACTGGCATCAGCGGCGGCCATTGCTTGACAATAGGCAATACACGCAAGTCTAAGGGAGAAACACGCAAAACTAAGAGGATTGTACGCGGTGCTCGAGAGCGAGTATTTTATGACGTTTGCGATCATTATACAGGGTGCTTGGAGATCAAATAGACATTCGTCAAGCGTTTTCACATCGATTAAAAAAAATTGGCTGGAGCATCACCGACTTTACCGACGTGGCTTGCTTCGGTTGCTAAATAAATGATACGTTAAGCGACTGAACGGCACGCTCCGAGTTTCAGTTTGTCACGGAAGCCCTCACAGCAGTTCAAGGAAAAAGCTTTCACAGAAGTACTATGTACAAGCGGTTAAAACGACGGGAATGTCCCCAGTAAAGGCCTCCTAACTTTTCGTTTGCTGAGCTCTGATTACTCCGAGATCACGTATGACTTCACAATAACTCTCGGTAACCCTTGTCTAATTGAACACATCACGGTTAACGCCCAACAAAGTCGCCCTCGACCCTCAAACACAACATTTATTTAAAAAAATATTGGTATTCTAACGCGTTTAATATTCTTGCCCACAATATTAACTGTTATTTGCGGAAAACGCGATAGAAGTTTCATGGTCGAGAACAACCTACTAACGTAAAAAAAAATTGAGTTTTCCCGTTTCTCCTATAGCATGCACTAACTCGTGTCAAGCGATGACTGCCGGTGGTGCCGCTTGACCCCAGCAATACAGGCCTCTATCCGCGATCCAGCCTACTGAGAGATCAGTGGTGCCAGTGCTGTTAGACATAAATCGTTTTTTTGTTTTTTTTTTTACATCGGGACGCCCATACCTGCCGGAAGTCGGGACGAGGCGCAAAACCGTACATCCGGCCAATACTGGAGCGGTTTTTGGCCGAAATTGTCTCGACATTGGCCAAGTAGCGACGTGCTGATTCGGCGACTCGTTTATGTAACTTATTTGTTCAGTCATTTTATTGGGTGCCGGGCCACTGTGTACACCCCAAAAAAGAAGCGTACTGTGGTAACTAAACCTTTGCGAGAAGGAGTATTGTAGTTTTACATCTTTATAAAAAGTTGTAGCGTATTATCACACGTTTTAAGAAACATGTTTAAAACATTACACATTTTTAAGGGTGTGAGGTTTACATTTTTTTATAAGGTACGTCTATCGCTACACTTATTAGGGTGGTAGTTATGGGACACCTCACTTGCATGTACAGAGGTGTGAAAATGTTTAATGTGTATATACCTGTAACTGAAGAAAATCTCCTTCATGTGATTACATCGCGTGCCGATGAAACGATCTGTCGATGACACGTCGTTCTATGAACTGATTTGACCGTTAATGAGTGACGACTGCCAGTAGAATTTCGGGGAAATAATTCTGCCGGCTGCCGGGAGACTCAACCCTACCCAAGAATTACACCGGTTCTTGTTTCTTTTCCAACATTCTGAATTGCGTGCCAGCTTAGTAGGACCTCTTCGGATACTACAGAAAAAAACGATGGCAGCCGCAAAAACTCTACAGCTCGGCTCACAGTCATGTGGGAGACTGACAGGTTCTCGTCAGTCGCCACCATGCCTTGAAAGCTACCGGTCCCGAAGAACCAGAGCGCGCAGACAACTTGTTGTTCCACGGTCATGGTAGACGCGATTGTCCGCCGTCTCGAAGTCCGGGCGCCGAACGAAGGTGGTCGCAGGGTCAACGCACAACGGCTTTCGATAGCCGTTACTGTCGCCGAAAGTCGTCGTTGGGGAGTTGAAAGGCGTCGCGGTGGTCTCGGTAGCGACGCCGACGGTGGCGGAAGATAAGCTCGGCCGCAGCTTACGGCACCGCCATGTTGACAACGTTTAACTTCGCCTCGATCCGAAGCGAAGATTTCGAGCTCAAACCACGGCTCTCGCAAAGTTCGGAAACGACACTTTGACGTCAGCGACAACTTCAACAAACAAGATTTCTAATCTTTTTTTTTTTTTTTTTTTTTTTTTTTACACAAACTTTGGAGGGATTTGGAGCGTCAGCAGGTCGCTTAAGAACAATCTGCAAAGCATTTATTTTAGATTGGCGTAGGGATCTAGGGACAAACGGGCGTTACGTCATCGGCGAGGCCGTTCAATTAGCGGGCTCCTCGCGCCCCTCCCGCGCTGCACGCGCGCCTCGATTCATTCTGCCGCTCTCAAGGAAATGAGCGTTCTAATGATTGACACCTCGCTCGGCGCGACGTCAGCATTTCGAGAGTCCAATTAGCGCGTTCCGCAAACTTCGGGCACAAAGTTGTGCTCGACGACTTTAGCGACCCAGGGCGGCGGGCGATTGGCGTCCCGGAGACGGGTGCCCCAGTGTCGCGCTCCTCCTGACTTCGGCTCTCTAGAAAAGCCTCCAGCGTTTGCCACCGCGGATTAAACACATGCTGACAGCAGTAAATTCTTTTTTTACTTCTACGTTTTTTTTTCTGTTGTATTTTTATCGTTGAGCCTAAAAAACACACATACATACGAATCTTAATAGGTGGGAACAGCGCAGGAAAAACCGACGAAGGACGAGTAGAAGTGCACAAACACAGCGCTGACTAACAACTGAATGTTTATTTTATTTTTGTTAGTCAGCGCTGTGTTTGTGCACTTCTTCTACTAAAACATTCAGTTGTTAGTCAGCGCTGTGTTTGTGCACTTCTTCTACTCGTCCTTCGTCGGTTTTTCCTGCGCTGTTCCCACCTATTAAGATGCTTAACCAACTCGCCCAACTCTCTGCCGTTTTGATACATACGAAATAGCTTTTTAACATCTTGTCAAGTCGGATTGAAATGCAACCCGTCTAGGTGCCAGCACGTCTAGGCTGACACCTAGACGTGCTGCGTGAGAACGTATTATTTTTTTCTATTATTTTTTTTACTTTTAGTGATACACAGAGAACGCCGCCATGTAGATTCCAGATTTAAAAGCAACTTATTCGTATACAATATTTCTCGCGTGACAAACACGCCCCAAATCGTGGCATCGGGTTCAAATTTAAACGTGAATTTGTTGCTCCAAAAATGGCTGCATGAATTCGTGAATGAGTTCTTGAGGAAACGCGAAGAGGAGTCCCAGTGCCAAAGAAACAGGCAGGGCCGGAAGTGCCACCCGCAACATGGACAGCAGCAACAGCGTGACGCATATTCCCACCAATACGGCGATGAAGCAGGCCGCCACCACGTTCAAGTCCCCATACGTAGCCACCTTTCCCACCAGGATGCTGTAGAAGACGAAGTCACCCAGCCCCATCTTGACCCCGCTTTTTTCTTCCACCGGGTCGGAGAAGCTATCCGAAAGACTGTCATCCTGCTGCTTTCGCTGTTCGTCCGGTTTTTGCAGCTGCTGGGCTTGCCGTTGTCCTAAAGGTCTGTCCGATGGCCGTCGCATCGGTGCCACCACCGCCTCCTTCCTGGGCTCGTCTCGCGAACCTTCCGGTTCTTCCTCCCGTGGGGTGTCGATGGAGCCTCGTTGCGGTCCGGACCCTTTTCGAGATGCCATTCCAGCGAAGCCTCCAGCCACCACAGTAGCGAAGATGAGCCCTGGCTGCAGCCCTTCGTTCCTCTCCTTGGCGGTCTCCACGAGAATCTTGAGGGGCCCCACCACGCAGAGCACGGCGATCAAGTCCCAGATCGGGATGACGCACAGCAGCACCCACAGCGTCCACTCGGGCACGTACTTGATGAAGACGAGTGCCATGAAGGCGGACTCGACGACCAGGTAGCCCTGCTGCACGACGAGCGGACCTTTCGATTGGATCACCACCATACCGAGCGTTCCAAAGTTCCAGATGAAGAGGGCGACCGATATGTAATCCATTGGAACGTTGTAGATTAAGCAGATCTGGTGAACGAAAGCAGCCGTCGAGCCGTAAAGAAGCAGACAGGAGGCGAGGAAGATCCAGCCCTTGATGACCTTGTAGAAACGGAAGTAGTACAGGCTCACGATCAGTACCGTCATAGTAACAATGACGGCGATGAGGATGAGCGCGTTGGCAACGGAGTTGACGGCTCGAGTCGCTGTCGTCACGTTTGTCTCGGCAAAAGGCGTGTACGGAAGGTACTGCCCGCCCGAATCGGAGAAGGTCGTACTGATTTGTATGGAGGTGACTACGAAGAGCATGCAGCAGGAGACGGCAGCCAAGAGACGCACAACGTGCTCAAGGGCCTCGTCAATGACGTCCCAGATAACAGGGGGAACGTTCTGAGGAGGCTTACCTTCCGCCATGATCGAGGTTTTCAGTGTTGTTGGTGCCTTACGTCTTCTTCTTCGCAGATATCAAGCGTAAAAACTCTATTGTGGATTTGGAGCTATCTAAAAGCGTTCCATGCTCGCGCTTTAGTGCGGTAGAGTGCCTTATACTCACGCGCGCTTTTGCTCGAGTGGTGACATCTCAGCCATTTTTCCGCCCAATCGTTTTTTATGCATCCTGAATTGCGGGCAATCCGGTGTCACTCAGCTCGAGCGCGTAGCTTTCTTTTCGCTAATGCATAGACTCCATTTTACTGCCCAAGTCCCGCACCGAGTGCGCGAGAGTGTCACGCGCTGGCACATTCAGGGCAACAGTGGATGTCTTCGCCCTGAGACAGAGAGACATGTAGGCACCCTATAGTGCGGTAGATGCGAGCGCCCGCCTTCACATCCAAGAAGACACTAACAACAAAACGCTCCAGAACCGTCCCAGATCCACCCATAATAGACTGCGAGGCTGTCCGTGTGTGTGTGCGCGCGTGCGTGTTCGTATGAGTCAGTGTGTGTGTGTGTGTGTGTGTGTGTGTGTGTGTGTGTGTGTGTGTTTGTTTTCATTTCTTTGTATGACACACATAAAATATAGCCCCTTAAAGCTGTTTCCTTGTAGAGGCCGTTAAATTTTAGGAGTTTTATTGCTATAGACGATTGTAATTTTTTCTGTGCAATGATATTGGCGATGAAATTGACCTATTCGCCCCTTTTTTGCTTGACAGCAGACTTAGTGGCGCGATCTATTTTGTAGCCCCGGAACACTTCTGGTTCACGTATATTTCCAAAATTTTTACTCGCCATTCTTTTATCATAAGAGTGAACTAAATTTGACAGTGCTCTATGTGGTCATTCACAGAAGACAGCGTGTATATTTGCTTTCACAAATACTGCAAAACCCGCCGTCTAGCTCAAAGCCGGAAGTAGTTGGGGGTAACTCACGCGAGAAAAAGCGAATAAGGGACGGTTTGTCCAGCCTGTTTTCTATTCCAGTGGCGGTGTCGTGCCTCCAGTTTACCACCAAAGTTTTGTAAACTAGGTTTTTTATGACATCCTCCTGAATCGAGCGCGGGGCACAAACTGGATGAGAGTGCTGCACCAGCAATCGGCTATTTTTGTTTTTTTTTATTTCATTGGGGTTTATTGATTGAACGTGCACGAGCCCATCCGAACGTTAGCCAAACGGCTCGTCAGGGTGCACACAAATAAGTCATGCTGGAGTGCAGTGGAACGAATGATCATTGAAATTCTCTGGCGGCTGCGCTTTGGCAGGTCCATTCATGTTATGATTATAGTGCAATTAAATGCAAAGGTGCAAGCGAGCTGGACAAGACTGACGAAAATAATCCCTGGAGAAGGGGAACAAGAGGGACAAAGGACAAACAATTAATTTCACCTAGCTGTGTTTGGAGACTTATGTTTGTCCTTTGTCCCAATTCCCCTTCTCCAGGGATTATTTTCGCCATTCATGTTGTTGTCATCCCCATGGGCTTAGTTCTCAGAATAGCCACTAGGTGCGCAACGTTTTGATCTCCTCCCTAGAAAGCCTGTATTACAGACAGTATGCAACTGCTGGATCAGGGTCACGTGGTTTATGGGCCGCGTTTGCAGTACAGGCCGCGAGGAGGTGCCAGAAGCGCTCATCGTTTGTAAACGTCGCCGCCTTTCCGCCTGCTCTCCTCCTCGCGTGCGCACTCCCGATCTATCTCCGCTGGAGATGTCCACCATTAAGTTGCGAACTCTCCCTTGGTTTTAGATGAACCCTCCTCAATCTAGGCTTCAATCTGGGCCTCCTACAGATTAGTTTTCTTTTATTTTGTTCGATTCACGTTATCACTGTGGTCGCACGACGGGCATGTTACGAATACATCCTACCCCGCTCATTCGCATTAGACGACGCGCCTACTGCTACAATTTCTCCCCTGGCGGTTTGGACGTCTCGCCGTGCCGAAGATAAGAGTACGCATGCTCACCACCCGAGCCACTCTGCTCGCGCTGCCTTTCGCTTCCGAAGGGACTCGTGTGTTATAGCCGATTCACACGACGGACTGATCCACGGACGGATTGGTCACGTGACTACAAATGCGCGGACCCTCGAGCTCCCGAGGGCATTCACACGGCGGATGAGACGAGCAGACGACAACCAGGAGAGCTCTCGACCCCACAGGCTCGCGAAAGGCCAAGAGCGCACTGTTGTCCAGAGTAATCGTCAAGATAAAGATGCATCGAAAACGTTGTTTGGCCGCGATGGCCGCAGCGTTATCTTGTGGTGAAGATGAATCGCGTGCGCCCTAGAGATCACTTTGGATGGAAGACTGGATGTGCCGAAAGGAACGCGGCATGCAAAACCAGCTTTAGGAGGAGCTCGGCATGCAAATTAATTTCATCTATAGACAGAGCGAGTTATGCCAGCCTTCATAGACTTCAAGAAGGTTGACCTGCCTTGTCCTTCAGAGAACGAAAGAAAAAACACCAGTGATATCAGAAATATTTAATCTATAAGATGTTCAAGAACTAACTGCATTTTTGTGTTAAAGCAGGTTCTCTATATTGTCTTCATTCATATAAGGGTACGGTACCTCATGACAGTTGCAATGCCCTCCATGTACCCAATCTACTTGAGCAAAGTATTCGATGTTCCTGCTTGCATCCCTAGGTTTATGTACTCGTTTCGTGAATAAACATGTCACTGTTTTCCACACTGACAGTATGTAAAGTGCTTATGTGTGCACAGAGTTGCTAACAAATTTATAAAGGCTTGTAAATATGAAGACAATGCAATAAAGCTGGCATTTTTACTGCAATGGCTAAATTTCTTATTTACAGCTGAGATATCTGACACCGCTTGGCACAGTCCAACTTCCCGCTGTCAAAACTTGCAAGCAAAAAATTACTTAGATCGATGCTGCACATCTTGCATTCATGTTTTAGTTGTCACTATGGTGGTGTAACCGTAACAAGTCTTTTGTGCAAATTAAAAAAGCAGGACAAGATCATACACCTCTTACCACTTCAACGAGTGAACACAGGACAGGAGGTGAGTCGCTCCGGGCCTCCTCTCCAGCTTTCTCTCGCTAAAGTAAAAAGAGTGGGAGGTGCTTGTTTAGCTTTTCTTAACCTGCAAAAGGGTACTGTCACTCAAAACAAGAACCTACTCAACAGACAGCAGTGCATCGCAATGACCTCGGAATGCCATACATAAGGCAGCTACAAAATTTACCGTCTCCGGCTCTGCCACCTCAAAAGCCTCGCTGAAGGTCCTCGTCCCTGTCGGCTTGGCAGCATCTAGGAAGTTCAGGCCATGGAAGAACTTCCATTGGCCCTTGTACGACACGCTGGAAGCTTCGCCGCTTTTCGATGACTCCAGTTTTTTTCATTCATACAATAGATCCTCCTTTTGTTATTGAAGAATGTCTTCAGCATATCTGTAACACAAAACATATTTTACTCTTCAAGGGCTGCGGGTAATGCAGAGCACAATCGCTGTGTAAGCAATTTCTTTCCTGCCCTCTCGGGTAAACAAACTATGCAGGGTTCAATACCATTGAACACCAATGTATGCAGCAGTACCGATCCTCCACCGTAACAAAACTTGAAATCTGGATACAACAAACGCGACACACTGCGCCATCTCCGCAATAAGATTTCGTCAGTCGGCTTGCTAAGAATAGCTTTCTATTCGCAGTCTAACAGAGGGAACGGTGTGCTTTCTTTCAGAATTTCTTTGGAGAGCCACTATTTTAAGCAACCGAGCCATCTCGAAGAAGAAGATCGGGTTTCCCTACGAGTGACCCGCAACACTGCAAGCATGAACAGTACTAGGAAACGCGGCAAAGGTTTACTGGGTGGCCCGAGTGCTGCCCAAACGTTTTCGTGCATGCTCAGATGAAATAAGGAATGCAGTGCATTATAGTCATAATACGTACCGGGAACGCACGGGCCCCATTCAGGGAAGCGGTCGCCGGTCCTCCATCTCTTCGGCAATTCGTCGCCACAACGCGCCTTTCAAAGTGTTGTGGGCGTACTCGCTCATCGGTCATGTGCCAAAGTGCAGGGAAATCTCCACAAGCGAAAAGAAAAACATGCGTGCTTCATCGCTTAATTTTGAGCCGTACGAAAAGCCAGCGACAGAAAAAAGAGCGTACGGTCCGCCAGCCATCTTTCCCGCGCAAACCAGAAAAGTTTCAATTTTGCCAAACTTGACTACGTTTTTCAAGCCAAGACATATGAAATGTCTTGGCTTTGAAATGTCCGCGAACGAAAAAGGCGCTCGACTTCATCAGTCTGCGCGTCCGCGGACGAGGTGCGGATCGCAAGAATCGGTGACGTGTCGGTCACAACGGCTATTAGCGGGGACTTCAGATGCCTGATGAGCCGTGTGGTGTTTTTGCCTTTTCGACATGATTGTAGCGAAAAGGGAAAAAGTGTTTGAATAAAACTGCCCATCTTTATCTACCGGGTGTCCCAAAATAAAACGTATGATCCGCACTAAAATGGCCCGCAAACATCAGCGACCTGAGACAGTAAGTAGTACTAGTTTGAGAATACTTCCTTCCGAAAAGCATCCAGGCTGGAGTTTCCCCAGTCGCCGCGTGGATGGTCGTGTGCTGCTTGAACAGAAAGCGGGCTACCACGTTCCGGGGGCTGTCTCGTCCTCCCTTTGCGAGAGCGCGTTTTAACGCATAAACCATGCGCTCGGCTGGCTCATTCGCGGCTGGGTGATACGGTGCACTAGTGACCGCCTGGACGCCATTCTTGCGATGAAATATTTTGATTTCGTTGGAGACGAAGGCCGTTCTATTATCGGAGACGACTTTAAAGGGTACCTCGAATGTGGCAAAAATACTACAGAGCTCTTGAATTACCGCCACTGATTTCATGCTTTTTACAAGTCGGACCTCAAGCCATTTCGAGTAGACGTCTGCCAGAACGAGAAATGACAAACCAGCTATTGGTCTTGCAAAATCGCCGGGCCAATAGCACGTATGCACCGTGTCCCATGGTGCAAACGGGCGGTCCCATGGTGCAGACGGGCGCTCCCATTCAAGGCTCGGTACCTCGGGCATTGCACTCCTATGCTCCTGGCATGTAGCAACAGGTGTTTCGATATCTCTGTCGATGGTCAGCAACCATACATAGTGGCGGGCGCACGCCTTCATCACAACAATTCCTCAGTGTCCGGCGTGTACCAGTACCGAGTCCCAATGCATCTCCTCTCAATGACGCAGGTATAGCCACACGGCACACACGACCCCCAGTTGACAAATTCTTTGTGTAAAGAGAATTAGGTTGCCTTCTTGACGTACGGTAGGAAATCTGGCGCAGTAAGCCGATTCGAGATGCTTTCATGTAGACCTCGTGTAACAGGACATGCCGTGCAGTTTCCTCGGCAACTTGCTTCTCTGCAATTAGCGGACGTGGGAAGGACTCAAACATCAGAACGTCCCAAGGGGGTTGTTGTTTATCATCAGTCTCATTCAACGGAAGCCTGCTCAGTGCATCCGCTTTCTGGTGTCGTATGGCCTGCCTGTACTTCAGCTCGTACTGGTAGGCTGCCAACTTTACACACTCTCGTCATTCGAGGGGAAAGCACCGGGGGCGGCGGCTTGTTTCGACCGAGAATACCGAGGAGAGGATGGTGGTCTGTGTATATGGTTACGAACCTTCTCGCGAGTTATTGGCGAATATGCTCCACGCTGTACATAATCACCAGACCTTTTCGATTAAAATGTGCGTAGTTACGCTCATTTAATGCGACTGATAGCATATTCGATCAAGTCGCACCGGAACTGCCTTGAAACCAGGACAGTGCACAGCGCTCCTCGGTCGCAGCGTAAAGTCGGTGCAACATCGAGAACAAACTGCGCCGCGCCGGTGCACCGCAGCGACCGCCACCATGAGTCGCATCGTATTTTGTTCGTTTTTTCTTGCGTACGTTCACGCGTAGTGCCGGTCTGCTGTCAATATTTCGTGTTTTTTTTTTTTTTTTTTACTTGCGGGTTTAGCTGTCACACACAAATGGACATCGTGATCGTGGACGTGATTGTCGATGGGGTTACGAAGCGGCTGACAACTCCACAAGTATATTTTACTCATCATTGTTGGTTCAAGAAAGAGTACCACCAGATAATAGCCGTACCTGTTGTCATCGAAACGTCTCACAACGCGTTTCATGAAGTTCACAGCTTTTGGGCGGTCCTTGACAACGCACCGATTTCCGGCATTCGCGGCGATGGTAAGAAACTCGTCGTCTTCGCTGTCAGAAGAGCTGGGGAACTCATCGAGGGCTGTTGAGAGGTGTGTTCGTTTTGAAAGATCACCATCTGAATAGACTGCACGTCTGGTATTACCGCCATCTCCTCGATTCTCGCTCCTGGCCGCAATGCCTGATGGGACTGCACCCCGGCGCACCGTCGATCTTTTTGGTGCGCGTTGAGGCAGAGAAAAGCCGCACCGGGAGGGTGCGCTGCGTTGATCGAGGACGTCCGGTCCGCACCGGTGCACTTGATCGAAGACAAAGGGGCACACCTCGGTGCCCTGGTGCGCACCTTGGTGCCCCGGTGCGGATGATCGAGGATGTTACGAGAGAAGAACCATTGGCTCTTCTGTTGTTCCAATCCCAGATTCCCTCAACGCCGCTCCTGCTCCACAAGGCGCTGGCCTCTCTCGGCACACTTGAACGCTGCCGAACGCCGCAAGATTTAATCAAATTTTGATATTTTATTTAAACAGTTGCGTATGAAGACGCTTTAAATAATATAATTGTCCTCACACACATTTTTGCTTTGAAAATGTTTAGGGAACAAGCTCGCTTGGCATCGACCGAACGGCGTGCGACGCGTCCTTCGCCCGCCCGCGAATGTTTGATAACCGCGACTTCGTTGGCGATAGGCGGCGCCTCCCACCACTCTTGACGCGTCAACCTCTCCCTCTCTCCACGGCGCTGACAAACTGACAGACACCGCAAGGTTTTCGTCAAAACGAGTCCTTTCGTATTCGGAAAAGTCACGTGCACAGCTGGTGCGGAGCCAGAGGGGAGGTGGCACCGCGCAACACCTCCGAGTCCTAGATAACAAAGCCGTAGTGCTGAATGAGATGGCTTAATCAAGGAAGGCCAAGGCTGCACACAGATTGGAAACGAGTGCTGGGTCAGCGCTCGGCTTCGAGTCAAGTTTGAGCCGAACGTTGACGCAATCTTCGTGTACAATCTGTGCCGAGCGTTGGCCTTCTCTGATGACGCCATCTCGTTCAGCACGACGGCATTGTCATCTAGGAGGTATTGCACCGCGGTGCGGTGGATTGCGGGCGTTCTCAGTTGCCCCTCTGCTGTCTCCAGGCATTCTTCGCCATGGGTTTCCGTGGTAGCGGTGCGTGGGCTGTGATGTGTGTGTGTAGTTAAAACGATAAATGTGGTTCACTCCACGAGTGATATGGATCCGGTTCCTATTACAAGTGGTATGGATCTGATTTTTTTCCACGAGTGATATGGATGACCGCATCCAAGGGCGTCGACGTACTCTGATGGGCAGAGTACAAAAAAAGGAGTGAAAAAATTACATGAAGATCTATTGGTGGGTTCTAAGGGAGTGCGTTAGCATGACCCTTTTGAAACGCCACACACGTCCCCTTTAGGGAAACGCTAACATCGACCCCGTAACAAAGCAAAAAAAAAGGCAAGAAAAAATTTAAAAAAAAAAAGAAAGCAAAAAAAAAGTAAAATGGTCATGGTTGGCGTATTCCAAAGGGAGACGTGCGTCGCGTTTCCAAGGGTCATGCTAACGCGTTCCCGAGGACTCCACCAATGGATTGTCTTGTATTTTTTTAAATGGATGCTACAACGAAATTTCGACGCTTATTTTTCGGTCTGTTCATGTTTAAGGAAGCAGTATGACATTAGGTAAGAAATTTTAAAACGAATTCAACAATTAGCGAACAGCACCTGTGGAAGTCGCTACCGTATCGTTTGTAATGCCTATTTAGGAACTTTGACAGGTAGCGACAATAACTGTCTCACCTCCAGCCACCACGAAAAAAGAGGGGAAGGAAGATTTCCGCTCTTCCCGAGACTCTATTTTGTGTGTCCCAAACGTGGCTATTCTTCATCTACAAGATTATGGAAGATTAACCCGTCACTCAGAATTCGTACAAAAGCAGCTTTGGTGTTAGTTGCGGCGGCCCGATCGCTGGCGTGCTTCGGCCGCTTCGGTGGCGGAACGGCTAGGACATCCTCTCTACGTCAGCCTCACCGCAGCTTTGCTTGTCCTATAGACAATCTACGTCACGATTGCGGCGGATGTCACGCGCTCCCCGCTGGCTGTTCTCCGAGCGCTTGCCAGAGTGGGCCGAAAAATACATCCATCGGGCTCAAAATACAAACGTGCAATCGGCATTTGCGGATAATGTGGATCATATTCAGCCTATTTCGGAACAAGACTGGTATGTATAAAATTTCGTTGAAATATCCCTTTGTGTTACTGAATACTGCACTTATTCAGTTACACTAGGTACTACAAAACTGCCATTGACTTTAACAAAAGGACATTAATGCATTCTGCCAAGTGGCTGCGTTCTCGTGCTATGTTATGGATGAAACGTTGCATGTAGCAGCTCAACGTCTATACAGGAGAGGGCGCTGCGGTCAAATGCGTATTTAATCGCGTTAAACTTTGCATGCATTGGCTCAGCGTTTATAGACGAGAGGGCGCTGGGGTCAAATGCTCAAATGCGTATATAACCACGTTCCATACCACACATTCTCTTTCTGACATGGATGAAAACGAACGACAGGCTCGGCATGCTGCGGCTCAGCGTCTACGCAGACAAGCACCACCAGAGCTTCGCCCCAATCAACATCATTCACCACGTGGAGATGCGGTCAATATTTTTTTACATGTTCGGTGGACGGCATTGCATGGAACTGATCCGGCAGCACGCCATGGCTTTCTCGTTCGCTGGAGCGAGCCAGGTTTGGTATGCTGACGCTAAGCACGACTTGAAGATTTCTAGGACTGCATGCACAAATCACCGCGCTGCGTTTGACAAGTATCGGCTCCGGCAGTCCGTGCGCATAGCAGTTGGAGCACCCAAACGTTGCACATTGAGCCGGCATAGCGTCACCGCCCTGTACGCTCCGACTCGAGAAAAATGGTGGAGGTGCGCATACGGTCTCATGAAAACGGTGGATTGCACCTATTTCAGAGCAGCACCGCTTGATGTTCAGGTGAATAGGGAAAGGCATTGCACACATCTACTACAAGTGCACCTGGCACGAACCGGGTCTGGGTGGCACCCAGACAAGTTACGACTCAAAACAACACACAGCCACACGCACGTGCTTTGCTCTGCTTGCGCTCACGACCGAATTGCGCTCGAAAGGAGCCTGTACAAGACAAGAACGTGTTTTATTCTCTAATTATGGTCTTTTTTTTTTCATTGTTGTTTCTTCTGCTATTCTATGTCACTCTTCCCCTTCTCACCCCCACCTCCTTCCCTCTCCCCTTCCCCCCTCCCCCCCCCCCAAAAAAAGAAAAAGCATTTTTGGAGTGTTCCCTTGTTTTTAAATCTACCGCCCAGATATAGAAAATGCGGTTTCCTCTCAAAGATGGCGCCACCGCCTCCTGCTCCAATAGAGCATCGTCGCATGTAATTTTAAATTGTTCTCGTGGCACCCATGGCAATTAATAATTACAACTATTGTAGAAGGAATCTAGGAGTGGCGCTCCCTAGCGGCCACATCGGGAACTAACGCTGTGTAGCAAGCAAACCCTTCGAACGCAGTCATTAGCGCATTCGCTGCCATAGAAGACGACGACGCAAGGCTTGTGAAAGATATCTAACACTACAGTGTTGTAACACTGTTCTTTTCCCCTAAACGCATCAAGCTAAAACTTGAATGTAATCTAGCCCCTCTTTCGTTCAATGTCATCGAAGTCCTCTTAGAAGGCAAAACAACAGCATCCTTGGTAGTGACGGAATCAGCGGGGTGGCCAGGATATTCTTACCCCATTGTGAATTCTGTATATGTAAACGTTTAGGGCGGGGAAACAGAAGGGAGGGGCGGGGGGGTGGGGGGGGGTAGGTTTGGGGGGGTCCTTGAACATATCATCCCCCCCCCCCCCCTTCCACCCTTTCTAAAAATACCTGCGTCCGCCTCCGCGAGCGCGTGCCGGACCAGCCGCGTTGTATCGGCCGCGGGCCCTGGATAGTGCGCGGCCGGCGCGGCGTCCGTATTTTTCTAAATTGTTCACTAAACTGGCACATCACTTTTCAGTTACCCCGTCTCTTGCGTCAATCATGGACGACTTTGGCGAAAACAAGCAGTTTCTCGTTGAAGGAGAGGACGTACTCAACTGCGGTCATGTCATCGAGTGCAACGTTGCACCAAAGCCGACGGCGGACAGTGTCCGCATCGTCGCGTACGTGCTACAGTCCTCGGCACTGCATATATACCCGGTTCAAAAGCATGCTTCGAGCACTACGGTACGCAGTGAGTGCACACCATATCTCTACAAACAAATATGCAGCAAGCGCGCAAATGATGCGGCGTACGCAAGGCGATTGCTGGCGTCGGAGTTGTTTTCCACACAGCGATTGTTTGTGGTGATGATGATAATAATGAATCTGCGCCCCCTATTCGCGTCTCCAGCCAGTTGCTCGCCCTCCCGCGGCGGAAACGGGAAGCACTCTAGTGAGGGAAATGACATCTCCGAATGCAAATAACACTCTTCACTGCCCCCAACGTAGTGCTACAGCCTGTATGGCATTGCACCTTACTAGGGTGTTTTAGTAGTGCGTATACAAGCAAACGCAAGCGCTGTGCGTTTGCGTTACAGTTGCGTGCTCCACGTTGCGTATGCGCGCCACCGCCATCCACCAATCCAAGACCGCAATTTCGAGCTCCGCACACGCACAGTGTGGAACACGCAAAGCTAGCACAGACACACAGTCTTTGTTTTCGCTCGTATACGCAATATCAAAACTCACTACTGTTTCACCGGCTTCCAACGATAACGAAATGTGCTGCAGTGAGCAGACGTGCAAGCAGGTAGGCGTCCCTGTCAACTAGAAAGGCTGAGATTATCAAAACGACGGCGCGTAAAAAAATGAAAGTAACTGAATGTTATAAAAAGATTAGTAATTAAAAACAAATCGTTTTATTTTTTTATTTATTTATTTATTTTTTTTTTGGGGGGGGGGGGGGTGCATTTGGTTTGGAAGGATATTGGCAGCGACTTCAGAAGTTTCGCCGACTGTGAAAAGACACGACTTTGGAGCACCTTATGCTTTACACAGAAAATGTAATTTTGCATGGATTTCTCGCATTAGCGAGGATGTTTGAACTAATTTTAGACTATTTTTATTATATACCTTGGTTATTAAAATGCTACAATTGGCACCAGTGATGAGAACACTTTCGATTGTCATACTGGTTTGCGCGTTTGAAATTAATCATAAGCAGTAAATTATATTAGAGCTTGAAAAATTGCGTATTAAAATATCTTAGTTTTACTATTAATATTATTAATAAAACTCACGGCAATGTATGCCCCCATTAACGCCACAATCACAAATATATGCCATTTAACCATAATCGTCTTTCCAAAAAGGTATAATTTTGTTTTCTTTTTAGCATATGAAAAACTCGGACGTTGTTATCAAGAGAGATAAACAGTAAAACACTGGATGTAATATAAAGTCTTATGCGTCACGCTTTGCTTAAAAAAGAAACCACACATTTCAACTGTACGACTAGGATTCCGTCTTTCGGTTTTTGTAGCAAGAACAGCGTTTCTTCATTTATACTGTTTTTGAACATAATGTAAAAATTGAATTTATTTTGGTATTCCCATGCTGGGAATAATGTTAAAGCAATTAATCATCTAAATACCCAAAAACTCATTAAAAGATATGCAGTTCCTTACTTCACATGGCAATTATCTGAGCGAGAAAAAGCAGCGAGAACGCAAAAATGTCGACTTTGATTTTTTTTTTAAATGCAATATTCGATCTCACCTCTAAGGCCTATGAAATACCCAGTCTTTAAAAGGACACTGAAATCTCGAATTTTTTTTTTAAGTGCCTGGATCGAATCTCTATGTCACAACATAAAGTTTCCGCAAACAGTTTTTTTTTTTTTTTAACTTAATAATTACGATGTGAGACACATCTTGAGTTATGAAAGAATCCGAAATTAAGACCAATACCGAGAAATTGGATCCAATATAGAGGTTAGCTTCGGTTTGCAACATAATTAAAACGTGCCTCCTGGCGTAAACATCACGCTGCTGAACACCCTTTTTGTTGTCAGGATAAAGAGGTGGCCTGCGCTCATAACACACTAGCTTCCTCGTGTTACCGTAAATAATTTGTGTTGCTTAGTGAAGCCAGCACACTAGATAGGCACAGCAGCGGCCACGCGTCTCCGACCCTCACTATAACCGCCATTTTAGGAATCTAGTGGCGCCACCTATAGTCAGGTGGAGTCGCGAATAGTTCGATCTCCTCGCCAATACGCATTCTCGTGTCACAAGTTCAACTCAGGAAAACGAGTGTGGAAGGTCCCAAGGAGGAAAGAAGGGGGGGGGGGGGGGGGGGGGGGTTATATTATGGATACAAAAGCGAACGAGAGAGCAAGATACTAGGTGTTGAGAAGAAAAAGGTCGATTTAAAATTTTAGATAACGCTTTCACACTTCACATTGTGACAGGCCAAGAATATAATAGCAGACATTAATACAGACTGTCTGAAACTCTGCAGCTATCTTATTTATTTATTTTCTTCTTCGTTTTTTCAAACTCAAATGTACCCATTAGTTGCTTGGTTTTACAGTGTGTGTGCAAGTTCGTTATCTTATTTCTGCCTTGTCTCGGCTTAAAGTTAGAAGTCGTTCACCAGCTTGCTGGCGTTTTTACTCCTTCGTCGTTAAATGAAGTTTCGGGTACCCAACATATAGCATCTTACAGAGTCTACGACATTCACCCCTCCGCAAAAATGCAGCAAAAGAGATTTTTTTTTTTTTTGTAAAATCACTTGCAGACATTGTTTTATTCCATTGAAGCATTCTAGAAGACAATCGTACAAAATGATTAATGCCAGTCAGAATCTCAGAAATGTACACTTTTTATTTCTATACCGGATATAGTTTTTTTTTTTTTTTTTTTTTTTTTTGCGTTCAGGTTTATCAGCCACCTTCGCAATATCCTGAATTTGTGCCCACAATATTGAAAAAGCCTAATATTGCGGATAATTATAATAACGCCAAGCTTACACCACCCGTCTTAACTATAATTTTATTGATTCAGAAAAGTATGCCCCGCATACTTTTTCTACGAAAAAAATATGCCCCGCATTTTTACTAATGAAAAATAAAAACGAATAGAAAAAAAGGCAAATTAAAAAGAAAAAAATTGGCGAACGAGAAAAGTTATTTAAATTAACGTTTCTGCAAGCGCTCGTGTCAAGGTTGATGTAGCACAAACATTGTGCGCACCCGTGTTTTTCTTACAGTACGCGCATTATGTCGCAAGTGTATTTGTCTATGTCTCGTCCACAAGCTTCGTTATTATAGCACGGTTCGCAAAAGATGACTTTGTCCATCATTCATGTGTGAACTATATATATATCTCGTACTGATCAGGAGTTCAAGGTCAGGTTGCCGGCTTGTCGAACCAATTTTTATGTAGTAGGATTTTTTATTTTATCCCGTTCATCCCGAGAACTATACTTACGGCTAAAATCCGCCCCTCCCCCCCCCCCCCCCCCCCCTCCCCTTGCTCCCTCCCCCTGCCTTCATCGTTGCCGTCTCTGAAACTCTAAAGCTGCAAAAAAAAATTGCCGGCTGTTACACCTTCATTAAAAGTTGGTCTCCTTAATGCCTCGGGTGATTATATAAAAATGTATTAAATAAAGGATCAAACGCGGAGGTTGCAAGTCCGCGGGCGCGGACACTTCTGTCGTTGCATTGCAGCTGGGCCTGCCTTAACCATCCTTATGGTCGTAGGTAATTGCTATGTTTAAGATAATCGCGTGGGATACTCTATCGCCATCGCCGCGTTTGCTAATTGATGTGTTTCCGCCAGCGTATATCAAACGGCGATTTTAATTATCAGTTTATAGGTCGTAATTGTAGTTTCAGATAATGATTCACTTGCTTGTTAACACATGGTGCGTTAAAATGTGACCGCGTTAGTTTTGCTCAGTATAGTATAATTTTTTGTTTCTGCACTCATAGGTGACTGACTATAAAGCCTCTATGTATTATATCATTTTACAACCTGGAAAGGAACTAGTGAGTTTGTCACATTTCCGCCTTTGTAAGCCGATTTTGAATTAGGCAGTAGGTTTCCGATAAATAGTATGCAGCATATTGCCGTTTCAAACATCTGCACTGAGGACACACTGGTAAGCAAAGGTAATATTCTAAATTTGTCGTTATACCTCAACTTGAGGCAAGGTGTGCAAATGAGGTATGTCTCAGATGTAATGAGAAGTAATTTATTATCGCTCACATACCCAATTGCGTCATTTTCTTCTTCAGATTTTTATCGAATACGCACACGTCCCAGGGAATCTGCCATTCGCTGAAGCATCTTTGAAAGTGTGCAAAGGTTATTATATACATAAATTGCGATCTTGTCGATAATGCCAAAATAAAAACTTAATAAATTAAGTTTTTTTTAAGATACATTTTTTGTAGGGAGCCAACTCAGGTCAAGGATGTATGGTGGGTGCGAACGGACAGGAATGTTTTTCTTCACCCGAGACCTTCGTACCGTTAGTGCGTCAGAGTGGTGCAGGGTCGGGGCAAGTGTCCGGTCGGACAGCACACGCTTGTTTCCGCAACCTGTCAAGCTCCTCATCAAAATCCTGAGTAACTCTAGCCACCTGGTACTACCTTCTCGTGAACAGACAAAACAAGTTATCAACATAAAATTCACCTTTCATTGGCTGCCGCCTGCTGTTCTTCGGTACATCAGCGGCAGTGGCATGTTACGCTTCGCACTTCGATGGCTCGTTTCGGGATTGTACTCAAACACTCGGATTTCATCATTTCTCATCACTTTTTAGATAAATAAAGGAGCGCGCGTGTAAACATGTTCAGGCGTGTGCTCATCTGTGCGCGTTCCTGGAAAATGTTGAGTTTTCGCTATCGTTTCGTTCAAAATCCTTGTGTTGTTTTTTTGCGCATGCGCCGATACGTTAACGTTATTCTTACGCATCCCTTTCCATCCAAACCTATCTTCCAAAATTCATTCTCTCTTAATTCTTTGACGTCTTCGAGAAACTGCTTCACCGGCCAGCTTTTGACGAAAACGGGGAAACTTTTATCTTTAGTCAAGAACCTTTTAGCCATTTGGCTGTTATTGTGCCACAGAGGCTGATAGACCTCGTCTCGGTAGCATACACGCGCACACAGACACGCGGGAACATGCGCGATTCTACACACGTGAGAACTACTTTTTGTAGCTCACGCGCGAACGGTTCCCATACAAAGTGCGCAGATAAAAACGTCTCAAACAGAAGCGCACGCACAAACACACCCTCTACAACTACTCAAGTACGCAAGGATTCACGTAATCAAAGTGAAATCTTAACACAAGGGTGAAAAGTGTATTTTATTTTTTTATTTATTCATTTTTATTGATTATTTATTTATTTTAAGATGAGTGAGGAAGCCCCCTGCAGGACACACCAGATGTTTGCGAAGGAAAAAAAACGCTTAAAAAGAAAGTTGAAAAAACAATTTTTTTTTTTTTTTTACAACGAGCAGTCAACACATGTTTTCATTAAAGTAACCGCAAACGCGGTAAAATATACAAAAACAAGTATATAGAAAATGGGAACGCGAAGACGAGAGAAATTACGGAAGCAGTAAAACATCGGAACGTTCTTGCGACCTTCGACTTCACCGGCTAACATATTCTCAGTCTATCCCAACAACGTAAATAAAAAAAAAAAAATAAAAAAAAGTATGTCGGAAGGCCGAAGGAAGGAAACAGGCCGAAACTCTGAAACCGAGAACCCCAGAAAAGTAGCCCACACAGAAAAGCAAACAGAGGTCGTGGAATCCGAGGATAGCAACCCTGGAACCACCGCAACAGGTTGCTTGCTCGCGGAAGTATCTCGTAAGAGACACACTTCTTCTTTGACTGATGCTTTTTTCTTCTTTTTTTTTTTTTTTTCACTTCCGTTTCCCTTAGGGTTGGTTGCTCCTCAAGGAAACAGATCCTGAGAATAAAAAAATTAAAAATAGGGTGCACGAATGACGAATGGCCGGAAGACGAATTTGTGTCATGGTGTTAAAGTTTGTCGGGTTTCTCACACTTGGAGGTACTCCGCGAGCATCCCCTGTCCCAGTTCCAAGTGGCATCGGATATATTTAGCTGTCTTAAATTTAAGAGCAAAAGTGCGTCTTCAGTGACCGAGATTCGTTTTCTCTTTGTGATTGTTTTGGCAGGTGTAAGCGACGATTGGGCCTTGTTTTGGTACCGAACCAGAGACCTCTCCATTTTCAGTCGATCCCACGACCAGGAGGATTTTTTCGGTCGCGCACAAGTAACCTAGCTGTGTTTGGTCATTTGTGTTTGTCCTTTGTCCCCCTTGTTCCTCTTCTCCATGAATTATTATCGTCATTCTTATTCAGCTCGCTTGCACCTTTGCATTTAATTACATTATAAGAGTAAATGACGCGTTGCATACGACTGGCCTTACCTACAAAGTACACTAAAAAAGGACATATTACTTGTTACCTGAACAGTGACAGTAGCAATAATTAAACGCAACTCGCTCTCAGACCCCAGGAGAAAAAGAAATCGGTAAAATCCTGAATAGCGAATTGTGAGGTGGGCGACATAAACTGGGGAGCGTGTTGACCTTTCGACAAAGACGACGTTATCGCTATCTTCACTGGATTTCTTTTTCTTCATTTTTTTTTCATAATTCTGGGCACGAGTGGGTTCAAGGATGTTCCGCTAGGAAATTCACTGTATTTGTGTTGTTGCGAGTCAAAAGAAAAACTGTCCTTCGACCCTTTGTCCTAAGTGAGTTTTTCTTTTTTGTTTTCTCTGAAGTGGGCGATCTTCGTTGATGTTTAGTTATTTTGTTGTCGGCTCTTGTACAAGTCATCAGTTATCCATATGCACTCCCCTGCAGATAACACATTATTGTACCTTGCAAATCCATGACATCAATTACTGCATGCACATTCCAAGCACCTGACATATTCTAGAATCTAAATGCTTCATGCTTAAACTTAGTGACGCAAGAACAGTGTTTATTTTGTTAAGTTTAGTAGTCCAGGAACCTGGTTGCTTGCATCATATTCATTCATTCCCCTGTCAACTGATCCGCGAAATGAAAACCTCAAAATATAAAAGGAAATTATTTTTTATATTGCGTTTTTGTTATTGACATCAATCGGGTTTCTAACAAATAATGCCCTTCATCGAGTGTGTCATAAAGTTAACGTGATATCAGGAAAGGGGTTTTGCATTATTCACGCTCTTAACGCGTGTTTCTAATGCGTGTAGTACTATAGCAATCGCGAGACAGAAAGGCCCCCCCATGATGTAAAATATATAAACATAAGCAAGCAAAACATAATTTTCGTATGCATATAAACAAGACAAAACAAAAAAAGTGTCGTCATTTTCCGTTAACCGGAACCGGAAAAGGAGGTCGCCTCCAAACTTCCATCGCTATACCATCATCCCACGGGGTCACACACTGGGAGGACGCGACGCTACGACGGCGCTTCCGTTTTCACACGTGACACGGCCACTGCCCGTCTTCCCGTTCCGCGTTTCAATTCCAACGTTCCTTTTTTTTTCTTTTTATTCTGTGCACTTTTAATTTGCATTTATGTGCCTTCCTCCACACATCTCTTTCCGGAATTCCACATAAGTATTTTATTTTGTAAAGCTTTCTTTTTTTGTGTGTGTCTTTTTATGCCGCTATTTTTGACGGTTCATCGCTTCGTGGCTTCATCACTAAAAAAAAAAAAAAGACCAACCGAAATAGGCAGTCCCAGATCCCCCCTCTCCCACCGCGTACCCTCTTCTCCCCACGGCAGCAGCGCCGCTTCCCAAGTTACCCTCACGATCGTATGTATGCCCGTCCATTCAACCGTCGACATGCAACCGTGTAACCGAAAGGAACACCGCGGAGTCTCTCAACACCACCAAAAAGAATAGAGTGAAAGAAAAAGCCACACATAAATTGCCATGTGAAAGTCGGTCGGAGTGCGAATCCACTTCTTTCTCCCCCATCCCCCGAAAGGAAACTATAAAGAGAAAACGGCACTACACATCTTCCCCCGTTCAGTGTTCCTGTGTGCTTCGTTCACCCCTAAGCTGACAGTACGGTGGGAGCTGCGTGCTGGTTGAACCGGTCATACCCCGCTATCTTGCACCACGTGATCGCGCTAACTCGAACCCAGGCTTTGAAAAGGGGGTCAGGTGATGACATGGAAGCGGTTGATTGTCCCATCGCATTGTCAGCTTGGGGGGTGAACGGATTAGGGTTTCCATGCACGCTGCATGGGGTTGCTCGCCGCCGCGGCGGTGGACGGGGTGCAATGCATGGATGATATAAGAGGCCAGGGAAATAAAGTGGCCCCAGTTCCGCAGCCCGCGTAATAAGTGAGAAAAGATACGCCGCATTTGCGCACGCGGAGGGGGCGGGGTGTCGACGCGTGCCTCCGCCGCTGATTATTCTCCCACCCTCCTCTCACCTCCGCTGCCAGGGGCAGAGAGAGAGAGAAGGGAGATCGGGATTTGGTGGAATCGGAAACCCGTGTATGCGGGCCGATGACATGCCCGAGTCTCTCACGGTCCGAAGGACGGACGTCCGCTGATGTCACCAACTGGCTGCGGCGTCTCATTCCGCGCGGGAAAGTTGAACCCAAGCTTTCTTCTTCTTCTCTTTTTTTTTTTTTTTTTTCTTTTTCGTTTTTAATATGGGAAAGCGTTGTAGGAAGCTACACAGTATTCATATCTGGTATGCGCGAGACGCCGTTTCGGGCTCCTGGCGGTTGTTTCTGCTGAATCCTTCCTTCTAAGGTTTCTCTTCTACCGGGTGCAAACAAATTAAAGCAACCAAGAAAACGGTAGTGGCAGATAAAGCACCAGAATTAGAACCGGTTCTGGTCACGGATTCAGAAGATTAAGGCTGCTGTATTAGCTTCGGTATTTTCGGGAACAGTGAGTCATTGAAGCTATGAAGGAATGTGTGCTTTATGGTTTAATATTAATTTGAGAGATCATATCTAAAAAAAACTGTTTAGCAAAGTATCTCACTCAGCGGCGAGAAAATGAATACTGTGGCTCTACACTACAATGCAGACTAAAATGGCGGTCTTCTGATTGTATAAATGGCAAAAGCACCATTTCCCTCACGTATCATATATAGGCGTCAGAGCTTGAACCGCCCTTAGCCAAGACCGCCGTCAAGACCTGCGGACATCCTCTTCTTCATTCCCTCTGATGGCCCATGCCGAACATCCTTCGACGCGGACCTCGTATCTGTAATCTGGTTGGGCTCGATCTCGCTGTGATGTCGTCAAGTACTGGCTTTGATTATTCTAGGTGGTACCTTAGCATGGGGTACAATAAAACATATAGCTTCTCTGCGGAAACCTTGGCAGCAGCTTTGCAACGGGTCAGGAGCAAAGCTCAGCCGTCAAAAGAGGAAATACATCTCTGACTTAGTGGTGCGATCCATGCAAGTACCGGTCTCTGAAGCGAGTTCCATTAATAAAGCTCCAGGGTTTCAAACACGGGTGGCTTCGATAAAAGAATTGTGGACTCCGTACTACAATCCCAAAGCGTGCAACCACCGATTCTGGAAACGCCTCTTGGTCACGCATGTTATTCGTGCTTTGTTTGGGCCTTGGCAAAATCACCCCAAAACTCGCATCCCATACTGAAGTAAACATTCGAGAAAGAGAAAATACAACAAAATATTTTCTCTTTCTCACAATACTTGGCAATACAGGTTTAAGTAAACGTGTTACTTTCAAATAAAGAAAGTCATGAAACAAGCAAAAGAATAAACATGTAAGACGAGACACGATACGGGCCAACACCGCGCCTGGAATAATCAAAGCCTGTACACTGGAATCTTGACGTCATCACAGTAAGATCGAGCGAAGACACGAATCAGACACCAGCGCTGCGTCAGTGTTTGGCTCGTATCCAGTCAGTGCGTTGAAATGAAGGGCGCTCAGTGTCAAACTCTGGCCCAGATGCTGCGTTCACGCCACATTCGATAGAGGAGGCCGTTCACACGCTTCGTTTATTCGAGGGAATGTCGCGCAGAAAAATGAAAATATGCACTTGTGTTGTTTCTTGTCTAATTCATTATTTTGTTTTATGAGCATACCCTCAGGCGGAGGCAGAGGGGAATAGCAGGTACAAAAACATAAAAGGTAAAACTGTGACAAACTAACGATATTAATAGTATAACAATCAAACAGGTCATGAATCACTGCGGGGAAAAAATGGTTAGTGATAGTATTTCGGAATAAATCAAGGTCAATGATGGTAGCAATCAAACCGAGGAGGTGGTTCCATTCTTGGGCTGTGCGAGGAAGAGATGACGAGTGAAATGTCTTTGTTAATGAGCTTGGTATTCCAACTTAATGCTGGTGATCATCAGGGTACGAAACGTAAAAGGGGAGAGTTGCCATAGACCGCGTAAGATGGGATTATAAAAAAAATAATTTTAAGGAATAATCGTGAGTGCGAAATTGGATGCCGCAGAGGGGGATGGTAAAGATGAACTAAATCTTACAATGTCAAACTAGCATTGCGCTAATGCTCGATATAATGAAACGAGCTGAGTGATTTTGAATGGACTCTATAGTGCCATGACGAGGACATCGTGACCGAGATCCCAGATAGAGGCTGCCTACTCATAGGTTTGGTCCGAGTAATGTTTTATATAAAACCAATTTAAACTAAACGTGTGCCAATGAGAAGTTTCGTCTTCGGTAGGCCAACATGCAGTTAGTGCACGAAGTGATATGCTGAACGTGGGGTTTCCGCGAAAGGTTAGAAGTTAAGTTAAAACCGATATATATGAAAGATTATACTCGTCTCAAAACGTGGCCATCAAGGTAGTATCAATAAGGACTCTAATTAGGTTTAAGAGACACTCTCATGCGTTTACGTTTAATACTGTATAGTTTCATTAGCTACGACTCACACCAACGAGCGACAGAGTTAATGTCGGATTGAAGTGCGAGCGACTCAGAAATATCTTAAATTTCATGGTAAATAACGCAGTCATCGTCGAAGAGACAAATATACGAAGACACATTGATAGGTAAGTCGTTCATGTAAATTAAACATAGAAAGCGTTTATTATACCTTTCTTTTGTGAATTGCACCAACAAGCTCACCAATTTCTTTTCTCGTAAAAGTAGTGCTCTGTCAACCTTGTCAGCCCCACAATCTTGCTCTTAAAAGCGAGCACAAAAATACTAAATTGAAAGTTCAACTGCAATTACGTATGCGTACTAACCTTCTTTTCCCAATCAATCTAGGCGTAGTTGGCATAGAGCAAATCGGCCGGAAATTTCCCAGTTCGTCCAGTGTGCTGACTAACGCGGTCATATCATTGGCGTACGATACGTTCCGCCTGATCGCTAACAATATTCTTGCCCTTTCTGTTACGAAGATAGGTCCGTGCTGTACAGATACCGCACGGAAAGGGCTCCTTCAATATGCTCACATATCTTTCCCTCCCCTTTACACACACACACACAAAAGCGCAAAGAAAAAAAAACAGGCTGGAAAACGAATCGAGTGTTTACGCAGAATTAAAAGCACCAATGCACCAACACAGATACACACGGAAAACACACACGCACGGACCTGCGCACGCGCACGGGCATGCGCACGGGCCCAAACCCCGCTCCATTTCCCTGATGCAGACGCGCGCAAGTCCGTGTTCTCATCCGTACACCTCTCCTCACACACTCGTGCACATCAACTTGATTCCATCTCGCACACAAGCGGATCCCCGTTCACACGCGCTTCCCACACGCACGCACACATTTCACACCCGTGGAACGGTGTAAACCAGTTGTGTAGGGCGACGGATGGCCGCGTGGGAAAGGGGGATCCCTCGCGGAGAAAAGAGCCGACAATAGAAGGGAGAAGGGGGCAAGAGGAATGCCGCTCGCTCACTCAAAACGCCGACCGGCTCCGGCGTTCGGGTGAGAACTGTCCCTCGTGATTTTTCGCAGTGAAAAACTGGACCCCCGGCCCCGCCCCTTTCACGCCACCGAATAGCACGGTCGCTTCATCGTCGCACGCTATTGTTCATCCGATGCCACGGGCCGCTCGCTGAATGAGGTGGTCGAATTACTTTTTTCACCTTAATTAGGTTATGTTATTAAATTAGTTTTTATGTCCGTAATTCAAGGTTGAGATAATTAAGTTGTTTATTATTTTTTTTTTTTAATATTGCGTTTAAAGGCATGGTTTTAATTAGAAAATTGCTCAGCATCAACGAAAAACACTAAATCAACAAATTGCAGAACGATAGAAGGCACCCGCAGCATTTTACGGCTTTCTGAAAAACCGCACAAATTCGACGGGTATTAAAGTTTCGGTTTGCAATCGGAGAGCTTCTCAGCCCCGACGGCACCGCACCCCGTAGAGAAATAGTGCAACCAACCTCTGCTGCGTTGCGTGAGGACAACGCTGTTGTAGAAGAACTTGTAGTTGGTCTAGCTGGTGAACGTTGGAAATCATGATGTAAGCGCAAAAAAAAAAAAAAAAAGAGAGGGAAAACAGACATACAGGCGCCTGTATGTTCTGTTTTCTCTCGTGTCCGGTTTTTTTTTTGTTTTTTTTTTTTGCGCCTTCACCATGCTTTTTAACGTTGTTTTATCATCGCTGAACTTGTTCTATCGTCGCTGGACCAATCACCGAGAGAAAAGGCTGTGTAACTTGTCTTTTTGACGCCGCTTGGATGTTCCATCGGCTCGTAGCGTCGGCTGTGGCTGAACTTAAGCTGAAACGAAGTCTAGAATCTATTACTTCTTTTCAACGCAAGAACCGTTGTAAAAGAGGTCCGACTCCTCGCGGATTTCAGATTAAATATGTGTTAAACTATCAAGGCGCGCACGTTTTAAACGCCAAAAGCATCGCTTGTTTCTTCGACAACCATACCTTGTAAGAACTACTTCGCACGGCATATGAACATTATGGAAAACTTTGTTTTTTTCTTGAGGTGAAAACGAGTATAGAAAAATATTTGCTAAGGCCGTCTGCCCATGTTTACCTCTCCGCCTTTGATTCACCCTCGTACGTCTTCTTTCTTTTTTCATGCGAATCACGAGCTTTTACCAAGTCATACAGACTCGTTTACACACTCGTCACCTACTTGATTGTAATGACGCAAAAAGTTCAATCCTTTCAACATTGGGTGTTTTTGACTACACCTACAGCCAGATCGGTTCCCAAACTCCTCATTGTCAACCACCATGTACCCTGACTCTGCAACCCGAGACTTTGGGCGGTTAAAAAGCAGCAAATTGTGACGCGTTATTCGGATCCGTTGGAGATGAGACTACTATGTGTAGCTCTCAAGACAGGGGCGATCTTCTCGCGACATTTCCTTGAGAACGGGGAAATGGGACGAACACACGAAACAGCTCGCCTATCCGATGCCTCCTGGGTAATAAAGATATTCGATAGTTATCTACTAGGTGCTGGGTATTGGTTGGCTTGTCCTTTTTCTCTTGGCGAAGATATACTGGTGACGTCATTTAGTATGCTTATATTTAAGTAAAAACAAAGGAAACAAGAGTGCAAGGATTGGACAAAATACGATGTAAACGTTAAGCGAAGAGGCAATAAAAACTTTGGTGCAGTTGACTTATTTTTTTTTTATTTATTCAGAACCTTATCAAGCAACATTGCTGGTTGCCATTTCTTGGGAACGACGCGTATGACTGGATCCAAGTCCTCGCCCAACTCTCACACTAGAGCCACGAAATGAGCTACGCTTAGAGTATCGGCACTTTGTTCCCCGATATTGTTATGGGCGCCGCATTCTTGGTGCTTAGTACAGAGCAGACGCAACTGCCGCTCGTCATAATTCAAAAGTGCGACTTCCTCAGCATTAGATTCGGTGTTAGGAAGCTCATGTAATATTGCTTTGCTCTGTCGCAAATTGTTTAAAGATTAGCGGAGGGCAGAAAGGTGTTTCCTGCGATTTTGAGATAAAGCTTCAGATAACTGGCAATCCTGATTTTAAGCATCGAGATGGGAAGTGTCATTACTCGGACGCGTAGATCATTTAGGGGCTCTAGCTGACACGTTCACGATATGAGCTCAGCCGATCGAGCCCAGACGAAACTAGGCACGCACTAGCCTTCGTGCTATACTTCGTTTCATCTTATGTTGTACCGCAGCGAAGGCTAGAAGCGCGAGCTCATAGCGTAGGCAGCCTGTCTTAAGTCACGAGAGCTTGTTCCACCGAGATGTGCCCCAAAGTAAGGAGCTCGCGTTTGTAGCCTTTCCTGCGGCACATCATAAGGTGAAACAGAGCATAGTGCGTGCCTAAACAATGGCGCACTCCGGTTATGCACTTCTGAAAAGAGTTTATCGTAAGCGTCTACATCCCACAGAAAGTCGTGGCTCTCTGACGGCACCTTATGCTCACGTTCCCCTTACCTGAGCCAACTGAACGCCGCATCCACAAACAGGAGCCGCAAAGCAAGCGTATTCGCGGATGGAACGTTCATCATAAACAATTGCGATCTCCACGCGGTTATTTCACGAAACAAAAAAGCCTCGCCGAGAAAAGGGCGGCACGAGGGGTACCTCCGCTCACGAAAAGACACCGCCACCGAAGAAACAACAATACCCCCTCGATAGATTAATTTGTTTGCCCCGGTAACGTGTTCATTTCCGTGTTTGTTTGTTTTTCGCCACTCCCCCCCCCCCCCCCCCCAACCCCTCCCTAATCACCATTTCTTCGCTCTCACGGGCAGCGAACGAAGCGTTGCCGCTGGATAGACGGAATCAACCACCGCAACAATACCGATAAGTGCCGTACGACTGGACCAGGCGGTGCACTTTCGCATATACTTCGCTATATCGTATAACTGAACCGCAGAGGACCCTATGGGAGTCATCGAAGCCAATCCAATGGCGTGTGAACGTCACTTGATCTTCGGGAGGTACGCGCGGGGCACGCAGTCACCTGATACGTTGTCAGCACTTGCTGGGGAGGCTCCTGGGGTCCGTTCCGGTCCACCGTTCGATAAAAGCGGAGTATAGTTCAGTCCCCGTGGACGACATGCAAGGGACGCCAGATTCAAATGGCTTCATGGAAGACAGGATTGACAGCGAAGCCGTGACCACCAGGCAAAGCCGCAACGCCATTAGAAGGAAGGAAAACAGGCCCTCCGCGTGTTCCAGTGGCCGTGTCTTTTTTCACATATGAAAAATCCCGCGGCTCGGTTTTTATGGCACGCCGTGGCCGCCGCCACAGCCGTCGTATAGTTTCTGTGGGAAGGAAGCAAAAGTAAGCGAACAACACGACATCGGACGTCTGATGGTTCGTCGCTCGGTCAGTCCTGTATGCACGCTGTTTCAACTTACATTGGACCGTAGAGTATGCTACGAGCCATCGAAGCGCCAACCCGATGCCGTGTGATATCGCGTGACCTTCGCGAAGGACGCAGCAACGCGCAGCCCGCTTAGTCACGTGAGGTTGTTTCGCAACGCCGGTTTGGATGGGATGGCCCCGTAGCATCCGCTGCGGTGCATCGTGAGGCGAGGGTCCTCGTTCCCTCGGCCGCTCCTACTTCACGTCGTTGCGGTACCGCTCGTTATCTAAGCACGCTCGTTGTTTCTTAGACGCTGCTACCTCCTTTGATCCGCGCTCTTTCGGGCGGGCATCGTGTACATCCACGCCGTGGTCGCTTGTCCGTCACGGTCACGCGAGGCTGCCTAGCGTGGACATCTCGATCGTGTTTATCTCCTTCTTTTTTTTTTAACTTTGTGTGGTAAGCTTTTTTTCCTCTGTGGGAAATGTTGTCCTCCTTCGGTCTTGTCGTGAAGATTGCTGTAGTTGGGGTCCCTAGTTGCGCGGGGTTGGTCGACTTTGTGTTGTTGTTTCGTGGGGGCGTTCGTGCCTCGTCCGCGCCACCGTCCGTATATCGTGAGTGCCGTGAGCGCTCTTCAATCAGTTACCTCCCCGTCCCCGCGCTGTGATTGATGTAGACTTTTGTGTTCGGGGCGGGGCTGTGCGCCTTCGTAGACGTTGTGGGCGGTGAGCAGGGGGAGGCTTCGTGAGACTGGTACTAATCTGGGCCTTTCATGAAGCGTCGATTCAGCGTAGCTGACGTGGTAGACTCGGCAATCCCGATGCACTATATGAAAAATACAAAAATGTAAGGCATATTAATAGGCCAGATCCTTTGCATAGTTGGAGCTCGGTATACACCTACTCGGTGTATGTAAACAAGCGCGTTTGTCCTCACAAGGTAAGGACACTGCGGTGCGTTCCGATCCGCATAAAAGCAAAACGAAGACTCTGCCCATCCGCAGTTTCACGGTCAGACGTTAAGTGTGACAACGAAACTCAAACAGTGATGTCAGATGCAGCAGTCATTGTATGCAGAACCAAGGAATGGTCGTTATACCTTGAGTACACGCTACAGGCACCGTGAATAAATTAATCGGTGACCTACATGTACTGGTTCCCTGAGTCATATCTAATAGACAAATAATATAATATTGACGAAAAGGGGCAATTAATCGTTATTAGAGCTCAAACAAAGTCCCTTAAAAAAACGACCTTCATAAACTAAAAAACATCAAAGATCCCGTGAGAGAGAGGCTCATGAGTATGCATCCGAAAGGGGCGACCTCTTGCAAGTATCGCTCGTCTATTAATTCCAGGATGTGCAGGCTCAATCGGTTCACGCATTATAAACACCCCATTTCAGTCGTGGCACGTCCGCTATCTTCGACACTTGAAGTACGACGCAACTTTCAAGTTCGAAAGCAGGAAAAAGCATGCTGAGACTGAAACTGTGTTATAAAGATCACTCTAAAAATAGACTAGATAACTTGCAGCGCAGTATTTTCCGGTCGCAGTGTTCAGGTTCGAACGGGGTAAAACAAGACAGGAAAAATTGTGTTTCGAAGTGTATACATTCATTTCAGGAGGACTGCTAAGATAATAATTGCGGACATTCTATTGACTTCTCTTTTTTTTATGCCAGAGAGACTGTGAATGTGCACGAAGTAAAATTTACAACAGCGAGAGTGCAGTACTAAATAAATAAGAGTGGGAACCGATTGAGAATCTTAATTGATTATTCGGCAAGCTTCAATCGATTACTTCGAGGCAGAATTTTCGAAAATATTACAGAATTAAAAAGAGATGCTAGATCTGCAGCAGAACTGTTGGGATTTCTGTAACCTTAGAGACACAAAAAATAGAATGGTTTAATGAGGACATTTCAACTATTTGCTTGTGTTGCATACATTCCTACCTTCAAACTTCGTGGACTGATGGTGAAAATAGATAAAGCGACATAAATTAATGTACCATAATATCCCGAGAGATAGCCCACCTAAAATCAAGAGCAAATAGAGTGAAATTATGGAGTAGGCTAACTTGCATACGGTGTACAATTAAGAAAAGTTGAAAAAAAATGCCGTTTTTAAATCATGTGTCCCTTCCAAGCTTTTTATCGTGGCGAAGGACAACGAAGCGAAGATGACTGCACTTCCCAGTCAGCAACGTTCGCTCATACCCCATCCCGCCATAGGTAATTACACTCTAAAAAAGCCCGTGAGGCTGCTTTCCCGCACAACACTCGGAGAGCCAATCAGCGCAACTTACGGAGGCAGTTCAGCGAATGACGATGTCGAAACATCTGTTTAGACCAAAAAACGCAGTCTGAGTTGTGACATTAGGCAATGCAAAACGTCACGCTTGCATTGCTTAATGTCACAACTCAGGCAGCGTTTTTTGGTCTAAACATATGTTTCGGCATCGTTATTCGCTGAGCTGCCTCCGTAAGTTGCGCTGATTGGTTCTCCGAGTGTTGTGCGTGAAAGCAGACGCACAGGCTCTTTTTAGAGTTATAGTCGCATTTATGCCGAGGCCATCATTGATCCCAACACCGCTATTACTAAAAGTTGGCTATCTTTCGGTGTTTAAAAATATATGACAAATCAAGCCAAACATAGGAATGGTCAATCTCTTGGAATTTTACAGTAAACACTTTTTTTAGCACTATCCAGTCGTGAGATACACATATGAAATCCATGAAAGTTTATCTTATGCGCATAGAAGTATTTATTGCATTCAGTTCTGTCAGAACGGACGTAAAAAAATGGCAGCAAGTCAACGAGGGACCGCCCGTGGCAATTACACAAGAAGTGCTCATTTTGTTCGATTAGTCGGTTAATTTTTTTAAGGCAATAAAAACATGTATTGATTAATTGTAGATTTATCGACCCATTTCTCAGCCTCTCCGACACTCGCTCCCACGCCGCACAGTGTCAAAATCAGACAACGCAAGTGCAAAACAACACACTGCCGTTGTATACTACATCTTCAAAAATGTACAGTTGGAACACTTGGAGCACCTCAAATGCCGTTCTTGCAGCACATCCCTCGTGGGCGTATTTTGAGCAGATTGTTCGCCGGCTCTATACCAAGCACCCCTCTCTAATTTAGTCTTCCTAAGCAGGTCGGAGATGCTCTACTAGGGGCGATAACTAGCCTGCCGAGGTTTGGGGTCTTCCAGGTTCGACGTCTTCGAACTCCTAAAACTGCCCGAGCACCAAAAACGACCTGCGATCTGGCGAAAAAAAAAAAAACGCAATATTTGTTAAGCATCATTATTTCACTCTTTCCCGATAATAAACTAAACAAAGCGAAAAAAACTACATTTCTTTACTTTCGTATATTTATGAACATCGGTAATCATTTTATAAAATATAAAATAAACCACTTTGTAAATTGATTGTTTTTCCCAAGATTCAAAAAATTTGTGTTCAATTAAGTTTCGTGCACTGTCCATAAGTAGAACTTTGTCAAGTTTTGCTAAAAGTTCGATGATTCAACGACGTTCAACCTCAGTTTGAAAAATAATTCGCGACATCCCTAGTCACTACGTGTCTCACCCGAGCTACTCCGTCGGTGCCGCTCTTTAATATATTGGCTGATTTTGCGTCCCGGGCTTTCTCCTTTCGCCTTGAGTAGTTTATCTCTAAAGTGATAACATCATTATATTATAATACAACCTCATGCTGGTTCCACCCTGATCGAATAGCAGGATTCAAGGTCCGAAGCCTCACGCAGCGTGATACACATCCAATTATGCCTTTGTCGCACACCTTGTTTATTTGTTCAGTTTCTTTAATAAACGCCCAGACTTTAATTGTGAAACTCTTAAGCACATAGGCAAAACTAAAGTTAGCCGTAGACGCATTATACGAACATAGGTTGAGGTACGAATCTCCTCGATTAAATATTAATGTTTTCTGCTTTCAAGCTGCTTTGAAAAGGCTCTCATTAATGAGCAGGCTATGATAAGATAACGCACACCACGTACTTCATATTCGTCTTGCATAATAATGAAGCAAACCGTGTTCTAGACATTTCGCAATCGTTCGAATGTAGGCTAGTATTTTTTATGACTCCGAGCAGGTTCGATCAACTAACGTGTGGGGCGAAGATACCTTCAACTCCACGTCACAATCTATTCTTGGGCTGTCAGCATGCATGTCTCCTACACCGTGTTATGGCGCGCGCGCGAAACACAAGTAACCTGAGACGTTGAACCCTACACGGCTCATGTTACTGTCTAACGTGGGCTGCACCTGGACCCCCCTCCCATATTGTATAATCCCTCAGCTCTCCGGTTTCTTTTCAAATGCGCATGTTTCTACTTTCCCGCAGATAGTATTACTCCATTCTTTCGTAACGTGTATGTGCAACTCAACTCATGATACCCATTCCTGATACCCATTCCTTTTAGTTTAGTCACCTGGAAAAAGAAAGAAATAGAGAGAGCGAGAGAGAGAAACTCATACCACGCGTAACGTTGGCAATTGAATGGCGGACACATACTGCGCAGTTGAATTATACGTGCGCATGTGTGCGTTTTCAAGTGGCGAGGAGATAGCGGTGGTAACGTGCTTCCAGGTGGAGACGCCAGTCTTGCAAACGCAGCAGCTCGAAGCTTGTATTAAAAACGCGGCCCATAAACCACATTATTCCGATCGAGTAGTTTGAAATACTAGGGATTTTTAACGAGTCGTTTTGACACGAACGGTTTGTCCTCGAACGTACCGCCGACGCCACTGCGAAAGCCTACGCGAGTTGACGGGGCTTCGGGGGACGTTTCTCGATCGTTTCTCCCACTCCGGTCGCTAGAGCGGTCACCGCAACGCAGCCAACACTGTTGGCGACTCGGGGAAAAACTGTAAGCTTCGCCTTTAAGATTGGAACGCGGTAGCGTTATCGGGTCTCCTTCTCAAACCCTTCTCATATAAACCCGGGCTTTTTCTTAAGCCGTGCAAGGGTGTGTGCTTGGTCTAGTCGATAGTACAACGTGTCACGGGACGACACTTGATGTCACGTGTGACGTCATGTTACGTGACGCGTGACGTTACACCTGTCTGTGACGTCATGAATCAATCGACCCGCTAGACGCAGCGGAAAATTTTCCACTAAAGATTGTGGGAAAATGTTCCCCTAAATTTGGCATGGAAATGTTTTGCTAAAGTTAGCGGGAACGTTGTCCGCTAAATTTGGCGGAAAAACTTTCTGCTAAATTGTACGGGAAATGTTTGTTTCTAAATTTATCGAAAAATTTCCCCTCTAAATTTAGCGGGTCGATAGGGTCATGGCATCACAGCCACGTGTGACGTCACACGTTGCAACGCGCAGTGTGTTATGGGATTTCTTGGTCCCACCGGCGCCGACGCCGGTTTTTTTGTGGCACGAGCTCCAAAACGCTATTCGCGTCTCCAGCTCGACGCTCGCCCTCCCGCGGCGGAAACGGGAAGCGCTCTATACTCCGCGACAACTTTTCTTGGCAATGCAGTGGAAGGTACAGGCCTGCGTTCCCTCTCCCATTTCGAGTGCGCGCGGGCTCTCCTCCTCTCCCCGGAAATGGGGAGAGGAGGAGAGCCCGCGCACAGCTTTGCTGCGCTCAAAATGAGAGAGGGAACGCGTGCCTGTACCTTCCACTCCATTGCCAAGAAAAGTTGTCGCGGAGGGTCCCCCGATTCTCCTGCTCAGCGGGCACGGCAGAACTGCTCGCGATCATGGCTCGCGAAATGTCATTTCCGAATGCAAAAAAACACCTTCACTGTCCCAACGTAGTGCTGGAGCTGGTATGGGATTGTACCTTACTGGAGAGTTTTAGTATTGCGTATAAATGTAAACGCAAACGGTGTACGTTTGCGTTAGAGTTGCGTGCCCCACGTAGTGCGTGCGCCTCATCGCCATGCGCCATTCAAGACCGCAATTTCGGGCTCCGCGCACGCGCAGTGTAACATGCAAAGCTAAGGCAAACAAACAGCGCTTGCGTTCGCTCATATATACGCAATACTAAAACTCACTACTGTTTCACCGGCTTCCAACGCCAACGAAACGTGCTGCAGTGAGCAGACGTGCAAGCAGGTAGCCGTTCCTTCGAACTGGAAGGCTAAGATTCGCAAAACGAGGGAGGAGATTGGTAATTTAAAAAAAAAAAAAAAATGTTTTTTTTTTTCTAATTAATATTATTTTTTTTTTTTTTACATTTGGTCTGGAAGGATATTGGCGTTTGGCCGATCGTCAAAAGTCGCGACTTTGATAGCAAAATGTACTTTACCCACAATTAATATAATTTTACATGGATTTCTCACATTAGCTAGAATGGCTTCATTGATTTTAGGCTATTATTATTTTATTACTTGGTAATTCAAAATGCTGTAGTAGGCACCAGTGATGAAAATTAGCACACTTTTGATTGTCATATTTGTTCGCGCGTGTGAAATTAGATCATAAGCAACAAATTATATTAGAGCTTGAAAACCCTATTGAAAATTCCATCAAGATACGTAATTTGGGACACTGACTGCCAGTCAGCAGCCTTGGTGGAACGTGATGGACCATCAGACGTTATCTGATGGTCCATCAGATGACGTCTGACTGCCACTGCCAAGGGAATTTCATCAACAAGGGCAGCATTTATATAAGAGTAAAGCTATACGCACTCATAAATATCGCCAAATGCCTCGATAAAACAAAATGTTCGAGAAAAGGAAAGAAGAAAAAAAGCACGACCACCGCGGATCGAACCCGCGACCACTTGCGTACAAATCGGACATCTTAACCCCTATGCTATGGCACTTTTTTTTTTATTACCTGACTTTGGCACACGTGAAAGGTTACAGGAGGCTATGACGTTAAAAACAAACCAAAGCCACAATGGCTAATGTATTCAAGAGAACATCAACAAGAAAAGAGGAATGACATATCCAAACTTGTCCAGTCAGTTATGGATCCTTGAGGTTCGCCAGCTCCTCAAGAAGCGGCAAATGGTCAGGAGGAGGCTGCTGCATTTTAAATACTTCCTTTACCCTATGCTATGCCACCGCCTTGGAAACTCGATTTGACTATTCGTTTTATACGAGATGCTTCGGCTGCAAATGCAGTTAAGCCGTCAGCATGTTATGCAAAGCACTCGTACATCACTCGCCGTACTTCAGTTCTACTCACCTGCCATATAGAGTACTTTCGCGTCGTAGAACGATCCTTTTGTTCGCGCGTCTCCGGCCCAGTAGACCTGGTACACCTTGTCGTCTTTAACTACACCGCTAAAGTCCCTTACATCGTCGGAACTCACGACAGGCTGGGTCTTGTCGAGTAGAAATTCTACTAAAACATACGATATTGTAGAGCCCGGGCAGGATCAACAGGTTGGAACAAGCGGGCAAACAAAACGAGTCAAGAGCGATCGTTCATGAAAGCTCGGCGAAGCCTCTTTGGGCGAAGCGAACTGTCGTGTTCGGCGCTTCGGCGAGCTTCTGATCAATGTTGTCGGTCGGTTGCGTGTCATATCTCTAACGTCATCGGTTTTATAGGCTCACGTCCCGAAATCGTTTTCTCGTGCATAGATTACTTTTCGTATTCATAGATGTGACGGTATTCAAACGAACTTTACGTCCTTTGACCGTACGTCTGTCTGCACGTCAAAGCTTTTTGACGTACAGTCAGAGACAATCGATCTACAATCAGAATCGCCACCAAGACATCCTGATGGCATTTCGCGGCGGCCGACTGCCACCAGGAAACCATCAGAAAGCCGACAAGCGGAGTCTTACTGGAGTTTGACTGTCGGTCAGAGTAACTTGTTGGCCAATCAGACATGCTTGACGTACAGTCAGGCACAGTCAGCGGTCCACTAGAAAACATTGACTGCCAAACAGGGTTACATTGATGGATTTTTCCTTCGGGAAATTACGTATTAAAATATCTGAATTTTAATATTATTATTATTAATACAAATCGCGGCAATGTATGCCCCCAATTAACGCCAAGATCACAAAAATACGCCATTTAACCAAATAGTCTTTCCAGAAAGGTAAAATTTTGTTTTCTTTTTAGCACATGAAAAACTCTAACATCGCTATCAAGATAGACAAATAGTCAAACACTGGATGCAATATAAAGTCCTATGCGTCACGCGTTGCTACAAAACACCACACACACACACACACACACGCACGCACACACGCACACGCACGCACGCACACGCACACACACACACACACACACACACTTCAGCTGTCCGACTCGGATTCTATCTTTGGGTTGTCGCAGTGAGAACAGCGTTTCTTAATTTATGCGTTGTGTGGACAGATTGTAAAAATTGGAATTATTCTCTCATTCTTGTGCTGGTGATAATGTTAAACCATTTAATCTTCTCAATACCCAAAAACCCATTAAAAGGCCCGCAGTTCATTATTTCCCATGACAATTATCTGAGCGAGAAAAGGCAGCGAGAACGCACAAATATCAGCACTGATTTTTTCAACAAGTACAACTACAAATATCAGCCTGGATCGAACATGTATGTCACAAAATAAAGTTTCCGCAAACCACTTCCTTAACTAAACAATTACGATGTGAGACAGATCTTGAGTTATGAAAGAATCCGAAATTAAGACCTATATCGATAAATTAAATCCAAAAGTGAGGCTAGTTTCGGTTTCGCTCCAGAATTAAAACGCGCATCCTTGCGTAAATATTACGCTAAACACTGTTCTTGTTTTCAGGGTAAAAAGGTGACCTGCTCTCCTAACATCCTAGCTTCGTCGTATTACCAGAAATAATTTGTGTCGCTCAGTGAAGCCAGCATACTAGACAGGCTCAACAGCGGCACGCACCTCCGACCCTCACTATAACCGCCATATCGGAAAATGAGTGGCGCCACCTATAGTTAGTTGAAGTCGCGAGAACTCCGCCCGCCCAGCCGAGCGTTAGGCTTATTACAACGGAAGGCGATTAGTCACCCTCTTAGTTTTAGGTTCGTCTGAGAAGTCGAACCAAATCATTCCGAAGACAAGGACAAGCGATCGTGAATGCTTTAAGTTATCCGTGTGATTACATTTTTGTGATCGGGGCTAGCGAGCTACTGTGGCGACCGCAAGCAGATGAAACGTCATTGTTCTACGGCACACGACGTGAACGAATGTTCAAGTTTAAGAGGATAGAGGCATGTCATCTACCTTTCTGGTCGTTCGGACAGATTTTATTCTATCTGGCTTCAGAGCCCTTGAAATTCCGACCGGTAAATGTTTTCTCGGCCGTCTTGTTTACAACAGTGTGCGCCGTGAAACGCGAGCCACAAACTTGCACACTCCAGGGTCCCTAAGCTCGTCAAATACTAAGTTGGAGCCGAAGTTGACGGAGCGCGTCGATTGGACAATCGACGAGCTCCGTCGAAGTCCGGCGGCCCCGAATTTGTGTTTAACGAGTTTAGAAGCCCAGAACGTTTCCGATGTTCCATACGATATAGTGCTGCCGGTCAAACGCAATCATCATCGTTTGAACGGTTGCGTGAGCTTTGCGATTAGCTAAAACGTGTTACATTTTTCATGCAGTTTCACGGGACGGAGCAGCTGCACCGTTTATGATTTCGGAAACATGTGCTCCGAAAACTACTTCCCTAAAACTCCCTATACTCTCCAATCAAGGCACAGTTAAGTCGATAACAGGTCAAGAACAAAGTGCAAGCTCCTCCCACCTCTTTGCACTCTAGCCGAGCGAACGCTGGAGAGGAGGTCAGGGAAGCTTCGTTCTTGACTTGTCACCGACAATACGCTCACCTTGATTCCCGACTGGACTAAAAGGTCCAATCGCAGGCTACAGCCTGCGTTCAGAACGATCATGACTCATGTCGGAAAGGATCAAAGTAGCGTAGAGAGCGCAATACTTCACAAAAAGTCTAGCTCGCGCTTAAAGGGGCCCTGCAATCATATTTAAGCGTCCACCTTTTTTGCGGTTTCCACGTCTCTTGGGGTTCGGGCAAGCCAGCGGGCACGGAGAGAGTAACTATAAATATCAGTGCATCATATTTTAACCGGACGACGCGGAAACCTCCTCCACCGACGAGGGCGACCCGCGGTACCGAAAGCGCGCAAAATGTGACGTCTTTGGTCCTGGGCTTACTACTGGTCAGAGCCGCTCAAAGCTTCTTTTTAGTAGAAATACAAAATATAAGTGGCGCGAACCGTTTCAATTAGTTATAAAAGTAGCTTTTGTTCAGTATTTTAGATCAAAAAAGAAACGAATGCAGTTCATAAAGTACGGAAACAATGAAATGACCCGCCGATACACCCGCCACCAAGCGGTGGAAAAAGCGGCGCATACTAGAAAGGAATAGTGGGATCAGGCGCCGACACGGAAAGGTCCCGGATGTACGCGGCGGCGCTGCGGTCGTATACCGGCTCGAGGATCCGACCGGTTCCAAGCGTTCCCAAGGCTCTCGGCGCGGGCTTGGCTGGCGATTTAGCCCTTTGGCGGTATGGCAGCGCGAAGTGGCTCCCGTTCTGAACTTATCTTTACCCCGTGTTTGCTGTCGTTTGTGGCCATTGAAGTGTCATGCCGAAGTAGTATTTAATCGCGCGGCAAATGCAATGAGAGCCGCTCTGGCTGCCCGCTGCATACAGCCTCTCCAGAACACGCTTCAATGGCGCCCTCTCGCGCCGTTGATTCGGAGTGCGGCCGCCGTGAGCGCTCGATGAGCTCACTACTTCTCCTCTAGTTCACGGCCACTGTCAAGCAACCAAGGACGTCATGAGGGAGGTTATTTTTTGCTGTTTTTGTAATTTTAATTTGCCTATAACTTTTAAAATAAAGGGAATTTCGAGAAAAGAAAAGTTTCACTAAGTTACTACGTTCAGTGCGCTCAGGTTCGGTGCAAATTAAAATTAGTAAAAAAGTCATTGCAGGGCCCCTTTAAACAGTATTCGCCCTAGTCCGCGAAATTCTGGGCAGTGTGCAGCTTTACTAGTTGCGACCAACCGCGCACACTATATGCTTTATATCAACGAATCAGGCAACAATAAATAGCTAACCACACGCCCCATTCGGTTCTAGATTAGCACCATACTGGCTTGCGGTCGTGTATGACCAATGCGCCACGCACGTTGAAAACCGCCGGATATGCGGAGCGCAAGTTCGTCTGCTTCTTTTGCAGGGGTTGCGCTGACGTCAGAAGGCCGTGCTCTGATTGGCTCTGATCGAAGGATAGTGGGTAGACCTCAAAGCAGTTCGCTCTGGGGTCTAACACCAAGCTCTGATTAGCTCCGACTGAAGGATAATGGGTAGTCCTCAAGCAAGCTGTCTTGAGGTCTACCCACTATCCTTCAATCAGAGCTCGGCATTCTGACGTCACCAAAAGCCCTGCAACAGAAGCAGACGAACTTGCGCTCCGTATAGTCGCTCAAAGAGTGAAAACGGCAGGGCGTGTCTTTCAAACGCCAGCACGCGCTACATGCTTTCCACTGTCCTTTGGCTGCGTGCACGCGCTTGAGGTGCACAAGACGCCCTTGTCGAATGAAGAAAGCTCGCACTGGAGGTTTTAAGAAACCGTTGTGGCGCCAAGAAATGCACCGTGGGGCACACCGCGGAAAATTCAACGTCACAAAAAGGTCAAATAAACGCATCTAGGAGATTGAAAGAGAAAGAGAGAAAAAAGAAAAGCAAAAGGGCGATTGCGCGATCAACCAACGATCAACGCACCATCCTCTCCCTAAGTTGTTGTTTTCGTCGCCGCTCGCGCCCCAACAGCCATGTTCCCACAGCGACGGAGTAACGATCAAACCCAAAGCATCGATCCGGCACGACGCTTCACGCAGCAACGCGCACACGAACGCGATGTAACTCTGCTTTCCCTCCCGATGACCCGCGGCTGATGCTGCGACCCAACCAAGCCAATCCAAAGCCGTGTGAACGTCACGTGACTTCCACCGGGAGGGAAGCAGCGAGACGCGTATAGCCGCGGGCAACGTCGCTCAGCGCTGCATTGGCGCGGTGTGCCTCTTCCGACGCGGTCCATCGCAATGCGAAATGGACTGTAGGACATGCGGCAGCGTTCGACGCATCCGGCACGCTATATCGGTGGCAAGGGGACGACACGGTCGGGCCGATGCGTGCATCACGCCAACTACGACGACGACGCCACATGGGAAGAGAGAACAGCGCATCGCGCAACGCGCTGCAGTGTGAACGCGGGGTGCGACGGCGGCGCTGGCTGCTGCCGCAACGGCTTTCGCGAGGCGCAGTTCCGGAACGGGACGATATATCCGGCTGTATTCCCTTTCACTTTACGATGAAGGCAGACGACGGTTCGGATCATCGACGCCAACTAACTGCCGCGCGAGTGACAACCACGTGACCTTCAGGAAGGGCACAGAGACATGGTAGGCGCGTAGCCACGCCAGGAACGTCCACGACTCTGGATTGGCCGGGATGGCTTCTAACGTCCTCATGAGGTCCAGAGTATATAGGGTGGGTCAAAAGCGGAGTAGAGGGGGGTGCAGAGGGGAGGAACCGTCGTCGACGTTGCTGTTCTCGCGGCTGCGGCGGCGGCGGTGGGTCACACGGAAACCGGTCAAGCTTTTCAATTTGGCGCGTCCGTCGACGTCGTCGTCGTCGCCGCCGCCGCCGCGTTCGTTGGTCGTCGTCAGTCGCCGTTTTCTGCGTGTGTAAATCTAAAAAACAGGCTCCCACGCGCGCGCGCGCGCTCGCGGGCAGCGGCGTGTATTCGGACGCGTGTGGCGCGACGGGGCGACGGGGCTCCCTCGGGAACCGCATCGGCGTCGACGGCCGGGACGGCGTAGACGCTTATTAAAGAGGCAACGGGCGGTCGCTGAATATGCCCTCCTGAGAGTTACCCCCCCCCCCCCCCCCCGGGCGCCTAACATGGACGCCTCGTGAGAATTCCGCTGCACCAAATAAATTCACTCTATTTCACTCTACAGTACAAAAAATAGGTTCGCCGTCGGTGATTTATAGCGAGGAAGTTGGTTCCATGTAACGCTCTAGAGAGCGTATAAAGTCCAGCCCAGCGGAACGCTGTTATTATAATTACGTTTTTCGTAAAACGGATTTTGTTTTCTTCTTTTTTTGGGGGCTACGTGGTTTGGAATTAACGAAGTTATCTTTAAAACCCGACACCCGGACAGAGGCGGACATAAATTTCGGCGTCTTCGAAGGTTGACCGGCGCGTCCCGTGATTTGAGGACTGAAACGATGTGCTTAAACAACACTTCACCGGGAATGCTTGCGTGTTGCAGACATCGAGAAGTTCGTTCGCATGATTGGCCCGAAACCATCACTGTTTTGGCAAACCTGTCCGTCGGTTGAGGATGGACAGCGTCCATTGTTTGCGTGTACGCCTTATGAAAAGGAACAAGCGACCATAGTTAACGATCTAGGCACTATAGAGATCTCTGGGCAACCATTTATTCCTGCAGCGACTCTACGGTCCTTGGCAAGCCCACCAAGAAGGCGAAATGACCACCAAAACACCGAACAGGTGTCTAAAAAACAGCACTAGACAATATAAATTCGAGAAAAAAAGACAACTACGAGCTTATATAGCTAGTTTTTTGTCTTACTTTATTATTTTTGTTTTATTAATTATTTTGAATACATGCACTTGATTTTTTTAATCTCATTAGACTCTTTTCAGTTGTTTTAATTTATACTGTTTTTGTATTAGTGTGCATGGTTGGGAGAATATTCGAAAGCTATAAAGTGACCATAAAATAAATTTTGGCTGGGATAAATGGGGAATTTACTAATCCCCTATCGCATAGTGCACCAAAAGAAAACTAGTACACGAGGGTAGAAAGCCAATAGCCTGATTTTCGGTACAAAGATAATAAAATATGGCGGTCTCTTCTGTACCTCCTTTCCATCGAAAGTTCTCCGCCTTTTCACTGTGATGCGTCCGCAATGCCAAAGCGCGTCAGCCGAATCCAGCTCACGCATTGGACACGAGCACCGCGTCACTCGGACGTATGCGCCCGTCAACAGTCAATCCGTCCACGAATATTTGAATTGGCGATCGTGGCCAGTGAGTGCCGTTACGGCTTTTATCATCACGTGCGAATGGCAAGTTTCATGGTGCACTTAGAAAGCACGGTGGAAGCTTGAAGTCGTCGCATACGGCCCACCAGGAGGTCACGTCCACGTGATTTCTCATTTCACTTTTGAGTCGATGATTAAAGCTAAGGGGGGAGAAGTAGAAATATTATTTCACGGTCCTTTTAATCGTGGTTCTTAATAATAAACTATCTGATATTCGCTTCGAGATGCAAATATTTTATAGTTTGCAAAGTGTTCAGCAAAGTCACGGTCGCGGCCGGTAAGCTAGCACAACTGACCGCGCTTCTCACGAGGTACTGGTGCATTGCGGAGGAGCAATACCTGCAAAGCTAACACCGCGATTTCTCGAGTCACGCTTCACCGCAGCGCAGCCGGATGCTTAGGAGAAGAGCACACTTTCCGAGAGGGACGTTGCACGCGCGCGCCTAGTGTATTTAGAAGTTAAGTGGAACTCGGTGAATGTTGATATTCACCTCGCAAGAAACCTTTTTGAAATTAGACTATGGCTATCATTCGACAACATATGTTAAGCAGTGCATTCCTGAGCAACTGCGTGCATCATTGGTCAGGAACAGGATGAACAAAGCAGCTAGGATGAACAATTTGAAAAGCAAACAAAGAGTCCTCCCAAAGTTGCACGCTTTTCCGAGCGCGCTTATAGCGCTTAGCGCGGGGGAAACATAAAGCTAAAGGCGAACGCCAGAAAGACAGCACTGCAGGGATTCTCCGAGTCTCCTTGCGAGCTTCTGGAAGTTTAGTTATCTCCAAACGCAGCGTTTTGCTAACCTACTTGTGGAAGGCGAACTTACTCTTGAGCAGACTTGTACACGTTACTGAAAAATAGTAAGGAATTACATTTACAATTACTCGAGGCTAAATTGTAATTTATTACAATTACAATTACCCTCCCATAAAAGTAACTGACCGTTACCCAAAAAAGTAATCCGTTACTTTCGTGGTGCTACTTTCAACATTATTGTCCTCAGGTAAGAAACAAAGGGAAGAGGGTTATTCAAGTTCTTATTGTTGCAACCTGTTCCATTTAATGACCTTGACTATTTTGAGCAACAGTTCACTCTCGAAAGTCTCGTGAGACATTTAGTGCTATTTCTTACTCAATATGCCGACTGCTACGCTGAACACATTTGAACTGAGGCACTGGAGGGGAGTGGCATATTGTGCCTCACGAATGCTTTATGATCTGCATTGAGCTTCTTCAGCGCAGCAATAGAAGTATTATTTACGAGGAGATATTTACCTAGATGACGAAGCAACGCTTCGTCGTCGCAGCCGCTGCCTGGTATTTGAGAGTTTTAGTAGATCGTTTCGATACCTCCGACGCCCCCGATAACGATATGATGAATACGCAAAGGCGGCGGCGGAGTATCGGGTATCGTTATCGGAGTCATCGGACTGACCTCCTAAAATTTTCTATTGTCGAAATTGCGAAGTTGTAGAAGTCGTCATAAAATTAGCGAAAACTAGAATAAGAATTAACTTATGTCCATCTTACTAAACCGTCATATATTGCCAGACAATAGAAAAACATAGTTCTAACCCTAACGTGATCAATAAATGATAAATAAACCTTGGCTCGATATTCTTCTTTCTTTGGTTCTGAACAGATTGAGCCTCGGTTGAAACGTTGGTGAATAAAAAAAAGTTTCCAGTATATAAATATAAGTAATCGGGGGAAAAAAGACACTCATTACAGCAATTAATTAGAACGTCGGTTAAAGAAGGAAATGTAAACGTACGTTTGCCGTGTGTACATCTCTTGATGCCGTTTAAAAACGCATGGAGCACGAACCGACTGCAGTTTACTCCGGTGTTCTCCATATAGACCGACACGCTGTTTATACACAAGCCCGCGTTTGCCCACACCAGGTGTGGGCACTGCGCGTGCGCAGGAACCGAATTCGAGTGAAGTGAAGCGTCTGCGCATGCGCAGTGCCGTCGACAGCGCCACCGTAGCTGCGTGACGTCAGTGCCGCGCGACACGCTGTTTACAAACAAGCCCGCGTTTGCCCACACCAGGTGTGGGCACTGCACGTGCGCAGGGACCGAATTCGGGTGAAGCGTCTGCGCATGCGCAGTGCCGTCGACAGCGCCACCGTAGCTGCGTGACGTCAGTGCCGCGTGCTGGTCTATATACGTCCGCTGATGCCACGGGCAGCGAAGGACAGAGAACTAAGCCGCACTATGGCCCCACTCACGAGTTTCACTCTCTCCTCAAGCCCGGAATATCAAGTCTACGACAAGGCCGTAGTGCTCTTCTCGTGACGTCGCAAAGGAAGGCTATCGGGGGCGCGCGTCGAAGCGAATGCAATGCGCGTAGATCGACCGTCGTAACGCGTTTTTAGTCACATACGCGTGTCATATTAGCTAAAATGAAAGATGCAGATAGCAAAGGGTTTAGAAAACATTTTATTACACGAGCAAAATATTACACCGCTAAATAATCGGTACGAAATGGCACGAGGTATGCGTATAAGACGTCTAGAGAAAAATGTGATTGTTTTAAGTCGAAAACATTGAGTCATCTCATGCAATTATTGTTGTAGGAATGCATATTTTATACAGAAATACTTTGACAAAATGGCGAGACACGCAGTGATTTTGAAACAGCAAAACAGAACAGTTAAAAATCAGGTAGACATAGTCAACGCGGACAAGGCAAGACAAGCGTTTCTCACGATCATGTAAGCGGCGTTATCGCGTGCAGTCACTGAATTCTTGCATCATACCCCGGCCACATGGCAAAATTAATGTAATTTCGATCGAATGACATTATAGGGTCGACAAATCCGCTTGCGGCGCTCGTATAATCACTCAAGACCGCGAGCTGATTAAATCCTATATCACTGAATGAAAATATATTAACGTTTCCCTGTGGCAGGGGTACTAAACTTACTACTTAGTCTACTAATTTACTTCTGCCTATGGGCTCGAGCTGCCTTAGAACAAAACATAACTTGTTTTGTATATAATAATACTATCACCTTAATACAGTTAAGATTCTAGTATAAACGCGGAAAAGGCAATAAAATAACTTTAGTATAAATAAACACAGAACCACAAACAACTCACTTTCAATAATCACACAAACTTGATTTTCATCTTCCAGTGAAAACTAGATTAGCGCGCATATTTACAAATGTCGACGCAACTGCATACGAATAATGACAAGGAACAAAATTGCAATTTATCATGCGATTAAAAAAAAACGATTGCAGCATCTTACTTGCGTCCTACATGAACAAGAAAGCCCGTAAATAAGTTGTTTCTCACCTGTCGATCGTATCCATACGTCCCACAATATCTGTGACGAACACATTTGAATACGAACTCCAAGAAGCCTCTCTCTGTCGAGAGAGAGGTCTATCGATTAGTCGACCAGAGCCTTAGTTGGCTAGTTGTCACACGTCACTCAAACCGTAGCAGGACTTGTTTCACAAATGCACGTAAATGCCGTAGTATCAAGCGAACACAAAAAAAAAACTACCCGAGACTACGGGGATGACAGAAATACGATGGGAAACAAGTCTCAAAAGTACCACACACGAGAGCAGCGGCGACGAAAGGCTTAACGTTGTCGACCCATCTCTTGCTGGTGTGCGCTCCCTGCGACAACGACTGGATTTCTTTTCGGTTTGCTTCCCTTCTGAGATGTCTCAGCGTTCCTTTTCAGACAGTCAGCAGCTCACACACAACGTAAATTTACCACAATCGGAGCCATGTGGCATCAGCAGCATCGCAGCCGGTCCTTTCGAAAAGTGTGGGGTGCTGCGGAACTGCACGTAGTCCCGCGGTTACGGGAATACTCATAAATATAATTTTGGTACTCTCAACCTTGGTAGCGCGTTATATAATACGTTTATATTATATATATAATAAATTGTACAAGACTGCGCCTTTAAAACGTATATTAATGTCGGATAAACGCGCATGAACGAACACCACCGCGCCGCTTGTCAAGGGACATTGTTTTCACGTCGATAGCGTATTCTCACGTAGTTGCGCCATGGACTTCCTTCCTCCGCCATTGTGACGTAACCTCTCAGAGCGCTCTGGCCTTCTTCTCTAGGAGGTGTTGGTCTACGTCAGTCAACATTGTGTTTTATTTGTAAAAATATCTGCTTGAGATAAGATCCGTCCTGCTGGGGTAAAAACAGGAAGAAGAAAGGAAGACTATTACCAATTTCGAAGTGCTCGCAAAAAGCTGACTCACAAAAAGGGTGACTGAGAGGCAGATAACCGGGCGGGAATTCACAAATAAAGTGGGCCAACCCTAGAAGTTGGACTACAAAAAAGTAAGTAGCTTTTAAAACAGGGTCAAATAAGGTGAAAGAAGCAGAAAACGATACATTCTGATTTCTAAAAGAAGGTGATAAGTACGCGTGTCCAACAACGAACGAGGAAGCTTGTGGCAATAACAGCTTCACATATTATCACATCTCATTTGGTGGATTTTAGGGTAGACGGAGCGTTGTCTCGTGTTGTACATTATGAAAATGGTCGTAGTCACTATAACCGAGAAGGACATTGTTAATTCTTGTCTGTGCACTTGCAGCCTCGAGCTTCTCGAAGAGGCACACAATCACTTGGTGTCCTCCTCCCACCGTCTTCGATCGCAAAGAAAAAACAAAGGCACTAAAAAAAGCGAATTTAACTTGCACCCCCCCTTTCTTCTGTTTTTTTTTTTTTTTTTTTTTTTTTTTTGTAATATTGTTTATTTTGATTTTTTGACATTGTTGTTAGGGTCTAATACAAATAGATTCAGGGGCTTGGTGTTGCAAAAAAGACTTTGCGGAACTGAAGAGTGCCAAGCGGCAAGCCTCCCTTTGCGCTGGTCAATTCGCGTGAGAGTGTGACTGCCGCTCGACATTACCAAAATAAAAACAACACTTCCTTTAGAAAGGGGGGGAGGGGGAGGTTGGTCCTGAAAAAAAAATGTAACGGATTACAAGGAATCCGTTACGTAAAAAATGTAAGGGAATTACTTTAAAATTACTCTAGAAAATATGTAATTATTCCCTTACAAAATTACTGATGAATGTAAGGGATTACAAGCAATTTCGTTACTTGTAACGGATTACGTACAAGTCTGCTCTTGAGGATATAGACCGTTCCATTAGGGTCATAGCGGAGAGGGTAAAAGAGAAAAAATGCACTCCCCCTCTCACCCCGATGTCGTCAGCTCCGCCGAGTGGGCTGTAGCTAGCGTCCGGCTGGCATGCAAACTCTGTTTAAAATCCCGTCATTTTGGAACTTTCAAGCGCAGATGCGCAGATTTTGGTATGCCAGTTATCGTGTAATACTATGCTAGACAAAAAGACTCACAGGGTCCAATTGCGCTGTTACCTGCGTGCAAATAAAAAACAAAAATAGGAAAAACTGTGTCAGATTGGTCGGTCTCTTTGGCGAAAAGAAAATCCGGTTGCTGTACCTTTTTTACTATACAAAAGTTCGTACTGGTGTAGGCCTTTAGCGACCACGAGTGGAAGTCTGAAATTATAAATAAAACGTGCTCTCCTGCCGCAATACAAGCAGTAGTTGAGGGTAGTACTACCGGCTGACTCAACTGCTATTTAAGTAACGGAAAAAAGATATGCTAGTTGATCATTTAGCAAAATAGAACAACAGAGAGCTATAGGCTGATTTTGGAGTAGCCACAACTATTCTAAGAACGCGAACCACTTCGCAACAGCAGCCACAAGCGAGAGTTCGATGTTCGGTAGAGCCCGCTGATACAGCCCAAAGATGGAGAACGGCAACCTCCCGGTTTGTCGTCTGCTAGCGGAGTCGGGCGCGTGCCCTCTCTCTCGTTTTACCCTGCCGAACCCGCTGAACTTCCCGGATGTGTGTCGAACAAAATGGTGCCGCCCAGAGAGCACTAAATGGAATGGTCTATAGTGACAACAGGGCTTAGTGAAGTTGTGCGTCCAAGGTGCACATTATAAAATTTTCACAAGATGTGATTATCAGAGATGCGAGTATAGGTAGCTTCTTTTTGCCATCTGTCTTTAAAAATATAATCTTATAACATACAACAGTGATCCTATCAATTGTACTGGCACTGCACAAAATAGGACTGTGGTTTCAATTGTATTGCTTCTGTTGCTTGCCAATAAAGCATTCTGGTGTCACTGAAAAGTTGATAAAAATATCGCATTGTGGGAATATCGTCGAAAGTGATTAAATTATATTTCTAACTATTTGTAATCTACTTAAGATGTTTTGTAGGGAATGTAACTTGAGTAGAACTTTAAATGCTTTGATGAAGCAGGTAGTTAGAAACCTACCTAAATACGTTGATCGAGTATTTTGTTCAACACTGCAGTTATATCTCTGAATATATACGCACAAAATAGTTTTTGTTTTTTGTTTTTATTTTTTTCCGAATATTATACCGTGGGAGCAAAGTCTTTCATAAGATGAGGAGACAGCAAATAATCGTGAATATTTATAGAAATCGCTGAGGTTTACCTTAATTTCCTAATATTTTTTTGCAGAGAGCCAAAAATATTTAAATTTTGTTCTACTATAAAAGGGTGATGTCCTCGACGCAGTTTGAGTTTAACTTGATACTTTCGTTTCATGTACTAATACGTACATTATTGGTATTTATTGATGTGTACCGCACGCATAGATAATTTGTGGTATAAATAAATAAACAGATTAAAAATACTACACTCAGAATGTGTCATGTATTACGTTATAAAACGACCTAAATGCCAAAACAACACAAATCAACAATATCTTGTTTTTGTTTGGTATGATATGAGAGATTTCCTGAGCCGCAGAAAGTCCATTGGCCAAAACCATGAAGGCCTGCCGTCGCCGCACCTACTTAGGATACAAAAATTATGTACAGATGAATGTGTGGTGGTGAGGATAGAAAGAGTCGAGCTTCTGAAAGAGGAACCACGACCGTGACGATTACGACGGTCCTGTCTTCACGAGCAATCAGCCTCTCTATGGTTGGTCTTCTCTTCCTGCTTGCAGTTGCCAATGTTGCCGGGTATTGGCTGAGTCCAGTACGTACATTGGTCGCGCACCACCTCTTGTCCTAGATGGAATCCAGAGATACACTGAAAGTCCCGCGCCAAGAGGTTGCAAACTCTCTCCAAGCGGGGTCCGGGTTGTGCCAAACCACTGGCGGCTCTGTTGACTCTTCCAGTAATCCAGTTAGTTCCTCTGGGCCCTTCTGGTTCAAGGCTATTTTTAAGATGTCCAGAAGTGTTAGGATAGGGTGGAAGCGTACCTGTACACTTCATCCCGCCTGTTCTGCGCACCTGTGCGAAGACGCAGTTGCGGATGGGTGAGTTACCTTAAAGAGCTACGAACAGCCAGAAAGGAGGAAACTCCCCCCGAATTCCTCCTTCCCATTGCAGAAGGAGGGAGACCCTCCTCCTTTCTGCGGGGAGTAGCTCAAAGACCGGCTCCTGTGGGGAGAGGTTGAGAGAAGAGTGCGAGACCCAGTGGAGAGAAGAAGACTGGGAACCAGTTGTCTGCCCGATAGAAGATAGTTCTGTAAAGGCCCTGTCACACTAAAGACCTACGAACAACCAGAAAGGAGGGAAATCTCTCCCAATTCCTCCTTCCCAATGGAGAAGGTGGGAGACCCTCCTCCTTTCTGCGGGGAGTAGCTCAGAGACCGGGTCCTGTGAGGAGAGGTTGAGAGAAGAGTGCGAGACGGCAGTAAGGAGAAGAAGGCTGGGAACCAGTTTTCTGCCCGAAAGAAGACAGTTCTGTAAAGGCCCTGTCTCACTGAGGCAACACGACGGTAGCAGCAACACTGCACAACACGTTGTCCAACAGTCGGGGAACTTGTTGCTCAGTTCCCGTGTTGTCCGACAAATATGTCACATCGCGGCAACAAGAGCACAACATGGACGACAACTAAAATGTTGCCTCGGTATGACAGTTTTCGGAAACAAAAACAGCAGCAACTTGCGTTGGACAACGTGTGTTGCCCTGATCGCTGGCTGAGAGAATTTCGGGCTGGCAACCAGACTTGTATCGTACGCATTACAAGTAATCAAATTACTTGTAATCGATTACTTTTTGGAGTAATTTTGTAATCAGTTGATTACTTTTATTAGGCAGTAATCAGAAGAGTAATCTGATTACTTTTTGAAGTAATAAAATTACTTGTAACCGTTACAATTTGTCCACGGAGCCCCGCCCCCCCCCCCCCCCCCCCCCCGGGCACACGCCTTTTTTTTATGAAATGACAAAAATAATTTTTTTTCGAACGGAAAAATGAAAGATTTTTGCGGAGCTGTAGGAAACAAGATCAAGGTCAATCTCTTTCTATGTACAGTTTCCGTGGAATGTCCGTTTTTTTTGTTCTTTTTTTTCGATCTGGGACTGGGAGTGGGAAGCCCCAGGGAAGCCACAGTGCGTGACAAAGGCCATTCAGGGGAAGTTTGAGGAAGCAGAATGTAGCTTTGTGAGTCCTTCGTTCAAACTGGCCCCCTCACGCACACACGCACAGAAATAAAAAAAATAAAAAATATCATGCTTAGGGTATTTACTCGCAGCCCGTAGAAGAACCAGAACCGAAGAATGCCTAAAGCGGATGCAAAATATGACAAAGGCAGCTGAAATATTTTCCCATTTCCCCTACGTGGTCTTTCTGACAAGCAATGTTTCGAGTTGAAAAGTGGTCGGGGCGATCTCTTCCGCAAATGGATACTACACATGATTCGTTTCAAATCCTGGAGCTGCTGCTCTTTTGTATAACATGCGAGCTCATCCACATGTGAATAATAAAATGAGCGACGCAAACTTTGAGCGACAACCCTTGCTCAAGCTTAACAAGATCTAGAACCCCCTCCGCTCCCCCCCCCCCCCCCCCAACACACACACACTGGCGAACGCCCAAATCATTAAACGTCTTCAATGCTTGTGTCCGCATTGTGAACCGAAGAATGCCTAAAGCGGATGCAAAATATGACAAAGGCAGCTGAAATATTTTCCCATTTCCCCTACGTGGTCTTTCTGACAAGCAAAGTTTCGAGTTGAAATGTGGTCGGGGCGATCTCTTCCGCAAATGGATACTACACATGATTCGTTTCAAATCCTGGAGCTGCTGCTCTTTTGTATAACATGCGAGCTCATCCACATGTGAATAATAACATGAGCGACGCAAACTTTGAGCGACAACCCTTGCTCAAGCTTAACAAGATCTAAAACCCCCTCCGCTACCCCCCCCCCCCCCCCCCCCAACACACACACACTGGCGAACGCCCAAATCATTAAACGTCTTCAATGCTTGTGTCCGCATTGTGAAGGTGCAACGACCACGAAGACGGAGCCAGTTTTTCTTCTTCAATACTTGTGCAAATGTGAAATATAGGTTGGAAGTAGTTCATTGTTATGAGCGCTAAAGATGTGTCTTCACACAATAAAGTAATCGGAAAAGTAACGATTACTTCTTTAAGTAATGTCCAATTACTTTCGCCGTCGAGTAATCAAGTAATCTAATCTAATACTTTTAGCCAAGATTAATAGTAATTGTAATCGATTACTTTTTTTTAGTAACGTGTACAAGACTGCTGGCAACACGACAACACAGATAGCTTCGATGGAAGAGCTAGTTTCCTATTAATAATGTCTTACTCAAATAAAAGCTTAGAAAACGTTATTAAAAAAATTAAGGCTGGCGTGCAGCTAACATAATTTGATGAATGTTTTTACTGCGTAATTACGGAAAGTAATTGTCGAAAAGGTCACAGCTAAGATCGTGAATGTTCAGACTGTCGTTGAAACTAAAACCGCCGTGAGACAGCTCATATTGTATACTGCTAGTGAAATAAAATGGCATGCCTACTCACCTGCTGATAAAGTCTAATAAAAATAATCCAGGAAACCGAAGATTAAAAATCGAAGCATAAAAACGACCACTCTTGATCGTTGATGCTTGGAACTTGGAAACAGCCGCTACCAGACGCCTGATTTGTTTCAAAATTACCCAGGACATTTTGAGGAATTAAGTGATCGCATAGCAGGCGAGGCAAATAAACAGCGTTGAAGAATATTTATTCCACCGGCTGTTATGAAGGCCGATCGTGTCGGTGTCGCAGTTTTCAAGCACCAATATTTCAGCTCAACACCACGCTACAAAAGACGCTTTGGGGTACTGCCGGTGCTAACTCATTTTTACAGCAGAAATATAAATTGCATGAAAGAACCGAGCAGAAACACTTCATACGGTGTCGTAAATCTCGAACATATATCAGCTAACGTTCCTCGGTTAGGGCTATCTACTTTGTTAGCGAATGAAGAACATCTCGATAAAATAAAGTGGTGGGAAATACTGCCCTTGTCAAATTTTCTAACCACAGTCACTGGTTTATGTCGTACCGTGGTGATTTTCGGCACTTCGAACGTACTAGCACTACGTAGAGTCACATTTCCAGCGACTTTTCGCCGCACAGGAACGGAGGTAAGGAATCAAGATGGCGAAGTGTTCACCGTGTTGTCCCCACCGTCAGCGCGGTGTGACAGGGTTGTCCGACAACAAATCGGACAACACGGTTGCCGGGCGGCAGCAACATGTTGCCCGACGGTTGCTGTTACCGTGACGTGACAGGGTCTCCGGCAACACGATTTCCTCGTGTTGCCCGATAGAGTTGTCCATCTGTTACCTCAGTGTGACACGGCCTTAAGAGGACCTTTAAGTACGTCGCTTGCGCGAGTTTCACCTCCCGACGGACCACTACAGAGGGCGCTGTGAGCCATCGAAGCCAGTTCAATGTCGGGCCAGTGTCACGTGGCCTTCGAGAGGGGCGCAACGACGCGCAGGCATGTTGTCACGTGACACGCTCGCGGCACTGGATTGGCTGGGTTCATTCGCAACGTCCATTGTAAGGTGAAACCAGACTTGGGGAGGAATCCGTTACAAGTAACGGATTACTTATAATTCGTTCTTTGTCAAGTAATCTGTAATTGCCACGTTACTTTTTTGCGGCAGTAATTTGTAATGTAATTCCGTCACTAAATATTTGTAACAAATTACTTTAATTATTTGTTACTTTTTAAAAACATGAACATAATACAGAACCTGTAGCAATATGAGCAAGCAGTTCAGCTGCATAAAGATAGCAAGTTCAACGAAATAGAAAACATCGAGAATAATCGGAAACAAAACAGAATTTTGTGTATGACCGGTCACTAGAACCATTAAAAAAACGTGCAAGGCATATACAAATATGCGAAAAACAAAAACCAAGAAGACAACGCCAAGTAGGCGTTGTCTCCTTGACCTCCTGCACTTTAAAAAATGGCCGTGCGTCTACTTTCCCGCACAACACTCGGAGAGCCAATCACCGCAACTTACGGAGACAGCTCAGCGAATGACGATGCCGAAACATATGTTTAGACCAGAAAACGCAGTTCGAGGTGATATTAGGCACTGCAAGCGTGACGCTTTGCATTGCCTAATGTCACAACTCGGACTGCGTTTCTGGTCTAAGCATATTTTTCCGCATCGTGATTCGCTGAGCTGCCTTTTTAAGTCGCGGTGATTGGCTCTCCGAGTGTTGTGCGGGAAAGTAGACGCACGGCCATTTTTAGAGAGTAGCGGAGGTAGACGCTGCTATTGAGCATGCACAAAGCTATCTTTGTCTGCACAATTCCAGGGATGATTTCCGGAGGCCGTAAGCTAGCGGAATGGCGGGTGAGGTTGCAGCTTTCGGTGCCTTGTCAGCTTAGAGGTGAACGGAGAGCACGGTGTTTTATTTTCACAAGGACTGCCGTAATGCGGGCATATGAGAAGTGGAAAGTAGTGTTGCAGAACATTTTTGAAAACATCAAAGTTGTTTCTATACTTTCTTAATAAGTGTATGGGAAAAGTTACGTGGAAGTAATTTGTAACGTAACCAGTAAAGAAATCTGTTACTTTTTATCGAAAGTAATCGTAACGGTAGTCTATTGTATTTGGGGCTCGGTAATTTATGATTGTAATCCATTACATTTTCAAGTAACGGCCACAACTCTGGGTGAAACGAATACAGCACAACAAAGCAGTTTCTAAAGCCGCGCGTTCGCATCCTCGCTTTTCGGAACGCTGCTGATAATTCTCGTAGTTCGCAACTTTCAAGTGGTGGTACCGCGGTGTGAGAGTCGGGTTCCCCAGCTGCTGGATGGTAGGCTTCAGAATGAAGGTGCTTGCTTACATATTCCTGACCTGGAAGTATGAGGTAAGGCCTTCCCCTCTCCAACGAAAATAAATAAATTGATTGACCGATCGATTTGTATCGCTCGCTTTTAACGAAATCAGAATTGCCTACGCGTCGCGGACCCAACGTCGGTACTGCTGTTCAACGACGATCATTCAGACGACAGCCATTTTGATAGGAACTAGCACGCCAACTGTGGGCCATGAAAGTTGCGAATAGACTCGTGCAGATGGTTTACGACATTTCAATATTTCCTTATCGCTGAATTCCTCGTGTCATCCCATACCCCCAAAAAAAAAGAAAACAAGGGCACTGCGTGCAGAAAAGGACCCCTCCGACACCAACCAAAAAAATAAAACACTGGAACACTGACAAACACAAAACAAAACGACGAGACACGTCGCCTCATTAGCAACGGCCACCCGACCCCACCCAGTTCCTCGGATCTCCCACACACCAGGATCGACGCTCTTTATCAATCGAGCCGAGCCTGGGAAACTCCCTCGGCGAGGCCCGCTGACCCCGTGCCTCCCGCACAACGACGACTTCCCCCGCGCCGTCAAGCAGCGAGAACCCAGCCCCCTTCTTCCACCCCCGCGCCACCGCCGCCCGTCCAGATAGCGCCTCGGCCGCGTCAGCGGCGATACGCCACTCGCACCCAAGCTGACAGTGCGGTGGAAGCTACGCCCTACCCGGACAAATCAACCGCCTTTCCCTTTCACCACCTTACCCCACTCTCGTGATCACGTGGCGAAAGACAAACTTGCGAATGGTCCAGCGGGCACGTAGCTTCCACCACACTGCTAGCCTTACGACGGAGTGGAGGCAGTGCGCGGAGGAGAACGAGAGTGAAACAGTGGCCAGCGACGCGACCGACAGGTCCTGGCTCGGCAGCGACGACGTGCTCCCACGGAGGCGCGGGGGGGAGGGATTCCCACGCGGGATTTTTCGGCGTGTCGGTGAGACTTTTCGCCGGGGAATGGAGCTCCGGCTCCCCTCCCGCGGGCCACCACGCCGCCGGTGGGACACCAGCGCCCCGAGTTCCCAGCAAATTAGTCGGGCTCCGTGCCTTGTCGTCGACGCTGGCGGCGTCCTAGACTCTGGCGGACGGGCGCGCGAACGTGGGGAACTCCTCCGCTTTTGGAACGTCGCGCGGGCAGTTATGTCGTCGCTCGCCGCTGCTGGTGGGGCGTGCGCGTGCTGTTTTTGGACGTGAAAGTGAATAGGAACTCCAGGCTTTTCGTTCCTCCCCCCCACGCACACACAGTTCGAGCCTCAATTTATTGCCATGGATGGAAACTTAAACTCGTGCGGAAACTAAAATAACACGTTTACTGAGGCGAACTTGTCCTTACAAACTTTAAGAGAAAGATACATGGTCTTTTGCGTCGGAAACGGAAGAGCGACTGCCCCGATGCCGCTCGTTACCGCTGCCTTATAGTTCATACAGGCGGTAGTTTCAGTCTTTGTTCTGAATCAGAACGCACGATCACATCCGAGAATAAGCTGGTTCTTTCTAAAAAAAATAGAAGTTAAAAACAATTACGTGTCGATCGGGGTTTGAGTTTTGTTTCTCTGCGTGGTAGCCGCGTCCGTGGTTAATAGACCTTTTTTTCACGAGATTTGCTATCTGCACGACATTAACCTGGAGATAACGTGACATTCCAGCGACTCCACCTCTTTACATCACGTATCTCTACCGGTGAAGGCCACGCGACCTTCCCTCTAATCGCGTGTGGTCGGTTGGCGTTATTTGGGTCGATCGTCAAGCTGGTCGCTCCGTGAGCGGGTAGGCCAAGTGGGTTAACATTTTTTGTAGTGAGCCGTCGCGGACTGCCGCCATGAAGCGTCGTGAACACAGCGGGGGTGGGGTAGGGACGCGCCCTCGCAAAGGTGCCGCCATCTTGAATTTCTCCACCTCCAGTGGACAAAAACATTGTTCTGCCGTCGCCACGCCAATAGAAGCATCTATGATAGAAGCCTAACCGTCGCACATTCTTATTTTGCCTCCCCTTTATTTATTTTTTTACTATTTACAAGTTGAAATGTTTTTTTTTTTTTTTGTCGCCCATAGCGGTTACGCCTGAAGGTGGCTGGGGAGAAAGAGTAAACGTGCACGTCAATATGCTAGCCTAGTTCCCGATGTTCCGGTCGAGCGGTGTTTTCAGGGCGGGTGTAAGCTTGCAACACTTAGCTCTCGTTCGCCAACAGAGCCACTGAGCCGTGATTAACACTTAGACAATTGAAGGTGGCTCGCAAAAATTTCCGACATGTCCCATTAAGATACATTTTTTGAGAACAAGTATTACTGCCAATGAAATGGCAGTCAATTTGTTCGCCGCTATCGAGAGACAGACTCTCATTATGGGAGCCCTCATATCGCCCAACTCGTTCGCCATATTGATTTAATTATGATTTCATCGCAATGCTGCGACTAGCATTGAAACATATATAGAATCAATCAAATATGCGAACAGCCAAATTCTCGCCAATGCAGCAGAAAAGTTTACACTGCTCAGTAGCACTGGAGGCAGTGAAAACAACGCAACCGAGCACATTGTCGCCGACCCCGAGGTCATTAGCTCCGCTTATTACCGTATTATGTAAGCTTGGACACGGTTTGCAGTGTTATAATTGTCTTTAAGTTGCTCACGCCGTACCCCTCCTATTCGTGCAGATCTCACATACTGTCTCTTCGCCGTAATACGCGAAACAGGTCGCTATGTCAAGGCCCCACCTCTCTCCACTCCATACATTTCAGCCGTTCAGTAAGCTGCCAAAGGAAATTTTACGGGGTTGGTGTCAGACCCTATTTGGGACCGTCTTTAAATGTCCTCTTTTTGGAAGTACAAGTAGTCGTAATATCTGGCAAACTTTACACGTAAAATGAAGTATTTACGCTGTACTTGTGTGGGCGGAGGAGTGGGGGTACCTGTAATCCTAACCACTTCCGTCACAGTTTTATGGTATTTTGCAACACAAAGTATGTGGTAAAAGCTCTGCCTCGGCAGCGCCGACTGGCGCTGGAGGATTTCTGTCTTGAATATTACTTCAATGCATGTAGATGCAAATCATGACGGAAGGAATCGAACCGTGGTAAAGGCGGAGTATCTCCTGAATATCTTTTCTTACAACAGGCTATAGATCGAAGTATTGATGACTAAGCATCTGCTACCGCAATAATTGTACTACATATATCTATGCTGGGTAACGCCCCTAGCGCATACAAGCACCGTACATCAGAAGGAATATTTTTCATTACTCTATTACAGATTTCAAATAATTAATTAATTATTCCCTCAAGAGTTGAGGGCATTACAGAGAGGAAGAACAGGGGGGAAAATTGGATAATTACAAAATACAAAATTCTAGTTAGTGCCTAACTTGTAATCTGTATTTTGTTACTGTTCATTTGTTTAATTGAATAATAACGATGAATAAGAATATACTTATTAATGGCAGATATTAAATATTATTGACAGGTCAGTATAAATCCCCATGAAAAGCGCCAAGAAAAAACAAGTAATGATGTGCAAACAAAGTAGCGCACCACGACTGACACATTATTTTAGAAAACCTATAATTCTTAAACACTACCGTAAAACCATCGAATAGCTACAACGCAGAGCAGTGGTGGAATCAAAATAATTATGAAGGATTGAACTGCCCTCACCTCTCCCCTGCCTACCACCGAGACATTCTAAAATCATATAATTTTCTTTCCCGCGTGAAAAGGCCTTAATTGCCATTACTGGCCGCCCCCTACATTCGCCGCGTGAGAAAATGTTGGTCACGCCACCCACCGGATGGATAGCCTCGGCGACATCCTGGAGTATGCGAACCTCCGAGTTCCTTTTTTTCCACGGCTCCTTGGATCCCACTAAAAACTTAACTATTTCTAAGGACATTTTGCAACCGACTCTCTCTATATATATATTTAAAAAAAGGAGAAAAAAAGCGCATTCAGCAATAGCCTAAACCTTCTGGTTTACACCTGTTATTTTTCTTTGTAGGCACTCGTTTTTTGTCTCCCATGGCTTCCTTGTCAAGGCCAACTGTTTTCCACGCATCGTGACTCCATCCCACATTTTCACACCGCAGCGCGCAACAGCGCGTTTACGTAGCGTACGCGCATTCACGAACCTTCAATTGTCTTTTTTTCTTTCCTGCATCCTCTTTTTCTTTATTGTTCGCCGTGGGCTTTGGCGGCCATTGGGACGGAGAAAGCGAGGCGGCACAAGCCACCGGCCGTTCACGCACTAACGAGCCAAACTCCCACGGAATGCCAGAATTCCGACGACGCGGGTTGTTGCCTAATTACCGGCGCTATCCGAGCGATGTGGACTTCTTTGCTTCCCACAATTTGCCACCACCGGGCGACAAAGAATGCTTTTCTTTTCTTTCTCTCTTCTGTTGCTGTCATCGTTCTCTGCGCGGAAACAAACCTAACTCGCTTGCGTCACAAACTTCGAAGGACCCTCGAGACATATATTTGCAGTTTGTGATTGTGCGCGGGAATGACCCCGGAGGAGGCTGACGAGAGAGATATAGCTCTTCCACAGGCCCGTGAAACAAAGACCTGCATGATGACTTACGCGGAGTGTTGCGTCCTTGTCGCGGTGGTTTCTCTCGAGGTTACAAAACAAGAGTCACGGTTACTGGTTAAAATGTGTCGTGTGACCATCCCTACATAGGAGTCTGAGGGACGTTAGTTGCGTGAAATTTCCGCTCTGAAGCCACCAGGAAACTGTCCCGATCTTGTAAATAGCTGATTGCTGCTTAACCCCCCCCCCCCCCCCCCCCCCAAACCAAAAAGATTTTTTTTTCTTCAGGTGATTTCACATGGCTTCAGAAGACTACCCAATAAATATTTTGTTACAACGTCACGTAAATTTTTAATAAAGTGAAATAAAAAAAAAACGCGACCGCTAGAAACTGAAATTGAAACTGGACTGGGGAGAAGAAGAAATATAGAGGACGAGAGCGTTACCAGAAGTCAGATAACTTGCAGCTTTCTTTTTCTTTTCTTTTTTTTTTCAATTAACGTACTTGCAGCTTTTTAGAAGCCACAAAAAATGGGTATCATGTTTTTTTCCTATATATTTTTAAATATTGAGTGTGTGCCTTCGGTGACCCACAACTTTTATTATATCTGGTGGTTGTGTTTAATCCATAGAAAACGGCACGTGACCACAAAGAAGAGATTAAGCGCGACTCAAACCAAACAATTCTCGATCGGCAACTTTTTTTTTTTTTTTTTTTTTGCGAAAAGGAAACGAGTTTTAGATTACAAATTGTGTTCTGGGAAGTTGGGCACTCATGTGCCATGTACAGGTAAGAACCTTGGCGAGCAGGAATACCCCTGTCAGTGTCCCTTCAAACTTATCTCCCTCTTCTGCGTGCTTCTTTTGTCTGAGTAGATTGTGACGATTAGAAGCGCTAAAAAGACGAAGACGAGTAAAAGAACACACACACAGTCACACAAACATACCAAGAGCGCGAGCTGGCGATGGGCTTCCACGAGGCTTCTCTTACTCGTCCTCGTATTGTTAACGCTTTTAATCGTCACAATGTATCACCAGCTAACCCAAGTGACTGCCCCTATACTGTCTGAGCGGAACGCAGTCACATACGATGACACTCGATTCGCATAGTAACGGTCAAGTTCGTAACACTGCTGGAAAGCGTACTTTCCCCGCAATGCACTCCGAGCACCAATCCACGAGTCGTTTGTGACCAGTTTAGATAGTTTTGCACACGGTAAGATTCGATAACCACACGTCCCATAACCGGAGGTCAGAAGCCAAGTATACAAAAACAAAAAAAAAAAAAAGAAACAAAACGTGTTCGCCTTACTTGGCTGACATGAATCTAGGTAGTATTAACTGGCGGCGATAACTGAGTCCCTTGCTCCTAAGCGCGAGCTGGCGACGGGTTTCCACAGCGCTTCCGCTACGTGCATTGCAGAAAATCAAGATTGTAGTTCTGAGAAGCTAAAGGAGGGGGGGGGGGGGGGGGGGGGGTTCGTTCAGAGCTTTTGCTGTGCACACAGCACTAAAATATGGCACCCAATGAATACTGTCTATACCGGAATTTTTCAGACTACATCTCATGTCAATTCCTGCTGGCGAAATCATCGCCATGTGCTTTTAGTATAGACTAACTCAACTCATTGACGTCACACCATTGCGGTGGCGCTGCTGTTGGTACTGCGCAAGCTCATCTACTCCCGAAGTCGGTCTCTGCGCACGCGCAGTGCCTACCCCTGCTGTGGACAAAGCGGGCTTGTTTGTATACACTGTGTTGGACTGTTGGGGTATAGTTACAAGAGTGGGATTCAGACGAACGGTACATTATAGACTAGTCACACCTTGGGAGTTCAGTGGGCCCAACTCTGAGAAGTACAGCCCCATCTTTGTTAACACCTCTGGCATGGGTCATTACAAAACAAAAATGGCCCGAGAAATTCATGAAGCCTTCCTGATAAAGTCCCACCAGGACAACTTTTGTATCTTTGTCTTTGTCCGGTAAAGAATTCTACTATCTGAAGAACCAATGACGCTGGTAATTGAGGGGAGGTAGGCCACATCTTTGTGTTCTGCCAAGTGTGCCGGTTTCAAAATTTTTTTAAAAAGTATTTCATTTAACTAAAGTATTCAGTTGAAAGTTACACCGCGTCTTGTCCAGTTCTCCCTTCATTTTAATGTGAAAGCATTAACCAACGTTGCCAGAACAACTCAGTTGGGAAACTGCCATAGAGCCTGCTTTGAAAAGTGGCTTCAATCCGGAATCGAGAACCGAACTAATGGGGATCGCAACGCCGCCATTTTTCCCGCTGGGGCCATGCCGAGAACTGCACGTCTGCACGTATCGGTTCAGGTCGAATCGCGCAGGGGCCGGAGGCGCCATCTCGCAGTGCCATTTTACAGTGCCAATATAAATAAAGTTTCATGTTGTGGCATGCCTCTAAAGGGTGACGCTGTTATCGGGTTTAGTGTGGTCTCGGTGGACGCGAGAGGTCCGAGTTTCGAAGGTGAATTTTCCGAGTGTTTTAGTAACGTTGGCATTAACTGTCCCATGGAGCGAAGCCGGCGAATGTCTGTAACCGTCTGTAGCAGCGAAACGGCACTTAAATTGCCATTGGCTAGCACAGATGCTTCGTCACGGAAGTCGGTGGGGCGCTCAAGGTCAAAGCGGACGCGCCTCAGAAATGAAACACAAAGAAAAGCACAGTAACGCAGATGCATCGCCACGGAAGCCGTCGTGAAGCCGGCGGGGTTCGCCGCGCCTGCGCAGTGGGGGAGCGTGATGTCACCACCGGAGTGCCGTGTGTAAAGGGAAGAGTTGGCGCTTTGCTTGTAGAAGTGCCCTGCGTGCAGGAATGCTTTTGCATTTCTGCACTTAAGCAGTCCTAAAATATGCTTTTCGTTTGTGTTTTATGGCGTCTCACCTTCCGGTGTGACGCCATAAAAGTCACACCTTCTGGCAAGGAGGCACAGTAAGGCACAGTAATAGAAAGCAGGTCCGTATTTTTCTCTACGCGCGGAGTTTGTGGTCTTCAGCTCCCTCAGGATGTTGTTGTGTTTTTTGTCGGCATTGGTAAGGGAGCGCCCACTGAGAGAGTCGAAGACATCGAGGACCATCGGTTGGGAGTCGATTTTCGTAAACACCTGCTTTTATTTGAGCTTGAATCAGGACTACGATTAAGCAAACACTAATAAGAAAACAAACGCAGCGAGGAGGGGCTGGTGCAACCGATTTATGTCTCCGATTGTAGTTCTTTCTAAGATCCTGTCATCTGAGGATCCAGACACATATATACTTCTGAGACTTATCCTAGCTCCACGCGATAGAAAACAGCAATATTTTGTTTCCTAACGAACATGGAAAACGGCGAAATGAACTGACATGTACGGTTAGACAGAGTTTTGTGGAAGTTCAAGCTGGGTATGTGAAACAGAAATCTTTTAAGATTGTCGATAGGGACGCAGCCGTTCAACGGGAAATGATATCTAACCACTCTGTCTCCAAATTGTTTTCCTCGTCTATCTTCTGACGCCCCCCCCCCCCCCTTCCCTTCCAAAAAAGGAAAGAAAAAAAAAGGTAGGGGTAATGTGTTCTTATAACCTACATGACGTTGGAAGTTCATTCGGCACTTTACTCAAATATTTGTAACGGATTCAAACTGGGCGACTGGAGATACACTCCGCTACACTCTTTTAATGAAAGCAAGATCGGCGCTTTCTCGCATTTCCCTTAGAATCTATAACTCATTTTAGCACCCAAAATAAGCACTTTACATAACAGGAGCAAGTTTGATGACATCCTAACAATTTTTCGAGAAAAAAAAATCTGTAAAAACTTACGATCGCTTTTTTGTGCTCACTGCCATCACAAGTCTATAATCTAGGAATCAACGCGTGCCTCCTGATCACTACAATGCATGCCGTCCACGAAAAAGCACGAGGTTACTAGTTCTGTTTGTACAAATTCAATAACAATAACTTATCTGCATGGCCCTCCGTAATATAATGTCAATCAATAAAGTGTGCAATTCAACGGAATAGCAATGCCTGTTCGTGAACTGCCGCTAAAGGGTGAATGCTGGTCTTTAAATTTTTGTCTTTCATTTTTTATATGTCGAGCTGAGATTTAGTATATATTTAATTCTCAGTTGCGATTTTAAATATGCAATTAGTTTTCAGATAGCTTTACTAGATCCTGAGTTATCAATACATTTGTAATCTTTTTTAGGTCCTCCTTACCGGTCATTGCGTAAAATTATTCGGAATATATCAGAATGTTTTATAGAATTGCATTCACCAAGACATTTTTTTGTGCGTTGATGCTAATTTAAGCCTCATTGAATGATATTACATTGATAAAAAAAAACATTTGCAATCAAGTTGCAGAAAACGGGAGGCTATACATTTTTAGACTAATTAATTAACGTTTATGCTATCTATGACATATCAAGCAACGAACATAGCATCACTGCACAAAGCATTCCTTTATGAATGCAATACCTTGAAATATTTTATACATTCTGTAGACTTCTATTCCAATGACTCGTTAAGAGGACCTTATTAAAATTACAAATTTCTTGACTGATATTGATTTACGGAGATTAAATACGAGCACTGCCAAAATGTTACGCCAATTGAAAACCGCGATCCCCTACCAAACCAATGTTAAAAATGATACCACCAGCTTCTCAGCGGGAATTCAGCGATTTTTTTGTTTGTTAAGCAACATTGTTCCCTGATGTCATGGGTCGTTTTCAAGGCGGTTCCTCGTTCAGACTGCCACTTCTTTCGTCGTGTTTTTCTGGTGCGTTCTCAGCCATCCCAGCAAGCGATTTCTGCTTGCGATGTTATGCTTTAGCGGCCGTAGTTTGTAAGTGCCCTTCGGTGACCGCGCACGAACATTATTGTATTGACTCGCTTCTCGCTCAAGCAAAGGCGTGGTGCCAAACGTACCGAAGGTGCATTCACTGGCGGCCATCGCTAAGTCCGTTCCTGATCAGCGCGAGCTTACGGTTAGCTTGAACTAGAGCCACTAAATGAGCTACGCTTAGAGTATCGGCACTCTGTTCCCCGATAGTGTGGCGGGCGCCGCCATCTTGGTTCTTGTACACGTATGTTTTACATTTGCAAAGCAAAGCAGTAAAACAGCCGTAAGGCCAACTGATCGGAACTGCTCTTGCGGCTGGGCAGTCCTACGTTCTGCGGTACCGCAATACCAACTTTGCGTCCCTCGATGTCCATAAAGCTAATCACAAGGGTCGCCATGATGCTCCAGTCGGTGGTTTCGGTTTCGCCGTATATCCCCGAAACAAAACTTTTAGGTAGAATATTTACAAAATTACGCAAAACATTAACAAAAATTTACACCGCGTATTTTGGTGCCACTTACTGCACTAAAAACTGTCGTAAGCCTAAAATCGAGAAAAAGCTTCGGAGTTACCCTTTAGGGTCGTGCCCCAGTAAAATTTATTCTTTCGTTTGATCACGCGCAGTCGGCATTACCATCACTGTTACAATACGGAAAAAAAAAGCCCGGTAAATTTTGGGACATCACCGCAAGTATTTTCTCCGCCCGCCGACAGATGGTTGGTTACCTATCAATGAAAAAAAAAAAAAAAAGAACTATTTCTGTCGAGTAAATCAACGAAAGAGCCGGCTGTTTCCTCCGGAGTCAAAACCCGGATCGGTCCTTTCGTTCCCACAGCCCTCCGATCGCGAAGCGTTCTGCGGAACGAATGCGGTCCATATGCCGACGCCCACGGGACCACGTCCATGCTTTGCTGAGAACGTTTATTGGCGTCCTCTGGGGTTGTGACGTCAGTGCAGAGAATCTCTTCATTTCTTCGGGCGATCTATGATCGATTTATTTATTTCGCTCGCAAATTCGCAGCTCCAACGTCGGGCACCGCAGCTTCCCCCGGGCATTTTTTTGGCGCATGAGCGACGTCGCAACTGTAAAATCGTACCATCTGCGTCAGGCTTAACACGAATTTCACAAATGCATTCACACAATAGTAGGTCAAAAGACAGTACTTGCATTAACAGGACCCACGAGATTTAGCTAAGGGCGTGTTCCATGGCGTACCCAGGTTTCTGTCTCTGGAGCGTTTGATTTTATATCTATGCAGAAGTGAAACGATTAGCGTTCATCAGAACATATTGTGCGTGACCTCAACCCTAAGACATTAAACAAATAAGGGGCAATTTATGTGAGAAAAAAATCTAAGGGTAACAATTTACGGGGTGGCATAGAAAGTCGCACATTAACGCGAAAGGTTATAAAAAACTCGAATGCTAGAACAACATTAATATCAATATAACTAAAATAAGCCTGCCGTCTTTACAAAACATGCTAAGCAAATTTATTAGACGGTTTGCCTCCCATGCAGGTGGCTAAACTTGTATTATGATATTTAGCGTACATATATTAGTTGATACGTCTCTCAACTTCGGGAACTTTTTGCACTGATAGCAACGTTTCAGTTGTATATATGTTTTTGGTGCGCCCTAAATGAGTCTCGATCACTGACCTTCCAGCTTTTCAATTATATGCTGAGCCATATAAGTTTGTGACGATAAATCCAGAACGAGGCCTCTCGATTCAAAAAGCAAGCGGCCGTGCACCGGAACAGAACACACGCTGAGGAGAAGAGGACCATTGTGTTTAAGTAATTTTATAATAGGATCTCGTGTGACCAGATTGGAGAAACAAAATGAACGAAATAACAGTAATAAACATTTTAAGTCAGAGATGGCCACAAGCATGCCCTGTTGCTTAAAGACATCTAAAATACAAGATACTTCAAATAATGCGAGCATAAATACCTAACACTGGATCAACTTTTCGATACCTTATTAAAAGAAAATCAATATTTCGCCCATACTACGACTATTTTTAGAGTTGCCACACGCCAGATACAAGGTGCATCTCGGACAAAATTCAAGCTATAGTCGTGAGCGCAGAGTCATCCAAAATTCCAACAAAAAACGCGGAAAAGTAATTTTTTAATTTTGTGTTCATTGATATTCTTTCTTGTACATATTACTACTCCCGTAAATGTCCTACACGCGGCTCAGAAAGCTAATTAATAAATAAATAAATAAATAGAATAAAATAAGTTACAGCAAGCTGACATACCTACCGGCTCGGCCTGTGTCGATTGACGCGCTAACCTTTGCGCAGATGCGACTGGGAGTAAATGCTTGAAATAATCGATTTAAAGGCGATGCCGAAAATCCCACCGGGAACAATTGCCAACTGAGATTTGGGTGGTATTCGCGCAAGGAAAAACTATTTAATGCAGTTCCTCGGAGAGAAACGCAATTATCGTAACCAATTTCGGATAGCAAAATACGATGCACCACTTGGTTTCGAGCGAATAGTGGATTGATTAGGCCACCAGTACAAACTCTACGTTGCGCAGAAAGTTTTCGATGACGCTTCGACTGGAATGCTAAGTATCATAAAAATAAAAAAAGTGTCTAAAACAAGACAAAAAAGAAAGCGCAATGGTGAAGAAAAACCATTTATAATTGTTTTCTGTCGTCACCACAGACCAGCATGCGACCCTGACCTTACGCCATAGACCAGCACCACGGTGGCACCACCGGCGGCCATTGCTTGACACCAGGGCCCCTAATCTGGACACTTGGCGAAAAAGACTGCGAAAAATCTGGCGGTCGTGATTGGCCAACGCCGCACTTGACCTTGGTGCCGGCCAATGAGAGCCGCCGGATTTCTCGCCGTTTTTTGGCCAAGTGTCCAGATTAAGGCCCCAGACATTATATGCCAGCCCCTGCGGAAGGAAATAAAAAAAAAAACTTTTTTAAGCTTGTGTGAGTCTCTTGTAAAGAAACTTTTATGGTATTTCGCAGGAATAGTTAGACATTATTTGTAGTCGTCAGTAGCTACCGAAAAGGTAATTAAATTACACAGCGTGCCAATCTCTGTCGTCTGCTGCCATCGACAAAATTCGTCTGCTCGACTGTTACAAATGATAGTCGTCAAGCTTTAAACAAGCAAAAAAAAAAACAAAAAAAAAAACGTTTCTGCCTAAAATAAGTCGCAGATGAACACGGTTGGTTAAGACAATGTTTTAAGAAAGAGAAGGTATTTTAGCGAGCAAAGATTTGTGATCAGACATCGTCTTGATTTGTAAACGAAAACGATGCTTCAAACCCAATCCGCAACCCTTCGTATGTAATAATATGAAAGTAAACATGGCATCGAAGCAAACCTCTCGGGCTGCTTGCCTGACGGCGGGGCTGGCAGCTCGTGGGGCCTGTGGAGGAAGTGAACGGAGAATAAAAACTATCTCCCCCCCCCCCCCCCCCCCCTAAAACGTTGGTGTAGGAAGTGTTGACATCACAACACAAAACGTTCTCACCAATTTTAAAAAGTTTTGTTGAAGTTTAGTCGTCCAAATGATAGAAATATCGCATTTTCACGTTTTCCCCATTGGGTTCAATGCATTTGCTGGTGTTAAGCAATGGCCGCCGGTGCTGCCCACTCAACCAGGCTTTTAAAAATTACTTAAAAAATGTGCCTAAGATACAGTTACAGTCCCTCATACGAAAATGTACCTAGGTCGTACCTAGGTACTCGCTTAAAAATGTACCTAGGTACAGGTACAGTTGCTTCAAAGATCCTTTTTTTTCTATTTTCCACAAATTTGTCCTAATATATTGGAAGTAAAGCTTTTTATACTAAGGATGCACACAAAACCGAGTTTGATAAATGTGCTTTATTGGTATCAATGCGAGAATGAATGAAAACCGCATTCACATGAGCATTCCAGGACACATTATCTTTTTCATCTAATATCTCTATTTGACTTCAGAATCAGGACTCCCTCTAAGTTTTTATCTGACAGTAAGAGGGAAGAGAAGGCGCCACTTTTCCCAGATGGGGCCTCAACAGAAACTGCGTACATCTTTCAAGTTATCTCCTCCTTGTATAGCTGCCAGAAGAGCTTCAAGCACGCAATGAAGTCGATTTTGGTTTGAGATGAAGAAACCAGGTCATTATTTTCCCTAAACGGAGCTCCGAAGCGGTTCGATAAATTGGTGTCGCTAGAACGGCATCGCTAATTCACCGTTCGCTCAAATGAACACCGCCATTCGCTAAAGTTTCGTTCGATGAAACATCATGAGCAGGGCTTCGTTCGCTAAAACCTCGTTCGATCAAGTCACTGCCTCCCAGGTCGTACCCCACTTTATGTTAATCACGGCAGATGGTAGTGTGTTAATATTTCAAGATTTATAGTTTCTACCATTTTGACGAAGTGAATAGAAAAGTACCGGTAAAAAGTAACTTCAATTAGTTACAAGTTACTGGAAAATGTACCTAAGATACAGATACAATTACCGAGAAATTGAAGTACCTCGCTTTGTACCTCAGCTACAACAAAAGTACCTAGAATCCGATTTTCGGTTACTTGTACCTAGGTACTTTACAACCCTGCCATTCGACCCCAGCTAAACAAGCCTCAATTCGCGATATAGCTTACTACAATCAGGGGCAGAACCAGAACTCCGTTTTTTTTTTGTTTTTTTTTTTTAAGGGGGGGCCGGAAATTTTTAAGGATACTATTCTCCCATTCTTTCTTGTGCACGGGGGGTCCACCCAGGTCAAATTGCCCTCCGAGAAGGGGGAAAAAAGGGGGTCGACTTTGTTAGGGGGAAGGGGGGGGGGGGGCGGCCGCCCCCGTCGCCCCCCCCCCCCCCCCCCTTTTGGATCCGCGGCTGACTACAATAGACATTAGTGGGGCCAGCTCGAGCTTGTTTGTAAACAGCGTGTTGAACTATACATTGTTCGTTCGCGCTAATCGTCCCGTTGCGCCGAGAGAAGCCTCGAGAACTCGACGTCCAAGCACTGTCGTCGGCTATAAAAAGTTACCCTCATTGTTAAAAGAGGAGTTCGTTTGAAGCGTGCTTCATAAAGAAAGCAGCAAGGCAACCAGAGACGTCGTTACCGGGGTGGGGAAAGAGAGATAGCTCCGTGCATACGAGGCTCCTGAAACGTAATCTACGACGAGAGCTTTCTGGCAACGAGGGCAGGGAGAAAAAAGAAAAACTTCGAAGAAAGTGGAAAGTGCAAAGAAAGCTAATGTGTCATTGGAAAGGCGGCGGCGTTCTGCGGCGGCGTCGAGTTCGACAGAGCGAGAGCCTGAGCTTTTCGGCAAACTGGAAAATAACACGGAGCCAGCAGAAGACGCCAATATTCTCCTAGAGGATAAGCCTCAGGCTCTTCGGGCTGCAGGAAGACGATGGGAGGGGAAGGGAAGAGTGGGGAAGGGGGGGGGGGGGCGCAATCTGCAGTAGCAGCAGGTGATGTCTGCGACTCCCTCGCGTTGCCCTGCCTTTGAAGTCTTCCGACAGACACCGTCTGGGGGCTGTGAGAGCAACAGCCAGCGAGAAGAAAAACCTTAAAAATGACGCGGCGGAGTCAGACAAAGACTTTCTCTTATGTGGCAGACGAGTCGGCAGGTAGAAGAGGGATTGAAGACGGTGCCTCGCGGTCAAACGGCACCAGGGGGGGAAGGGAGGGGGGGGGGGGGGCGTTGAATAATGACATCCTAATGGCCAGGGAGGCGCCTCTCCACGAGGCCCCCGTGTTCAGAATCAATAAATTGCGGCCACTGTCTCTAGCAGTTGTGTCTGTCAGTGCTTCGGCAATGCTTCGCTGAAGTTTGCGAGCCATTTTTATTTTGGTTTTGGCTTCAGTCGTCTTTATGAGTTTGTTGGGTCGTGTATCGGACTAAGTTGGGAACGCTTTGTACAAGCGTCCTTCTCTGTGTGTTAATGAGTGTGTTTGTGTGAGTGTGTTTTAAGAAATATTTTTGTGTGTTCTTCCTTTTGGTTTTGTATCTATTTTCTCATTTTCGGTTTGTGACATTACGCTTTTTTAAGTGGAAACAGAATTTTAAAAAAAGATGCTCGCTCCCACGTGGACGCCGTTTTTGATATGTGTTTTTTGAGCTAAGAGAATTCACGTCCAGATCAGGAAGCTAATTAACCAAAATCGGTGAATTACCTTTTTTTATTTATGGCTTTATTGGTCATGTTGAAACTGCAGCATGCACGATAATCATCATTATGGCTCGACAGATATAAAGACATTGCGAAAAGGCAACAGGCTTCAATATTTCCAGCCATCAGTTTTTGGCGTTTTAGTCCCAGGATTTCGAAATTGGACGCAGGGAGGTCGCCGCCAGAAGTCCGTTATATGTATTCGTAATCCTGAACAAAAAACAGAAGAATAGATTCTGTCCGGGCTTCCAAGACGCTACATCACCACTAATTACCTTCCGGACAAGCATATCGGTGGATGAAGTTCTCAGCGAACACATGCGTGGCTTATCCACGTTCGGAACACCCCCAGCACATTTAATTCGCGGCGGTCCACCACAATCTCGCTCAAGAGTTTCGACAACGTAACGCACTTGGCTCCGGTTTTGGTCAAGGTGAGAGCGACAGCTTTCTTGGTTGCTGATTGGACATGACGTCGCGACTTCCTCCTTGGCCCGCGTAATCAACCAATTAGAAATTTTCGGTATGTTCGCGAGTTCACGATCAGGCAATTTTTTTTTTGGTGATGCTGTATCAGAGCTGTGTCATGACTCTTGGAAACTTTGTATCATCCTCCAATGTACTTATCATTCTTATCACCACCCTTTCTGTTTTGCACCCGAAGCATCGGCTGCCTATATTATCACGTCCCTGACAATAAACGTCGTTCACAACCCGGCATGTCTCCGTTCGGACGCGTGGTAGCAGTGGCGACGAGAACGAATCAACGCGGGTAGTGGCGTATTGCCACCCTGGGTAAAGCATGGCGTATCAAGTGCCGCAGTTCGACGATGGGAAAGACAAGTGGGCCTCGTACACCATCCGGATTGAATCGTACTTCGAAGGAAACGAAATCAAGGAGGACGCCAAGAAAAGAGCCCTGCTGGTGTCCGCCCTCGGGTCAAGAACAATTGAAGTACTGAGTGGCCGATGTGCTCCAAGGAAGGTGAGCGAATTAACCTATAAAGAGGTCGTGACAATTCTATAAGATTTCTACGCGCCACCACCAAACGAATTAGCAGAAAGTTTCAAGTTTTATCACCGGACCCAGAAAGAGGGAGAGTCGGCGCAAGAGTTTATCATGCAACTCCGACGCATAGCTGACAAATGTAATTTTGGAAACATGCTAGACCGGATGATTCGAGACAGAATTGTGTGCGGCATTCGAGATACGGATGTTCAGAAGCTGCTGCTGGCACAGCCGAAGCTGACATTGCAAGAAACTAAAAGAATCGTGCGAGCCGCTGAAGCAGCCACGCAAGGCGCGCAAGAAATTAAGCAACCGGAGCCGGCAGAGGAACCAGCCCCAGCCTTGAACGCGCTCACCGAAAAAATGCGAAGATTCAACTTCAGGAAAACAGATAAAGGTTCTCGCGGGCAGGCTAACTTGTGCGGAAGATGCGGGAACGCAGCGCACGGAACAGAAACATGCCGGTTTATGAACATGAAGTGCTTCCAGTGTGGAAAGAAAGGTCATGCAGCCCGAATGTGTCGCACGGAAACCAAGAAACAAGCCAAAGCTTGTGCGATACACGGAAACGAAGCCAGCAGCGATGAGAGCGACATGTCACTGCAGCTGTTGACCTTGAAGTCGTATCTCTCAACAGACGGACAGTTGGTTGCACCTGTGCGCAGGAAATTTTGTTGGGGTGGCGCCGACATCGTCATGGAGGTGGATACAGGTTCGCCGGTCTGCGTAATCTCAAGGGACGTATATGACAGGCACTGCCATGGCTGGCCGAAGATGGAACGTTTGAGACTGAAGTTGTCATGCTACCTGGGGAAGCTGCCGGTGGCTGGTAAGCTTACGCTTGCCATCAAGTATTGTGACCAAGAGGTGACGGCGACACTGACAATCCTAGACTGCGCAGGTCCAAGTTTATGTGGACGCGACTTACAAAAGTTGAACTGTCTTGGAACACCTGTTTTTAAGTTAACGGCGGCAACCGAAACCGCGCAGGACGTCGAGCTGAAAGAACTACTGTCAGAATACGAGGAGTTGTTCAGTGACGGACTGGGTTTGCTCAAAGGCCCGCCAGCGCATCTATATGTGAAAGAAGGAACTGCACCCAAGTTTTTCAAGGCCAGGCCTCTGGCATACGCCATGCGTGACAAAGTGTCTAATGAACTGGACAGACTTGTCAAAAACGGTGTTATCTCTGCGGTTCCTCACGCGGACTGGGTAACACCAATTGTCCCTGTCCTAAAAAAGGATGGGACCATAAGAATTTGCGGCGATTTTAAGTTGACCGTGAACTCAGCCTGCTGCACCGAGCAATATCCACTCCCCGTAATCGACGACCTGTTCGCGGCACTCAGTGGGGGTGACAGGTACAGTACGTTGGACCTTCGAGATGCGTACAATCAAGTGCCACTCGATGACGAATCCAAGAAGTTAACCGTCATCAACACGCACCGTGGTCTCTTCTGTTTCAACCGGCTGCCATTCGGTATTTCTTCCGCACCCGCTATCTTCCAGCGCAAGATGGAGAGCCTGCTGCGAGGAATACACGGCGTACAAGCGTATCTCGATGACGTCATTGTCTCGGAGAGAAGAAAGGAAGACAGGAGCGTGCTCAAGCAGGTGCTGCAGCGTTTCAAGGAGAACGGAGTCAAGCTGCACAGAGGGAAGTGTAACTTCTGGCAGGACGAAGTCTGCTATCTCGGGCACCGCATCAACAAGGACGGCCTACACCCTACGGAAAAGAACCTGGCGGCTATAATGGAAGCAAGGAGCCCGAAGAACGTAAGTGAACTCCGCTCTTTCATAGGACTTTTGACCTACTACAGCAAGTTTCTGCCCAACATGGCTACCCTCTTGGCGCCACTGTACAACCTTCTAGCGAAGAATCAACGCTGGAAATGGGACCAAGCAGAGGAGCATGCTTTCAGAAAGGCCAAGCGGGTGTTATGTACGGCAGATGTTCTTACGCATTTTGACCCGTCCAAAGTTTTACGTCTCGAGTGTGACGCATCGCCTTATGGGGTAGGGGCTGTGTTGTCCCATAGTTTCGGACACGTGGACAGACCAATCGGATTCAGGTCCCGGACGCTATCAAAGGCGGAAAGAAATTATTCGCAACTTGAGCGTGAAGCATTAGCCCTAGTGTTTGGGGTAACCAAATTTAGAGATTATCTGTTGGGGCGGGACTTCACGCTCGTTACCGACCACAAGCCCTTGGTAGGGTTGCTGAGGGAGGACAGACCTACACCTGTCATGGCGGCGGCCAGAATTCAGCGCTGGGCGTTACTGCTAGGGGCATATCAGTACAAGATAGAATACAAGCCGGGCCCCCAGAACCAGAACGCTGATGCACTGAGTCGTTTACCGATAAATGTTCCTGACAAGGAGACGGACGAGCTGCCAGAATATGTGCTTTCAGTTAACCAACTCGGTGATACTATTCTGTCGGCACAACGATTGCGGTCACTAACCTCGGAGGACCCGCTACTGTCCAGGGTGAAAGACTATGTGCTGCACGGATGGGCAAAGCATCTAGAGGAGGACGACCCACAAATGCAACCCTTCTTTCACAGGAAGTTGGAACTCACCGTAGCCCAGGGTTTGCTCTACTGGGGGCACCGGGTCGTCGTGCCACAGACAGCACGTGGAGCGATGCTAAAAATGCTGCACGAGACCCATCAAGGAGCATCGGCGATGAAGGCGGTCGCGCGGACACTTCTTTGGTGGCCAGGGCTCGATGGTGAGATTGAACATCTTTCCCGGAGTTGCAGTGCGTGTATCCAGGCACGGCCGATGCCGCCATTATATGTTCCGGTGAAGTGGCCGGAGACGGGAGAAAAGTGGTCGCGATTACACCTGGATTTCGCGGGACCGGTGTCGGACGCCATGATATTAATTGCAGTGGACTCTCACTCAAAGTGGATAGAGGCGGTGGCCATGAAGAATTCGACTGCCGATTCTACAATAGCAGCGGTGCGCGAAATGTTCAGCCATTTTGGGATACCGAAGACTATCGTGACAGACAACGGGACTCAATTTACGGCAGAATCGTTCTCTCGATTCCTCGCGGGAAATAACGTAGAACATCTACGCACTGCTCCATACCACCCTCAGTCCAACGGGCTAGCAGAAAGAGCAGTCAGGACGATTAAGGATGGTCTAAAAAAGGTCACGCATGGTAACCTTGCTACGCGTTTGGCTAAAATATTATTCGCGTACCGCCGAACTCCTTTGGCTGACGGTTCTTCGCCATCACAACGACTGCTAGGCTACCAGATCAGATCTCGTCTAGACGCCTGCCTGCCGTATCCTGGTGCTTCATTGGTGCCTTTGCAGGAACCCCGTAGCAAGCTGTGGCCCGGAGATTCAGTTTGGGCCCGGAACTTCGGAGAAGGAGAAAGGTGGTTGCCAGGGACGGTAACTACAACGACCGGAGCAAGGATGGTCTCAGTGGACACACCGTCGGGAGAAGTCCGACGTCACATTGACCCGATCCGTTTTCGAGAGCCGCTGGCACTCAAAGTACCAGGGACAGCGGCAAAGACAACGCAAGGCGCTCGACAAGATGCAGTACAAGATACAACACCTGCAGAACCAACCATCAGCACCACCCAGCCGCCAGAGTTGCGAAGGTCAACCAGAGAAAGGAAGCCTGTAGATCGCTATAGCCCCTAGGGGGAAGGAATGCTGTATCAGAGCTGTGTCATGACTCTTGGAAACTTTGTATCATCCTCCAATGTACTTATCATTCTTATCACCACCCTTTCTGTTTTGCACCCGAAGCATCGGCTGCCTATATTATCACGTCCCTGACAATAAACGTCGTTCACAACCCGGCATGTCTCCGTTCGGACGCGTCGTAGCAGGTGAGAACGACTCACTGATATGTTTGTCCTTAGTCTCCTTCCTTCGTCAACGGATGTCAGCTTGTGTACGGCAGCAGAACAAACTTGAGCTTTGCTGAAAAAGCGAAAGTCGTCAATGGCTTCCAAAGTGAAATAGCAGATGATCACATTTTCAGCCTGAGTCCGATCTCGCTACGGTGTGACGCTCGGTTCGTAGCAGACGATCAACATTTGTCTCGGTCTATTGGCAGACGATGCACGTTGGTTTCTTATTTGATTTCTTCGGCGAATGACACTTCGCAGCAGACGAACCACACTGTTCGCTCGGTTTATCAGGCGACTCCGTCTACGAACGCTATATTATAGCTCAATCTGCAGACGTAAACGCGCATCTCACTCTCCTTCCCGCAGTGACCAGACATCAGACCCCTGGCCCCCGGCGCGTTCAACGCGCGATATTTAGCGCTCCGGCCGACGTTCTTTTTGACTTGCTGATAGGGCCGCACACTGCATACTATACAGTGGAGCTCACCATTACAAATATTATTTGGGTGGTGACCTTTTGTCTATTGTTGATTCGTTCCCGTTCAGTCATTGGTAATGAGCAGCAGAGATAGCGGTTACTGCTGACCTCTTGATATTTTTTGCGTATTTAAGAGCACAAGGAAAGGTACAGAGAGTACGGAAATGAGAAGAAAAGAGCATTGGTGAATCCTGAGGAATTGCGTTAGCATGATTATTGGGAAACTCCACACACGGGGGCTCCTACCGTTTCGTCAAAACTTGTTTTGTGAAATTGCGTTTCGTGGACAACTTTTCATGGAGAAATGTTTCTTCGACATGAACGTTTCATCGACACTAGTTATGCAAATTTCACGCAGGACATATCGCCGCGCGTCTATCACTGAGGTGCATGTTAACCCATCCGGCCGCCCCGTTTACGCTGCTTCGCGGCGACAGTCTCCGGCGGCTCATTACAAAAACGTTAATCCACCTGACACACCCGTACACGCCGCTGCGCGGAAATAGTCTGATGCATCTTATTAGAGAAAAAAGCTAATCTGAACTGTCGATGATACGATTTCTCGATGAAACATCGCGTGTCGATAAAACGCCGTTCGATGAACTGATTGCCACCGCCACAAACGTCCCATTTTAACGCTAACGCTGACCTCTTCACTTTTTTGTGTTATAGCTTTCTTTTTTGCCTTTCTCTTTTACTTCCTCTATTTTTCGCTGCCTCTTTTTTTGCCTCTTTGGATTTGTTACGGGGTTGGTCAAAGCGTTTCCCAAAGCGGGACGCTACATGTAACAAGGACTACGAAGGCACATGAAAGAAGAAGTATGGGCCGGTCATCCTGTTCCATCTTCTCCTGAATCGGCTTCTTAAATTATCCATGAGCCGGGAGGGTCATGCTGCACGCTGGAGTTGCAGCCAGGCTGTCAGACTCTACTCCTCCTAAGCATACTCCTCGCTAAGCTTAGGCGGCCCCTTACGGCCGCTGGAGATCCGTGTTTCAACGGGGGCTCTCACGGAGGTGTTTGGGGTGCAATGCAAGCGAGCACTGACATTATTTTCATGATGTGCCGAGATGCATCGCCGAAACCATGCTACACCTCTCCACTACCGAAGAAGTCCTATAATACAACGGCCGCAGTGTTGCATGTGGGGACGTTTTGGAAGTAGTCTTTTCTGGACGTAAAACAGCACCTCAGGCAAAAGAAAAGAAAGGTTCAGTTTGAAGGAGGAGCGGCGCTTCACTCCCCCCAGGTTGCAAACTTCTTTCCGTATGACTTGAGTATGAGACTTGACTGCGCAAGAAAATAAGCCAGACTCCGCAGTAGGCGTCTGGTGTATCCGCAGTAAGTGAGAAATTTTGCCAGCGCATTACCACTGCTAGCCTGGGGTCCTGAGCCTGCATCACGCGGTAGCGGTATCCTCACGAAATCCATAGATTTCTTTGTAGAGCAAGGATTGTGGAAGTTATATGACACAGATTTTGGGAAATTAGCGCGAGCGTGCTTCAATAATAACGGACGATTTTTTTTTTCTAGAAGAATAAGTTGCGCAACATTTTCGTGGCATGTTTCCCGCTGTCATCATGTCGGCCTCACAGAGAATGTGTTTCTTCATAGAAAAAGGCATCAATATAACCGCCCGGTCCTTTTTAGTGGTTGGTATTGAAATCTGAAAGTTAGCGAACACGTTGCTAAAACGTGCGGAGCAAAGATTCCTGGTTATTGAGCAAACCAAGGCGAAGGACACATGTTGAACCGATTTAAAACAAACTTGTCGTCTACGAGGCGATAAGGTGACTCCCGAGTAAAACTAGGAAGGCCAGAAAACGTAAGTGCAAAAATCCGCTAATAAAACTTTATATATATATATATATATATATATATATATATATATATATATATATATATATATATATATATATATATATATATATATATATATATATATATATAGACAACACGGGCACTTCACACCATCGTACGTGGTCTCCGAGTAGTTGTGAACCGTACTTAATCCAATGAATCAAAGAGTCAAAGTTTTCAGGAACCCGCCGAAAGCCAAAAAACGGCGGAGCCAGGATTTGAACTCTGGGCCTCCCATTTCAAATCCTGGCTCCGTCGTTTTTTGGCTTTCGGCGGGTTCCTGAAAACTTTAATTCTTTGATTCATTGCATTAAGTACGGTTCATTCATCTGCACATATTCGTTTATATCCTCCTCGGAGACCACGTACGATGGTGTGAAGTGCCACGTTCAATAACGTGGCTCTTGATTCTCGCAGATGATGATGATACCGTGTCTCTAAAGCTCATAAACAAAGAATACTACTACATGTACACGGGGCAAGACAAACAGTGGGAGGATTTCTGGAGCACAAACGAGCACGTACCACGTGACACTAAGCGTCGTACCGCGTTCCACGGGGCGGCGTGTGTTTCCAGAACACCTCCGATTGAATACATTTCGTTTCTTGTGCATTAATAAGACAGGTAGGAAACGCTAGGAAGCCAAGGTGGAGTGGTGTAGAGGTTAGCACACCCGACCGGACATTGGGAGGCCCAGAGTTCAAATCCTGGCTCCGCCGTTCTTTGGCTTTCGGCGGGTTCCTGAAAACTTTGATTCTTTAATTCATTGGATTAAGTACGGTACATTGATCTGCACATATGCGTTATATATATATATATATATATATATATATATATATATATATATATATATATATATATATATAGACCGTTCCATTAGGGTCATAGCAGAGAGGGTAAAAGAGAAAAAAATGCACTCCCCCTCTCACCCCGCATAACGTCCGCCCCGCCGAGTGGGCTGTAGGTAGCGTCCGGCTGGCGTGCAAACTCTTTAAAATCGCGTCATTTTGGAACTTCCAAGCGCGGATGCGCAGATTTTGGTATGCCAGTTGTCGTGTAATATTATGCTAGATAAAAGGACTCACGGGGTCCAATTGCGATGTTACCCGCGTGCAAATAAAAAAAAAATTATTGGGAAAACTGTGTCTGATTGGCCGGTCTCTTTGGCGAGAAGTAAATCCGGTGGCTGTACCTTTTTTACTATACACAAGTTCGTACTGGTGTAGGCCTTTAGCGACCGTGAGTGGAAGTCTGAAATAATAAATAAAACGTGCTCTCCTGCCACAATACAAGCAGTAGTTGAGGGTAGTACTGCCGGCTGACTCAACTGCTATTTAAGTAACGGAAAGAAGATATGCTAGTTGATCACTTAGCAAAATAGAACGACAGAGAGCTGTAGGCTGATTTTGGAGTAGCCACAACTATTCTAAGAACGCGAACCACTTCACAACGGCAGCCACGAGCGAGAGCTCGATGTTCCGTAGAGCCAGTAGAGCCCGCCGATACAGCCCAAAGATGGAGAACGGCAACCTCCCGGTTTGTCGTCTGCTAGCGGAGTCGCGCGCGTGCCCTCTCTCTCGTTTTACCCCGCCGAACCCGCTGAACTTCCCGGATGTGTGGAGAGGGCGCTGCGGTCGCACAAAATGGTGCCGCCCAGAGAGCGCTAAATGAAATCATGAGATGTCTATTGGAGGCCGTACATCTCAAGATGTACGGCCTCAATGGGCGTTCGTTGCCTTCCACCGTGCTTTGGCTGGGCATGCACGCTCGAAATTCACGAGACGTCGAAACGATGCTGGAAAGGGAAAACTACGGGACTTCCCTGCCGTTATCATCTCAATGAATGTAAATAAGATTTTTCTCCTTTTATGACGAAAGATGCGTAGAACACGGAGGAGGTACCACCTGTCCGATAGGATATCATATCGGACACGGCGCGTTCCTATGCGAATGAGTTATAATTTTAGAATTGTCGATTTTCGATGTTTCGCTATGGGCTGTCACGCGATATGTGCGAGGGCTTGTTAGAACAGTGGCCCTGTCCTATACTATACTGCAGCAGTGGACTCATCTGCTCCTACCAGGAGCTCATGAGAGACTATTTGGAAAAAGCTACATTTTAATCGATGGCATTCTCAGCAATTCCCAGAAATGTGCGGATACATGCAACGTGGGTGTGGTTCGATATGCCTGCAATCGCATCTGCTTGCCTGCATGAATAGACGCATGAAAGCGCCCAGTGTGCTTATTCAAAACAATGTAGTGGTGCGTGCTGATAGATGTGAAAGGCGCTCTTGCTATAGCGGCCCAAGCCGATACATAAGCCGCTTACACTATATAGTCGGTCTTAATTTCCCTTTGAAGTAAAACTAAATGTAGAGCTCGAGGGCGACTAAGATTTATACGCACTTCTTTACGCATTTATGCGAGAGATCTGGACAGGTACGGCGACAAACGTTGCATCAGGATCCACAGCAGAGTAATCGACAAAATAAAATTTGCTGGCGTGATCATGATCTCCCATTGACTCAAAGACACTCTCCTAAACATAATATTCCCCAAAAACCCGCAAAAAAAAAAAAAAAAAAAGATTTTAGATTGGTGGAGCAAATCTCCTTAACCAACGACGTGGCAAAAAAAAAAAAAAATAAATAAAACAATTTAAGGACCGAACGAGCGGGTTTGTAGGATTGAACTTGAGGAAGGAAACGAGAAGGACGGACCACCACAAACTTCCAACTAGCAACAACATTTATTGACAGCAAGAGTTTGCAAACTCTTGGTGCCAATAAATTTTGTTGCTAGTTGGAAGTTTGCGATCGTCCGTCCATCTCGTTTTCTTCCTCAAGTTTAAAAAACGATTGGCTACAACTTCTAATCGCTATCTTAATATCGACGACATTGAAAATCTTGCAAAACGTGACACCAGAGATGCTCAATTTCATTCTCCACACGGCTGCAAGCAGGGCGTTTCGGCGCTCCTTTTTTCCCCGCTAGCGTCCGAAGCACTATATTTATAAAAGAGTTAAAATGCCTCATCACTCAACATCGGGGTGGAGAATCAAAGGCAAAATGATCTTTTACCAGACCAGTTCCGCGCAAATATTTCTAATACACTTTTTATTTGCCATTTTGTTTTTTTTTTTAGTCATTTCATGCTTCCTCTATATGGACCGTTCCATTAGGGTCATAGCAGAGAGTGTAAAAAGAGAAAAAAATGCTCTCTTCCTCTCACCCGCGCGTCGTGTGCTCCGCCGAGTGGGCTGTACCTAGCATCCGACTGGCGTACAAACTCAGTTTAAAATCACGCCATTTCGGAAATTTCAAGCGCAGACGCGCAGATTTTGGTATGCCAGTTATCGTGTAATACAATGCTAGATAAAAAAGACTAACGGGGTCCAATTGCGCTGTTACCTGCGTGGAAATAAAATAAAAAATAGGGAAAACTGTGTCACATTGGCCGGTCTCTCCGGTGAAAAGTAAATCCGGTTGCTGTACCTTTTTTACTATACAAAGTTTGCACTGGTGTAGACTTTTAGCGACCACGAGTGGAAGTCTGAAATAATAAATAAAAACATGCTCCCCTGCCGCAATACACGCAGTAGTTGAGGGTAGTACTGCCGGCTGACTCAACTGCTATTTAAGTAACGGAAAAAAGATATGCTAGTTGATCATTTACCGAAACAGAACAACAGAGAGCTCTAGGCTGATTTTGGAGTAGCAATAACTATTCTAAGAACGCGAACCACTTCACAACGACAGCCACGAGCGAGAGTTCGATGTTCCGTACAGCCCGCCGGTACAGCCCAGAGCCGTATATGTATTATGTAGAGAGTTTGGTCAATGGGAGGCGCGGGCAGAGCCAGGGCGTGTGGCAGACTCGAAAAGATGGCTTCGCATGCTCTCTTGACCAACCAGAAGCCTAAAAGAATCCCCTAGCGGTGGTAGCCAGAAACAGTTCTGATCAAAGGTCTATCTTCGTAAATGGTTTTAATAAGTGAGTAAGAGTGAAGTGTAGTAACTCTTTGTGGTTGAAAATAGAGTGCACGTGTTGTTTTGATCATGATCATGCAGAAAGATGTAAAAAACGAATGCGCCACTCTACTCTGTTTTGCTCGGACAGTGTGTGACCGCTCGGACGGCAGATTCCCGGCCCTCGGCGCTTGACGTACGGATTATGTCGATCGTTCCGCTAGTCGCACTCTTCCACCATTATTTTCGATGAGCGTGATTGAAACATCACGTGCACCATATTTTCAGTCATCAAGAGTTACTCCAATGCAGTTATCAGGTTTGTTTCTCGCGATCACCGCCAGGGTATTATTTCCGGCTTCTGGTTGGTCACATTCGAATTTCTGAAGACGCCCTGGAACACGCCCAGCCCGCTTTCGGCCAATGGCGTCTCCTCATTTGTCTCCTATACTTCCCAACGAATGGCCAAACTCTCTACATTTACGGCTCTGGTACAGCCCAAAGATGGAGAAGGGCAACCTCCCGGTTTGTCTTCTGCTAGCGGAGTCGGGCGCGTGCCCTCTCTCTCGTTTTACTCCACCGAACTCGATGAATTTCCCGGATGTGTGGAGAGGGCGCTGCTGTCAAACAAAATGGTGCCGCCCAGAAAGCGCTAAATGGAATGGTCTATAATCTTGCACTGAAATAGAAAAAAAAAAATCAAGCAAGCAAGAGGCTGCACACGAGCAAAGAGCATCTCTCTTTTGAACAAATTGGATCATCAAGCTTTTTTTTTTCTTCTTCCACTTTGTTCGTCAGCTACGTAATGTTCTATTGCAAGCAAATAAAACGTGAAATAAAAAGAAAACTAAAAAAATATATATAAAAACTAAGCTAGTATTACAAGAAAATCAGAGTGGGAAAAAAAAGCTAGCTAAGAAAACCAAGCCGTTTTGTACTAGTATGGATGGGATTACATCAATAAAAAATAGTTAATTAAACTGTACTCTAAATCTACACTACTTCTTCCTCTTTCACCGTCATCTATGATCGGATGCATTGATCAATTACTCTGCCATGTTTACAAGTACATCTTGTAATAAAAAGTCAATATTTTCTAGCTACAGTGATTTAAACCACATTAATCTGATTTAAATAAAATATATCAAATTTACTTCACTAAAAAGATCATGTTTTTTATACTCTGCCTAACATATATTTTGCACATTGAAATGTTTAAATAATTTATCAGAGCTTAATATTTGCCGTTATGATTTATTTAAACGTTCCACTACATGTTTCGCATGTTGGGTTTTGCACCAACCAATAGCAGATCTTGGACATATCTGGAAATAAATTGCAGATATGTTCAAGCTCCGTGATTTATTTTACCAATATATTTGTTGGGAGTTTCCGCCTCATTATCTTGCCTTTATCAGCCTTGGGAAGAAAGTCGCCAAAAATGACTCCACCGTACAGATGCTTGTACACTGCTGTCTGACCTGTGGGGAAAAAAAGCAACAAACCTGTGTTACCCAAGAGTGACCGGGATTAATAGGAACAGAAATGCGCTTGCTGCCGGGCTAACGATCTCCAGAAACCCCATACCTTAAAGAGCACATCTTACAAAACATAGAATGGGGATGAACAACTCAGTAAGCGCAGACGAAGAAAAGACAACCATGACAGGGACAATCCACAAAACCTTTGTCTGGACGAGGTTTTGCCTTGTCTTCGTCGCAGCTGCTCATCCTATCGTGCACACTGATCGACACTGTTAGCACGAACACGACAGCGACACTTCTTTGAACTTTATTTTTTTTTTTAAATATTGACGGCCAAAAAATTGTACCACTCCAATTAGTGCCCCAAGTGAGCACTTTTCACTACACTAGTGGTTTAAAAGACAGTCCTTGAAGTTTATAAAAAAAAAATACTCGAGATCGTTTGTTCGCTTTAATAACAGTGTCGCGCAGTGTACAACTACGAACCCACGAGCACAAACCAAGAAGCATTATGTTGGGGAGCGAATGACGCTGCACGCGCTGCGGTTCACGCGGCTGACCGAAGTTGTTTTGTTTTCTTCTATTACTTTAAACGGCCGATCTGTCAAGATCGGCCGCGCCGAAAAATAAGGCAAACGGCGACGACGACGAATAAACATCAGTCTTGTGACAACCAGGTAGGCCGACATGACTCCTTCATTTTGACTTCCGAATTTACTTCATTGGCGACGAGGCTGAACCCAATGTCTGAAACCGGTCAACCCACCTCGACCAAGCACACCATGGGCTTCTCTGTTCCCCAGTTCAACGAGGCATCAGATAAGTGGACCACCTATTTGACACGCTTGGAAGCGTTCTTCGAGGGGAATGCAGTGACCGACGCGGTGCAGAAACGAGCGTTGCTCGTGTCCGCCTTAAGTTCGAAGACAATCGAAATCTTGCAAGCGTCCACTTCGTCGACAGCGGTCAATTCGCTTACATATACCGAAGTCGTGGAGCGCTTAGGAACGTACTACGCACCGAAACCGAACGAAATCGCTGAGAGCTTCAAGTTTTTTAAAAGAGATCAGAAGCCAGACGAGTCCCTCCCGGAATATTTCGTCGCGATTCGCCGTCTAGCCGAGACCTGCAACTTCGGGGACATTCGCGAACGCCTTCTCCGTGATCGCATCGTCTGCGGAATCACCAACGAAGATGTAAGGAGGTTGCTGCTCACGAAAAGAGACTTAACGCTACAAGTGGCCGAGGACATAGTGCTCGCCGCGGAATCCGCTACCGTAAACATCGCAGCCATGAAGCCGACGCCGGAGTCCGATATCAACGCGGTTACGCAAGGCCCACATCGCCGATCGCCACTTCCTCAAAGCTCCCGGAGGCGTACGACGCTAGCCTGCTCACGCTGCGGAAGCTCCACGCACGACGCGGAATCGTGCAAATTTAAGAGAGCCTCGTGTCATCACTGTGGTCGGATTGGGCACATTGCCAGGTGCTGCCGAGACCTTACTACTCCCAGAAAAGGGGGCCGTGGATTCAAAGCCAACCACGAACCTGGAATGAACGCCGTCGAATGCAGCGACAGCTTATCAGGCGAGGAAGGAAGCTTGTTTACGCTCCAATGTTCTCACGCTAGCTCAGACAATTTGGTTGGTTTAGTAGAACCAGTAATGGCGAAAGTTTGTTTGGGCCGGCGTGCCCCTCAAGATGCTCGTGGACACAGGGTCTCCCGTGAGCGCAATTCCACAAGACGTCTACCACAAGTACCAAAACTCGTGGCCGAAACTTCAGAAAACGTCTGTTCGTTTGTCGTGTTTTCTTTGAACATTGCCCGTGTTAGGCGAGCTGAACATGCGCGTGAAGTGCCAGGACAAGACTACAGGATGTAGTCTTATCGTGCTCGGCTGTTCAGGTCCTTCTTTGTGTGGCCGGGACCTGATTATTGACATGAATGCTCGAGGAGTTCCTGTCTTCAGTCTTTCAGGCGCCAGGACGTCTACTTCCACTCCTGCCGCCGGATTCACATCAATGGACGATCGGAACCTTCAAAAGCTACTCGAGGAGTTCGCGGATTTGTTCGAGCCTGGATTCGGAACCGTGGAAGGCCCGCCGGTGAGTCTGCTCGTGAGTCTGCGCGAACCTGGGCTGCGCGCAGCCCAGGTTCGCGAGAGCAAGGCCTGTACCTTACGCGCTACGCGATAAGGTATCCAATGAGTTGGATCGCTTAGTGGCCGAGGGCGTGTTATCTGCCGTGCCCTATTCTGCTTGGGCTGCCCCGATAGTGTCGGTGGTTAAAAAGGGTGGTGACATCAGAATCTGTGGGGATTTCAAACTCACGGTAAATGCGGCATGCCATTACCGAACACTACCCATTGCCTGTTATCGAAGACATATTTGCATCTCTTTGTGGTGGTGAGGTCTTAAGCACGTTGGTCTTGAAAAACGCGTATCACCAGCTTTGCCTTGACGAAGACGCGAGACAGTTGGCCGTGATCAACACGCACAAGGGGTTGTTTTGCTACAATAGATTGCCGTTCGGCATCGCATCCGCACCGGCCGTCTTCCAGCGCAGAATCGAGTCCATTTTGAAAGATCTCCATGGAGTACAAGTTTACCTGGACGACGTTCTGGTAGCCGAGAAACATAGCGAATCAACGCTGCGGCAAGTGCTACAAAGGCTGCGGGAGCACGGGGTCAGGTTGAACAGGGACAAATGTAAATTCCGTCAGAAAGAGGTCAATTACCTGGGTCACAAAATAGATGCCGCAGGTCTTCATCTGAAGCAAGAGAACATGGAAGCAATCATGCAAGCCCCTAGACCGCAGAACGTTTCGGAGCTGAGGTCATACCTCGGTCTCATAACGTATTACAGCAAGTTCCTGCCGAACATGTCGACCCTGTTAGCTCCGCTTTATGCACTGCTAGTGAAAGGCCAAAAGTGGCAGTGGCCTAGCGCCGCCTACAAGGCTTTCGAAGGTAGCAAAGCAGCTTTGAAAAACGCAAATTTTCTGGCTCACTTTGACCCCAGCAAGCCTCTAATACCCTTGTTACACGGGCACACTTAACTGCAGTTACGCTAAACCCCAATTAGCCCAAAATACTTGCCGACAACATTCTGCGGCGATGCAGTCAAAGCTATGGGCGAACGTGCGCTTGAATATCTTGAGCACCCATCAAAGCAGTGCACGCGCTCTCTTCACTTCTTTTGAAATAGCTGTCCGAGGGTATAGTGCGACATCTGTGCTGCCACGTAACCGCAGTTAAAGCTGAGTTAACCGCGGTTAAGTGTGCCCGTATAATACCCCTGTAATACCCCTGTTACACGGGCACACTTAACCGCGGTTAACTCAGCTTTAACTGCGGTTACGTGTCAGCACCGATGCCGCACTATACCCTCGGACAGCTATTTCAAAAGGAGTGAAGAGAGCGCGTGCACTGATTTGATGGGTGCTCAAGATGCTCAAGCGCACGTTCGCCCATAGCTCTGACTGCATCGCCGTAGAATGTTGTCGGCAAGTATTGTGCGCTAATTGTGGTTTAGCGTAACTGCAGTTAAGTGTGCCCGTGTAACAAGGGTATTACACGGGCACACTTAACCACGGTTAACTCAGCTTAACTGCTGTTGCGCGGCACCACAGATACCGCACTATACTCTCTGACAGCTATTTCAGAAGAAGTGAAGAGCGCGCGCGCACTGCTTCGATAGATGCTCAGGATGCTCAAGCGCACGTGCGCCCATAGCTTTGACTGCATAGCCGCAGAATGTTGTCCGCAAGTATTGTGCGCTATCTGTGGCTTAGCGTAACTGCAGTTAAATGTGCCCGTGTAACAAGGGTATAACAGGGGTATTAGGGTGGAGTGTGACGCCTCGCCTTATGGCATTGGGGCGGATCGACCGATAGGCTTTCGTTCACGTACGCTATCCGTAGCCGAGCGGAATCACTCTCATCTCGAAAGGGAGGCGTTAGCTCTGGTTTTTGGAGTAATGAAGTTCCGGCAGTACTTGCTGGGCCGCCATTGCACGTTGGTCACCGATCACAAGCCGTTGATTGGCCTTGTTCGTCCGGATCGGCCAATCCCATCGATGGCCGCCGCTCGCATACAGCGTTGGTCATTGTTACTGCGGGCTTATTCATTCTCTAATTCATTCGATCTGGTGTACCGAAAAGGAACTGAGAACCTGAATGCAGATGCTCTCAGCCGGCTGCCGTGCTCAAGGGATGGTGAATCATCAACCGAGGAGCTGTCGGAGTACTTCCTGCTGATGGAGCAGCTCGATGAAAACTTCGTTCCAACGGCAGACCTGCAGCGGCTGAAGACAATGACTTAAGACAGGCCCAAAAGTGGGTTCAAAGTGGGTCCTGGCCTCAGAAGAATCGTAACGGGAAAATGACCCTAAAGCCATTCCTGCATGGAAAGGCGCAGCGAACTAACCACCTCGGCACGGCTTGGTGTATTGGGGATCTCGAGTCGTAATACCGCAGAGGGCTCGGAAGACTGTACTTGCTCTCCTGCATGAAAGCCACCGCGCCGCATCGGCCATGAAGGCGTTAGCTCGGTCCATTATATGGTACCCCGGAATTGACCAAGATCTGGAGCGTATGGTCAGTCAGTGCTCGAAATGTGCCCAAGTTTCTTTAGCCCCACCGGCCAGAGATCCTTTGCCATGGCCGGAGACAAACGAGAAATGGTCGAGAGTGCACGTGGACTTCGCCGGCCCAATAGACGGGTTCATGTTGTTCGTTCTCGTTGACTCTCATAGCAAGTGGATTGAAGCAGTTCCACTCAAGTGCACGTCAGGGGAAGCAACCACGTCCGCGTTACGCTCTATCTTCAGCCGATTTGGAATACCACGGACTGTGGTCTCCGATAATGAGCCCCAGTTCGTAAGCGACGAGTTCCAACGATTTTGCGAGCGGAACAATAGAGAGTTTTAGAATAACGTGCGCAATTTTAGCGCACGCTAGCGCTAAATTTAGCGCTTGTATTAGCGTACCCGACGCGAGAGAGTTTTAGAATAGTGTTTCTCCGTCGCGACGCAAAAGCCCAAGCATCTCGCGCCTGCGACGCCACCAAGACACAGTCACAATTTTTATTTCACCCACGAAATGCTGTAACTTAAGAAAAAAAAAAGATTTTTGGTCCAGAGTATTGTTTTAGATTTGTTTAAACGTGATAATGCGACGCGAGCGGTTGACCGGTCGTGTCCGCTTGCGTCGCCTCGGCAAGAGAGGTCTCGTGTACTGACCTTCGCACATCGTACCTTCGCCGAGAATTGTTCGCGCGTCACAAGCACCAAGCTGTCGGTGATCGTTGGTAAACCGAGTACAATGCCGTCCCGTATTGAAAATCGCAGCCGCGAGGATGCCGCCGACGTCGCACTCACGACGTCGCCAAAGCAGCCGCTGACATAATCCTGGAAGCCGCCATTTTTTTTCAACTCTGCTCGTCTTGGCTTTAGCCAACTTGTCATCACGAATCCTCCTTGAAGAAGCGCAAAGAATCTTTGCGTACGCACGCTATTTCTGAGAAATAGCGCACGCTAAAATTGCGCACGCAAAGCGCAAAATCTGGTTTGCGTTCGGAGCATGCGCAATTTTAGCGTGCGCTATTTCTCAGAATTAGCGTGCGTACGCAAGAGTCTTTGCGCTTCTCCAATGAGGATTCGTGATAAAAAGTTGGCTAAAGCCAAGACGAGCACAGTTAAAAAAAAATGGCGGCTTCCAGGATTATATTGGCGGCTGCTTTGGCGGCGTCGTGAGTGAGACGTCGGCGCCATCCTTGCGACTGCAATTTTCAATACAGGACGACATTGTACTCGGTTTGGCAGTGATCACCGGCAACTTGATGCTTGCGACGCGCGAACATTTCACGGCGAAGGAACGATGTGCGAAGGTCAGTAAACAATACCTCTCTTGCCGAGGCGACGCAAGCGGACACGACCGGTCAACCGCTCGCGTCGCGTTCTCATGTTTAAACAAATTAAAATGCTACTCTAGATAAAAAAAAAACTCGTTTTTTTTTTCTAAAGTTGCAGCATTTCGTGTGTGAAATAAAATTTTTTTTTACTGTATCTTGGTGGCGTCGCAAGCGCGAGATGCTTGGGCTTTTGAGTCGCGGCGGAGAAACGCTATTCTAAAACTCTCTTGCGTCGCGTGCGCTAACACAAGCGCTAAATTTAGCGCTAGCGTGCGCTAAAATTGCGTACGTTATTCTAAAACTCCTAATATCCGACACATTTTCTCGCCTCCCTATTTGCCCCAATCAAACGGACTCGCGGAGCGAGCCGTCCGCACTGTAAAAGAAAGGCTCCAACGCCTGAGCAGGGGCAGTATGGTGACACGACTAGCGCGCTTTCTGCATGAGTATCGTCGCACACCCGGCAAAGACGGTTGTTCACTATCTCAGCGTTTACTCGGCTACGATATACGTTCACGTCTGGACGCCGCCTTGCCTCCATTACTCACTCCTTGTGGTCAATCGGAAGCTAGTCCCTTTTGCCCAGGTCAGCCAGTGTGGTTCCGAAACTACGGTCCTGGCGACAAGTGGAGCCCCGGAATCGTAAAGGCAACAACTGGTTCCCGCCTGGTACAAGTTCAGTCCCGAGGCGATGGCAAGGACCACCGGCGCCACGCCGACCAGCTTCGTCGTCGTGATCCCGGTGACGCAGCTACTGAGCCTCCCGCGCCAGCACCCGCTTCCGAGACTGTCCCACCTGAGGCGGCTTCCGCGGAAGATCCCGCTCCCGAGACCGTCCCACCTGAGGCGGTACTGTGACGGAGTGTATTACCGACTCATTCGGTGCTGTGCGTGCGGGCACGTGTGTGTGGGTGGGTGTCCAATTGGTGGCGTTCGCGCCAGATTACGAAGAATTCTCGCCTCGCGGCTATGGGAAGAAAAGAGGACAAAGAGGAAGGACAGCAAAAAAGGGCGGTTAGCCATCGCAAGCCTTCGGACGGAGAACGTTGTAGCAGTTGTCTGTGTCGCGAACTCAAGCCGAGTTTAGATAAAGTTATATGTGCCGGAGCTAGCGCTGGGTACTGTCTCTCCTCAACGTCGGGCCCCGACGGCGGTGTGTGTGCAGCTCCTAACCAGAGTCTTCACAGTTACAACATCCTTGGCTCCAGCTCCCGTGTCTCAAACTCCGCGACGATCAACGCGAAGTCGTCGCTCGCCATCACGTCTCTTCTACAAGGGGAAAGGAGTGTTGGGGAGCGAATGACGCTGCACGCGCTGCGGTTTACGCGGCTGACCGAAGTTGTTTTGTTTTCTTCTTTTACTTTAAACGACTGATCTATCAAGATCGGCTGCGCCGAAAAAAGGCAAACGACAACGACGACGAATAAACGTCAGTCTTGTGACAACCAGCTAGGCTGACATGGCTCCTACATTTTGACTTCCGAATTTACTTCACATTATACTTAGAGATAGACGTTTGTTAATGAACGTGACGGTAAGCCCCAAAATAGGAAACAAAAAAGTGTCCGAAAAAAGAAAAAAAGAAACATGCCATTCATAAGATGTTTTCTGTCTCCTTTTTTTTTTTTTTTTTTGTCTCTTATTGACTTTTTGTTTCTACCCTAATCTTCACCAGGCTCGTAGCTGGGATTTTTCCCATATCCGTAGCCGTTTCCTTCCGTTCTCTTCTCATTGCGTGCATGTGGCCGGCTATGAAATTACAATCTTCAGTCATGGGCGAGGATGATTGCAGCTTCCGAAAATTAAAAGGAAACAACTAAACGAACATTGAACATATAGTAAAAACACTCAGAGATTGCGGAAATAGGAAGGACGGACAGCACAGATGTCGCAACTACCGCCAGCTCGTTTTCGTCCTAACCTTCTGTTCATAAACCAACCCTATTCAATATGTCTGCCCTCCACCTGTAGTCGAATATTTTTTCTACATCACAAGCATATTTCTGATAACATTCAAGAGACAGAGGAGCCTAAAAGCCCACAAATCAATAGTCTAAAGAGCTCAATAATGTGATACTACTCGCTGTTAGTTCAACGCCTCCTAGGTCACAAGGCCTTAGCGGTGCTGGATTCTACCACCTGTCATAGGTCATCGTAAGGCAGACTGGAAAACGTGCTGCATTAGCATTCAGCTGGAGCACGTGTTCTCACCAGCTGAACACGAGTTCTAAGCCAGTGCTAACATAGCACTGTCCACTTTGTACCAGTGTTGTACACGTTCCTCGTTCCTTCTAAATTTTGGAACGCGTTCCCGTTACAAGTTCCATCTGCGAGGAAAGAACTCGTTCCCGTTACAATTTAAAAAATGGAACGTTTAGTTACATGTACGTTACATTTGTATTTTTCTATTTACGATATTGGATTAGATCAAGCAAAGTTTTTTTTTTTTTTTGTATCTATCCCATTAAATGGGAACATACGAATTTATATGTCGTGATGGAAGGGCACCAGGAGAAGAAAACAAGAGGAACCAAGGTTTTATTTGTTGATATATTAAAGTTTCAAAATCTCAGCTTTTAACCAGATTCATGTTTGTGGTGAACGATTCAGACAAGGCGCACCTCCTGTTAACCCACATTGCACGAGCGTTTTACACCAACTTCCCACGTTTCAATCTAACGAAGTCCCTTGTTCGAACTTAACAGCGGTTGCTTCTCGATATTGCTTTCCGCAAGACGTAGAAGTGAAGGAGAGGGTATGCTTTTGGAAGGTCAGTCTTGAGAACTACAAGTAGTTCTTTGTGAAGGTTGGATTCGTTGCTCAGTTTGATGGTAGGGACAAAGGGAGAAGGAATAAAGGTTAATATATGTGTGTCGTTTAAGTGACCAATGTTTGGGATACAAAAGTGCGTTCAATGTCGAGTAACCTGTGATTTTGTTGTAACTGTAGGTTTCTTTATGAAAGTTCAGAAATGGCTGTAGTCGGCCTTAGATTTCTGGGTGTATGAGGATTCGTGGAATCAAAGACAGTAACTGAGTTTGAAACGTCCCTCTTTGTGTCTTTTCGTGCGACTAAACGTTTTGCTTTCTGTAACGTAGTCTCGGGCACTCAAAAAAAAAAAAAAAAACATATGTCCTTTAACTTTCCAGCAACCGACTGTTACTAAGCGAGGACCACAGAATATAAATCCTAAGATAAGTCAGCAAAACGTGAACGAGTTAAAAAGAATATTTTCGTAATGATATAGCTTTTTTACTTTTAAAATTTCCCTCGTAAAAATAGGATAAAAATGACCCCACTGGACGAAAAAAGGAACGCCGTTCCTTTTTCCGTTCCAGTAAAAATGTAACGCGTTCCCGTTCCAGTTCCAGCCATGCAAAATGGAACGGCGGTGTTCCTTCGTTCCTCCTAAAAGGAACGCGTTCCAGAAACGCCGTTCCTTGGAACGCCGTTCCCTCCAACACTGCTTTGTACCCTGCACTGAAATATGATAGTTACACAGAAAATCCATCACTAAGGTATTGGTATTTAGGAGGTGTTAGGCCAACTCAAACCGAAAGTGTCCTTTAAGTGGAGCTGTAGAAACTTTTAGGGTCGTGATGGCAACTGTAAATGGCATGTACAAATTTATTGTTACTTTTTGTTTTGTTTTATTTTTTGTTTGTATTTTTGTCTGTGGCCACTTATGTTCCAAAACGACGATATACAAGCTTAGTAAAGGTGCTACCTATTATCGCGTGAGCTAAGTTAGCCAAAATAATTTAATAGGTTGAGTAGAAACTCTAAAGCGGTAATCATTTTTATGCAGAAGAAATTTTTAATGAAGAACAATTAGCGGCCTCTCTCGTTATCCACCAGCAAGTGTAAGTGACGGTTCAAATAAAGAAGTTCAATTAGAGACGCGTTATGGAAGTTCCTGACCAAATGACTTGTCCGCAATACATGGTCCATAAAGCCTGAATGGAGAAAATAGGGCGAAGTTCTGCATCCGCGGGGGCGGCGAGAACCGGGGACTCTCACAAAGCCGGAGCTTCCCTCGCACCACCACAAATGCATCGAAGACGCTCGGCGCCTCACCCCTTCGACCCCTGAACCGCCGAAACTCCCTCCGAAACGCTCCAAGGAAAGCGTAAAGAAAGACACTCGCACCCTTTATGCGAGCGCCCGTCTACGCATATTTCACCGGCCGGCAGTCCCGCATACACGACCGGGCACCGCGTGCAATACGCCGCCCGTTCCCCTCTGGCACAGGTTCCCACGGCGTCCGTTCACGTCACGCCGTCGAGCAAACGTCAGTGCCTGGAAGAAGAAGAGGGCCGCGTCCCTACTACACGAGCGTTCGCACGCTATACCTCGCCGCATATACCCATATTTGGAGCAGACGCCGCGCGGGCATAGCGGGAGATGCAAGCGCGGGAGAATACGCCGCAAGTACCCCCGGTAGAGAGAGACAAGGCTGACAGGTCCACCGTGGTATGGCACGGTGAGAGGTGCACGCGGGGTATACGACGTTGCGGCGTGACCCTTTCCTCGTCATTACAGAACCGAGGATCGCAAGGGTCGCCCACCGCTCGTTCTAAAGAGCGAGGCTGTAACAATGCGCGAGCCCTCATAACCCCCCGCCATCCAACCGCCGCTTCGAAAAGAAGAAGGATGCGTTTGTGCCCTTCTCTGTGACCTGTTGGAAGAATGTAACCCCCCTTCTGCCCTGACCTTGGACCGCTTACTGGGTCACGGCTCATTGGGGTACAAATTTAAACGGCGGCCGGGAGGTCCCTCTTTTCTTAGCGGAACGGAAGGTGCTTTTTTATGATTCAAACGGCGCCGAGATAAATATGCAGGCTTGGGTAACACAGACCTTGCGGCACTCAAGCCGTGCACGGAGGTGAGATATATTGGCGGACATACAAATTGCATCGTCGGTGCCTATAGAGGGTGCGGAGCGGCAGCAGTCAGCTGGAATGAGTGGAGTTAAACGAGTAACCCTCCCCACTCTCCTCTTTTTTTTTTCACAACTACAAGTGGGTTGTAGATATCCTATAGATGGCGAAGCCGGGATCTCATACGTGTTAACGGGTTTGTAGCTTAATGGCTCTCTGCGGCGTTTTGTTTCGTTTGTTCGGGGCAACACCCTACGCCCTTTGACAGGCTTGGGAGGCGTGGAAGCCATCTTTGCCTAATGTATTACATGATCGAGTTCCGTGTGAACAATCGAAGGACATCTGAATGTCGCGTGAGATCACGCCCGAGTGCGTGAATGAGTGTTGAGAGGATGGCGTTTGTGGCACCAGATGGGAAGGACCGATTTTATACGTTCACGTACGGTACCGGATAAGGAGCGAGCGGCATGGTGAGTTTACTGGTTCGAAAACAAACTAATAAATGCATTGATTTCCTGCATTGGCTTTATTTGCTAATCTGTCAGACCGTTCAAAAACTCGGTTAACGGTATGCCCGACATAAAATACGCCAACTATTGAAACCTAGATTGTTTTCGAGCTCCCTTTCCCAGAGGAAATGGGAAGGGGAATGAGGAGGGAAGCGGGGATGGGGGATGTCATCAGATACTGACAGTGATTCAGGATTTGGTAAGACCATGAAAGCTGCAGGTTTTAAGCTTGGCTGGGATCATCAAACTCTACCCTTAACTTGAGACTTGAACCAATACATAAAGCTTGATTAATCATTATGAAAACTGCAGGTGCCTAAATCTAAAATCTCATGCTGACCTGACTTTTAGCTCATTCCTTCCTTCTTTAATACTTGGGAGTTGTCATGAACATAATCTCTCCCGACACAAAATAAAGAGAGCGTTCAGTGAAATCATTTGCCGTAATAAAAGGAATAAACTTTTCTTGTAATATCCAAAAAACGGCAAGTTGTTCTGGTAAGAAATGATGTTTTCTGTCACCGGTGTCAAGAGGCAATCTGGTCACTGCCATACGACTATTCAATGGGTGTCTTTAAAACGTTCCCGACTATCCCTTAAGGGGCTTGTTTTTTTTAACGGTCGTGTCGCAGACAATTCGGCGTCGGCGTCGGCGTCGGTGGGACCAAATAATTTCATAATGCAAATCGCGCAGCCACGTGTGATGTCACACGTGGCTGCGCGCGTTGCATTATGGGATTTTCCCACCAAATTTAACAGGTCGATAACGGCATGATGTCACAGCCCCGTGCGACGTCACGTAAAATGTGACGTTACCGACTAGACCACGCACACACGCTTGCATGGCTTGGCAAAGAGGGTTCGCGATCGGGGCCCGATAACGCTATCGCGTTCCACTCGTACAGGCGAAGCTTTCCCCAAGCTTTTTTTCATTGTTGTTTCAAACACTATAGGTATACTACCCAGCTGATTTTTCGACAAGAAGTCTGGGCCAGTATGTTTTGGTTCTCCATTAATCGCGTTAGGTTTTGTGACACGTGGACATAGTTGTACATTTTATAATTAGAACGCAGGTTAGTTCCGTTTTTACGTTAGCAGATACATCAAATAAGGAATGAAGCAATAATGCAGTTAGATATTTTTATCTCAATTTAGGTACGGCTTCGTGAAAGCATTTTTATATTTTTCATAAAAATACAAGTTTTTCGGGCATTGGCGTAATGAGGCGCAAACGGATAGGCCGTCAGATAGTTTGGTTTTAAATTATTGCAGATAGAAGTGGCAGAGGCCAAACCCATACCTCGGCAAACCTCACTCATGAGGGCGCTAACTCACCCTCACTCACCCTCATCTTCACAGGTGAGGTGAGGGTGAGTGAGTTTCTGAACCAGGAAAATTCATGAGTGTGAGGGTGAGTGAGGGCCGTGAGGGCTGTGAGGGCTGTGAGGGCTGTGAGGGCGGTGAGGGCCGCGAGGGCTGTGAGGGCGGTGAGGGCCGTGAGGGCGGTGAGGGCCGTGAGGGCGGTGAGGGCCGTGAGGGCGGTGAGGGCCGTGAGGGCGGTGAGGGCCGTGAGGGCCGTGAGGGTGGTGAGGGCCGTGAGGGCCGTGAGGGCCATGCAACTCGGAGCAATTCGAATGCGTTTGAAGCGGCTGCATCCAATCAGGGACGCAAAATTTTCAAGTGATACCTCGTGCCGGTGATGATGACACCGAAAGACTTGGTTCTGGTTTGAAATCGATCGTTTTTTGGAAATAAGCTGTTTCAGAAAGGTGCATTACTATTCTTAACGAGATTTAAATGCATAAAAACACGTTTATAACGCGTAATTGTGTCTAAATAGTGCAAGAAAAATAAAATTTTATGATGACGATGGCAAATCGCAGCAATTCGTTGCTGCGTGTGATCGCGGGCGGCCCGTGTTGCTGGTGTTGCGACGTAAAGTTTCTGGGCGAAATTGCCCCATCTGAAGCTGGCCTGAGTGGCGTGAGGGCCATCAGTACGTGAGGGGCGTGAGGGGTGTGAGGGCCGCAAGGGCGGTGAGGCGCGTGAGGGCGGTGAGTGGCGTGAGGGCGGTGAGTGGCGTGAGGGCCGTGAGGGCGGTGAGGGCCGTGAGGGCCGTGAGGGCGGTGAGGGCGGTGAGTGGCGTGAGGGCTATGAGTGCGTGAGGGCTGTGAGGGCCGTGAGGGCCGTGAGGGCGGTGAGGGCCGTGAGGGCGGTGAGGGCCGTGAGGGCGGTGAGTGGCGTGAGGGCCACGAGTGAGTGAGGGGCGTGAGGGCCGTGAGGGCGGTGAGGGCCGTGAGGGGCGTGAGGGCGGTGAGTGCGTGAGGGCCGTGAGGTTCAGTGAGGGTGAGTGAAGGGCTGAAGGTGAGTGTGACTGTGAGGGTGAGGGTGAGTGAGGGGCTGAAGGTGAGTGTAGCTGTGAGGGTGAGGATGAGTGAGGGGTTTAGGTGAGTGTGGCTGTGAGTGTGAGGGTGAGTGAGGGCGACCTAAAATGCCGACCTCTGGCCAAACCTGGCGTTTCCCCAGCCTGTTGGGGGGGAAGTACTTTTGGCCATTTTTTTATTTCCTGCTTTCTTAAACTACTGCACTCTAACATCTTGCGGCAGTCTCAAAATAAAGATTAATATAATTGATTAATGTAAATAAATAATAGACTTAAGAACGTTTAATCGAGAACTTCAAACTTCGCATATATGACGATTTCTGGTGAAGTTTGACACGCTCATATTTATGGCTTGTTAAGTTTTTTTTTTGTTTTTTTAATAACGATAATGTTCTTGGAATCTTTGAATTAGAACTGCTTGAATGAAAGGACTTCCGCAAATTTCTAAACTCGCTCACCCCGGTATTGTCTAGCCTAAAGTGCAAAACTGCCCCTTATCGGTATTGTTTACTGGAAAACTTCGAAATATCAAAGGCGGGGCGGGGGGGGGGGGGGGGGGGGGTCTGGTTGTTCCCCTTTTTTCAGGCAATTGCGAGTCACGCCCGCCCCTGTCACTGGCAACCACCACGGTACTTCAAAATCCTGATGTGAATCATATCTTCCTTTGCATTTTCGACGCTGTTGACGATGCCTTCGGCAAGAGGTCGCAAAATCAAATATCTTTGTGGTCACATTTATATTATGTGGAAAGCACAAGGATTCAAAAACAAAGGAATGTATTTTATTAAACATGTGTACTATCGGGGAGAAATGAAATGCCAACAGAGGGGCGCGTGACTCGCGGTACAGGCTGCGCCGCCTTGAAGCGAGCCTAGGGGCGAGGGTGCGTGGCCTACTCCGAAGTGTTCACGCCCCTCCCTCTGCGCTCCCCAAGCTTCAGAAGTGCGCCTCTTAGTGCGCTGAAAGCTGTCACCGCTATCTTTGCCTGCTCGGCGAGTGCGGCGAGCTTCTTTGCACCGCACGCGCTGAGCCAGCAAAGATAGTGGTGATAGCTTTCAGCGCATTAAGAGGCACACTGCTGAAGCTTGGGGAGCGCAAAGAAAGGGGCGTGAACACTTCGGAGTAGGCCACGCACCCTCGCTCCTAGGCTCACTTCCAGGCGGCGCAGCTTGTACCGCGAGCCACGCGCTCCTCTGTTCGCATTTCATTTTTCCCCGATAGTACAATGTAACATATCTTTCCGTCTATAATAACAAGTCCTGGCAACTTAGCTTTAAAACGCTGACGGAATTTGCAATTTTTTGTTTATATATATAAACAGTTCAGGTTGCGCTTAGGGGGGAGTGAACGGCTGAACACACATTAACCCCGACCGTTACATTCTAGAGACTTGAGAGTAAGTAATCACTGTCATGAGTCTATGCAGTGTCTCCAAGAACAGATAAGTCAAGCGGCAAACCCTCGAAAGGCTCGCCGAGTACAGAATAATGTTTGCACATTTCGTTTTCGCAGACACAGTTTGAGAGCTTTAGTAAACTGTTTTCATTTTCCGCTCCACTCTGAGGGTGCCAAAGAGCGCATGCGCGGCCCGCTACGCTGGAATGAAGAGCGGAGGTCCAAAAACTCGTTTTTCTTCAGCGTTCGTTTCCAGAGCGTTCAAGAATCCCCGTGCGCAGCCCTATAAGACACAAAAAAAAAAACTAAACGTTAACAGCAAGACAGTGAAAGGGAGTGTGTTTGTAAAGGAAGTAAAACAAAGGCGAGAATAAAAAAACACAAAAGAAGGGTAGGCGTATAGACGCTTTCAGGCCGCTGTGCATGGGCGCCGCCATAACCGACCTTCAGTTTTTGTTCCCTCTTATTCCGTTAGCTCCACTTCATTATTACCACAGCAGGACAGGTTATTGCCATTTTAAGTGTTACTGTGTCCTTCTCCCGAGCATAGTCCTTTGTGAAGGCTTGTCAACGCCCGCTTCAGTGGCTCGACATCTTGGTAAGACAAGAGAAGCTCGGCTATGGCGGCTCAGTCTGGCGCGTGCTGAAAGCGTCTATACACCCGAAGATTATAAAGCTGAGGCCGGTGTTCACTCTTGCAGCTCCTGCTACACTAGAATTAAAATGGAAACGAAGTATAGCTACGGATTTACGTATTCCAAAGAGTAAAATGAAAGAAAAGAACGAAGATAGTTTGCGCATTGCGAGGTAAAAATGCAGTCATAGCCCCTCTATGCTCACAAAGCCTGGCAGTTCGACGAGGGAGCCACGTAGAGTGCTCGGTCGCAGATTTGAAGCCCGAGGATCTGGTAGTACGGAGCATCAAAGAGCCATTTCTCGGAAAACCTGGACGCCAGCGCACAGCTTTTCAAGCGGCGAGGACTCGAAATCCATTTGTTCGCTCGGGAGAAGTGTGTTCTGGAATCTCGCCGCAGCGGGGCGCCAGTCACGTGGCTTTCCTCTCATTCGTTGTCTGCCGCTCTACCTTTTCCATTTCGGCGGCCGCTTTTCGTGGCGGTCTGCCAAACTTTGGCAGTATATGAGGCTATGGTACAGTGTTACACAAGGCTAACAGGGCACCTGCACGATTAATCTCCACTGTTCTGAAGGAAGGAAACCTCTACTAACGAAATTAAACTGGCAAGACATCGAATCTATGATTTGTATCACGCAAGCCAGAAGCGCCAAAGATTCCTTTCCGAACACGGTCTGCTCGCCATTGCTAAAGTGGAAGAGGAATCTTTTAGTAGGCAATCCCGTTTCCAGAAGAAGGACCTGGCTGCTATGCCAGCGGGCCTCCAAACCAAAGCAACCGTCAGATCGGCACAGGGTGTTGCCGTCCCCGGTGACTAGACGCTTTGCATGGTTTTTTTATTAACTGGACAATCCCAACAGTCTGTTCGACCTTGAAACTATGTTTGGATGGCACTCGTCGGTGCTCTCCAGCATTGTGAGCCTCATCGTGCGTTACATCAACGAGAGGTTCGGCCACCTGCTAGCTGCCATGAACAAACATAGGTGGTTTACCCTCGCTAACCTGAAGCTGTGCTCACATCAGAAACAATGCATGGTTTGTGTAAATGTCGCGTTTCCACTGTTTCAAACACAGCTGCTCTGTTCGGTAAAAAGCTACTCTTCTTGGTACGCCAATAATTTACCTCTTTACTTTTCTTCCGGCAGGAAAAAATAAGGTGTACATTGGCAGTGTCGGCACAAGTCACAACGAGCACGTTTGTAACCTGTGAGTTTTAGAAGGCCACTTTTACGAGCCCTCTATGCTCTACTCTACGTTCTACAGGAAGTATCGTCGCCACTGCGCATGCGTGGCCCGCTCTGAGTTGGAGCATAGTTAGCGGAGTGAACGTGCGCTACGCTTTACAAGTTGCAGAGCGAACTGCCCTCAGCGCCCTTAGCGGGATCGATTAGATCTCAAGATGGCTGCTCTACTCAGTACGGGTTGATGTTTTTCATCGGGACCTCAGCCTGAAAGAGGCCGTATCAAGAAGTAAGGCGTACGCCCCACGCGTAAAAGTAAACCATTCCCTTTTAGTTCTGTGTGCAACAAAACAGCATAATCAAACGAAGCGGACGAGCATCACTGTGCAACCAGCACAGTGTCGGCAAAGTCGTCACGGTTTTGTGGACCTTCTATGGCTATGCGGTATTAGGTACTACCATAGCCTTCTCTATACTCACAAAGTCTGGCAGTTCGGTGACGGAGCCATAGAGCGCCCGGTCGCAGATTTGGAGCGCGAGGATCTGGCAGCACAGAGGATTTCTCGGGGAGTCTGGTATTCAGCGCTCAGCTTTTGCAGAGTCGAGGACCCGAAACATAGTTTTCAAACCAGACGAGAAAAGAAGCGGTAGCCCGAGGAACGCGAGAAGCACGAGCGGACATTCCGTCGCTCGGGACAAGTGTGTTTCGGCGTCTCGCCGCAGCGGGGCGCCCGTTACATGACTCTTGTCTGCCGCACTACCTTTTCACTTTAGGCGGCCGCCTCTCGTGGCGACCTGCCAGGCTTTGTCAGTATAGAGGAGGCTATGGTACTACGGGAGCGCCTGCTCTCACATGCACTGAAGCACTAATGCAGCGCTGCTGACAGTTTGATAGTTTAAGGAAAAAAACATGGCGCGGGATGGCCAAAAAAACGTTTTTCATGTAAGGCTCGTCAAATTATGAAACGCTGGCGAAATTCTGCATTTTGTTTTAAGCCCTTATTTCGAACTCTTTTTGTTCGCCTTCCGCGCATTGAAAGGTATGCGGGAAGGGCCTCAGAACGCACCTGGTATCGCCGCGACCGCAGCGTTCTTCCTCAATATAAAGTCCGTCGGCTTTCATCGCCGTCACCATGGTAACAAATGCCGAATGAATGGAAGCACGCACGGGGTACCGCCGCGTGAAGCCAGCAACAGCTGACGTCATTTTACGAACGCCGTCTGCCAGCCAAAATCGAACGCGGTGTTGCAGATCGGCCGCCAGATGCCTGATTCACATGGTGCGAATTTGCCTGCGATTTCGCAATTTCGATGCCGTTCTTGCGGCACAACGCAGTTGCGGTGCGAATTCGACTAATTCGCAACTCCGTATTTTGCCAAACTTTCCTTGCGAGCGGCCGCTCTTGCGAAAGGGACGGACAGCCAATCAAACGCGGCTCGTGAAAGACGTCACGGTGGTCATAGCAACGTGGGAATCAAAAATACGAAGAATACGTCACCTACGTCGTCGTCTTCAAAATTCGCTGCGGGGGTGGGGCGGCGGATGTGCTTCTTCCAAGTGAATATTTTTCGCCGGGGGATGTAAGCTTCAGTACGGCATTAAAACGAACTGGCGTTTGCGTACCACGAGAGGGTTGTGGTTGCTTCCTTTGTAAAATTGCAGGCGATAACAATTGACGCTTCTGTTCGATCACTTTGCGTAAGGGACTCGTGGCATAGAAGAAAGATCCTTTCTTCAAATCTGTTTGCAGATGACGCGAAGGTCTGTCTAGAAACCGAGAAACGCTGAACAGGACCTTGTTATTAAAGCGATTTGATAAAAATCGAGCTTCACATTTTTACTTATAGTGACAATAACTAATTGATATGTAAACGCGCTGGACGCGTGCTACGCGAGCGACACGCGTGTAAAATGGCTTTAATTACAAGGTGCCGATCAGCGATTCTCGGTTTCTGGACAGACCTTCGTGTCAGATCCCCAAACAGATTTCAAGAAAGGGTCTTTCTACTATTCAATGAGTCCCCTACGCAAATGTCACACGTGCCACGCGTGACATTTGTCATACAAATCTTGTGACAATTTGGTTTTGTGCATAGTTTGCGATTATTTCACCAACATGATTGTTTGGGCTTTTTTTTGCATCTGAAAACCTGTGGTTTTTTTATTTATGTCGTTTCCTTTATCTTCAGTGTTTTTGTCATGTTCGCAATCGCTAATATTGTTTTGAATTTAAAAAAAGCTTAATATTTACGTTAGCTTGTTCATGCTGACCTACACTGAGGAAGTACAGAATGTGTTTTGCACGTCCAGCGTGTCGTTCATTTCATGAAAGTCGGCCGATAAAACGAATTCTGTGTTTGGTAAAGACCCGATTGGGCAGCGTAGGTCCAACGAAAACAGTAAAATAGCACTTTACCCTGTGGGGAATCAGCCAGTACTCTGTCGATCTACTTTGGGCTATACCTGCCACAAAAAGTGTCCGCCAGTTTGTCCGTAATACGGGCAAAGACCACAACCAATTTTCTACAAAAAAAATTGACTGATTTGCAGGCAACAGGTCCGGGGTGGAAATGAACTAGAGAGATGACATGATGCAGGGGTGATTCAGAAATCAATTTTTTATTGCTGGCTTTAAATGTTGAAAGATAACAACTAGCAAAAGACAAAAAAGATGCAATTACAAAAGAAAAAAAAATCAAGTACAGGCTCACCTTTTTGGCAGACATCAAATATGAATAAAGAGGAACATAACACGTTGCTGGAGTCATGGGGTGCACCGGCGCCAAAAGGCAAATATTTGCATTGTGCGCCGGTGTTGCAAGGCCGCCCACTCATCTACGCACGCCACCGACGATCTGAGTACCCCTTGTCAATGGCCAGACGAAATCGACCCCTACGTGACCCGGAAACTACAACGCAAGGCACGACGAGAAGGAAACTCGCCGTGCCTTGTCTTATAGTTTCGTCGTAACCACATAACCCCCTACAGCCCACTCCACACTGCAGAGAGGGCAGATGCTACGCTTCTTCGGCGTGTACAAACACACTCCCTCTCAACACTACACTACCTCCAGCACGTTGCAGATTTACCTGAACCACCTAAATGCACATACTTCCGGAGACTACTCAAATAACTCTCACACACCAAGTTAAAAGGAAGCTGAAGCGGTTTTGTATTTGAGGAAACACACTTAAGTCGGCTTCATTTCACCTCCAGGATCTCGAATATCGAAATTATTTATTTTATAATCTGGGGCATGGAGGTTGCAGAAAATCATTTTCAGAGTACCACCGAAGGCCCTCCTTCCAGGAGCGTATCGCCATAAAAGGGGTTCTCGGAATCTTCCTTCCAGCAGCGTCCACCACAGCTATGCACGCGTACTCTTGCTATTTTTTTTTAAGAAGGGCATTAAAAGATGTCAGCACTTGTGCCAGTACGGGGGAATACACCTGGCAAGCTAGGGATTGCATGCGCGGCCCTCGAGTGACACGAGCTTTGCGGCCGAAAGGCCCTCTTATGACGCCACGACGGGTCGGGTGTTTTTCGTGTTTTCTCGCGTTAAGTTACGTCTTCGGGGAAAACGAACGCAATATTCATATCCCCGGGATAAAACTACGCTAGAATCAAGCTCTATCTCATTTTTTTTAAAGAAGTGTTCCGGCTTCCTTTTAAGGACTGCGCCTCAGCTCAGGATCTTGCAGAACGTGCACTGAAAACACTCGTCCCACTTATCCAACCAAGGATCTCGGAGGACTCTGTCACTCCTCCACGGGCGGCAGAGTATAAATTACGTCCACCCCTAGTTAAGCACATTAATAGCGTACATGAACAGGGAGAGTCCCTAATTTCATCCCCCTCCAGTAGCACCGGTCTTGGTACAATACAAATGTTTCACTTTCTCTGTTCAAAGTCCTAGTGGGCCTCACACGGAAGCCGCCTCTCACCAGAGCGCCCGTTCAAAAGTAGCGAACTCGCAGCGGCAGAATATTGTTGTAATGGTGGCCTCAGCTCCCTGTTCCACCGGAAATAGGTCAGACGATCCTCACACACAAAAACTTGAAAACTCCGTGATTTGTCACCATACCGCTGACACTACTTAGGATTTCAGTCCAGCGCGGTTCCTTTGCCATGACACTGCAGCTTCCTTTACCAAGTACCTGCGGTACAGGTCTCTCACTGCGGTGGCCACTATGTTGCATTTTCGGACAGATTGGTCGACGTGCCGCGATCTCAGCCTCGGTAGGTGGAGCAACGCGTTTGTCTGTTGAGAGACCTTCTTGCGCCACTGGCCATCAACGATGTTGCCGAAGTGGTCGACTTCAATCAGCATTGGCATTTAGCATGTGCAACTTGTCGTCTTGTAGGTAGTTGTGCAGTACACAAGCTGCGCGGACGACTCCAGTGGCGTGGTCTGGGAGGAGGTCGATTGGCCTGTGGAAGATGCAAAATCTAGTAGCCAAAATTTCGAATGCGTTCTGGACGCACCTTCTGGAAATGGGACAAAGACAACACTGTGATTTTTGTTATTATAATGCAAGTGCAACAATTCTAAAGGTTACCTCGCTCTACACAGTCGATAGTTGAATATTTTTAGGTAATCGCTGAGGTACCAAACAGGACAGGGCCTCAGAAAGTCCGACCTCAGTTGAAATGCCTCGTCTCCAACGAAGACGGACGCGGCGATAACATGGGAAGATGGCAGCAGATTTGGTGGTGGACAATTCAAGGCAGCTTGACTGAGGCACTGTCCTATTTGATGCCTTGAAGACGCCACCATCACTTTGGTGGCCATACGCTCCAGCGTCTGTGGCCATAAACCTCGACTTGCTGTCCACGACGGCCATCAGCACTACAGAGTAGGTTACCCTGAAAAGCCGAATGTTACGTCACTTCATGCGCTCTTCCAAAACATGATATGTGTTAAAGTAAATTTGTAGACCCATAAACAGCACCTTGTAGTTATAGTACAGGCTTCAAGAATCGGCAAGGGCTTCGATATGTCCGTGTTTTCCGTCAACGTTCCCCACACAATGAGGAAAATTCCGCCCTGTCTCGAAGCCCTTGGCAATTTCCCTTGGTCTGTGATTCTTGATGGGAGCTAGGAGTACAGCAAAAACTTCACACATGCTTTTACGTTGTTATTTAAAAGCCGTTCATGTAATCTTTACCTATAGTAATACTGGTAATAAATGCATCCTCAAATATGAGAAATACTTGTTGACGCTTAACAATTGCGAATAATTTGTAACTGGATCTGAAAAGCTGTGTGTCTGTCTTTTTTTTCTCCCTCGCTCCTTTTTTTCTACGTTCAGCTGGAAACTTTCAGAAGCATGTTTAGCCAACTAGCCCAGCTCCAGGCACACACCACTTACTTTTGTAAGCTATCGTATTATGCCCAAGTCAGGCCGGTGTCAGACTGCTTATACAAAAGACAAAAAAAAGTCTGCAGACATCGATCGAACGCGACTCACTGACGCATCTGTGTTTCATAAGCCGCGTGACAGGCTGCTCCTTTCATTGGTTGCCGTGCGACATAAAAAAGCAGGGATGCTGCGGTGCCTCAAATTACTCTTTGTCTGCAAACTGTATTCGTAGGATGCGTAATGTGTGACCCCGTCTTTCGAAGGTGGCGCAGTAATAGCATTGGGGCCCTCAACATCCTCAGGTCTGCAGCCCTCTCTTCCCAAGTTCGTCCCTAGAATCATAAATCAATGGCTCTCTGTTGTGTAAACTTTTTGACAAACCATTTTTGACAGTACAGCTTTCAACATGATTCATTTAGATATTTCGGCTGCGAATACTTAGGAGCAGCTGCAGAGGACGAGTTAGCTGCAGTGATTTGTACACCCGACTCCCATAATTATATCCAGGTGGGGTGTGACAACCCCCCCCCCCCCCCCCAGGATGTCTTAAGCAATGTATATAAACCTAAAGCCAGCCCCTTCTAACACCCCCTTATTTATCTCCAGGTTGGGGGCGACACCCCTCAGAATTTCTTGACCAATGCATCTAGACCTAAGGCCACCCCCTCCCAACAGCCCCCCCCCCCCCCCCCCCGAATAATTGCAACACCACCTGATTTAGAATTCTGGATGATAACGTGGTTTGGTAGTGTGTAGAAAGAGTACACCGGGGCAGGGGGGGTGGGGGGAACTTGAATTCATCAATTTCCCAAGACCACCACTGTGAGTCTTGTTGTTCGTCATGATCTACATCTTTAAAGGCGGTATTTAGTGGACGCCGTATTGGCGCGCATTGTTCGCAGCTAGAGCTCAAAAAGAACTGCTACGTACTGCTGGCAAAGAAAAACAATCTTGACGGTGTGAAATATACGTTGCAGAAGCGTTGTGCAAATTCACTAACAGCACGTGCTCTCAACAGCAACCGGCGCAAGCTATGGCCCCCAGTGAATACCACACGACCGGAATACCACCTCCATTTTCAAGTGTTTTTTTTTCATTACGAGACGCCAGCGACTCTTTCACAGCATGCATGCGACACTAAGGATACGGTTGGTTTTGGATGAGGCGCGTTTTTATTGGCTGTCTTTTCGTACCGTCGCAGCGGCGCTGGTGACGTCTCGAAAGATGTTTGACAATTGACGCAGCTCCGATTATTTCATAATCGCATTGAACCTGCCTGTTTGCCGCAACAGCGCCGTCGCAACTGCGAAATCGCAACTAAAATCGCTCCATGTGAAACCGTCCTCTTTTCCACAAGTTACCAAAAACGAAATCAGATTTCTTTGCTTACCTTCATGTGTTTTGGGTGAAGCACCTTTCATATATGCGGACATCTCTCATGCACGATGGATGCCCCTGTTGACACTCCAACCTTGAATTGCAGTGCAAGATCCTGCATTGACGTTGCCGATGACAGGTACCTGAATAAAAACAAAACATTGCTGTGTACATCAATGTCTGGAAGCCGAGAAACTAGTAATGAGTTCGCCATATAAACCAGTTTAATTGCACCTCGTATTCACTCCAAACAGTGAAGTTTAAAGAGAATACCATTTTACCTCAAAATGATAGCAAGCCGCACCCGCGACGAAATGGGCTCTCTGACGACATATTGCTTCGTAAGCTTTGTTTCCAGGCGAGTGTGGAGTCTTTCAAAGACGTTTTGCATTATCCGGTAATATCTTCGAAACTGCTCCGGGTCGCTGTGCAGCATAAAAAGGGTCTGCAGAGAAAAAGTACAGGGTGTCACAAAAGAAAATTTACACGGTCTTTTTTACCGAAAAAATAAACTAGGCATCGCCGAACGCTCATTCTCCACCCAAAGGTAGAGCTAGAGGTCACAACCATGGGCCAAAGTTTCAGCCCGATCCGATAACTTAATCGAAAGTTAGAAGTGACTTTCTGAAAATTTCAATGGGAAAATGGTGCCCATTTTTGCCCGTTTTCGGTTTCTGGTGCCATAGAGCCCTATGTGTTTGAAAACTCCGTCGGCCGCCATTTTCCCATTGAAATTTTCAGAAAATCACTTATAACTTTTGATTAGGTAATCGGATCGGGCTGAAACTTTGGCATATGGTTGTGACCTTTAGCTCTACCTTTGGGCGGAGAATGAGCGTTCGGCGATGCCTAGTTTATTTTTGCGGTAAAAAAGACCGTGTAAATTTTCTTTTGTGACACCCTGTATTCCAGAAACCTGCTCGCAGAAAAGCACAAGTCGACTTACCAATGAGTAAAACTCCGATTCTTTGGCTCTGTTTTGCCAGCACGGCCTGACCCGCCATCACCGCGGGCTGCCGTCTAGGAGCAGGAGTTTCTTTTCCGCAGAAGTAGGTATTCCTTTTTACAGAGCAGTCTGAACTCGTCGTCATCAGCGGCCATTATGCTCTGTGAAAGTCAAGACGCGCTGCTACTTGCCATCTTTCAATATGGAACATCGTCCACGTGACGAAGCCACCGGGACAACTGTTCGCCTTGCGCGACATGCCAAGCAACGCAACAACTAGCTTGCTCAAGCAGTTATGAGCTGTGACTCTCCCGGTGTCCTTGTCGCGTTCGTCGTACTCGTTGTTTTCGTCGTTTTCGTTGATGCGAATGCAGTCGATGCAAACGTCTGAATCGGCCCTAAATATAAGTATACAGCGTACGTTTTACCAGAAGCTAATAAATAAATCTGAAAATTTTATAATTTTGTTAAATATCGAAATTAGTATCGCCAAACGAATTCAAGGGTCTCAACCATGTGCTTCGCAAGTGCGAAAAATCGCATATGTTCACAATCAATGTGAAAGGAAACGCGAAATTTTGCATGTGCGGTTCATCGCTTCACCGATTTCGCAGGAGAAAATCGCACCATGTGAATCAGGCTTTAAGCGGGTTTCACATGCAGCGATTTTGGCCCTAAAGGGCCGCCCACACTAGCGAGAAAACGCGCGTGGCACGCCGATCGCGGCAACTAACAAAATGTCGCCGAAGCACAGTCAGCGCCACGAGCGCGTGCAGAGACACGCCCTTTATCTTCCCGCTTAACCGATTTATCTGCGCGCCGGGCGCGTTTTCTCGCTAGTGTGGGCGGCCCTTAAAGCGGCGCGATTTCTGCCGTCGCGGCGCTCGTGCCGCTGAATTGCTGGTGCTGGCCAGAGCGCCGCGACGGCAGAAATCGCCCCGCTCTAGGGCCAAAACCGCTGCATGTGAACTAGGCTTAAAGCCTGTTTCACATGCAGCGGTTTTGGCCCTAGAGCGGCGCGATTTCTGCCGTCGCAGCGCTCGTGCCGCTCAACCGCTCGTGCTGGCCAGAGCGCCGCGACGGCAGAAATCGCGCCGCTCTAGGGCCAAAACCGCTGCATGTGAAACACGCTTTAGCCGGCGCGCCGCTGGCAAAGCTACGGCTACGATTGAGCAACGATTGAGCAAGCAACAGCACGGCGGGACGATTGCAACGGGGGCATTTATTGGGATCAAGGGCGCGAAATAAGCAAGAACTATTTTTATTTGAATCACAACGCGCGATATCCAAGTTGGGGACCACATATTTTGATGGGTCTTTCCTGTGAACTTTTACAGAAACATGGGGTGCCGCATTCAGAAAGCAGCTCCATTTGCGAAATATGAGGGCCCTGGAAAGGGCCGTTTAGACCGCTACCAAAACTTAACTGACGTTACGAGCACTTGGCAAGCGGTTGGCACATAAGTTCTCTTTATGCCCGCAGGCGGGCATACTGCGGAGAACGAGGATTCTGACGGCCCGGTGACCTCGAGTGGTCCGCTGCCTGGTAGATGGGTGTTAGAACTTGGTCTTGTTCAGTGAGCGTTGCAATTCGCTGTTGGCAGAGTTGTGGAATTGGCGAGCAGGCTAACATTAGCACATCGCCAGGTGGGCAGGACTCGTCGACACGAGCAGGTAGAGGCAGCCTGCTCAGAGCGTCTGCGTTTTGGTGTGTTCGTCCCCGTCGGTCTCTCAGCTCGTAGTTGTACGCGCTTAGGTTGATGGCCCATCGTGTCATACGCGGAGATAGGACTTGTGGTATCGGTTTTGTGCCTCCAAGTATTCCCAAAAGGGGTTGGTAATCTGTGTATATGGTTTACCTCTCGTCCAGCGATGTATTCGTAGAAGTGACATACTGCATAGACGATGGCCAACCCTTCCTTATCATGTTGAGAATAGTTTTTTCTCCGCAGCCCCTAGTGTTCGTGACGCAAAAGCCACTGGAGCCTCACGTCCAAGAGCGTCTTTCTGCGCAAGTACTGCTCCCACGCCGTAAGGGGACGCGTCGCAGGAAAGCAGCGGGGGTTTGTTTTCATCATAGTGCGCAAGGACCGTGCATTGTTTTACTCCTTCTTTAATGTTTTGGAATGCTTCCCGGTGAATGTGTTTCCACAGCCAAGGAACATTCTTCTCAAGGAGCTTGTACAGGACTGATACGACTGCAGCTCTATTCTCGAGGAACCGGTCATAAAATGAGCAAGGCATGCAGCTCGGTTTTTTCTGTCGGCTCTGCAGCGTCCATAATTTCTTGCACCTTGTCAGCAGTTGTGTGTACCCCTGAAGCGTCAATCCTGTGTCCTAGGGATGTAGCTTCGGTGACTGCGAACTTGCAGTTTTCTTTTTTTAGCTCCAGACCGGTGCTGTCTAGCTTGGATAGCACATGTTCCAGGCGTTCAGAGTGTTGTTCCTTGGTAGCTCCACTGATGAGGATCTCATCAAGGTATATGTTGGTCGCTACACGCTTATTGTGTCTACGCCGGCGAGTGACGTTTCCATCATCCACTGAAAAATCGCGGGCGCTGCTGAGATCCAGAACGGAAGTCGCGTCACCCATGTACAGTCCTTTCACCGTGTTGATTGTCAATACAGCTGCCGTCTAGTCCGTTACCTTTAGCTGCTGGTATGCTTGGCACAAGTCCAGCGTTGAGAAAACAGTTCCTCCTCTGAGGTTTGACAGCACTTCCCCTGTTGTGGGTAGCGGATAGCTGGCTTTTTTTTTTTTTTTTTGATGCGGCGTTACCGCGTTTTTGCAGTCGCCACAAAATCGGAAGGCTCCGCACTTCTTTCGGACGAATACAAGCGGCGTAGCCCAAGCAAGGTGTTGGACTGGCTCAAGTAATCCTTGACTTTGCAACCGTTCGAGCTTGTCTGCTACCGCTGACCGGAGCGCAAGAGAAACCGGCCAAGCTTTGCAAAAACTCGGTGAAGCTCCCGCTCCAATTGTACTGGAGGTCCCGTGTATCCAGAGAACAGATGTCGTCCTGGAACACATTAGGATGCCGTTCAAGGACTTCCTCCACCTCTGGTGGTGCGGTCTGATGCCGCACCTGGTTGATTCCTTTCACTCGGATGTGGAGCGCGTCAAACCACTACCTTCCCAAAAGGCTGCAGTCAGATCCTTTCATCACCAGAAACGGCAGGAGGTAATCTTTTGACTTGAAGCGTACCCGAACTTGAAGTGAGCCAAGAAGTTTAAGGCCTTCACCGCTCCAAGTGTAGAGGTTCAAGTCGTCTTTCGTGAGCTTGGGTGGATTTTTGGGCCACGTTGAGCGAAATGTTTCTTCGCTGATCAACGAACATGCAGCGCCAGAGTCGACCTCGAACTGAAGTGGTTTACCCTGAATCTGAAGGGAAACATGCAACTTCAGAACGCCCCCTGGCGTGTGGAGCTTGTTCAATTCGTAGCAGGGAACATCTAGACGAGCACGTTGACTGGCTCACCACTTCTGTCGCTGCTACATTGTGGTTAGTTTTCTTGTAAGCTGGTTTGCCTTGTTGCTTTTTCTTTGCAATGCATGCTTTTTCGATGTGTCCAAGCTTTTTGCAGTAGCGACACTCTGTATTTTTAATCAGCATCCCTGTGGGTCATGCTGACCTGTGCATCGATAGCACTGTCGATTGTTGCGTGGAGCACCGTCTTTGTTTGCTGCCCCAGTCTTGTTGATCTGCAGGTCCCCTTTTTTCTTGATGCTTTGTTGCTGTTTCGAGGCACTCTCTGCTCGGATGGCGATACCTAAGGCACTCGAGAACGTTAAATATTCTTCTGCGAACAGGCGTTGCTGCAGAAGCTCGTCGCGGATGCCGCAGACAAACCTGTCACGCAACATCACGTTCAACGGCAGTCTGGTGTCCCGTTGTGGCGTTGCTGATTGTCCAGCCGTAGCCGCTGCACTGGATGCCTGTTGCGACGTTGGTTACTTTGATGCCGATTGTGGCGCCGTCGTCGATGTCACACGTGTAGTTGCGGAAGCCAGGATGCCGAAATTACCGTCATTCGCCAGATGTTTGAGTGCCGCCACGTAGCTGTTGATCGACTCGTCCGGTAGTTGGTCTCGCGGCTGAAACCTTACCAGCTACAGAGCTCCGACGGCAGAGGATCAAAGTGAGCGCCGAGGATTGTCACGAGTTCATCGAACTCGACGTCACCGGGTCCTCTGGGTGCCACCAACGCTCGTACGATCTCGTAAGTTTCGGGACCGCAGAGCGTGAGTAGGGTGCCCGCTTCTTGTCCATGGCCCTCATGCCAAGGAAGCAGAAACCCAGACGTTCAATTCACAAGGCCCATGACTTGCCTGAAAAGGCTTCCATTTTGCCTTGAGTAGAGATGGTTCGCGGTCGGAGGTTCCAGGCGTCGCAGCTAGGGTCTTGAATTTTCGTCGCCAGTGTCGTATCCGCGTAGTAAGAAGAAACTACAGCCCGAATACTCGTTAGTATATTTTCCAGGACATCAGAGTCTGGCTTGCGCCATCAACCGCTCGCAGTTCTGAGTTCGCGCGCTCAAAGATCACGCGACCCTCGCAGGCAGAACGATCTTCTGTTTCTGCGCGAGTGGCGCCACGCTAGACATCACACCATTGTAAGGACAGGAAGTGTTATAAACCCGCACCTCCTCAAGAAAGGGGAGACACAAACGAAGTCGAGATAAGACCCGGAATTCATACCGAAACCACCAGAGTGTAACTTTTGTAGAAAAAAGACCCCACCAAATATTGATCACCACCTGTAGAACTCCAAACACTTTAGAAGAGAAAGGGAGGATGCACATGCAACAATAGATCCCGAAGGTAAGCCCAAAAACCTTAATGAATGGATAAAACCAGCAGGGGATTCCGGAAGAAGACTTCAGCTGCTCAGATCCGTAATTTTCTAGCTGAAGAAAACGGGCCACAGGAAAAACTTTTTGAATTTTTTCTTAGGCCCTGCCGTGGAGCAATCGCCTGAGCTTTAATTATGAAAGAAATAAACGTATTACATCATCATCATCATCAATGGGAAAAGTTTGAGGTCTAATACTAATCTTTATTTCTAATATGTCGTTATGAAAGTTCTGGAAAATGTAATATCGGAGGATGGCTTCTCAATTTAGTGTCTCGTAATTTTCATTACTTGACGTGATTTAGATTTTTTACAAGATAAAAAAAAAATTCAAAGTTTATATTTTATTTCAAAGTATACATTTTCTGTACGGTTCGTTGCTTATTTTTTTTTAATTCCTCATATCCATGCGTCTTTTTACGTAAATTATTGTACACGTAGGGGTGTTGTAACTCGAGAAAATATTTTGTCAATATTAGTGATTGGGGTCCAATAAAAGCTTAATAATAAACTAGCAACTAAAAATAATTGTAATATAGAGATATTAAAGTCTGGTTGACGGATAGTTATATAATTTGACATTAACTTTATGACTCTAGATTACATCGGAAGAAAGTTATAACCCGTCCAGAAAAAACCGAACCCGCATTCACGGTGGGGTTGCAGCTTAAAGGTGAACGCCGAGCTTACCTCGAGGCGGTTGACGCCGACGATTTTCCACCGATGAGAAAAAGGGCGATTTCGTTGTCGTTCATTGGCAAAGAAGTAAATCGCTTCGTCAAGGCTTTTGGTTCGGTGGGCCAGGCCGTTGGCGCGACGCAGAATGAGTGTCAGGTCTTGCTGTCCGCTTTGGACGTCCATTTTGCTTGGGTTCAGAACGTCATCGTTGAGTGAAGGAAATTTATCACAAGAGTACAAGCTCCCGGGGAAACCGTTCTCGGGTATCTTGAGGCACTCAAATATCTGGGTTCAAATATCTGGGGTCGAACCGGTAGTGCAGGGAGTCTTTAAAGAGCCGCGTCGCGGAGATGTTTGTTTCAGGGATCTGCAACACAGAGGTGCAGGATCGAATAATCAGAGAGTCTACCGGAGCTAATGCATCTAGCCTTAAAAACGGAGTGCAGCTGGCGCACCAGTAAAAGAGGAGATCTCGTGATCGCGATCTTTTTTGACAGTCGTCGCTAGATCCATATTCAAACACGGCGCACGCAGTAGAGATGCCGTCCAAGATGGCCTTTCACGATTTGGGCCAAGACGACGATGCGCCTTCACCCCGGAAACGCGAGCGTCTTTACAACCAATGGGCAAGTGGCCACAGTAGCACTGGAAAACCACTGGAAGACACCACAGTTTGCCTTCCAGCAGTTTCCGAGGGGCGAGAGAATCAAAAATCGGCTTGAGGTGTTGAAGAAGAAAAATCAGAATAGGAAAACAGTGATTAACCTGGTTTGTTTCTCCCAGTTGGCTACTCTGCTTAGGGGGAGGGGGATATGGTAATTAAAAGAGAGAATTTAAAAAATAGAACAGTTTGGTTTTTCAACATCGAAGGGTGAAAACACAGGCCAGCTGGTGTACAGCTCCCATCACAATCTCCAGATCGGGAAGAATAAAAAGACGAACTGTCACACAAGGGTCAACCAATTTATGCCTACAAGACGCAAGCTGGAAGAAGCTGTCAAGACAATACACAGAATGTCCGATCAAAGTTGTGGTTTCGATCAGTTTCCTAACATGACTATTCACGGGTACATCGACTGCACAGTAACCGCACATATGTTTCCCTCAAATGCTGAAACCTGAAATAGAATAGTGCAAGCAAAGAGCATACGTCAACTTCCAGCGAAACAGAAGGTGAGCTCGGCGACTGTTGGCGTCTTCCTGCACAAACACTTCCACATAGCGATACTGGTGACGCGCGGAGCCAAACCACCAAGACGATAGATGATCATCGGTTGACAATGGGACACATGGTGCCATCGGCGACGGTTAGCGTCTTGGGTCACGACCACTTTCACAACCGGCAGTACTGCCATCGCGATGTTGGTTATGCGTGGAGAGACAGAACACAAGGCGATCATTGGTTGACACACTCGGTAAGAATGTAGTATGGTAGACCCACAGACTCTTAACAGGCAGAGTCGCTGCAAAGGTGGATTTCGCAGTCACCATAGTCACGGGCTCACCGTCATGACGCTCAAAAAGGCCCAAGCAGACTCGAGCGACCCTTGCGCATCCACCGTGACCGGTGTACGTAGCACTATTTTAGAACTTGGCGGTTGATGACGGCTTCGTTTACTTATTTGACGAAATGAAGGGCAGAAACCAGCATACTGCTCTGCGTTCTTGGCAGAATATACTATGGGCGCCCCGTGATTGACATACAAAGGTTCACATTTTCAGGTAACTTATCGTGCTGCCGGGGCACGTGTGGGTGCACAAGTACTGCTTATCAAACTGGACATGCAGCGTGTCTGAAAAAAGAAATAATAAAGAAGTCACAAAGCCTAGAGCAGCTCACGAAGATAAGGTGGAATAACTTTCCTGCAGTCAGCCTCAGAAAAAAGCAAGACGTCTTGTTCCTTCTTGTTTTTCGAATCCGCTTGGGGGCGCGTTAGTGAAATGAAGGAAAACATGCTGTTGCTGTCTTTCTACTCCCCTTTGTCTTAGACTGTGCAGTCATAACCTGTGACACGAAGAGCTCGACGCTGTCCGCAATAGACGCAGCTGGAGCGAGGACCTCGGGGTCTCTAGCCCATGTTGGTAGTGGCGAGGCACTTGCCAGGAACATACTGCACCATGAACCGGTAGTGCAGCAGCCGGATGCAGAACCGCTGGACATGACGAGGCATGAGGTCGAGGTAGGTGGAGCCCAGCAACCGGATCAGCGGCTGGTGGTCGGTTTCGACAAAAGAGCTCAGATTGTGTAGCTTTATGAACCTCTGGATGGCCCACAGGACTCCTAGCGCTTCTTTCTCGATTTTGCTCTACCGCTGTTCGGCAGTAATCAGTGAACGCAACACAAAGGCAACCGTTTGTCGCTCACCAGATGTTGCTCCTGCAGAAGAGGGTGCCCAAGCCGTACGAGCTGGTGCCTGCAGAAACGGTTTTGAATATTCTGGGCTCTTTCTAGCCACGCTGGTGCTTGATGCCACCATCTTCTTTGGTGAGTCGTAGGCTGAAGCTTAACCAGTCCCCCAGGTCCAAACCGTGTCCTTGTTTAGGACGAGCGTGATTGGCGCAGTGGCGGTGGACAGGCACAGCAAGAAATGTCCGATGTGGTTTAGCATTTCCAGAAGGCGCCGCACTCCCTGCACGTCTGTCGGAAATTGCATACCCGTGATGGCGGGGTACCTTGTCGGGGTCGGGTGCTATGCCGTTGCTGCTCAACACCACACCGAGGATTTTGAGGAACGACACCCCGAGGCGGCACTTGGAGACATTCAGCATAACTCCTGCTTGCTGCAATCTCTCGAGGGCAACTTGTAGTCTGCTGTCGGGTTTAGACCGGTTTCTACCAAACACCAGGATAACGCCTACCATGTTGACACATCCTTTAATTCCCTCAAGAATCAGTGACATCGTGCTCAGGAACACCTCTGGGGCCGACTTAATTCCGAAGGGCAGGCAGCGATAATAGACTCGCCCAAAGGGTGTAATGGACGTCATGTACTCGTGGCAGCTTTCGGAGAAGCGCACCTGGTGAAACCCAGACATTGCGCCCAGTTTCGAGAATATAGTAGCGCCTCCCGGCAACCCAAACGCCTGGTCAGCGGTCGGCATTATATGGTGCTCTCGGAGGATGGCCTGGTTCAGCTTGGTTAAGCCAGCACACAGTCGATAGCCTCCCACTGCCTTTGGAGCCCGGCAAGGCCAGCGCACCACGCCGTAGGAGTCTCGACCCCCGACCACTAAGAAGCGCTATTATTTGAAGACAGTGACACATCTCCTTTCTGCAATATTTCAATGCTGTTAAGCCTTCTTTTCCGAGAGCACTCAAAGTGCGGCTAGCATGACATTGCATGCAGACGAGGTGCCTGAGATTGAGGACGTAAAATTTTTGTTCCGTCAATTCGACAGCCTTTTCGGTAGCCTATAGCCAGCTGTGACCTTCAAAGACCGACCATAAGAAGCTTCAGAACTACCGGCGACGTCCGAGCAGTCGCCAGTGAAAAGCCACTCGTAAGGGTGGTCTTTTCTAGACCCCAATCATGATGCCCGGCTCCACGATCGAACTTCCACAGCAGAGCATTGAAAGCGCCGCCACCAACGTCACAAACCCAGTATCGACAGACCACATCACCCCTGGACAACACTGCATGCCGAACGACTCAACTCACGATGCTCATGACACCGCGTCCAAGTTCTGGACGTCCGAGTCGGTAGCGAACTCGTCTGAGACCGGGGTCGAAATTATGGATGAAAGCAACACCAACAACGAAGAGTGGAACAAGGCACGATCACGTAAGCGCTCACACAAAACACTGTCCGACTCTGCTTCGAGTTCGGGAACAGTTCGCAAACAGCCGAACGTCAGTGAAGGACTCACAGTAATTTTTGCCGCTACGAAGCCTGACCAAAAGCTAGCAACTTTAAGCAGCTTGAGGCTTTCCAACGCCCTAGAGAAGCTCTGTCCAGAGTGCATCCTTCAGATCCGCCCCAACGAGCGCCTCAACGTCGTCGCCGTTGATGTGCGCAACGGACAAACAACAAGGACGCTGCTGAAATGTCCTGAACTTTGTGGTGTCTCTGTCAGGGCCTACCAATCCCTCGAGGGCCCCCACATCGATTGGTGTCATAAAAAATGTCGATGCTGAACTGTCAGATCCTGAAATTCTAGAAAACCTGCGATCGGATGGCCGCATAGCCAGAGTACGTCGTTTAGGGGTGACAGGTGTCGTAAAGCTGACATTCAACAGTTCACCATTGCCAAGCTTCGTGCTGCTAGGACGAGTACGACACCAAGTGACGGAGTTCAAACCCCGTCCAATCCAGTGTCGCAACTGTGGTGGTTTTGGGCACTTTGCAGTCTCATGCACACGTTCTTCCGCATGCTCTCGTTGTGCAGAGCCGCATCCTATAACTAACACCACGAGCAACACCAAATGTAAATCCACAGTGATCAAGTGCGTCAACTGTGGAGAAGCACATGAAGCTACATCTCCAGCGTGTTCAAAATGGAGAGAAGAGCAAAATGTCGTCACGTACGCCAAGAGAAATGCCGTTGACTACCGCTCTGCCAGAATTATTGTAAAGCAGGCGTCGGGAGTCATACCAGAGCCCATTCTCAATGTGGTGGCCAACAGCACCTCCAAGAAAAGTGGAGACGCCCCGGTGCAGGACAGGCAACCCCCAGCCCTTGACGATAAAGGTTTAAGCTATGCCGCAGCACTCAAGACCGATCCTCAAAAAAATATCGAAAGACCACCTAACAACAACTCTGCAACAACGTCTAATAAGCCAAAACCCGGTGTCACCATTCCGACGGGCACTGAAAAGTCGACATGCAACGGAGCATCTATCAAAAAATCTGAACACTCAACGGGAGTCACCAATATTGAACCAAGATCAACGGCTGACTCTTCAAAAAGATTACCCCGAGATGCTCCGGAAAAACCTACGGCGAATTGGATAAAATTATTCAGAATAGCAGCAGAAATGGCGTGCGCTTATCTTGATGGCATTGATGCCTCGTGGGCACACATTCTATGAGGTTTCATTCAGGCAGCGTTCCCACTGCTGAATATAGCATAATGCTGCATCCCAACATCCACCCAAAGAGACGCACCCGAAATATTGCATGTCCAACAGTGCTTCAATGGAATACTAACGGCATACAACAACGCCTCTCAGATCTACGCCTACATTTAAAGACCAACCGATACGACGTCCTAGCCCTTCAAGAAACTCGTATAAAATACGGCAAATTCAGACTTTCTCCATACGTCGTTTATCAGGGCCTACTGCCAGTTACTGAAAACACGAAGAACGAAGTGCCGAAAGCCACGATACTTGTCCGAAGAGAACTGGATCAGCGTCAAATAGATTTGACAGACTTATGTGACGATGCTGCTGAGTTCACCGGTGTAACGATACGTAAAGGGGACTGTGACACCACCATAGTTTCTGCGTACGTGCGTCCGGGAACCAAATGGGACCCTACGATTATGATGAAGATTATGCCGCGCTGCTCAGAAAACGTACTATTTTTGGGAGACTTTAACGCCCATAATCACACCTGGGGAGATAAGCACACAACGACGCGCGGATCTGCTCTTGAGGCCACAGTGGACACGCTAGGGCTTGTTCCACTGAATGATGGGACCGCAACATTTGTCAGACCGGGGGTCTCCAACAGTGTCCTTGACCTCAGCTTCGCTACACCACAACTCAGCGCGCGATGGCAACCTCAACATGACAGCTGGGGTAGTGATCATATCCCGATCATTATCTCCTCCCCAAGCTCTACAAGCGCTACACATAGGACCTGCAGAGTCGTCAATTGGGACCGATATCGCTCGCACCTCCAAGACCTTCTCTCTGAAGGAAACGTCGACCTTACAACGGCTATTTCACAAGCCCTATATGACGCCACGAGGCTGGTCCAGGTCCCGGTCTCCCGCCCGAATCCTGACCTCCTCTACCTCAAGCTGAGGGCCCGCCGACGGCAAGCCCAAAATCGTTCGCTACGTACAAGAAGAATGGAGGACATTCAGCGCTATAGACGAATCGACGCAGCGTTCCGCCGCCATACTAACCGACTTCAGCGAAAACAGTGGCGACAAAAATGTGAATCTCTTTGTGCTCCCGGTGGCGCAAGACAGGCTTGGAGGATGGCACGTGCTCTCGCATCGGAGGTAGTTCCTCGGTTTCAGATCTCAGCGTTTGCTATATCGCAAAATATTACATTAGCACGAACTGCCGAGCTTTTGGCCGATCAATTCTCCCGTCCAATCTCTCCCCCTTCAGGCTTTCAAATTAGCTCATCAGTGACCCCCCTTTATCAACTGCCCAACATAGACTCCGACTTCACGCTTAAAGAACTGCAGCACGCACTTAGAAGATCCACCCGTCGTAGAAGCACTCCAGGGCCGGACGGGATAACGTACCAGGCTTTAAACAACATAGACCCCGTCATGCTGCCTAAACTACTGGAGGAGCTAAACTCAGTCTGGAGCACGGCGGCACTGCCGGATGCCTGGCTCAACTCCAAAGTCATACCAATCCACAAACCAGGCAAACCGGTAGAAGATTTGTCATCATACCGACCAATTTCACTCACCTCCTGCCTTGGAAAAGTTCTCGAACGCATGATACTTAGAAGACTAGACTGGGCACTAGAAACAGTTGGCGCGATCCCTGAACAACTCTCTGGTTTCCGCCGTCGACGTTGCACGGCAGATGCTATTGGGGATCTCGTCTCAGCGTTGGAGGAAGCCAAACAAGCTAATCACGGTTACGCCGTCATTTTCCTTGATATTACCAAAGCATTTGATGCGATTCCTCACGCTACTGTCATTAACCAGCTTCAAGTCCTTGGCGTCACGGGACGTACTTTGGCATTTATCAAGGCCTTCCTCGCTGGCCGGACTATGAAAGTTCGCATCGGAAACGATCGCAGCACAATCAGACACATAACTCAAGGAGTTCCTCAAGGAAGCGTACTAAGCCCGCTTCTCTTTAACGTTGCAATGGCCGCTCTTCCCCGAACTCTCGCCCGTGATGACCGATCTCCAAGAATTCAAATATACGCGGACGATGTGGCCCTTTGGGCCACGTCACCAACAGCCATGCATGCTGAAATGCAACGTCGTCTACAGCTGACTCTTGACGGTATTTCAAAAAAAATTACTCGACTGGGTTTAACTATCTCACCATCTAAAACCGCGGTACTTGCTCACCATCCACGAGGCTTTAAGGCCAGCTCTTTCACGTACTCTGTAAACGGCACTCCCATAACACGGATGCGCAACCACATGTACCTAGGACTGGTTATTGATGACTGCCTTTCCTGGCGTCCAGCCGTGAAACAAACAATATCTCGGTGCGATCTGCACCTCAACGTACTTCGCAGGATCCGAGGACAAACCTGGGGAACCTCGCAATCTATGACTCTGCAAATGTATAGGGGACTGATACAATCCAGGTTGCTCTATGCGCTCCCACTTGTACTCGTACGGGACACTCAGCTCACGAAGATGGAGATCATTCAAAGGAAAGCCCTCAGAATCTGCCTCGGTCTTCCCCCGTCTGCGCCGAACGTCCCTACTTTGGTCGAAGCTAGACAAAACACAATAGTCAATCTAGCGTTCCGTCAGGCACAACGACATCTCGCCCGGCAGACCCTCACAAGGTCTACTTCCAACCTCTTACAACGCTTTGATAGACGTCCCAATTCCCGCCTAGGAAAAGTCTACGCAGAGTTTAAGGAGTCGGTCGGTACATTGGATGAAGACCCTCCTCCACCACCCCCTCATACAACTGTGTTTCTGAATATAACGGAAGAAATTCCCCAACTACGCAGCAAAAAGTTGGTCTCGGATGTGGTTTCCCGTAGTCTTGCGGAAGAACACGTCGACAGCTTTTTCGACGGTTGGATAAAAGTTTTCACCGATGGCTCAGTCTGTCATCAAAAGAAATCCTCAACTGCTGCTGTAGTTATCCCTGAACTCGCCATTATCAAGTCCGGTCGCCTCGACTTCCACACATCATCCACCATCGCAGAATTAAAAGCACTAGAACTTGCTCTCGATACCCTTCACGACTTTCAGAGCCCAGAAAAGGCGGCTTTGCTCACAGATTCCAGAGCGGCACTTCAAATCCTCACCAATCTGGAAGACGCACCTCCGATTGCCCGCATCATCGCTTTCAAAGTCGAATCCTTAGAAAAGAAAGGCTGGACTATAGCATTCCAGTGGTTGCCATCTCACTGTGGGATCGACGGCAACGAAAGGGCCGACCGAATCGCAGCTGAGGCACATGAACTGACCAACAGCACTCTCCACGTGCCGAAGATCAACGAGGCCAGGCTTCTCATCGCACGTGAGACGCAAAAAAGACACCCGGACGTGGGCGTAGCTGGAGGAACCCCACCATCACCGGTCCCCACCAAACTCGGCCGCCCAGAAGCAGCCCTTCTTCACCGACTCAGAACACGTTCAGCTTTTACGGCTTCTTGGCTTTACCGCATCAAACGCGTGGACAGCCCACACTGTCAGACATGCCAAGTTCCCGAGGATATAGAACATCTTCTTTGCGACTGCCCAATCTTAGACGCTCAGCGTTCTAGACTCCACCTTGAACTTCGTCAAATAGGCGCAGCAAGGCAGAACCTTTCGCACCTGCTTTTCCCGCCAGGTCCCAGGCGCATCGCTACGAAAACATTTGCGCTGCTTCTGACATTCCTGGAAGACACCGGCTTGGCTGACCATCTTTAATGCTTGGCGTTCCTTCCAGTTTCCAGTTCGGCGGGCCCGGCTTGGCGCAAGGTCTGTGACTGTGACGGGTAACATGACCTTCTGCCATTGAGGTGGCAGACCTGACAGCGCTGGACTAGACACCACTTAATATCTTTTGATCAGTGTGTGTCTTGTTTGAACCTTCCTTCCCTTTCTTCCTTCTCTCTCTCTCTCCCTTTTCTTTTGTTGCTCAGACCGGGACTGGCAGGCCCCCATTCGAAGGAGTGGCCACACTGTTCCGGTCTTCCTTCCCCCTCCCCTTTCTTGGTTTTAAAATAAATCAACGCTTACACACACACACACGCATGCAGACGACAGAGATATTGGCCATTGTACGATCGAAGTTACGGTCTAGATCAGCTTCTTAAACTTGACTATCTGCAGGTTGATCGATTGTACCATAGTCACACAAACGGTTCCCTAAAACACTGAAATCTTAAATAGATTAGCAATTATGGAGCATATGTCATCTTGCTGTGAAACACAGAGAGACCTGAGTGACCAGTCGAGTCTTCGTTCACAACCAATTCCAGGATAGACAGCACTGTTTTAGCGATACTGATGATGCACAGAGACACAAACCAAGATGATCCTCTGATGATCGTCAGTTGACACTCGGGCACATGGCAACATCGCCGACCAATCGCATAGTCGTTCATGACCACTTTCACAACAGACAGCAGTGCCTGAGCATGTTGGTTAAGGGGTATTCACACGAGGGAGAAATCCCGGGGATTTCTCCCCGGCACGCGCATCCCAGGACGAAAACGTCAGGCTTTCCGATGTGCAAAAGCCTCGCGTTTTCATCTCGTGATGCGCGCGTGCCGGGGAGAAATCCCCGGGATTTCTCCCTCGTGTGAATACCGCTTTAGGCGCAGACAACAAAAACAGGGCGATCAACGGTTGCCGCACTCGGCAAGAATGTAGTACATTAGGCGCACAGAAAAAAAAATTGGCATGAGAGTCGGAGCTATGCGGGTTTCCCAGTCTCATTTGTCACAGGCAGGCAGCAGCTCTCGAGTCTTGGATGTACTCGCATCATCGGGCCTATAACTGTCCGAACCACTCGCATGCTGCTAATGGCTGATGACTCTGAACAAGAACCATCTTGGATCTGTCATGACGGACATGACATTGCGAGATGTGCTAAAGACGGAAACGAGTGCGATAACACCTGATATCAGAAGCCTGACCACAACAAAATGTGCACCACGCAGCACTAGGTGCGGCCCTGCACAGTTTTTAATATACATAATTTTGGCCCGCCTAATTTTTTAGTTGTGTACCCTTGATGTAGCACTTCCCAGTAAATAGGGTTGGTAGGAGTCGTACCCTCGCTCCTAACGCACAGTTCCATGAGTTCGCAGAGAGGTGCCAGGTGACGCAGTATGTATCAAAAACCACATATCCCGACGTTCGTATTTAATCATTCTCCCGATAGTACCTTGTACTTGAATATGCAAAGGGAACAAAATAATTAAAGGCAAAAAATGCAGAGCAAGACACGACAATAAGGGGGTTCCTCTTAAATCCTCTGAAGCTATACTAAACAAACTCGTCTTCGACGAGTTGGGATCTGCAAATGGGCCTATGGCGGAGTGGCCTGTATTACAAGTTGTCGATCAACAAATTGGCCTTTTACCAACTGGCTTTCCCCAAGTTGGCCGGATACCACGATACACAGGCATGAGCACCCGCAGAAATATTCCGCGGAGGGAGGAGAGGGGCCGGAGGAGAAAGGAAAACCATCTCGTTTTCTTGGGTATTTTCCAGAAGTAGAACGCTGCAAGTTCCTCACACTTCACCTCGCACCCCCCCGCCCCCCCCCCCCCCCCCTCCGGGCACCCTTGCACATGGGACATCGGCGACCGTTCGCGCCTTCGCACACAACAGCAGCACGGCCATCTGCAGCTCCGGAAACACACAATTAAGGTGCTGGTCGGTTGGCAAACGGTAAGGGGTGACAACACCGAACGTTGCACAGAAGACGCACAGATAAACCACACATCACAGTCGCTGCACAGCGGTCGCGAAAACAAGGGACCTCAAAGGGCCACAACTCGCTTGCAGTCCTCATAGTGTCACAGCGGTGTTGTCTTTGCACCGTTAGTTGGAGGGGTCGCAGTCAGGGTCAGGGCCCGGCAGTCGAGGCAGCCGATGGACAATATGTGGCCGAAGTGGCCGAGGCCCGAAGCCCGCCGCTATCGCAGCTGATCGCAGCCGCCCAGTGTACGTAGCAGTGTCGGCATCGTTTCGAAGCTTAACTGTTTATGACTGATATGTTTACTCTTTTTTCTTTATGAACGTCGAAAACGCCACGGCAAAAGAAACGACTAAAGGGACCGACCTCGTCGTCTTAGCCCCTGCGTAAACGGCTTAGATCCAACCTGGGTACCCAAACCTTATTTATCAAACAGCGTGCTGATGAAGCTTGTAGCAATAACATCTGTGTAGTTTTCCTAGGCGTCGGTGGATAGTAGGGACTTGAATTTTTCTTCCATCGGTCTGGGTTTGTTCGTGTTTTTTTTTTCTTTTTTAGTAAATAAAAAAAACTTTAAAAAAAAACGCTCCTCCCAGGGATTGAACCTTCGACCACATGGACAGTTGTACGATGTCCTACCCCTACCAACTAGACCTCCTCCTTTCGTCTGAACTTCTGTTCCTCCCTTCTTTGGGGAACGTGTCCCCAACAAGGAGGAACAGTCGCTGTTGCTACCTTTCTCCTTTTTTTCTTAGAGTGTGCTAGAATATAGTTGTTGCTGAAAACGTTTTATTTAGGTACAGGAAGGTACGACGCGGCCGGTTGCATGACTTGCCGCAGAGGGGAAGGGGAGAGGAATATGGGTGAGGCGAAGAGGAGGAAGAGCTATATGAGCCCGGCTACACCAGCCGTTCTGATGTAAGCCGACAGCGAGTCGAAGACAGGCTCCCTTGCTTCATTGGGGCCTGTTTGTGCCGTCCAAGCTTCGAGCGTCTTGGGTCGACTCGCTTTGCTGAGCTTGGCTATAGTGCAGCCTCCTTTTCCTGTCGTCTTGCTGAGCACTCCCACAGCAGGTGATGCAGGGTGACTAGAGGCGCTGGAGGATGGTCTTTAGAGGGTGTATCGGGGGTGAGGCCTACAGTCCCCTCCGCCTGAGGTGAAGTGGGGCTAGTAGAGCAACGGTCACATCCGGCATGCTCCGGGGAACGTAGTCCAACGCGGGCGAGGCGGCGTGGTGTCCAAGCGCAGCCGGTCGCGATGCGACGAAGTCGGACCTCGGCCGCCTGCGGATATCTCCGTGGAATTGGAACCGCGCACTTCGCGCATCACAGTAGTATTGACGCACTTGAGGTCCGCCAGCTTTAGACAGGCGCCGCCTAGCCTCGGTGCGGGGGTGTGGTGGTGGTGAGGTGTCAGTGTTTGTGTCCATGCCGGAGGTTGAATCATCCAAAAGGCGTAGCAGCGGCTGACCGGCCGAGGAGTAAGACAAGGACGCCCTTGCCAGCCGGTGTGCCGCTTCGTTGCCCTGGATACCCGCGTGACCCGGAACCCAGACAACCTTGATCTTTACAGTAGGCCCTAGAATCAACTCGAGCCCCGCCACGGCTGCGCGGATGGAGGAAAATGTTGGAGATCGAGAGATGCCAGTGAATGGCATGCGCTGAAAGCTTCCGTCGAATTGGAATGAAAGAGAATGACTGTGAGCGTGAGCCCTCCAGTGGCGGTGCCACGGAGCGCCAGTTCCACTCCCAAGAGAAGCGCCCGGAGCTCAGTTTCAAGGGAGTCAAGCCCTGGCGGGAGCCGAATACTGAGGCGAGGCAGCAGGCAGCGGCCGCAGTTGCACCGAATTCTGGGTGCGTAGCCGCATCCCAGTAGTATCGACGCACTTGAGGACCGTCGGCGTTAGCAGCGCGTTCGTGTGCTGCGGCTTGGAATCTACGGTGACCGGGATGACCATCTCCAGCGCGGGATGGTATTGGCTTGCAGGGTGCCAGGTGCGGCAGGCTCCACGGTGGCGGGGGTGTGGTGGGTAGGGGAACCCCTTCAACGGGCCGCAGGCCGATCAGCTTAAGAATGGAGCGGCCCGGTTGGACCTTGAGAGACGGAGGTGCTGCCCGAGGCGTGCCTCGTGTAGGTCGCCAGTGGTGCGGAGGCTTGGATGAGATTGTAGGGTGTCAGTTGGTGTAAAGCTCGGAAGGGCTTTGACTATGCGCATGGCACGCCGATTTAGAATCTCAGGGGCTTCATGTTGCTTTCTGGTAAGACCCACGTGTTGGGCACCGTAGATTATTTTGGCCTGGATCAAACTTTGAACCAGCATGCGTAGAGTGTGGGTGTCGGCGCCCCAATCCTTGGCTGTAGTGCGACGGATGTAGCTGAACTGGAAGGCCATCTTTTTCTAGATACGCAGTTGTCTTTTCTTGGCCACAGTCTATCCGCGGAAGGCATAGCGCCCCTTATATCCAAGATAATGACCGTTTTGAATTTTCCTGTGCCGTCCGGTCAGAAGCAACTCTAGGCTTTCCTTGCGTTAGTGGAATATTACAGCAAGTTTATTGCACACTGCTCCACAGTTGTCGAACCGATGTGTGATTTGTGGCGCAAGGGCAACTCGTTTTCCGGGACACCTGACGTGGAGAGAAGTTTCCAGAAAGTCCAAATCGCTCTCCAATATGCGCCCATCCTGACTATGTATGAACCAACGTTGCCGGTCATCGTGTCAACGGACGCTTCGAACTATGGCGTCAGAGCAGTTCTGCAACAACAGCTCAACAGAAGCTCAAGTAAATGGCCTTTGCAAGCAGTTCCTTGGCGAACGCCAAACGGAAGTACTCCGTAGGAAAGAAGGAGGCCATGGCAATCCTGTGGTCCTGCAGGAAGTGGCACATTTACCTCTGGGGAAGACAGCTCACCATTCGCACCGACCATCAGGCGCTCGTCACCCTCATGTCCACGCAGGGCACCAGAGTCTGTACCGCTGCGCATCAGTCCTTGGACAGCTCGTCTATTCATCTACAACTTCCTGATTCAGTACCACAAGGGCGGTGAAAACACCGTCGCGGACGCAGTTACTCGCCTGAATGTCAAGGACTCTGCAGATGGTACCAAGTTTCCGGAAGAAGTGATCTCCATCGTCTCTGCATCGGTGAACCAGCGAGACTTCCAAGATCCACAACTTGTGATCCGATCCTGCCACAAGTCATGCATTACCTATCCTTGACCTGGCCAGCAGAAAACAAGCTACTTCCAGGGTTCAAGCCCTACTTTGCACTTCGAGAACAGCTGTCCCAAGTGGATGACTTGCTGTTTCAAGCGAAGAAAATAGTCGTGCCGACCAGTCTGCATAACCAAGTTATCAAGAGCGGCAACAAAAGCCATCAAGGCATCACAAGGACCACTGGCCTCATCAATGAACTCAGCTTGCCTCAAATGTATCTTCACATCAAGCAATATGTACAAAATTGCACGATTTGCTAGTCTACGGACAAACCAGCCAAGACGTATAATCGCACCCGCCTTTAATCTCACAAGTCGGCCAACCCCCGAACCCCATGTTCCAAGTTGTACATTCATTCCTAGGCTGGCCGTCAAATTAACGGCTGTACGACACTAGAGCGCACGACATTAGAGCGCCGACAGTAGAGCGCCGACAATAGAGCGCCACGACGTTAGAGCGCCACGATGTTAGAGCGCGTGACACTAGAGCGCCACGACATTAGAGCGTGCGACACTAGAGCGCCGCGACATTAGAGCGCGCGACTCGAGAGCGCGGCGACATTATCTCGCGTCACCTTATAGAGCGCCCGCCACGAGAGCGCACAACCAGTCCAGCGCGAGTGGCCTGACCGGACCGACCACTTGTTCGGGCATCGCGTGTTTCATGTAAAATTTCCAGGGCTTTATTGCTGCGGAATTCAGCAATGACATTGCGAAATGAGTCGACGAAACGTTTGCAAGTGACAAACCAAAAAACGTTACAAAAAACTGAGAGCATGAACAAAACAGAAAATCTATAGCGTGCGTTTTCGCAGAAACAGACATTGCAGCTGACCTGGCTTCATTAGTTCTTTGATTTTGTGTATTAGAAATTTGCAGGGGAGGTTTGCCGGTATCCGTCAAAAAACCGTAAAAATCAGCATCCGATGAAATTTCGCTGAGCTTCCCTTCGATTAGTTTTTTACTGATACTTTCTCAGCGTTGAGCATTTTTCATTACGGACATGGACGTCAGAGTACCATTTTGACTTATGCGAGGGACGTCTAAATGGCCACCAAATAGATCGGAGCCCAAATGCCTGTCAAGAATAGACCAAATATAGCAAAAAGTAAACTATTCATAGTATATCCGAGAGGTGCACCGCAGCACTGTGAAGAAATTTTTACTCGCTGCGCCACTCAACGGCAAACTTTCCCGGGTACATATGCCCCAGCCCACTCCAATGCCCCCTTTTCTCGCCGATGTCAGTAAAAAATTGGTTAAAAAGAGTCCTACCCGTTTTATTTTTTCATAAAGGCATATTCAATCAATCGAAAATCAACAATGCTCCAATCCGATGAGTTGCGCAATTTTTTTCTGTCTGTGGAGCCATGGGTACAGCACACATTTTGCGGTGTTCGCTCAAATGGGGTGCGCTCTGGTGTCACGCGCTCAACTGGTCATGCGCTTTCGTGTCGCGCGCTCAACTGGCCATGCGCTCTCGTGTCGTGCGCTCTAGTGTCAAGCGCGCTACTGTCGCAGCGCCCTCGTGTCGCGCGCTCTAACGTCGGCGCTCTAGTGTCGCGCGCTCTAAAGGCGCTCTCCCAAATTAACAAGCGTCGCCACAAGGGCAATTTACAAATGAGATATGGGCCTCATCAGAACATCCAGCAGCAAGTGAGTCCAACCACGTACCGGCTGGATGACGGTTCCACCTGGAATGCTGCGAAGCTGATGCACACAACCCCTTGTCCATCAACGGCCAGAGGGTCATGGTCCTAGGAAGACATTTTTTCCCCTCGTGCCTCATTTTCTCGCTGCAGAGGCTGTGCCTGATGCAGCTCCTGCTGCAGTTACTGTTCCAGCTCCACCAGCTGTTCCGTATCTAATGGCTTCCGGTTCGGCTAGCCCGGACACCACACTTCTAGATTCAGAGAACCAAGTTGCAGCCTCGGGTTCGGTTTCCGAGAGTCCTCCTGTGGCTGGAAGTCCTGTTCCAGTTCCCGAGAGCCGTCCTGCGGCTGAGGGTCCTATTTTTGTTCCCGAGGGTTTTCCTGGAGTTTAGGGTCCTGTACCGAGCATGGAAGGTGCTCTGGCGGCCGAAGAGTTGAAGTCTCATGGGACGTCGGCGGATGTCAGCCCGACATCCAACAGTACAGAGGCTGCAGCCGAGGGTTCTGTGTCCTCTCTCAGCACCACGTTCGACAGTGCAGAAGTGGGAACGGGAGTGTCGTCACCTGGCGGGGGCTCGTCAACATTTCCCATCACGACACAACCAACTCCTTCCCCAAGGCCGCGGCCGCATGAGACTCAAGTTGCGGACGCTTCAACTTCCCTGCACCAAGGTTGTCCATGTCAGTCTCGGAGGCAGCCAGAACGTTTTAATAACTATTTGGTGAACATTTACGATAGCAGCCCTACTCTCAAGGAAGTTTTGGACTGATTTAGGACGAGTGAGTGTATATGATAAGAATTAAAAGACTTCTACCGGAATCATGACAGTGCATTTTTATTCTTTGTATTTACTTTTCATCAACGCCTTAACGCAATCGTTTTGCCCATTGTATTTTTCTTTTGCTCAACGCGTTTCTTCAATGATTTTGCTGAATGTTCTTTTTCTCGATGTTTGGCCATACGGGTATCATCTGTTTTAACATTTCTCTTGTCACTTCGTGAAATGATAAGTCTGCAAAAACGAGTCACCGCAAAATATGTGCTTCGAGTGCTGCGTGCCAAGTTTTCTCCTTAAACTCATTGGCATGCGGCTTTCGAATCACGGATCTCGCGGTCACTAGCGTTCGAATCGGTACGCAGACTGTCTTTTGTATCACGTATAACCAGTGTGATCCCGGCTTTACGCTTGCGAACGACGCCACACAGCACCAGAACGAACGAAGGTCAGGTCGCCCAATCTGTCAAGTTTGTGGGCAGTACGTACCCCAACGCTCTTCATACGTACTGGGAGTGCCCCAGAACCATTGCATCACCCCACATACCTACCCGCACCCACATTCCACCTCCCATCCCTACTTCCGGGAGAGCTGAACCTTCCCACAACGGAAGTTATGCCAAACCCGGTGGCCACTCCTCGTGGCACATATCAAATACAGTCCACGATGGCTCCTCCGCACGTCGGAGCCATTCTAAACCTCAGCGCATTAGACCACGACTTGAACTAGAAGTTGTTTCAAATAAAATGTATTCTCTCCCTCTCTGTTTCTCTTTCTCTCTGATGGCGCGGCAACTCAGCAATCGGACCCGAGCCCGACGCTGAGCGTCCTTTAGTGTATTGACCGCGGACACGAGGTCCAGCCGAACGCTGAGGCCGCATTCTTGTCCAATCTGTGACTGCGCTTGATCTAACCGTGGTGACGTAAAAATGCTGAGTGCACGGGCTTCCCTTATTCTGACTGGCGTTTGCTCAGCAAGAAGAGAGCCAGTCATGACGATCTACACATAAAGACACCCCGCAGGTGGTCAAGCACGGAGCATATGTCTGAACAAGAGAATCCCCCTGCTTAACAAAACGAAACCAAAAAGCGTTTTAGGGCTAGTAGGAGTATCGTCAATCGTTCAGATTCTATTGACGGACAAACTAACACCGAAACGACGTGGCACTCTTGACTAGAGTCATCCATTTGAGTCTAAAGAATGTAATATGCGTTGAGTTAACCAGTCCATGGGGATCGTGCAGTAGAACTAAGAGCTTGTCTTTGTTCGGAATCCGAATATATTCCTTGCCCTCAATTTACTGGTCACCTTTAGTGGGTCGAAGTGGCTGATGATACGCGCGGGCAATGCAGGAAAGAAGATATGTGGGGGCTATATTCATTGAAACCTCTCGACCTATTTTTGAATGAAAACAGTACGAAAGTCCACGTGGCCATCGGGAACACAGCAGTTTAAGGAGTAATCCTGTTCCACGGGTAATTAGTAGTGTGCACTGAGTACCAAAAAACATAAATAACGCGAAAAAAATATTTAAAAAAATATACATATATATATATGGTAAAGAGCTGGGAAGGAAAATAAAAAATATTTTCCTGCTTGCCCCATTTGGAAGGGAACCGGCGTGTCCTTCCGCCTCCTCGACCGGAATAACAACTCCGGAAAACCGGGGGAAACACAATCTGGGGCCAAACCCAAAGAGTCCAACAAACAAAAACACCGACTCATTTTGCTCCATCTTCGAGTCGTAAAAACGGCCATCAAACTCTCATTTTTCTTTTTTCCCCAGTCGCGAAGGCGGGGAAGCCAGGAAGCGTAAAGAAACAAAAAAATAAATATTTCCTGCCATACGGAAGAAGGGGGAAAAAACTCGAAGGAAGTGAAACCGGGAAGGAGGGGAGGAAGAAAGACGGCAACAACAAGAGGTATCTCCGTCTCCTTCACTTCCGACCCCAATTCCCCATTTCTTGTTTATTCGCTCGTTTGTCCGTTTTCATCGGCATCCCTTTCCGACCCCGGCGACAAGCAACAACCCTGGGTGGGGCCAGTGAACAGGCAGCGTTCCCTGGGGAAGCAAGAAAGCAAAAGTTGCATCTTGGCATTCCCCCCGCTACCTTTCTTTCTCTTCTTTTTCATTTTTTTTTCTTTCTTTTACTTCGTGCGCGTCTCCTCGTTTCCCGATTTCCCGCGTCCTGGCCCGTAGTAGAGGCATACAAGAAGACGGGAGCCGGCAAGTGTTTGGGTTCCGTAGGGAAAAAAAGGATCGGTGCTTTCCCAACCAAGAGCTTTTTTTTTTTTTTTTTCGAGCTCCTTCCGAACGGTGTCAAGGGAAGTGTGCGGGGTCAACGTTCAAGGGGCGCACCGGAGAAAGGACGACGCCTTCCGGGGGTCAAACTGACGCTCTTAGCAGGGATCTCCTTCCCGTGTCGTTTTCGGTAGCCCTTTGACACAAAGCAAATGGTACTTTAGGTCACTGGCCGCTTAAGAAATCCGGAGCGTGGTGACTTATTAGGATCACCCTTCTTGCTTCGCGAAGTGTTTTCTTTTTTGTCTTCTTTTTGTTTAACGCCGCAACTGATAGACTGCTGGGCAATCATACGATGTTCGACACACTATCCCTGCATTTGTTGAGCTGCCCGTGACACTAAGCGCCCACAGATTGAACTGTTGCTAAACGGAGTAACGTATATAGAATGGCTTTGGTGCACTTGACGTTGACGTTCAAACAGCGGGTATCTTTATATCGGTTCAAAAAGATCTTTTTTTTTTTTTAATTTCAAGGTAAAATTAATTCAAGTTTGTTTGTTTTTTACACTGGAATTAGTGCTACGTTAGCCTTCGTCTGAAACTCGTGTTCTCACGGAATGAACACGAATACTAGCAGAACATTGATCGCAGCGCTCGTGTACAATCTGGCACGTGCAGGCCTCTTGCTGGTGACGTAGACAATAGAGCACTATGGCTTTGCTACCTGAGAGCGTCGAGAAAGCGCGCTTGCACACATGATGAGCGAGCGCACTTTTGTGGAGGGGACGAGAAGGAAAAGAACCGGAGGCATGCGGTCTTGAGAAGCCCGTTTTAGCAAACGCCATTTTACTGAATCGAGTTTATTGAATCGCTTTATAGAGAAACCCAGTTTGGATAAAGCGGCGATGAGCCTCATTTTAGCGAATTCGGCCTCCGCGACGTGGCGTGTACGGATGGATCAGGTGAGTTAACATTTTTCCTTTTTGATCAACGCCACCGCTGCCGCAATGATCGGGGGAACTTTAGTTATGTGACGATCCCACTCGCGTGACGCCGCCATGACTTCAGCTCACAGGAGGCGGACAGCCGTGCATACTGGGGCTTGCGCCATCTCGTGCTCTACACGCGCAGAGCTCCGGCAAGGTTGTCGTATGTGCAGAAAGACTAAAGTTCCCTCGATACATTGCGGCAGCGGTAGCGTAGTCAAGCTGGCTGGTGAGATCGGTCTTTTGAGACTCCGCTTTCTCTAAATCGAGCTTCGATAAAACGTGCCCGGTTTTAAAACGTATTTCGATGGAATGGCGTTCAATCAACCGTAGTGAACCCGAAAAAAACAAGCACTTGCTTTAAGAGACTCGCGATAGAGGGGTTGATGCTGGGGTGTACGACAACACTCAAACGTGAACCTCGCATTCCACTCCCACTGAAGCGCTTCAGCGGTAGTACAATCTAGGTTTTGCATACAATGCAGGTGATGGTGTCGGCAACAGTAGGTTGGATAGCGGATCGAGAGCCCGACGGTGGCGCCACCGGCGGCCATTGTTTGCCACCAGGCAATACATGCATGGCTATGGGAGGAATGAATAAAAATTAACTGTTAAAAGCTTGCGTGAAGAGTCTTGTAAAAATGCTTTCATAAAAGCTTTCTCAAAAGCAGTAAGGCAGCAAGAAAGAATATCATAGTTTTTCACGTTTTTCCCATGGGTTCATGCGTTTGTTGGTCTCGAGCAGTGGCCGCCGGTGTCACTTGACCCCAGCCAAACTAGAGAGCCTGTATTACAGAGAGTGTGCAACTATTCGGTCGGGGTCATGTGGTTAATGGGGCGAGTTTGCAGTGCCAGCTTGCGGGGAGGTGACGAACGCGTAGATCTTATGCGAGCGTCTCTGCCTTTCCGCCTGTTTTTCTCCTCGTCACGAGACAAGGCAGCGCATGCGCACTTGCGACCAATCGACGTGGGGGGCGTGCACCATTAAATTGTAAATGCTCCCGATGGTTTGAGATGGACCCTCTCTACAATTTAGGCTCTCTAAGCCAAACAAGTCTCGATCCGCGATCCAACCTCCTACGCGAGATGGGTGGTCTGCAACACTGAAAGCCCTGTCACACACTCGCGTTTGCTTAGAAGCGAAGGTTTTGAGGTGTTTGAGGGATCAACTGTACTACTCTCTATGCGAAATTGTCGTTTTTAATACTGTCAACAGTTTTTCAAGTAAAAAAAGGAGTGACATGCGCAAAAAAAAAAAAAAGTATAGCAAAACTGCAAATGTTTCACGGCTACCCATGGATGGCACCAGTGTGTTGTCTCGTTTAGCTTAAGTATATATGCTCCGCTTGCGAAGCAGAGTATAGCAATGGTGCTCCCAGAATGCCCATGTTGGATTCAAGGTCGCACTGCAGGGAGGGACCGTCGCTTTTGCACGAGGCGCTGAGGCGGGAATGGCGTGCGCGGCGTGAAGCAACGCGATCGTCCTCCGTGTCGTCTGCTTCCCAAACCTTAAAAACGGGTGCTTTAAAACATCGCTCACATTAAAAAAAAAAAAAAAAAAAAAAAAAAAAAAAAAAAAAAACTCTATTATACAATGGTGGCTACACATAATGTTCAATGGTCAAGGAACTTTGCAGACCTTTCGATTTTAGAATATGATGCATATTTCGCAAACGCAAAGCAAGAAACATGCTCCGCCCTAAACTGGGTGCCGGCAAGGTCACTAATGGTATATTCGGGGGGTCACTTTCGAGCACTCCAATCATCTGAGACGGAGCTACCAGATTTCGGAGCGCCGCCGCATCGCAGCGAGAGAATCGGCGCGCCCAGCCGAACGCTCCTCAACTTTTCGGAGCGGCAAGCATAGCGGATAGAGGGTGGCCTGCGCCACTAGCGGAAGGCGCGAGCCGCCTCCTAGCGGAACTTTTGCTTCTCGGATTCAAAGGGTTCAGCAGTGTCAGTCATCCATCAATCCGTCAATCCTTGAAAAATGGCAGCCGTCAACGCGGACGCTGATAAAGTCATCGCAAGCCTGCCGTGCCAAGCGGAAGTTTCTGCGAAACTTTAAAAAAAAGACGCCATTACAGCTTAAAAACTCTCGTACTTTTGTTCTTACCGCTTTGTCCAAGTAGGTTCGCACTATAGAAACATTGGCCTTGACCTTGGGCATCGTACAAGGCGCTTCAAACAACTCGGCAAGCTTCGCTTCGTAAACACGGCCCTCGTCGTCGTCGTCTGAGCTGCTGGTGTTGTCGCTGTCTGCGAGCTTCGCCAGCAGCACTGACGGTGCCACCCATAACATTAAACGCCTTCGTTTCAACGACATTTCACCTCAATTCGGGGAGCACAACACCACGGTGACGGCGTCGAGACTGACGGCTGTTTTTCGCAGACCTTTTTCTGCGGAGTAGCTGCGTTCTCGCCGTCCGCTTCCGACACAAAAGCAAAATGGCGGAATGGCTGGAGTCACGTGACCGGTCGGCAGCCAGATCTCTCGCGCGCTCCCACTTCCAAGTCAGAGCGCCTCAAACCGCTCCGATTCGGAGGACAAGCATTACAGCCCTTAGAACAGCGTCAGAGTTGCTCCCTAGCTTTCCCCAGACCCTAGCGCTGCGACTAGACCTTTTGCGAAATCCCCCAAGCGCCCCGGCCCGCGCGCGAGGAATTGTGGGAGAGACTGTCCCTCGCCTGGCCGCTCTGCTATGAGATCGCATTGCCTTGTCGCTTGTCTCCTCTTTATCGTCTGTTTTTGATTCAATTACCTATTTTTATCTATTTCAGTGTATTTTTTATTGCTTCTAAGTGTTTCTATTTTCGTCGGCGCGCGACATTTCTTGTATATTTATAGTATTTGTGTATTTATTTTGCCTTTTTTGACTGGAGTGTCGACGAACAACACGCCGCTTCGCGCGTCGTTCCCCGCGTGAGTGCTACCGTTGCTACCGATTCCTATTGCGCTGTTAGCTGTTCATTTTTCGTTCATTTTACCCGTGCAGTCGAGAGGAGCCATTCATCAACACCCGCGCACGTTTCAAAGGGGTAGGCAGAGCTCTGAATCAACAATCGCGACGCGAGAGCCGAGTGCGCTGTGATTTGGCTGCCCGCGCTCACTCCGTTGACTCGCACTGCAGCGTATGCCTTCGAGTTCCGCTTACTTGACCAAGATACAGCACGCCGCTTTGTCGCCATGAACCATTTGTCCGAATGTTTGCGAAGCTGAGGCATATACAACGCTGCGGCGTCTGACAACTGCGCGCTGCGGCGCGATCTCTTCGCAAACGCCGACGGCTCAATGTCGCGGCTTGAATGCGCCTATGGCATGACTTTGTAATCTATCTGCTAAGCTGTTGTCAGTTGCCAACGCCCTTTTTCAAGTTCAGAGATGTGTTGCCGCGAATCATTTTTCCGGATGCCTGCGAAGCCGTAACACCGTTCGTCATACCCAACACTGTGGTGCCTGACAAACTGCGCGCAGCGGCGCGAGCCCTTCTTAAAGGCCGACGACCAAACACGAGATTCTGCAAGGCAGAAGGTCCTCCTCACCCCAAGGGAGTAGGAAACGCAACGGTGGACAAGGTAGGAGGGGGGAGAGGAGGAAGACGGGGAAAAGTGGAAAGCGCGAACTGGTCGTCGGTCTTTAAGCGCCGGTGGCCCAACGTCGCGGCTTGTATGCGCTTAGGGTATATATGCCTTCTTGATCTACCTGCTAAGCGGTTGTCAGTTGCAAACACTTTTTTTTCAAGTGCAGAAAGGTGCTTTCACCCAGGCAGTTACCTCGAAACTCGTAGTTCCTTCGCTATTTTTTTCCTCCAGTCAAGATGTCAGCTCAAGGTATTCTATTTCGTTAGGTCACCTTCAGCAGCAACATGCCCGGTGGTACAGTTTGCTGTGTACTAGGCTGTGTAAACAATACTGACAGCGCACAGCATGTTTCCTGGCACCGCTTTCCAAAAGAGCGTCCTCCGAAGCGTTTGGGTGAAGACAACTGCGTGCTGTTGTCAGGCGCCGCAGCGTTGGATATGCCGAACGGTGTTACAGCTTCGCAGGCATTCGGACAAATGATTCGCGGCAAAACATCTCTGCACTTGAAAAAGGGCGTTAGCAACTGACAACAGCTTAGCAGATTGCTTACGAAGGCACGCCATAGGCCCATTTAAGCCGCGACGTTGAGCCATCGGCGTTTGCGAAGGGATCCCGCCGCAGCGCGCAGTTGTCAGGCGCCGCAGCGTTGGATATGTCTCAGCGCCGCAAACATTCGGACAAATGGTTCGCGGCGACAAAACAGCGTGCTGTATCTTGGTCAAGTAAGCGGAACTCAAAGGCATACGCTGCAGTGCGAGTCAACGAAGCGAGCGCGCGCGGCCAAATCAGTGCACTGGGCTCTCGCGTCGCGATTGTTGATTCAGAACTCCGTTGACCCCTGTGACATGTGCGCGGGTGTTCATAAACGGCTCCTCTTGACTGCACGCGGGTCAAATGAACCAAAATGAACAACTAACATCGCGATAGGAATCGGTGGCCACGGTAGTACTCACCCGGGGAACGACGCGCGACGCGATATTTCTTGTAAATATACAAGAAATATCGCGCGCAGAAGAGAAGAGAAACACGTACAAGCAATAAAATATACACTGGAATGGATAAAAGTAAGTAATAGAATCAAAAACAAAGGATTAAGAGGAGACAAGCGACAAGGCAAAGTGATCTCAAAGCAGAGCGGCCAGGCAAGGGACAGTTTCTCCCACTATTCCTCGCGCGCGTGCCGGGGCGCTTGGGAAAATTGCAAATCGTCTCCCGTCCGGCTTGCAACAGACCAGCAACTCGGAGACGTTTGAAGCGGCAGCAGCCAATCAGGGACGCGATATTTTCACGTGACACCCGTGTGGCCGTGATAACGACAACTAAAGACCTGGTTCCTGTTTGAAATTGATTTCTTTTTTTTTTTTTTGGGGGGGGGGGGGAGATTAAACTTGTCAGAAAGATGAATTAGTATTGTCAACGTCATTTAAATATATAAAAACACGTTTATAGCGCGTAACTGTGTATCTAAAAAGTGCAATGAAAGATAAATTGAATGATGATGATGGCAAATCGCAGGAATTCGCTTGCTGCGTGTGAACGCAGGTGGCCCGTGTTGCTGGTGTTGCGACGTCAAGTTGCTGGGAGAAATGACCCCGTCAGAAGCGAGCCTAAAGAACCACGCGTTTTATTTTATTTTTTTGCAGCAACGGAAGCTTCTTTCCTCTCCCATTCCCGCCTTTTAGACAGATTTAAGTTAACGAAATTTTCGTCTAACGACGCCATTCAAAATCTCAAGAAAACAACAAGTGAGTTGTAATAAATATTAAATCGACGGAACGGGAAGCAAGAAATTGAAGACGTTGCTCCCCTGGAATGCGTGAAAAACAGTTCCGGTAGAAAGATGAAACGAGAGAAAGAGATACTTCGAGAAAAAAAAAATGAGAAGGGAGCGGAACCAGTCCCGGTCAGAGGGAGTCCTCCCAACGATGGCATCGGATCTCGTCAGACGAGTACAACAAAATACTTGCAACATTCGGAAGCGACAACGACCCACCGATGACCGGAAAAAAGCTTATATCCTCTCCCTTATTTCTTCTTGTTCATTTCTGTTTCTTCTTCTATTTTTCTTTTTTTTCTTTGTGTTTAATGAGCTGTTTGGTTTGTCATCCCTGTTTCACTTTACCATGAACCGCTGTAGACGTTTCGAGTCATACCAGCCTATTGGGCGGTGGGAACATGTCACTTAACTACGCGGCGCTGCGCCTCTTTTCCCGAGGTCACGTGACACTCACAGAGTGTCGGATTGGCTACTGATGGCTCGTGCACTCCTCAACAGTCCATCGTTAGGTGAAACGGAGTATAGGGATCCCGGTGGGAAGCGCGAGGAACCACGGTCTCCCTCTCGAATCCCGCTCATACTGGACAAGCGGGACGCTTGGACTTCGCCTGCCCAGTACGAGCGGGTTTCCCTCTTTCCCCATCCGCAGCCCCTAGGGGGGAAAAAATAAAAAGTTATCTGACCTTGATTCCCGGTTTCTCCGCCCTCCCGTTCGTTTGTTTGTTTGCATTCTCACATACTTTTCCATTTATGTTGCCGTTTCGTTTTCGATAGTGTGAGGGGAGGGCGAGAGAAGAGGGGGATGACAGGAGGGAGAGAGTGGTTGTTAGGGGGGGGAGTAGTCAGGCTCTGTTTACTACCGCCGTGACCCCAGGGAATCGGAAGCGAAAAAGCGTTTCCTCCTTCCGCGCTTTCCATCTTGTGTTTATATCTCTGTTTTCATCCGGAGGACGGCTACGCTGCTATTTTTTTCCCACCAACTTTTAGAGTGGCGGGTGGGACTTCCCGCGCCTTCTCTTTTCCCTCGTCTCGCTACGAATTTCTGCGTGTGTACGTGTGTACACGCGAAACTACTCTCACGTGCGCATAGCTGTCCTAGTTCACAGAGTTCTTTCCGGCATGTTTTCTTTTGGTTTCGCGTGAAGATAATATTTTTTTTTCTGAAATTGTTAAAAGTTATTCTTATTATATTATTTGAATCAACGTGAACTTCTGAGGCACGTGCACTTTAGAGTTTACCTTTGTCCGGATGTCGTCGAAGTAATGAAGCAGCAACCTCCCTCACCCCCTCACCCCTCCCACCAATAAAATAATTTCCAACTTTTTTTTTTTAGATAGGTACCTGAACAAAGCCTGACTGCTTTTATAGTTACTGACAGCTCCCAGGGTGTGCCTTATTAATTATAATAATGTCTTTATTCCAAACAAAAGTGCAATGTTGGTGGAGGAATAGCAAAACGCTGTGTAAACAGCTTGACTGGCCACAAACCACAAAAAGGAAAGGTTATACAGCAGCAACAGTAAAGCGTGCGAAAAAACGTTTTGGCCACAGTAGATATTTGAAAACCACTTAGTCCATTTTGCATATTATATGATACAACTAACAGGAGGGCACTTGTTCATTATTCATCGCGGAAGAAATAATTTTATGTCGCTTAGTGGGGTAGAAGCATAGGAGGCTAAGGTAGATATGATGAATGATGATTAATAAATGTTCTTGTTCTTGCTTCGTGATGGGGAGGGCCGAATTAAGGCATAGGCTAAGGAGGATGCAGCCCAGCCCCAAGCTGTCAGGGGGCCCCATTTTGCCAAACGGCCGCGTGCTGCCAGGAGGCCATATGCTGAACCATAAAATTTAAAAAAAGAAAAAAAGATTGCTAGTAGGAAAGGCCTGACCACTCTAGCGCCGCGGCAACGGCGCCGCCGGACGACAACGCGAGGAGGCCACATTGACCTCCGTTTTACGGGCGTTATAGTCACGTGAAAACACTGGCTCTGGCGTTCTCGAGATCGCGCGCACGCCTCCGCCGGATATCCCGCGCTTTCGTCGTCTGCTCTTCGTTAGGTTCTTCCGTTTCGGCTCTCATCTTTCGCACATATCAGCGTCGGAACCTGCCTACGTGGTAGGTGTCGATAATGACCGGGTAATCTGCGTGTATATGAATATGATCATCCTAGCCTGCTCGTTGTGTCCGGATCTTCTTCTGTGTCCGTCGTCTTATTGCGCTTTAATAATTATGGATCACCACTTTGCCCAACTTTCTACCCTCGCCTGCTCGTTGAACTTGCGACGTCGCCGCGCTCTGAATGAAGGAGGTGCAGGTATTATCCGGCCGAGCTGGTGCTACCGAAACACCGAGGGACAGGTCAGTGCTTTGCTGCCCCGGCTGCGCGCCAGACGAAGGCTACTTTCGAGTGTGTCACCAAATCAACACGACATTCGTCGTAACGCACGCGACATGAGACAAGTGCTACGGAGAAACTCACCTGTTATTCCGAATTCATCTCCGATAATTTCCCAGAGGTTGTTCTTTGCGTCCTTATCTAGGTACTCTGACTGCTTCTTGTAATACAGAAAGGAGAAAAGTCGCACAGTTTCGAGGAACCTTTCCGTTGGTAAAACATTGGGGGAAATAGGGATTGCCGAAACGACCCTCCTTTGCAACGTGAAAGACGCGAGGAGAAGCGGCTTGCCCGTTGCCATGGCATCGCAACGTCACTATGTTCGCCACCTCCCATTGTCTTCTTTCTACTACGGCAAAAAACGGCGAGCCCTCAACCGCGCGCGCGGAGCGGTTGCCGGGACGGCGCCAAACGGCGAGCCGCTGCGGGCGAAAACTGGTTTTGGCAAGCAGCCAACGGCAGCCAGCGGCGCGCGGCAAATCACAGCGACGCTAGTGTGGTCGGGCCTGAAGGCAGGTTCTCCGGCACCTTGGCCTTCTTGTTCCCGTCCCTTTTTTCAACGGGGAGACGGGAATGAACCGACATTCCCGCCTCTAGACTAGACTGTGTTTACGAGCTTGTTATATAAGAATGCGCCAGAGAAACAAAATGTCACGCGGCCAGCCTCCCATCCCCTGGTGGGGCGGTTAACACGCGACCCAGTGTTCACCCATCCTTCCCCATTGCGCGCGCTGATATAGGCGAAAAGGGACGTCGCCGGCGATCTTACGTGGCTAGGTGTTACGTCATGGCGTCGCTCCTTTCTATCTGGATTCTCTTAGCTCGAGGTCTTAATAGCCCCTCTCTGCGAAAATCATCTGATCTTCAGCCATCTTATTTATTTTCTGCGCAAGGATGTTTTTTTCTTTCTATTAGCAAGCCAAATACTAAACCTCAAGACTGATTATGTAATTTGAGTAGAAGTGAATCGTAAAAAGTATTTCAAAGAAACTACTCATTGCCGAAGTTAAAATATAACTAAAATTTCCTAAACTACAAAAAAAAAGTAGTTAGACTACGGAAACGTGAGTAGGGTAGTTGGAATTACGTACAAGACTGGGGAACGAATCCTCGAGGTACGATGCTCGGGCGTGTTTTTTCGAAGAACGTTTGTCCGTAAACGCTGACGGGGGTGTCTGTGGTCATGTGTGTTTGCGCACCGTAGCTCCGAGCATGTGAAGCGAAAGCTCACGCTGCGGAACCCTGGGATCCTGGGTTCAATGTTCGCCCCTGCCCGTTCCGATCTGTATGATCGTCGTATACCGGCGTGCGGTCATGTATCGCTACTGCGTGGTGCACGTTAAAGACCGTAGGCTAGCGGTTTGCTGCACTGGCTTAATTTCTCGTCTACAGCTGAGACACCAGATGCCCATTTAACCGCGGTCACGATAATACGTCGTATAAAAGAGACTGCAGACACTGGGCGTTTTTCTTCTTTGCATAAAGGCCCCTTTGGTCATGCAAAAGCTGTCTGCAGACATTTCCGAAGCTTACATTTGTGCAAACCAGGCATGAATCATGTTCAAATTAAGCGGGTTTCAAACCCGCCTAATTCGAACATGTTTCATGCGTGTCCGCAGAGAATTCTGTCATCATGCGTGTAGAGAAACTCCGTGACCCTTGTATGGTGCATGAGCAGTGTGACAGCGGCTTTGGTTTTACCTTTGCGTTGGCTAAACATACACACGAGGCAGTTACTTTTGGCGCCCTCACTCGATTGAGGACAAAATGACATCCACATGCTCCCTTTAACTTAAAAACAAAACTAAAAATTGACCAATTGTTTTGAATTGCTGGTCGACTGGATACTGACATTATAGGGTTCCTTTTTAGGTTTATGGTCAAATGACACTCTATAAACAACTTAATAAGACATTTCAAAAAGAATCAGTGCGCGCATTTCTTTTTTATTCATTTAAACACAATATTAAAAAAAGTTTTAGCATTCTGAAGAACTATTAAAATTCGGGATAATAACATTCTTAACGTGTAATATATGAACATTGAAATTTCGGAAAATGTAATATCAAAGGATGCTTCATAATTTAATGTCTCGTAATTTTGATTATTTGACGTGATTCCGTTTTCATAGCACCATGAACTAACACCATTTCAAACTTCATTTTTCATTTAAAAATATACAGTATCTGTACAATTCATTCCTTACTTTTTTAACTTATTATATTCAACCAAATGCTTGCGCAAAATATCGTGAACGATGGGACGTTATAACTCGAGAAATAATTTTTTTCTCTATTAGACACTGTGGTCTGTTAAAAGCTGAATAATTAACTAACCACTAAAGATATTCGTAATATCGAGACATTAAAGTATTGTTGAAAACAGCTCTTTAATTTTACATTAACTTTATATGGCAGTATACAAAGAAACAACGTTATAAACCGTCAAAAAAGCACCAAAACGTCATACACGGTGGGGTTGCACCGCGAGTGTCCGCCGAGGCAGTGATTGCTACGAGCCGAACTCAAGTGCTCACGCAGTTCTCGTGTCCAATCCATGAGCCGCAATTGACTGTCGGCATGTGGGTGGTTTTGATCCAACGTCGTTCTGATTTTGATTCCACAATAACGTTATCAAGCTTTGCGAAGGCAAGACTGAAATAAATAGTCCCCTTTTATCCTTGCAATTTCACCGCGACAAAGAAGCTTCTGAGTGAGTAGCGGTCTGTGCAGTAGCTTGGGCCAGACTTGGACTAGTACGCTCATGCAAAGTCACGAATATTCATACTCGATATCGTTTTATGGCCCCTTTATCTTGTATACGGTGTGGTAAACTTCCTGTCGCACACGGCATGGTTGTATATAGGAAACAAGAGCGGCGCTGGTGGGTTCTACGCCGTTACCATAAGCAATGAAGACCGTGCCATCCGAACCGTCGTCAGACGAAGGTCTTCGAGTAAATCGGCCACTATAAAGCGCTGTGAAATAAACATTTAGGTGATGACTTTCTGTCCGACGCGGCGACCACATTATGTTTGGCACGCCGAGCGCCTCACTCGCACCGGGATAGATTTGGCCCAAGTATATGGGATCCCTCCTACCGACCGCTCCGGTTGTGTCTCCCAGCGGTGGTCCCGCATTCTCTCGCTCACCGCTTCTTGTTGTACCCAAGGTGGAAGAAACATATTTAGGGGATGACTCTCTGTCCGACGCAGCGGCCACATTATGTTTGGTGCACCGAGCGCGCTTCACTCGCACGGGGATAGATGGCGCCCAAGTATGGGATCTCTCCCAAACCGACCGCTCCGGTTTTTTCTCCCAGCGGTGGTTCCGCATTCCCTCGCTCACCTCTTCTTGTTCTCACCATTCCCACGCTACCACCAAGTCGCTAGAGTCCGTAAATCTCTGTTTTTTTCCTTCTTGTTCTTCTTCATCTGGTTAAGGCTCACCTTCGTGCACGATGGTGGCAAATGTGATCGACACAGCACCAAATCAAGACACGAGGTCAGCCACTGGCCACACACCACCACCATACCGCTAGAAAGGCGAGCACGCTACGCGACAACACCGTGGCCGCCGATAGAGTGTACGAAAAGGGACCAGTGGGGCCACCGGAGTGCTATGTAGGTACCTCCGCATGTGAAAAAAAAACCGGCTACCTTGATAAAGGCGTTTTTTACAAGTACCGCCAACCATTGTTGTGGAAACGCGCGAGACACGTGCTACGAGCGGGTGCTCCGCCGCCATTCGCTTCCAAGAGAGAGAGAAGTGTTGAAAGGAAAGGAAGCCTGGAAAATTCGCTTCCAAGGGCCGCTCATTTCAGTGCTGCGCCGCCATTTGCTTCCAAGGGTCGCTCGAGACACGGGCCTCGTGCACTCGCGCATTTGACGCTACTTGCAAGACAAACGCAAATACATCGAGGGGCTTTAAAGCCACTTTGCTCGTAGCGCCCTCTCGGGCGCTACGAGCAAAATGGTTTAAATTAGCCTTTTTTTTTTTTTTTTTGTGAAAAACGCGTTTTGTTTTAATCCCAAGCTCGACCAGCACGCTGGTCAAGGTCATAGAAACAATAGAACGCCGGACTATATTTTCGTACAAAATAGACGTCAGTCGTCACGTACATAAAGTCACCACGACCTGACTCGTTGTCGCAACGCCATGCGACATCAGGACGACACCTTGACGTCAACGTCGTCATCGATGTTGACAACGTGCGATATTAAAGGTCTGTTCACACGATGCCTCTTTTAGGCACGCAACAGTTTCGCGACACTCAAGTTTCGCGAAATGTGCTCGTTCACACGTACCGCTTTACATGCAACAACGATGACGTTTTGACTCGCGAAAATAGTTTGGGTGTTGACCATAAAGTGGCGCTTCAGTTGAAAGCCAACATCATCATCATCACCATTAGCCATTCAGCGCCGTGTTCTCCATCTCCCGCCACATTCTAGGAGTCAAAACGCAGGCGAGCTGGTGAGCAATCATAATTAAGAAATAAAACATTAAGACAAGGAAACAAAAAGGGACATACACACCACCGTCTTAAAGGGGTAGTGAAACGAAATTTTAGCGCCGATCTTGTTGCATAAATATGGGCTAGGGACAGGCACCACCTCGGAAATATAAATATTGCGCTGTAAAACACAGGAGAACTAATTTTAAACATAATTAAACGATTTCAAATTCTCATCTGGTGGATGGGGGGAAGTTCTCGTGACATCACTTGTGCCAAAATAGCAGCGCCGTTCTGCGGCAATACGGCCTGCCGGCAGAATTCGCCTAGGCCTGAACGCGTTTGCAAAGCCTTGGCGGAGAAAGCCAAAGCGTAGTTGGCCACAGTGAGCTCGTTCTCGCTGCGGCTTTGCACGACACGGCCCGAGCATGCTTCTGGCACGGCCGGTATTAGTTGCTGCGAGTCGCGAGCTGCAAGCCGACGTTAAAAAGGATATGTTTGAACTACGAGGGTGCCAGCAAGAGCCACGCAAATGCCAAATACCTGTTTACACTCGGAGCGGACACGCGCGTTTGATTGAAGTGCTGGATTCGCTCTGTTAGACCGCGTTTCGGTAAGCGCTTCTGGACCGATCTTTTACGATTGCAACTCGATACTGACATGACACTCGGCAAAGAAAGGTTAGACCGACATCGCGTAGCTCCCACGAACTCGACACTGACGTAGCGTCGAGTCAGAATAAAAATGGCATACTAATAACAGAGTGTACATACCGAGTTGCCAAGGTAATCCGTATGGCGTTTATTTGAGCTCTATATCGCACATAACAAGGAGATAGAATCAATGAGAGTCCCTTTTCGACGACAGCGTTCGTCACCGCTGTCTCGGAAAACAAGGAGATCGAGATGACAAGGGGAAAATATTGACCTCTGAAATTTAGTTCAAGGATCAAACTACTCATCCGGTAAGGGTCCACAAGGGTCGCGCGGGCATATTCCATTCAGCAGGCCAGCCGGTCATGGACAGACGGTCTTGGCCAAGGACCGCCGGAGCAACGGTGCGCCGAGTCGATGTTGCTGCTAGGCCTACTATATTCTGCCGAGCTCGCTCGGTCGGCAGAATCGTGGCTGTTGTAGCTCTTCTCGTGTGCTTGTGGATTCTGCGTTCTTGATCGTCGTGGTCTGTTTTAAGTACTCCTTCCTTTTTTCTTGCTGGTTGAAGTCGGGACGCACGAGAAGAGCACGAAGAAAAATAAATGTCCGTTGGTGGCCGATACCAAGTAACTGAGCGACGCTGTCGGCCTTGTTGATTTGATCGTAAAAAGTGCGTAAGACAGCTTCGGAGCTGTCGTAGGATTCTGTCGTAACCTGCGCAAAGGTTACGACAATTTCGTTTCGAGAGCACGGGTTTTCTCTCAAATTTGTCGTACGCACTTTTTTCGTCGTGAATTCGCTTTGAGAATCCGGCCTCAGAGCTGGTTTTGTCAGTGCTGCCGTGGTTGCCGACTTGCCGTGGTCCCGTGGTGCAGCGTGCGTGCAGCCCTTGCACATCTCAAACGGCCACGTTGTCACAGGTCGTAAATCGTCGACGCGCCACCAAGTGGCAACGCTCGTAACCACAACATTCACGCCGTAGCCTTTCCCGACCGGCACAAGTGACGTCACGAATGCGCCCAATATCCCAAGACGCATCGCGCTCTCCGATGGCCGATTTTTGAGCGCGCGCCCAATCGGGCCCATCAGGGTGAAAAATATAGCCATCCGTTCAAAATACAAACGCGCGATTACGATTTATGAATATCATTGATCATATTGAACCTATTTCTGACCATAATAGGTGTATTTCAAATTTCGCTTCAGTATCCCTTTAAAACCAGCACAGCATACAGCTGTCTTTTACTTCCATTTACTTAATTTACTCTTAAATTGTCATTTACTAGTTGTTGAATTGTCATTTACTGCCATTTGCTTTATTTACTGCTGAATATGTATAATTTGGGTGGAGGTTGACAAAGAAGAAGACTAATGAGAGCTGTACGCTGTGCTGGTTTTGAGACGGTACTGTGTACGTCCCTTTTGTTTCCTTGTCTCAAGGTTTTATTTATTAATTATGACTAAAGATAGACGCGAATTATCATCATCACCAATTACGTCTTCGTCCATCGCTGGATTTTTTTCCGATATGCTACTCACTTTTCCTTCAGTGGTGCTTGACGGTGCTTGCGGAAGCGCCGGCAGTATCCATCGTTCGTGGTTTCGGTTTTTTTCGGATTTGGCTCGGCTACAACACCGGCAGTGACGTGGTCTTCTCAAACAGCTCGCTTCCCCCTCAAAGGCCACATGAGAGCGTTTCTGAGCGGCCATTGGCGGCGCCCTCAGAGTGATTGACAGGACTCGGCAAAGTTTCAGCAAAAGCTCGCTTCAGGAGCGAGGTGTGCGCGCAACTTTTTTTAGATGCGCGCGTCCTTTTCGGACTCGTTCAGACGGCGCAACCATTTCGCGAAACTACGTTTCGCGACACTAGATGCGCGAGAAAAATGCATCGTGTGAACGGGCCTTAAAGGGGTCATGAAACGATTTTCCTACTTCTTCCTCCTTAGGTTTAATCCTCAACTCAAATGCGAATTGTGGAATCACGTGGTCGTGACATTCTTTCGGCACCGGTGCGATGACTCCTAGCTTCCATCGTGCTTTTTATGCACACCATAGAACTTGTCATTCCCCAGTGACAATAAGTTCCGTCAGGGCACTCATTGGCCACGAACGCGAATCCAAATATTCGTCGACGGATTGATTGTTGACGAGCGCATACGTCCGAGTGACGCAGTTCTCGTGTCCAATGCGTGAGCTGGGCTCTGCTGACGTCAGCTTGGCGCCGGTGACGCGCTTTTGGAACCGCGGATGTATCATAGTAAAAAGGTGGAGAGCTTTCGAAGGCAAGAAGGTACAAAATAGTCCGCAATATTTTCAAATGTTCGTACCGAAAAGCTGGCTTTTGACTTTCTAGCCTCTTTCTTTTGGCCAACTAAACGATATGCGATTAGTAAAGTCCCAATTCAAAATCATTCACCCCAACCCAAAATTCGTTTCATGGCCCCTTTAAAACTCCATTCTGACGTCATATTGCGCTGACAACGACGACGATGTCACCGTTGACGTTGATGACGACGACGAAAACGTCACGGGACGTCAAGACGACGGCGTCCTTGTCAATGCGACGTCATAAAGACGCTTGGTCAGTTCTTCAACGTCGTTGTCAACATGACGCAACTCGACGTCACGAAGACGTGCCGACAACTTCAGGACGTCGACGTTAACGTCATCGTCGATGACGTTGCACGACGTCAAGAGTTCGTCGTGGCTGCGCGTCGGCGTTCTTGCTGGCGAAGGCGACGACGTTACACGCCGTCAAGGCTTCGCTGTGACATTGACGTTAGCGATGACGTCAGGACGACGTTAAAATGACGTCATAGCGATGTTTGACGTTGCGTGGGTTGTCGACGTCAACGTCAGCATCGACGACCACGTCCACGTCGTCCTCGACACGGCGCGCGACGTCATAACCACGTTGCAACGGCAACTTGATGTCGCGTAACGGCGTCGTCCTCAACGCATTGCGATGTCACGACCGCGTCACAACGGCGACTAGATGTCGCGTAACGGCGTTGTCCTCAACACGATGTCACGACTGCGTTACAACGGCGATTTGATGTCGCGAAACGGCATCGTCCTCGACGCGACGGGATGTCAACGACGGTCTTACGACAGCATCTTGGCGTCGCGTAACGTCGTAGTCCACGATGACGTCGTGGAGCCGTCGTAACGTCACGTCGTCGTGTCGTCAAAGTCATGAAAAATACAATATAGGCCCTAAGGGGCTATATTGCCCATATGACCTTGACTAGTGCCACTAAATAAGCTACGCTTCAGAGTAACGACACTTGGCCATATTGTGTCTTAAAATCATGGTTGCCAGTTATCTGAAGCTTTATCTGAAATCACAGGAAACGCCTTTCCGCCCTCCACAAATGTTTAAACAGTTCGTAACAGAGCAAAGCAATATTGCGTGACCTTTTTAACAACGAATCTAAATCTGAGGAAGTCGCACTTTTGAATCATGACGATCGGCAGTTGCGCCTGCTCTGCATACGAGCCAAAATGGCGGCGCCCACAGCAATGCCGGGGAGCGGAGTACCGATACTCTAAGCGCAGCTCATTTAGTGACTCTAACCTTGACCTGTGTCGTTGCTCGATCGCAAGCAGTGAAGGTGGCGCTGCGATCGAAGTGGCTTTAAAGCCCCTCGATGTGTTTGCGTTTGTCTTGCAAGTAGCGTCAAATGCGCGAGTGCACGAGGCCCATGTCTCGAGCGGCCCTTGGAAGCAAATGGCGGCGCAGCACTGAAATGAGCGGGCCTTGGAAGCGAATGGCGGCGGAGCACCCGCTCATGGCACGTGTCTCGCGCGCTTCTACAACAATGGTTGGCGGTACTTGTCAAAAACACTTTTATCAAGGGGCTTTAAGTGGCTTGGTTTCACCTGATCGCTTTCCACATTTTGAGATGAGACTGAAAGCATGTTTCTAGTACACTCTGCTGCCGAGGCCTCAGCCCCCTCGGCGGCGGCGAGGAACCAACTACTCCTGGTTTGAGGCCAGCTCCGAACACGATCGGGTCGCTTCGCCCCCCGCGAGAAAAGCAGCCGAGTCATCACCTAAATGTGTTTTGTCCGCCGTGCTATAAAGTCAGCAGTGAACACTTCAGGGCAGATCCAGTACCGCGAGAGTAATAGTGTTGAACGTGGGATACCGCAAGAAAATATAAAATTGTCTGTTGGCGGTGTTTGAGAAACTGTCTACATCGCTAAAAATTTGATAATTAAGAAGCCATTTCTTTTTAACGAGGTCGCTTGATATTTTGGTTCATTGTGTGGTACTCAATACGTACTAAGAAATTTCGACAGGGTTTGCTTCCGCGCATGTCCGTGCAAAACCGTTTGTCAAAGTGGAAGAAAAGAAAGTCAGCGATGTCCTCCAAAGAAACGCTGCAAGGAATCGTCTCTACTTCCTTCTCGCGTGGATTCGATCGCTCTTCTGGCTGTTCCTGGTTCATGACTCATATTGTCTGCAACATGTTCCTCCTCCTCTGCGCCTGCCTGTTGTCCGCGGTTGCGACGGCGGTGCTCATGGTTAAGGTCGGCGGCAACTACAAATCTGTCGGTAAAATGTCGAGCTCATCGCTGCACCAGGCCTTCGTCAATTTTTTCGAGCCAACTCTCCTTCCAGTACAAGTTCAGAACTTCACGAATGAACTCTCCAGTCACATCGTCTTCAAAGCAAACGCTGTCAAGATGGCGTCAGTGGTCAGAGTGCGTCATTTTGTTTGCGTCTTTCATCACAGGTGTGTGCATGGTCCCAATTTATGTATCAAGTTTCTTTAACTATAGGCGAGTTAGTAAGACTCTTTAGCAGGGTGTCCGGATCAAATATGAATCACAATTTTCTTTTGGTATATTATGTATTTGATGGCACATACATATATAAAATAGCAACAAACGGTTTTGTTTTTTATTGGGTTCTGGGCAGACATGTACGTAACGCGTTACAAGTAACGATCTACTTTTACCTAGTTACTATCTTCGGTAACGTGTAACGTATTTAGTTACTTTCTTAGAAAAGGAACGAGTGACGTACTTACTTACTTTTAAGGCCAAGTAATGAGTTACGATATCTCGTTACTTTTGAGCAGTAACGTGTACAGCAACGTTTAAACGGCCTTGTTATTATTCTAACCTCAGTATGCGTCTATTACGAGAACGGTAGGAGGGCAACTCGAAAAACAACTAAACAGTATGACAGTACAGCAACGTATATAGCTGAACATGTCAGTCGAACAGTTCGACTGACGTGCCAGCGATACACGTTGCTGTACTGAACTCTACAGCTGGGAATGCCCTTCACCCAGCGAACAAAATAAGGTTTGTTTGTTGAACCTTCTAGAACCGAGTACGGACCGAATGTAAACCTGGGGGCTGCCAACGCGGGAGGGCACATATTCCATTGTCAACTTCGAACTTTAGAAGCAGATAGAACAAAAGAGAGAGGGAAATCCTAGATCCATCAGCTCTTGCTGAAGCACACCACTGCCGTTCCTTCGAGCGTGTCGGTAGAACGACTCTCCAGCGAAGCCGGATGTGTATTTTCAAGGAAGCGGGGAAACATAACTGACGAAAACTTCGACAGGTTGCCACTGCTTAAGTGCAACGACTACTAAACAAACAAACAAAAAGAAAAACATGAAACAAAAACAGTTGTGTATTTGGTCGTCAAAGTAACGTGAAAAGTGACTTGTTACCTTTGAAGTAACTCACGCGTTCCTTTTGAGAATCGGTAACGAGTAACGTATTTAGTTTCTTTTTGTGCGAGTAACGAGTAACGGTACTTACTTACTTTTTTGGGGTAACGTGTACATGTCTGGTTCTGGGTTTGTTTATACAGCCTGACCTTAGTCTGCCTCAATCGGCGACTTGTCCCTTAGCTATAGATGAGAAATTTAGCCAGTGCAGTACAGCCGCTAGTCTGGGTTTGTTAACGTACATCACGCAGTAGTGATACACGACTGCAAGCCGGTACGATGCTCATCCAGAGCGGAACAGGGAAGGGTGAGGATTGAACCCAGAATCCCTGGGTTCTGCAGTGCGAGCTTTCGACGTGTTCCGAGCTGGTGTGCGCTAGACTACCCAGCCACCAATCCCCCAGACGGCATTTTACTGACCGCCATCTCTGCTGCTCCAACAAAGTTCAGTGGCAACGTGTTGTTGTTGCCGTTTGCCGATATTCTTGATGACGTCAAATTTGCGTTGGGAAACATTGCGGCGACTCACTGAGAGCACGGTCCAACCGCCAACGGACAAAGCTAGAACGAGTCCGACTGTCCTAATTAACTGAATGTAAGGGCGCAAACGACCTAGTGAATATAAGCATGACAAAAATAAATATAAAAATAAACCAAGACTACGGGTAAAAACGGCAGACGCACTAAAAGTTCTCAAAACGTTTTAGACCTTTGAGCTATGAATCGTTTTTACCCATAAACTTTTTTTGCGTTTGTTTTACTTTTTATATTTTACGATGGACCACAGCGGACAGTACGAGCAATCCAGCAAATCCAGCTTTGTAAACGCGTCACGCGACTACAAGCCTTGTGCGTCGCTGCGTCCCTCTTGAACGTCACGTGACACTCCTAAGCCATTGGAATGACTTCGATGGCTCGTAGCAGTCTCTGCGGCTTGTTCGTAAGGTGAAACGGACTACACAAACCCTGACGAAATGAGAGCAACGGCGGCCGGCACCAAGATGTAAACGCCTCAAACTATACGTGGGATGATGATGGAACAAAATTCGTAGCATTTGTGGGGTTCCAAATTAGCAATGTGTCTGCGCGTGCGTCTGAGAGAGTGTGCGTGGGGAGGGGGACAGTCTCGATTGAGAATGATCTAGGAGTGAAAACTTTTAAAATTGGGACCTCTCTGCCCTAACCCGCCTCCAGACACTCCGGTCGACGTGCCAACGGCCGGGTGTTCGAGGCTACCACGTTCCCGCATGAGTTCTGCGACAACATCGTGTTCTGCTGCGCGAGCATTGGTGACGCCTTCCAGCTGCTTCTAGAGCCTCCGGCCGTGTTCGCGCTTGCCACCATCGCCCAGCTGAAGCGGGCCGCCAGAAAGCACCTCGAGGTGTCCTTGGCCATTGGAGGCACGGCCCAGGACAACGCGGCCTTCAAAAAACTAGCCGATGACGCTGAAGGTGTGTTCGCCTGTTAAGGCATGCGGTTTATTAGACCCACTGAATATCCTGACTTTTTAGCCCAGTGATGCACATACCATTCAACACCCCTCTAACACATCCCTAAAGTGGGCCAATACTCCCTCCTCTCAGCACACAAACCTAAGGATCCCCCAAAGCCTTTCCAGAAGATTTTCACCCTCCTCTCCCTTTGCCCCTTCTCCAGAGGTTGACAATCTTGCGTAAAACCTCTGCTTCAGTCATCGTGGGTTCAAAGTTCTACAGCGTAAGCTGTTAGGATTATTTTTGGGTGAAGTCCGCCGGAGTCCGCAAAACCTTGCGGGATTTCGGGACGTGCGCCACCACGCTATCGATCTCCACCCACAGTCGTCGCCCTTCGCTCAACTACGTCATCTATGTACGGCAAGACGGGCTATCGCTCTCTGTCCCTATGCCCCTTCTCCCCTTTCACCACCGACTACACAGCAGCAGCTCTGAAAAGCTCCAGCCACCGCCGACGCCGCCGCCATTTCGGCGTTCTGTAAGATGTCTCCGGCGAGCCTACCAAAAGCAATTAACTCAAAGCACATTCTATAGTAAGTTACAGCTCAGCAAGGTGAAGCGAGGGAAACAAGGGCTGGAGAGAAAAAAGTAGACGGAAAGCTGAAGAGGAGAGGGAGAAACCTCCTTCTCTCTACAGAGTTCCATCTGCTTCTTCCTTCCTGTCCTTCCTTTCCCTCGCCCTACCTTCTTAAGTTGCAACGGACCAGAGAAAAGCTGTTCAATAGAAATCCACGTCTCAGCTCCGTTTTCTCGCCAAAAGCACATATCGTAAAATCCTTCCGCGAAGCAGAGGACAAAACGTCACGCTAGCTATATGTAAAAAGGTTGAACAAATATTCAACTATATTTGACCTAAAAATAATAAATTAGTAATAATAAAATCGTCGAGTTATTTATCGGCGTTCTTGCGTTAGTTGTACGCTACAACATCACGTCACTACGATTCAGTTTCGGTTTCGAAAACATTCGGGTCTTCTGTCGTTTGGTAAAGATCGTAGCTATGCCGCTCGTCCCGCCGCGTTTCGCATTCGTTGTCGAATGCGGTTGTGGGATCCGACTGCGGATTAAAATTATAACGAAATAGAAAGTGAAGCACTAAAATACTATAATCTCAAGAAGATTCGAACCTGGAGCTTGGCAAAGTCAGTAGCAAGGAGAGATCGCGCGAGCGTGGCCTCTCGACTCGGCACATCCATTCTTGGCATTTTATTTTCGCGGGTGTAGTCTTAGGACGTTGTAGTTCTTCCAGGAACGAGTTTATGATCGTGAGTTTCCTATTAATTGGCCTTTACCACGACCTTCCTCAGCAGTCCCTTGATATACCGCTCCTCCAGCGCAAAAGGTGATTCATTTCGCTTATATTTCCACTCTTCTCTTCCTTTATCTGCGAGCGGACCAGCATTCAGCAACCTTCTGGTCGGCGCTGGCGAGAAGGTATTCGCAGATTATCTGGCGGTCGTATCCTGACGCGGCTCGGCCGATTGAAAGTGCAAATGATTCCCTCAAGCTCTCCTCTCTAGCACAACATACGGTAGCACAAATAACATACTGTGCCGGCGTACGCCTCAATTAAAAACAGCTAGAGCTCAGTGTAGCATCATATCAGATGTCAAGTGTCATCTGTTGACTTGGGTACGTGACGTCATTAGGGTGCCACTGTTGGAGCGATATCTGACGCCTCGTCCACCAAGTCCGGTCTACGTCTACGTTATCTTGTGGAGAAAACCAAATTTTCCTGACGGTCACCCAGTGACGTATACGGTATTCGCAGAGCTGAGGGAAGCTCCCGGGAAACTGGAATTATATCTTTTACGCTAGTAAAGGAATCCGGATCATCAAACGAGTGAACATGGGTTATAGATAATATAGTAAGGGTGCAGGCGAGCTGGTGAATGTTAACCATGTTGAATAACCTGAGACTGGGGCAGAAGTGAACAAATAAGTCGAAGGAGCAGAAAAGGACAGGACGAGATTCCTTCGACTTCTGTTCGTTCGACTTATTTGCTCACTTCTGCTCCAGTCTCAGACTCTCAGGTTATTCAACATGGGTTATAGACTTATTGTATAGTAACGGATAAGGATTCCAAAAATACGTATATTTTCCAATTTTTTAAGAAGTCCTGCATGTTCTTTTTGTTCCCGGAAGGCACTGAACAGGGAAAGAGTAGCGCAGTTGCTGACCCGCCTTTCCTGCTAGCCGTCGCCTTTTTGATGGCCTCTGTCGTCTGCTACAAGCGGTTATGCTGCACCTTGAGTTCCCGGCATTCTTTTTGGTGCAGCAGACGGTACTGCAAGCTTTTCAAAAGGTTCATTGCGCCTGCTCCGCATTAAGAAATAAAATGGTGGCGCCCACAAGTTAATCGTAAAATAGGGTGCCGATGTAAATCCACGTAGCGTCTCCTCTGCGCGAGAGCTCTTTCGATTGGTCTAGTAAAGTGTTCGCGCACGAACACGTCGCCTTCTAGCACAGTACGTACCAAAACCTCTCGAACTCTCGATACACCCCACTCAGAAACCGTTGGCGCGTCAGGTCTTAGTAGTAAATGCGCTCGCGCACCTCTCGCTCGAAAACCTGTCATGATCGCTCGTAAGTCCGGGGACCGCGAGCAGATTAGCTCAACTAGAGCTCTAGAACCATGAGTTTCAAGAATAGTGGACTTGTTGGCCTTTTTGATGTTGCTCGTTTTGCAACCTGCCAACAAACATTTTTCACTGTTAAGGATGTGAATCAGCCTGATCGCAGAGCTAAGGGCTGCTTCAGACATCTGCAACGGGCGCGTTAGCTACGACTGCGTCCGTTGTGACCGGAGCGACAGAAACGACCGCTCTGCGCCGCGCGTACACACACTCCAGCAAATACTGCAACAGGTGCAGCGGGTCGTCAGCACGGCGGCCACTTCTCCGACGCCGTCAGCTGTTTCCGCGGAGCCTTTAAAAAGAAAGGGGAAGGCGCTGCCACTCACTGGCATCACATAAAATGGACAGACAGTTTTCTATAGCCTCAAGCTTTGCTAATTTTTTTTTTCAGGATAGGCACGCAGAAATGAAGGAATTAAAAAAGGAGATGCAGAACGCCGCCTTCAAAGATCACGAGTTTAACACATTACTTTACCAATAATGCAAATCTCACCACACGCTTTTTCTATGACTACAGGAGATTACGTAATTTTATCAGAGATATAGCAGCGTAGATGTATGATTTCGTGATCACATAGACGTTCCGAGCGTTCAGGAATGTTAACGCTAATCACACAATCGCACCTGGTGGACGTCGCTAAAGCCTCCTTTTTAATATCCGTCTAGGAACATTGACAGGTAGTGGCGATGCCTGTGTCACCTAGAACTAGAGGCTTACAACGGAGCAGAGCCGCTCTGCGGAAGTACGGAAGTGTGTCCCCGCTGCTGCAAACCTTTCTTCTTCCTTGCTGCCATCGCGACACAAGAGCACGCCAACCGGACCACTCATCGCGGCGCGGGATCAGTCGGGTCGCGCACGCTGTAGTTACGGGGTAGGCATGCTGGTGAGGACGTTCAGTTCACGGGCATCTTGAACGACTAGGTTGTAACATGATTACTAACCGCCGAATTCAGAAACCTCACTCAAACTACACTCAAACTGAAGGGCCCCTCCACTTCCTCGAGGAAGGCGCGAGGGCCGGCGCTGGCCAATCGCGACGGTGGATCCGTCCTCGCGATTGGCCAGCGCCGGCCCTAGCGCCTTCCTCGAGGAAGTGGAAGGGCACTTCAGTTTGAGTGTAGTTGGAGTGAGGTTTCTGAATTCGGCGGTAAGTTGACGCCACCAAGTGACTAAGCTCATAACCACGTCAGCCTCGCCGTAGCTTCGCACGTCCCGAGAACGTCACGATTGCGCCAGATGTCATTTGCTCTGCCTGGCTGCCCTCCGAGCGCTTGCTCCAGACTGTGCCGTTCATAACGAAGAATACAGCCATCAGGCTCAAAATGCAAACGTGCCATTGTCACATACGTATATCATGGATCATATTCAGTCTATTTCCGTACACGACGGATATATTTCATATTTCGTTGAAGTACCCTCTTAATACACATCTTCAAAATCAGTACGTACCAGTAGGTACTTCGAATTTGAGCACAAGCATAAAGTACGCAGAATATGAAATCCGGGCAACGTTCGAGGACAGAACTGCTAAGAAAGGACCGCAGGGTACCTAATCTGGGCATTTACTTGCACATTTTGAGAGGTCACGGAAGTGACGTAGTGGCGTCTGATTGGTGGAGGGAATTTCCTCCACCAACAGACGCCAATACGTCACTTCCGTTCCCTTTTAAAATGCATGTAAATGTCCAACCTAGCCCCCCTGAAGTCGAGACAAGCAAACACGACGGCACGAGCGTTTCTACTCTCTTGAGGGTACCGCCACGACATTGACGCACGAGCAGATGGATCTTCTCTCCTGAGACCGTGCTGGTTTATCATCGTAACACACGTCGAGAATTCACAGTCAACGATAGCGCTCTACGCGGAACGATGAGCTTTTACCATGCCAGCCACGACTACAGTCACCGCCGACGCCATGTTTTTCAGCTGATTGCAGGAACCGCGACCGGCATGCAACACGTGCGGCCGAGCTCTCTAGACCCATGATTGGTTCGTCGTTGTGGTTGCTCCGTTCGTTGCCAAACGTAGCGAAAAAGTTCAGCACGGCTCAAGTATCGCGTTGCGAACGAGCAATAGCGACACGGTGGTTTGGGGCTTCGTTACCACGCAACTCGTCGTTCCAACCGATTGCATTCGTTCGTAAACGTAGTAGTCTCCCTGGTGTGGGAACACCCTAAAGGCTCCATAGTTGCGTTGACTGCGTTATGCTGCGTCGCGTCGTGCAGCACAGCGCCTCCTTATTCGCTAGTCGTAAGGGTCACCATGGGAACAACTTGACGCAAGCAGTCTTAACGCAGTTAAACGCCACTGTGTGAACGAGTTTTAAGGGTGTAACAGCGCAATTTTTATGATGTTGAACCCTGAAGTGGAATACGGGTGATCCTAGCTGCTTTCTAGAGACATTTCCTTTACGAGCGACAAGTTGGCAGCTTTTTGCTCTTAAAAGGAATGCCTTTGGGATTATGTTAGATCGCCAGCACCCCATTTTAGTATATGGTGTCGTGAATTTTTGTCGAACCGAATTTTTAGGTCGAACTTTCGGGGTTCGACTGGGTCGAACCGGTTCGACGGACCTTCGAACTTTTAACCAGATTCGACCGGTTTAACATTGTGGACAGTGTGGCCAGACCTTGATAAAAATATGACTAGGTTTGAGATATTTTTTATGCAAAGGGTTATTTTAATTTAATGAACAGTTGCAATTAAAATAAACTAATTCTAATCACTCAAGAAGTTAATCACTTCTTCAATGTATTAATTGAAATAACCAATTAGTGCTGCCCTCAATTCCTTCCTTAGCCATCGCCATCCAATTCGAAGCCAACTAACCAGCCTGTCGCGCATGCGCATAGCAGTCGAAGCTGAATCGAACCTTTGTCGAACTTTTCACAAGAAAAATAAAAAAAGTCGAACCTGGTCGAAGTCGAACCTCGACCGGTTCGCGACACAATTCGGGGGACAATCCCTCCACCCTGTAATTTGCGAGCAACATCGTTGTATGCAGTAATATTTATCTATATGTTGCTGTTCTATCACACGGTGTGTACCAACAATAGGAGCATGACTTCCGAAAACGGGACATTACGGCGTGACGCCGACGCGGTGATGAACGAAGAAGGCATACAGATTTTTCTGGCTCTTAGGATCGAGGGTGAATCTGGTGAGGTGAGGTGAGGTGAGGTAAACTTTATTGGGTCCAAGACTGTTAGATCCCCGCGTCAACCGAGTCTCTCTTAGGGAGAGACCCTTGACGAAGCGATCCCCTCGGTCGACAGACGAAACGCGATGTTCCCGGCGGCGTCCGAGGCCAGCTGGACTAGAATTTTCTGAGTCGTGGGGTCAGGATCCCGCAGGAAGGATTCCCAGGCGCCTGGTTGCCTGGCTTGCTTGATGAACTCCTTATTCTTCGAATGATGAAGCAGCTCCGGACACCCCCAGAGTATATGGTGGAGTGTAGCGATCTCGCCACAGTTCCTGCAAGACGGGTCGTAGGTATCTGGGTACCACGAGTGCAACTGCGCCGGGTTGAGGAAGGTCTCCGTCTGGACTTGACGGAGGATGGTGGATTCTGCCTTGTTGAGAGTGCTGTGAGCCTCTGGGTAGGCTCGGCGTTCTACTCGGTAGTGGTCCAGCACCCCCTTAAAGGTGTAGAGGTTGTCGTGGTTCCACGTGGCGGAGGTCGAGTGCTCACTTGGTGTGCTAGCCCGGTTGGTAAGAGCGCAGGCTGCACTGTGAGCACTCTCGTTGCCTGGGAGTGACGCATGGGCTGGAGACCACAGTATGCGGACTGGGTGGTCAATCAGACGATGACCAGTGGCGATCTTGAGGGCTTTGTCAGAGATGTGACCACGCATGTACTGGCGGATGGCCATCTGGGAGTCACTGACGATGACTTTCGTGGTGCTGAGGGTGAGGGCCAAGGCGATGGCTGCCTCCTCTGCCTCTGCACTGTTGCTGGTGTACATGCTGCCTGCCGTGAGGATTTGGCCGGAGCGATTCGTAACTGCAAGGGTCATTCGACCCCTGTCAGCTGAGGCTGCGTCGACATAGGTCACCTCGGAGTCGTCGTAGCCTTGCTGTAGAGTGTTCTCCAGAGCCTTCACTCTGGCCATGCGTCTGTCTGCGTCGTGCACTGGATGCATGTGACGAGGCAGAGGCGAAATCTTTAGTTGCTCGCGTAGCTCGTTTGGAAGCCAGCCTCGCGTACTGTGCCCTGTTGGGTGGTAGTTGATGCCCAAAGATGTGAGGATGGTTCTTCCCGCTGTAGTCAGAGATAGCCTTTCGTAGTGGGCTATCCTCTGTGCCTCAATGATTTCCGAGAGGGTGTTGTGAAGCCCAAGCTTCTCGAGTCGCTTGGTCTCTGTTGAAGGTGTTAGGTGAAGCGCTTTCTTGTATACGCAGCGGATGATGCGATCGATGGCATCCCTCTCCGTGAGTGTCAAGTCCAGGAAGGGTGCAATGTAGGCAATCCGGCTAATCACGAAGGCTTTGATAAGGCGAATGACATTCCGCTCTTTCATCCCGTACCGTTTTCCGGCGATTCTTGCTATGAGTCTTCCTACCTGCTGTGCGTGGTTACGGAGGACTCCGATGCTGTATGTGTTCTTGCCATCCTCCTGCAACCACAGACCGAGTATCCGAAGTCGCCGGACCCGAGGGACGTCTTTGCCTCCGACCTGCAGTATGATGCCTGAGGGAGTTTTTACCGTGGTGCCGGCCATGAGTAGCAACTCCGACTTTTCCTGACAGCAGGTTAGTCCGCGCTCCTTAGCGTAGGCTTCCACGATGCGTATAGCTTCTTGCAGCGAGTCTTGGATGGCGCCATCGCTTCCTCCTACCATCCACAGAGTGACATCGTCTGCGTATATGCTGTGGTGAAGGTTGGGGATACCTTGTAGTTTCGTCGGTAAATCTTTCATGGCGATATTGAAGAGAAACGGAGAGAGCACTGCTCCTTGCGGTGTTCCGACTCCGCCCAGAGTTTGCAGGTCAGATTGGAAACCGCCGATCGAGACCTGCACCTGCCTACTTGATAGGAAGTTCTGTATGTATTTGAAGATGCGCTCGCCCACATCAATGGAGTTTAGCCCACGGAGGATGGCTGCGTGGCTGACATTGTCGAATGCTTTGGAGATGTCCAGCCCGAGTATGGCTCTGGTGTCCCTTTTGGGTGCGTATTCCCTTGCCATAATCTGATGATACAGTCGGAGCATCACGTCCTGCGTCGAGAGCTTGGGTCTGAACCCGACCATCGTGTCCGCGAAGACTTTGTTGGCCTCTGCGTACCTGTTAAGGCGATTGAGTACGACATGCTCCAAGACCTTCCCGAGACAGGACGTGAGCGAAATGGGGCGCAGGGCTTCCAGTTGAAGTTTTTTCCCAGGCTTGGGTGTAAACACCATCTTCGCAGTCTTCCAGGATTCTGGGATTTCTCCTTTTTGCCAGCAGACGTTGAAGTATGATGTTAGCCGGTCAATCTCTCTGTCATCCAAATGCCGCAGTAGCTTGTTGGAGACTCCATCAGGTCCTGGAGCGGAGCGGGTCTTGAGCTCTCGGATCGCAGCCATGACTTCGAAGGGTCGGAATTCTTCGTCTAGCGTAAGGTTTGGCTGGCCCGTGTATTCCATCGCAGGTGTTGGCGGAGCTCGTCCGATATACTTGTTTTGTACTTCTTGGACAAGCTCGTTTCCATCTCCCTTGAATGAGTTCAGGATACACTCCATCTGATTTCGGACTGTGGTTCGGCTTTGTCCGGGGTCGAGGAGATGTCGAAGGATGTTCCACGTCTTTGGAGTGTTGGGAGCTCCTTCGAACTCGTTGCAGGTGTCTTCCCATTGCTTAGTTGTGAGATAGGTGGCGTGACTCTCGATGGTCTTGTACAATGTTGCGATTCGCTTGCGTAGCCGACGATTTCCTTTCTTTCGCCTTAAGCGTGCCTCAAGGTTTGTCTTCATTTCCCATAGGTGCAGGAGCCGACTGTCCGCCGCGGTCAGATTTGCTTCCTCGGGAATGTTTCTTGTGGCTGAGGCTTCAACTTCTCTGATGCCTGCGGTCCACTGATCCAGGTCCTTGATCTCTCCGTCTCGGTCCACTTCGTCAAGCTCTTGCCTTAAAGTGTCCCACTCGACCACTCGCAGAGGCCTTCCCATGGGCTTCGTAGGGCCGCGTCTCAGGAGGATGTTGAGGATATAGTGGTCACTGCCCAGAGTTTCCAGGGTGTTGTGCCATTCTGCGTCCAAGCAGTGACCGAGTGTGAGGTCTGGTGATGTGTCTTTGTATCCGCCCGTGGCTTTCCGAGTTGGCTGCGTCGGGTCTGTAAGTAGGTCCAGTCCCAGGGTGGCAATGTCCTGCCAAAGCTGCCGACCCTTAGCGCTGTCCCGCGGATAGCCCCATGACATGTGTGGTGCGTTAAAGTCTCCAACGATGAGCAGAGCTTTTCCCTTGGCCATGTCTATGGCGGCGCGCAGGAGCTGGTGAAACGAGTGTCGTGCCTTCGGAGGACTGTATACATTGAGGATGAACGTGCTGCGATGGCTCTTCTTCTTGCCCGCCAAGATTTCGATGAAGGTGTGTTCGATGTTTTCGATGCCGGTTGAATGAAGTTGTGCTGGTAGGTTCCGTCGCACTAGCGTGGTGACTCGTACGACCCCTGATAAGTTGGTGTGATTAAAGGCTTGGTATCCCGGAATGGTGATGGCCTTCCACGTTTCTTGTATGGCCAAAACGTCTGGTCTGCGTTCTGGTGGTAGGGATTGTAGGTACTGGTGAAGGTGTCCCCTCTTCGGAGCCAAGCCTCGACAATTCCACTGCCACACAATGCAACCTTTACTTGTCTTGGCCATTGTTGGGTTGTGGGAGTCTGTCAAGGATGGTCTTCAAGTAGCGCTTTACTTCGCGCATCTCGCCTTCCAGCTGGTCTATGCGTGTGTCTATGTCTTGGTGCAGAGGTCGATCGCGGTTGATATTTCTCCGCACGGGCGACACCAAGTCTTCGGTATCGGCGGTTGTAGACGTCTCCCGCCGAGAAGGCAGGAGCGGGAACTCCTCTGTCCCTCGGAAATGTGGCTGTGATGATTGAGTGTCTGATAGTTGTCGGGCAGTACTAGTATTTTCCTGTGGGGTTCGGTTTTCGTCGGATATTCCCTTCATTTGTGGATTAGCCTCGAGCAGACTTGAGAGCAGTTCTTTAACCAGTGGAGTGAAGGTGTGATGAAGGATCATTTCCGTCGCTACACACTTTTGGTGGAAGTTATTCAGCACCTCCGCGGAATTCCCCGAGTGTCCGCACATGCACCGCGCTGGTGTCGCATGCCCTCTCGAAAGAGTAGAGAAGAGAGGAGGAGGAGCAGCAGCGTGCGCCTCAGGCGAACTGGGAGGGGGACGGCCGCGATCATTTGGGGAGACCGGGAGCCGAGGCTGGTTGGGGTCGCCTGCCAGAGAAGTATGCGGGAGGGTTGGGTGAGTCCCACTAGCTGTTTTGCAGGGGAGGCTGGTTGGTTCCGTGGGATGCCTACTGCTGTTGTCATTCCCGCTCCGGCTTCTCTCAGACGCGTTGGAGGCGGACCCGTCTGTGTAAGGACGTTTTTCTTCCCTCTGGTGTTCTTCTTGGAGCAGCGGAACAAGCGGTGGCCAACTTACTGCCCCTGTCCGTCGCATATCGATGTCACCAAAAGGAGGCTCGCTCCGTGCAGGCCAAAATGCACCGCGGGAGGATGATTCCAGCAAACCAAAGGGCTCGATATGCCGACCTCCAGTCATCGCTCTCCGCAATTGGGACCGCTCACTGGGTGACGGCACGGATCGGCAGCGCATATCTCGTCTGGGCATCCCGCCATCTCCTCGGCTGCACCGCATGAGTGGACGATTGCGGCCGCAGTTTGACGATGATAGGGGCCCCCGAGTATCCATGTCTCCACGGATCCAGGTGCCCCCGTGTCTCGAGGAGGATCTCTCTCCCCTGCGTTGCGACACAGCTGCACCGTGGCACCGAGTGGGGGTGGTGGGTTTTTGACCCACAGAGAGCTCTGCGTTCCGGCTCGGTGTTTCCCGACCTGCATGGAGTACACGCGCAAAGGTAGGTCTGCCTCTCCATGGGTTGTTTTCTGCTTGTGGCGGTTCCGATATTGATGTTGATGTGAGTGGGGGCATCTCCATGGAGGTCTGCCGGTCGTGATGGCGATCCCTTTGAGTCGTTTTTTGTTCTTTAGCCGGATAAACCCTGTACCACCGCGGGCCCAGAGTCACGTGGTCAGGCATACTTGGGCCCTCAAAAAAGACGAAGATTGATGTGCCCTTTCCCTTACGGGCGATGTCCAGGATGGTCCCTTTTGCCTCCACCATAGTCCGAATCACCTGTAGAGAGTGTTCGCCGGCCATGCCATGCACTGTTCCCACGGAGGCGTTTGTCGGCGTAGCTGGGAATGAGCGCACCGGAATTCGGACCAGGTTGCGGACGAGCAGAAGCCTGTCTCTGGTTTCAATGTAGGGTGTGTCAACCGCTAGGATGTTTTTAGAATGATTTAGTCGGATGTTTGTGACGGCCGTCTTGCTGAAAGCGCTTCTGATTTCTGGTCAACCTGGCGTCACTGCTGGAACCGCTAGGTGCGGACGCCGTGTTCCTGCACTGGGCCTATCCGGCCCTCGAGGAACGCGACTCGCTCACCCTGCTGGTGACCGACATGGTTCGCAGTCTACTCGTGGAGGCGCGCCTAGGACTCGGGGTCGTCGTACCCGCGGATCCCAGGGCCTGCGTGGGATTCGACCTCCTCGCACTCTCCAAAGTGGGTCCTAGCGCAACCTCACTTACTCAGTAGTTTTCAGTCTGATGCGGCTCATACTTATAGTATTACTCTTTATTTTCATGTGTCCATACATAGCGCAAAACCTAAAAAGTGCTACACTTCTATGGGAATGCAAAAAAGCATACTAAACCCAAAAAAGAAAGCGACAACCACTTATAGTCATGCACACCCTTTATGCTCTCGAATCTCGATATCGAGTGTTCAGGTCACAAAAAAAAATATATATATTGAAGATTGGTCTATAGTTATATTCTAGTTGTATTCTCCTAACCGATAACGTATGGAATAAACCCAAGGGATCAAAAGGTCATCGAGAGTGACTGGACCAAGAGCAGGCATTGAAAGCAAACACTGCAAACGGTGCATATAGTTTGCACCAAACCCCAGGCGGATGAGGATGACCCATTTCCAAGTGGTCGGACATTTTGGTGACGTTTCTGGGTGGCTTCTTGTTGCCTATTTTCCCAGGCACAGAGCTTCAAGGGTTGTCGTACAGGGGCTCTATGCTGGTGAAATACATGAAACGGTGGTAAAATATATTAGACGTAAATACATTAAAGTACATATTACAAGTATGTTGAATACAACCCCATAGCAGCTGTTCACTAAAACTTCAAAGAGCGCCCAAAGTGTCAACAAATCGCTTGGGACCCTTTTGTCAGGGCTTGCGCTTGGGTGCATTCTGTCCGGGACCATTTTGTCCGGGACCATTTTGAACGGGATCATTTTGTCCAGGACCATCTTGTCCTACACCCGCTCTCCGCACGTCACTGCGTGCGCCCCCTTTCCAAGGTCACCTTCACTCACACGGTCTTGTATTGGCTTCGATGGCTCGTAGCGTCCGCTGCGGCCGGGCATAGGGTTGAACAGAATATAAAACATCTTCACACAATCACATTTTATTTAATAAGGTTTATTTTCTTCAAATCAGATTTGCTTTAAACCAAATATGTTTAAAATCAGATATGTATGGTTTAAACTAGCTTACCTAGAAAATATTTTTTTAACGTTTTTTTTTTTTGTTTTTTTATGGAAGACTGATTGTTTAATGCTCCGAATAAAAAAAAACATGCAAGCAAAATTTGGTGTCAATGTAATTATATCGCGAAGTACGTGATGTTCAATTAGGAACTTTCTAGTCTTTATATAAACGCCGCCATCCGTATTGTTGGAACAGAATCAGCTTGATCAATTTACTAAGTGAAGACACTACTTTTTGTAATGCATCAACAAATTTAAACAGTTTAATATTGTGAAATGCAGCTAGCAGGCACGTAGCCAGGATATTGTTTCAGGGGGGGGGGGGGGGGCATTTGATGGGCTCCCCTTCTGGCTAAGTGCCTGGCTGGTATGTGAATACTTTAGTAAAGCTGATAGCTGAATAATTTTCCTACTGAAGGATGGATCATCAAAACGTCTCTCGAGTGCTTAATTTCTTTAAAAAAAAACATGGGGGCAATGTCGCTTCTGTTTTGCATGCCATGCGTCACTACAGGGTGGTTTCCCGGTCGGCAATTTGAACAAAACGTTGGTGTTTTCAAAAGCCGAACAGTGAGCGCTTAACTGGCGTGCTTATCCGTTCTGTGCAATTCAGCACATTGTTAGTCAGGCCGTCGACCTGCTTTTTCACTGCCTCCATGCATTAGTCTCTTCATTAGTTCATTTTTATGAAAGCTAGTGTCAGCGGGTGCGTCCAGCACGGCCGTGGACATCGTTAACCCTCCCCCGGCATCACTTAAGTAGTTTCGGTTTTGCCGCCGAACCTGGCCGAATGAGTAACATGACCAGATGAAGGTGTTCGCTAAAACGTCCACAATTTAGGGTCGTAACTACGTCTCACTTCTCAAGTTGGCCCATTACCACTGTATTATTGATTCTGTACCACAAAGGATACATTTATATCACAAAGCTAAACGAAAACGACATAATACACCCACACAGCCGGGAGCCCGCTGAAACCGAAATGAACCAAATTGACGCGTGTATCAGCGCCCCCTGTCCACCGGACAGGTAACTACTGAGATAAAAAGAAGTCTATACAGACTCTGTGTTGTGAGAGGTGTGCAAGCAAAGATTGAACGGGCGATTCGGAGGTGTCATGATTTGTAAAGCTCAGGATAATCTTACCTATTTTTCTAGACTAGAAATGTCTATATTTGGATGAGACTTGCGGGTTTAGGTTCAATTCAGATTCAATTCAATTCAGATATATATATATATATATATATCTTAGTTTGTCCCTCTTAAGAAGCGAGCTTCTCGGCATTTCTTCTGGCAGCAGCGAACGTTGCTTTCGAACTCCCAGGTGGTGCCCGGGCACCACCTCCTCGTCGCCCCACCTCAGCGTCGCGACGAGGACTACGAACGCGTGTCCGGGCCCCTCTCTTCGTCCACGATCTCCGCGTACGCCTCCATTTACGAAAAGACGGCCCACTACACCCTGCGAGGAGACTTCGCCGATGGCCGGGCCCAACTCTGCTACGCCGTGCCCATGGGGGGGCTCTCGGTCGGACTCCGCAACGAGCCCTCTACGCCTGACCTGCCACCGCTCAGCACTGCTGCGGGATCGGCCGAGCCAGGCAAGCTCGGTTCCTTTGTCACTTTGGGTGTGAGACCATAGCCTCCTCTATACGGAGAAAGCCTGGCGCGTCGCGTGAAAAGACGACCGCCGTAAATGGGAAAGGAGGGGCGGAGAAACGGGAGTGGAGAGAACCTTGCCTGCTAGCGCCACAAAAGAGCAAGCGGCCAAACGCAGAAACAATCTTTTTTTTTCTCTCTCTCTTTTCTTGTCGCTATCGTGGAGAAGAGAAACTCAACGTCCACCCTTTCCCGTTTCTCCCTGCGCCCTTCGAGTCGCCGCGCCCGTTTCTCCCGGAGTACGAAAACGACGGTGACGAAAACACAAAAACAAGCGTGGTGCGGGGAGCGGCCGCTCATGACCCAAGCGCTCGCTGTCTAGGTCTGCCCTTTCTGCTCTGCGCTGCCATATTGGTCACCGTTCGGCGCGCTCCTCCTCTCCTTTTTCCTGCGGTCGCGCGCCCTATGGCTCCGTCGTCGATGTGCCAGGCTTTCTCCGTATAGAGGAGGCTATGGTGAGACCCGTCTGACCAACAGACAAACAGATAGCAAGACCGTACAGTGAGTACTCTGGTGCCTGGAACAACGCGTCTCCGGCTGGTGTGTTTACCGCGTCCAAAAGAGTGGTACAGTGTAATCCACTTATAACGATACCAGATATAACGATATATCGCTTATAGCGATCAAATTTTTCAGATTTGTCAATTCTCCCATCGCCCCTATGTAAAAATAAACCATATATAACGATAGAATTATCGGCGACATATCGGATACAACGATAGAATTCTGGCCGCCCGGAAGGTGCTTATCACGAAACATTTGCCTGGAAATTTGAGAAAAATTAAAATACTTGAAGCGAACGACATGAAAACTAGTAAAAATATCAAAAACCGGTCGGCGTGGAAAGATCCGCTAGGTGACGCGAGGCGCCGCCCGATTTAAAAAGTTCAGCCTCATCCTTCGGAACTAAGTGCTATCGTCATCGCAATCGCTGAAGGGAGGAGAGAAAGAGCTTGCTTCACCCACATCGAACCTGCCGATGTGGGTGAACTTTGGGACCACATAGCAGCTTCCGAGGAGAACATCGGCGGAGCTCTCTTGGGAGACTTTTTGAACGCGGACAACGCTGCCGCTTCATGCGAGGAGTCTACTGATGAGGCCATTGCCGAGGAACAGCAATCGCGACGAAAAATCACATCGAGCGACTGCGAAAGTAGTGACGACGACGGCGGCGACGAGAACACCCCGCCTCCAATGTCTTCACAAAATGCCCTGCTCTCCATCCAGTCGCTGGTCGGTTTTGTGCACGCAAAAGGACTGCCGCCAGCGTACGCGCAACAACTGGAAGCAATGCACACGGCAATTGTCAAACTTCAGCTCAAGCAAGCGCAAATTTCCGACTTTTTTAAGCATGCTTAAATTATTTTATAGTCATTTTCGTACCTTTTAATAAAGCCTTCGGTTTTCTTTGCCTCGGCTCGCGTTGTACGACCTGATTCACTCATCGCCCGTAAGTAACTTCTCTTTGTGTTTTTTTTTTGTCGGTCCAGATATAACGATAATCGGCTATAACGATTGGATTTTGCGGTTTTCTCAATATCGTTATAAGTGGACTGCACTGTACCTCCATTTCCGCTCGCTGACGTCATTCGTTGGTCGTCGCGAGAAATCTTGGACTTCAGATCACAGCCCACTCTTTGTTTCCGTGGTTTTGCATCGCCTTTAAAACTATGAAATAAAATGACGTCAAGTATCTATACACCTCGAATTGCAAATAAGAGCTAGTTCAAACAGTGATATATTTCTTTGTTACAGTCAAAGGACAGTGTAATTTGCATGCGCGCTTTGCGCTATATTGCAAACGTGTTCATCTATATCGGTCACAATTAAGTTGGTGGTTGTTTTGTCCTGTTTTTTTTCTTTTAATTTTCCATGCAAAACAAAAATTGACCTTGAAATAAAAATTATTATGCACCGTGTGATATTATAAACAAAGCATGTTCATCCGTTTTGGACACAATTAACTTGATGGTTTAGTATCTTTCTTTAATTTTCCATGAAAAAAAAAACAACATAATTTTGAAACAGAAATTATTATGCACTGTGTACGATTATAGACAAAGCTTTATTATCAACAATATTCCCGATAAACGTTTAAAAACCTAAATTATATACTTCCAAGTTCTAAAATGTACCTCGGATTAACGTAGAAATATTATTGAACGTGTTTTTATATTATTTCGGGTCATGACCTACAAAGCTATTCAATCGCTTCAGAACGCCTATCGTGTAGTTGGATTAAACGAAACAGAAAAAGGAAATTTTTTTTTGTAGTGTCTTTTTTTTTTTTTGGGGGGGGGGGGGGGAATTGTATTGAGGGAAAGTGGATGCGTTTTATAATCAAAGCTTTACTATCAACAATATTTCGATAAACGTTTGAAAAATAAATTATATACTTCCAAGTTCTATTGAGTACCTTGAAGCGACGTAGAAATTATAATATTGAACGTGTTTTTATATTATTTAGGGTCATTACCTACAAAGCTATTCCATGGCCTGAACGTGTTTCGGGTAGTTGGATTAAACTAAACAGAAAAAGTAAATTTTGTTCGCAGTCTTTTTTCTTTTTTTGTATTCAGTGAGGAGTGAATACGTTATAGTCTGCGACGGGTTAAGAGCGAAAGTGAAAGCTCTTCCCGCCTTTTTCCAGTTTATCAGAGGCGAGGAGGTCCCCTCCTCTCTAGAGTCACTCTGCTAAAGTTGAAAGAGGAGCGAGGAGCTTCCACTTCACTCCTTAACTGTCACCGACAATAGTGTGCAGTTATGACTTATTGCAGAAACTCCCGTAGAATATTTAACTAAGACGTTCTGAAACATTTACGGTAACCTCATTCGCTAATTCCCTGATTCGTTTGAAAAGTAACAGTTCTCACTTGGCATATACCGCGTCAAACAAAAATGGCCCCTTTGAGTGTTCTTTTAATTTCACTATTAAAGGCGGTAAGATAGTTTGGCCGATTTTCATGGTTAGATATAAAAAAAATAAAAGTCGTATTTTTTCGCCCACAACCTGCGAAGAAACGAAAGCGATTCCTTTAGCACGGTCGCGCAATGCGGGTGGAATGGTGTCGTCACGTACCTGAGGACGGAGATGTGACGTGGTTCATTCTCATATCCGTTGTGGTTGGCGTCGGGGATGCCCCTGAGACCTGCCACCAATGCTCGGTAATCTGTGAAGCAAGTGGGTGTGCGCCATGGAAGTTTCTAAAACGATCCAACATTACAAGTAGCAACTGTATGCTGCCAAAGTCGGATTGCACACAACGCGGGTAATGTTTGAAAACAAGTCTTTCAATCAGACGACACGAAGATCTCCCTTCGTCGCGCAATTCCTGACGGGACGCCAGGACTGCCATCTTCGCTCTCTTCGCGCGGCACGGCCGACGTGAAGTCCCGCCTTTCTTCTCCTCGCCGCGCGAGGGGAGATAAGAAAAGTTTTTGTTTGTTTGTTTTTATAATGAAAAATGCTGATAAAGTCGGATATATGTTCGTGAGACTTCAATGTAGAGACTGTTTTCTCTTGATTGTGACTGTCAGAAAACGGTCGCTTCTCGGCTACAAGGCGACAAGTAATAAAACCTTCTGGCATATTTGTGAGTGTATTTCGGCATATGAATAGTAAGTTTCATAAAACTGTGTCTATGTTAATACCATCTTATGAAAGCGAAAATACTATATAGAAATGTAATACGAAGAGCTAATGGTATTTCTTAATTTTCTTGAACCGGGCCCTCGCAACTCTTAACCCGGCCCTGGGGAGGAGCCTACAAAGCTGACTTCGCTACACGAAACACCTAGGTAGGGAAGGATTTCGGGGAAGTGACCACCGTTAAAAGGAATGAACTTCTGCAACAGTCGCCGCCTTCCTGCGTATGTATACTACTTCTACAGGTGTAAATTAAAAGCTTTGTCGGGAAGTACAGCTCTGCTTCCGAGCTCCTTGTGACCGATGTCCTGGTCGGCGCCTGGCTCCAACGGAGCGCGACTGAAAGGAGGATCCCGGAGCTGTTCGTTTTTTACCGGTCACCGACTATCGGAAGTGAATTAGAACACAGCGTTTGTGGTATGCGCAAAACTAGCAATTTGTGGAAGAATAGATGTGTCCCGTCAATATTTTATTTGTTTGCAAAAAAAAAAACTAGGGCGTGTGAACGTTATCCTCTTGCGTACTCCACTGGCGGCAAGATATATTGGTGCCGCCTCCCTTCTCTGCTGACGTCGTAGTCAGCATGTGGCCAATCGTGGCAGGCCGATCACTGCGACGCTTTCGTTCGCTCACGTCGCCTATAGACATGAACAATTTACTCCGAGCAGCCTCGGTCAAAATCTGTGACGCTCCGGTGACGTATCGGAAGGGCTGTCAAAGCCCCAAAAGACAAAAAGACAAAAGAAAAAGTTAAAGCCGTTTACAACTCCCTGTAACACCGAATTGGAGCGCAGCTCTTGAGGAGGAGGAGGGAAGGGTACTGAGGGCCACGTGTTTTTGGGGGGGAGGGGTCACGTGACCCCCCCCCCCGAGGGCACGTGACCTTGGTGGAGTCACGTGCCCCCCCTCCGAGGTCACGTGACCTCGGGAGGGGGTCACGTGACCTCGGGGTGTCACGTGACTCCCCAGGTCACGTGACCCCCCCGGTCTCGAGGTCACGTGACCTCGGGGTGTCACGTGACTCCCCAGGTCACGCGACCAAAATCTCCCCGCCAGATTTAGGGGAAAAATTTTTCCGCTAGATTTAGCGGGGAAATTTCCCCGCTAAATCTAGCGGAAAAATTTCCCCGCCAGATTTAGCGGGGAAATGTTTTCCGCTAGATTTAGCGGGGAAATTTTTTCCGCTAGATTTAGCGGGGAAATTTTTCCGCTAGATTTAGCGGGGAAATTTTTTCCGCTCGATTTAGTGGGGAATTTTTTTCCGCTAGATTTAGCGGGGAAATTCTTTCCACCAGATTTAGCGGGGAATTTACTCATAATGCACCGCGCGGTTACGCCGACGGCGACGGCGACGGCGACGCCAACGGCGACGGCGACGCCGCTCAAGCTGGAAACGGGCGCCTAAGAGCTGCGCTCTAAAAAAATGACTGGGCAAGCAAAGGCAAACCTTGGATCAAAGGCCATGGTTCGCGCCATCTACCCATATCAGGCCCCATTTATCATCATCGTCATTTCAAGAAGGTGAAAGTACCGTAAACAACGATACTTTAGTAGTCATGCGCTACAAAATCATCGTACGTTTCCAAACCGGTAAATGTCGGTGGCTACGGGTCACGTGGTCACGCGGTTGGTTCCGATATGGGTCACGCGGTCATGCGACACCGTGACGTCACGCGATAAACGAAGTCACATGACACCCGTGACTTCATGGGTTCTATGTCTTGTCCGTGACGTTACGTTGCACTATGCATGAGCGTACCTCTTCCTTGTGAAGCTTTTCTGTAACACTTTTCCATAACGTTTCTCGTAACGGGGAAAAGTATAGTCCCGCTTCATAGCATGGACTACATTAAAAATAAACGGAGAACAGGAACCACCTTGATTTCTGCGGTCAGTTCTCCCAGCGCGCAACATCTTAAGCAGGAGATTCTAAAACTGGGTTCCCAGGAACATGGGTTCCCCAGGGGGCTTTCGGCTGTCCCCGAGTGCCCTAATTTTCTCGGTCTTACCCTAAGCAAGAGCGGCACATTCTTTTAGCACTATTTCAGCACACCTGGGCCACTCATTACGACCAACTACGAGAAAGACACCGTCATCAATCGTTTACATTGTATGTATGCTTCTGCACTGCTTCATTGCATCAATGACGAGACCGGGAGAGGCGTTCCTTGGCTGCCATCCAAGGCACCTAGCTGTTCCTCGAGATTGAAAACGTTTGGTATACTCCCGATGCGCGACGAGGCGTGCCGCGCGGATTAGGGTCAGAAAAAGACGTCCTTGAAGGCGAGATTGTACCTCGTGTGCAGAAATGTATCCGTATGCTCATTCCATCCTCGACACCATACGAGGGGGGACCCAAAAGAAACCGAGCTAAATTTTTTTGCACTTATTTATTCCCATTTCAAGTACAAACGTTCAATCTCCTTCAAAGTACTGTCCACTTGCACTAATACACTTGTCTAATCTTTTAATCCATGTGTCGAAACATTGTTTAAATTCATCTTTTGTGATGCTTGACAGCGCCTCCGTCGTTTTTTTCTTCACCTCAGCAACGTCAGCAAAACGCTTTCCTTTCATTTCTCTTTTCATTCTAGGAAACAAAAAAAAAAGTCGCACGGGGCAAGGTCGGGTGAGTATGGGGGGTGAGGAACAGGGGTCATACCATTTTTGGTCAAGAATTGTCGTACAGACAAGGCAGTGTGAGCCGGGGCATTGTCATGATGGAAAAACCAGTCACCCGACTTCCACAAATCGGGCCGCTTCCGCCGCACACTGTTCCGCAATCTTTTCAAAACCTCCAAGTAGAAAGCCTGGTTAACTGTCTGACCCTGCGGAACTAACTCTGAATGGACGACTCCTTTCACATCGAAAAAACTAATCAGCATTGTTTTGATTTCACCTGACGAGCTTTCTTGGGGCGAGGCGAACCTGAGGTCTTCCACTGGCTTGATTGTTGCTTTGATTCAGGATCGTAACCATAGCACCAAGTTTCGTCACCTGTAATAACTTTTGAAAAAAAGTTTGGGTCACTTCGGGACTCTTCTTTCAAAGCACAGCATGCTTCCACGCGACCTTGCATTTGTTCAGCAGTCAGCAGTCGTGGCACGAATTTGGCAGCCACCCTTTTCATTCCGAAATCTTCTGTCAGAATTCGCTGCAATGAACTCCAACTCACTCCCGACAGCTCCACAATTTCGTCAATGGTCCGTCGTCGATCTTCGTTGATGATTGCACGAATTTTTTCAACGTTTTCATGTGTTCGTGCCGTGGAAGGACGACCGGAACGAGGTTTGTCATCAATTGACCTGTCGCCATTCTTGAAACGGGAAAACCACTCAAACACTTGAGTTTTCCCCACGGAATCGTTTTTGTACGCCGTTTATAACAGTTCAATAGTTTCTGTTCCACTTTTTCAGAGCAAAAAAACAGAATTTAACCACCGCACGCTGTTCACAGAAATCAGACATTGCAAAAACGACGCCCACACGAAACACTTGTCACTATAAACCCAGCCGCAACTAGTCCTAACCTTCTTCGAGGACGGAATTAGGCCTAATGACTCAGCAATGTTCGCTCTATCAACTCCTGGAGGCAAAACGCGGTACTGCAAAAGCTCTGCTTAAAAAAGAATTAGTTCGGTTTCTTTTGGGTCCCCCCTCGTACACCAACGCGCTGTTTAAAAACAAACCTGGGTTTCTGAGCACGCGCATTGATCCCACCTGGTGTGTTGGTGTATTGGCGATTCCAGCGAAATCGACGCCCCCTAGCCGCTGGAACAGAAAACTGCAGCGGCAGGTTCGCTCGTCAGCCTTCTCTAGCGAACCAGATATTCACGGCACCTCGCTCAGACTAAAGACGAAGCCTCGAAAATAGGTTCGATAACATGGGATGACAATCGCCAATACGCAGGGTGGCGTGTCGGCGAAAAGAGCGGCCTGGTGGCGTACTACGAGGCGTGCCGCGCGGGTGGGGACTCGAGCAGCGTCGGCCGCTACTCCACGAGCCTGGTGCGCGGCTCCCGGGCCCTCTCGTATGTGCGGCCTCGCGGCGCAGCTCGTTTCGTGGCCGACCTCCGACGCCGGGTGCCTGTCGCCTGCCTCGTTCTCTGGGACGTCGAGAACGACGACTGGCCGGCCGTCTGCAGACCGGGCCTGCCGTACGGCATCTCCAGGACCCTCTGGAAACTGCGCCGAGGGCCACGGCGACGGCCCATGGGCTCACCGCAACCGCCAATTGTGTCTGGTTAATCCTGGAGCCTGACGACGTACCGCGGATAGCGTGCCGGAGATCTCTAAAGTCATGGGCGATGGCTGTCAGGCAGTGCTCTTCGTTTTTTCTTTTTTTCTTCTTTTGTCTCGTTTTTTTTTTTTTTTTTTTTTTTAATACGTGATATAATCCGTGAGCCTAGATTGAGAAAGTACATTTTTCAAATGATGTTTATAAAGTCTGGCGCGAATGCAGAATTATAATGCTCGGTCTTCTAGCTTCTTTCGTTTGTATATTTTACTCAATACGATTGGTGGAACGCAATTGCAGAATAAATATTGAAGAAAAGAAAAAGGGGAATCACTTGACTTTTCCGGCCAGTAAAGTTGTAAACATGAAACACATCTGTTTTGAAGTGTCTCAAAAGGCTGCCTGAGATTCTCTGATCTATCGTTCACCTCCGATGGCCTTCGATGATTTTGATGACCACCGTTTTTCTGAAATTCCCTTCAAACCCTCTCCCTTCGCCGTTTCTATGACATCGCCAGCATTGCACGCGATCTCCGACAGATACAGAAATTCCCAATCTAAATCCACGCGTAAACACGGGGAGAAAGTCAAATCCAGACACGCGCGCTATCGGCGCTGTAGACTCTTCCCTCGGGGTCGTGCTTAGCGGCCGCTTCCCACGATCCGGAGAGCGAAGAGGTCGTCGCTGAAAGTCTATAGAGCTATCTCAGGCCCGTTGGACGATCGAGTCGTGTCCGCAACCCCTCCACCGACAGACAAAGGGGTTTCCTACGGACACCGCCGGCTCTGAAACCCATACTTCGTTACGCCACGAGATGGACTGCAGGGGAAGCGAGGAACCATCTCAGCCAATCCGGCGATCTACGCTTGCCACGTGCCTTTACGCACGCGCGCCTCTCTGCCTATAACCGGAAGCGCGAGGGTCAAGCTCCAGACCCTGGATTGGCTCCGGTGGCTGGTAGGCGTCCGCAGCGGTTCATCTTACGTGGAGCGGCGTATACAGAGCATCGCGCCTGGTTAGATAGAAAGCAACGAGCGACGATAACGGGGGACGCACGGTCAAGGCACGGCGCGGCACAGAGCTCGTCGCGGCAAATGATTGACGCGCCGTGTACTCGAAGTACTCGACACGTCGCCCTCGTCGACGCGTGTGGGAGGAGAAGACGACAAAGTTTTCCGACGACGCGATACCGGGGTGCACTTGAGTGTGACGCGGAGCTTCGTTGTCAGAGTTCCACGTTTTGGCGGAGTCTCTCGCGACGAGCCCAGTTAAGAGACGTGAGAAAGCAGATAGCGAGCCTCGGTTCCGCTCAAGGACGACGAGGCGTGCATATGTAAGGAGCAGAACGCCTCTGGTGAAGGCGAGCGCATTAGCTGGGTGGTATACGTGGTTCCGTAGGGGCTAAACTGATCTGCGTGCTTTTGGGACCAATGACAAGTGTCTGACCTTTCCTATTAGCGACGTGCGTAACCGAGAGCGTCGCTGCGGTTGGCTTTCCTGGATCGCCATGATTGAACCACGAGCTTAAGAGCATTGTCTAGACTAGGGGTGGCCAGGCTGACCCGGCCTAAGAGCCGCAAACAAAACCACTAAACTTCAAAGAGCCACGGGGGGGGGGGGGGGGGGGGGGGGGGGGGGGGGAGAGAGAGGGGGGCAATTTTTTGCCCAGAGCATTAAACAGCTCGAACTACTTTCAATCTATCCGAGTCAAAAGCAGTCCAACTGAACGTAAGGTAGCAGTAGCACAACACTACCTAACAGCAAGCTGTCTTTCGATTTAAAACGCGTTCCATTTCTCTCTTTGGGGAAGTGCTCGTGTGACCGGGAGGGAGGTGGGGGATTCTGCTGGGGAGGGGGGGGGGGGGGGAGGGGGGGAGGGAGAAGCGAGCCGCACTTTGACACGCGAAGAGCCGCAGCTTACCCACCACTGGTCTAGACTGTCAACTTCGACGGTTTTAGCTCATAACGTGATATGTGCTTTTTAAGCGCAGCATCAAACCTCTCGCCGACACTGACGATGAGTTGCGAGGGTAACGACTCTTGACGTCACGGCAAGGCAAATCCTGGCCGTGACTTCACGGATGGAAACCATAAAGCCGGGGTCACCGCGACGTACCGGGTGCTTCGAATGCCGCATTGCAATGAGTTCAAGGGGGAAAATTGGCACGCGGCGTTCGAACCACGGTTATTGCGGTGACTCGTTTTTGCAGACTGTCTTTTGTATGAGAGTGTGAGCAGTGTGAACCCGGTTTAAGAGCGCTCAAACGAAACATCTCAACACTAATATTCAATTACTGGGTGATAATGGAGGGGAGGAGTGAGAGATCTCACCTCCAGTGCGAACTTCCTGCCTTCGACATCGCTTCGGCGTCTCGTGAGCCTCGAGCGTGCACGCGCGGCCAAAGCGAGGCGGAAGGCAACGCGCGCGCGTTAGAAACGGAATTTGAAAGATACGCTCTGTCCTTCTCACCATCTCAGTGACTTAGAGTGACCCTTGTCTGTTGAGCAAAATAAGACATTTTTACGCTCCGTTCACGCCTAAGCTGAGTCTGCGGTGGAAGCTAGGAGCCCGTTGGACCAGTGTATAGAGTCACTGAATAGGTTTCCAGTGTACCGAAATTCCCAAGCTCCGCACCATGGCGCTCAAATTCATCCATATCGGTGTCACCGTTTTGGGGCCTTGCATAGTACATTGTACAATAACTGTACGCATACCACGTCGCAGGCGTTGTCAAATGGTCTTTCAAGTAAATGTGTGGCGCTGTGGATAGCCGCGTTATATCATTTGCGATACCATTTACAATGCAGTCTAGCTGCACTCGTCTAATCATTACTCCGTGGTTCACGTTAAAGACATCGAGGTGAGTAGTCATGCCTCACTGGTAAAATATCTGATTTTGAGACGAGTCACCTATCACTGTCTAAATATCCAGAAATAACAATAATTCCCTCGACTACGGGGGGGTCTGTACCGTATTCCCATTGCAGTGGCGAACTTTATCGCTTAGAGCTTAATCGCTTATTTCTCTCATCCCATTAAGCCGCTGGCATGTCTTTGTTTACGCTGTTTGAGCATTCAAAAGACTGGTATAAATGCCAAAGCATTTCATCGATTTATTTACTACTGCATACAAGACGCTCGGGACTGGACAGAAACAGGATAGATTCAAACATAGCACCACCACTCGTGATAGCTTGACAACTGCATTGCTGGTCAGATGAAGCTTGCAGCGAAGTTCAGCAAGGATTTCCCCATGACGATTCTCAAGGCAGCTAGCCGTCGATGTTATCTCTGTAAATGGTTGATGCAGACAAATGAATCTGACGGTGAGTTACGAGAATGGCTTGATATAAAATCAATGACTCTCTAAACTGCAAACACTAAGGATGTTTGCGTCATCATTCCTTCTACCCAGACTTGTACGTAACGCGTTAGAAGTAATGAATTACTTGTAATCGATTACATTTTACTGCAATTTTGTAACGCTTTAATTACTTGATTTAAAAAGTAACGATTCTTGTAATTGAATTACTTTGTTGCCGTAATCGATTACAAAATTACCAATACGTTTTTCTAATTTTTTTTTTTTGGAAGAGGGGGGGGGGGGAGGGGTTGGATGTGCTGGAGTCATTCAGCTCTAAGTAACGGCCAATTTTTTATTTTCTTTTCCGAAACCACGAAGCACGGCACCTCGACGATTAGTAGGCCACTTCACTATGCTTCATTTCCTGGGAACTTTTTTGTTTTTTTTTGTTTGGTACACTGGAGACTACGTCCGGGGGTATGGAAAATGACCTTATCCAGCTTCTTGTGAGTAATGTATTTAAACAGTGCTCTTTTTATTTATTTATTTTTTTCACGAAAGGAATTGGGTGTGTTGGCGTCCCTCACTCAGCTCTAAGCAAAAACAATCAAGGCTTTTTCTCTCTCCTTTTTTTTTTCTTTTTCGGAACAACTGAACGCGAGACCCCATGGATTACGCTACTGTAATAAAAAGGGTGAATAAAGAGTAACGTGGGAAGTAATCGACTACGTTAGAGTAATTTTTTAAATACTTTTTGATGCTTTAATTGTAATTGTAATCGGTTACTTTTTACAGTGAAATAATTGCAATTGTAATCGGTTACTTTATTTCAGTAACGTGTACAAGCCTGATTCCACCTGAGCAGCAAGATGCATCTCAATCAAGTGACATACCTATCTAAGACTGTGCTGTCAAGGCTTCTTTCCTGTTTTTGTACAAAAACAAAAATCTAATAAAAAATTTATAAAAAAAAATCTCAGATGACAGCTGCCTGAGGCCCATTAGCACAGGACTGTTTGCTTAAATTGCGTTATGAGTCACCCGGACATTCGTGCTTCGAACTTTGCATGCAAGCTACTCTTCACTTTTTGTTTTTTTTTACCCTTTGTACAAAGTGAGGCAATTTGAATAAAAATCACTGCAATATAATAAGCAGCCGTTTTTCCAAGAGCCGTTCGTACCGAACCAAGCTTAGTCGAAGCAGCCTGATCGTCTGCGAGGGATAGGCGGAGAAGACCAGTGAAATGCACTCACCTCAGAAAGCTCGCTTCCTGCAGCGGGCTTGCAATTCTTTAGTTTTATAATGGCAACATGTTCAAAGCGAGTAGAGCTTCAGAAAGTATTTGCGTCAAACGCAATAGAGCTCTTTGTTGTTCTGGGCCAGTACGTGGGTGTGTCTGACAAAGATGCACAATGTGCGACGCTGTTAGCGCGAACGCGATTTCGGCGCGTTTCCGCATTTTATTTCTAGAGAGTACTGTTGTTGTTGTTGAAAACATCTTTTATTTTATGAAAAGAAGGGGATAGGAGTACCAGAAAAAAAATAGGTAATCTTGATCGAGGAATCATTTCTGGCTGGGTGCCCCTAGTCCGGGGCTCCAATCGCGGCTTGCACCACCGTCGCTCTCCGTACTAACCAGTGTTGGCTTCCCGGATTGCTCCAGCGGAGGGCCGCGTTCCAGCTGTCCCTCGTCGGGTTCGGAATCGGATCCAAACCTTTAATGTCCTTGCACACCCACATTGAGTGGTACAGGTTCCCCCATTTCCACCCGCAAAAGGAGCAAGTTGGTGAAGGATGGAGTTGGGGGTACCATTGATGGAGCTTCACTGGCGTCTTCATGGTTCCTGTCTGCAGACTTCTATAGAGGTGCTCCTCCTCCTTGGTGAACTTCGAAGGTGGCGCTGGAAGAGTCATCCTGGCTTCCCTGATTGTCTTCAAGTATCCGTTGTACTTCATGTTGGGGTCAGGGGAGTGTGGTTGAGGTGCGGACGAGTCCCGGTTCGAATGAAAGGCTCGGGCTGCGGCGTTTGCCGCTTCGTTTCCCTCGACACCCGCGTGACCTTTTGCCCAGACGATCTTCATGCTCGTAAACTGCGCCTTGGAGAGGATTCTCGCCGCCTGTTCGCCTATTTCACCCTTGGCGAAGTTGTGGCACGCCCGTTGCGAGTCTGTGATGACGGTGATGTGGTCTTGTTTGGTACCTGTGGCAACCAGAGCAATTGCGGCTTCTTCTGCGTGTTCTGTGAGAGTCGTGTAGACCGACGCCGTCCTCACCACGTTGCCACGAGGATCGGCCACGGCCAGGGTGGCGGTGTTGCCTCTTGGTAGGATGGCCGCGTCGGCGTACAGGGTTCCGGGCTTCTTGCTCCATATCCTGGATATGATCTGTGCACGAACTCTTCTTCTGTTGGCGTTCCTTTCCGAGTTCATGTTCCTTGGGATCTTCTCGACCGTGATCTTGCCTCGTACAATTGGTGTTAATTCTTGTTTGGGTTCTTGGTGTAATATGCCACCTGGTGTGGCCAATTGCAGCCGCTCCAGGAGCCATCTTCCGTTCGGTGTTTCGCTGAGGCGCTTGATTTGTGATATACGCTGGGCTTCCCAGAGTTCCTCGATGGTGTTGTAGAGGCCCGTGCTGAGCAGGTCCTCCGTGGCCACGTACTCTGGTAGTCCAAGGGCGCACTTGAAAGCTCTTCGAATGATGACATTGAGTTTGTTGACTTCGGTCTCGGCGAGTCTCAGGTACGGGGTGGCGTACATGACCCGAGATACCACAAAGGCATATACCAGCTGTATAGCCTCCTTCTCTTTAAGTCCGGACCGCTGGTTCCTGATTCTCCTCAGCATCCCGACGACGTGCGTCGTGGTAGTGGTGAGCTTGTTGATGGTGCTAAGATTTCTTCCCGACTGGGTGAGGATCTGGCCGAGAATCCTCACCTCCTTCGGCCTGGGTACTTCTTGTCCGTCGATGTAGATGTTCAGGTCCACAGGTGGTTGTCTGCTGTACGGGTTCTTGAACACCAGAAGTTATGACTTTTGGGGAGAGCATTGAAGGCCGCAGTCTTTAGCGTACGAGGCCACGGCATTCGCTGCCCTCTGGAGGCTTTCTTCGACTTGGGCGTCGCTTCCAGACTTGCACCAGATGTTGATGTCGTCGGCGTAGATGGCGTGTTCGATGCCGGGAATGTTGTTAAGGACCTCTGGTAGTCCCTTGAGTGCGAGATTAAAGAGTAGTGGCGACAGAACTGCACCCTGAGGAGCACCCCTGGGCCCTAGCTGGTACAGGTCCGATGTGTGACTCCCGATGTTCAGGATAACGGTCCTGTCCGTCAAGAAGCTCTTGACGTAGTCGTAGGTCTTCTGGCCACAGTCGATGCTCGCCAGACCTTGCAGGACGCTCTCGTGAGTGACGTTATCGAAAGCGCCTTTGAGGTCCAGGGCAAGGACTGCTCTGGTCTGCACCCTTGATGGTCTCTCCAGAAGGACCTTGTAGAGCCACAGTAGTATGTCTTGGGAGGAGACGTGCGGACGAAAGCCAAACTGCGTGTGTGACAACAGTCCTTGCTTCTCCACGTGCGCCACCAGCCTCGAGTTGATGATGCGTTCGAAGGCTTTGCCAATGCACGAGGTCAGAGATATTGGTCGAAGGTTGTCGAAACTTATAGGTCCTTTTTGGGTTTGGGTATGCGTCTGACGTCAGCCTCCTTCCAAGGCTTGGGGCACTCGCCTTTAGACCAGTAGTTGTCGCTGAAATGGTCTACTAGTTTCTTGATAGATTCGTCGTTCATGTTGTAGAGCAGTTTGGCCGTGATGGAGTCGGGGCCCGGTGCCGCCGTTTTCTTCATCTTGGTCAACTCGTATTCCAGCTCCCAGACGGTGATGGGCTCGTCCAGTGCAGGGTTGGCTCGCCCATGGTAGTCCTTTTGTGCTTCAGACGGTTCGATGCACAAGTATTTGCTCGCCAACTTGTCAAACATTTCGTGTGTGGTGAGAGGGCTCTTAAACACGAGTTCGGAGATTCGTTTACACATGCCCGTTCTGGTGTTGTTGGGGTCCAGTAATTCCCTGAGGAGTTTCCACGTGCTCGCCGAGCTGAGTCGACCTTAGATGCTGTCGCACAGGTTGTACCAGTTTTGCCTGGTCAGCTCCTCGGCGTATTCCTCTGCCCCGTGGCTAATCTCCTGGATTTTTATCTTTAGCTTCCTGTTGAGGCGTTGATTCTTCCACCTCTTGGTGAGTGACCGTCTGGCGTCCCACAGATGAAGGAGATGCGGATCTACACAAGGTGTCTCCTCGTCTACCGTGAGGACCTTGGTGTAGGCTGCCGTGCTGCTGACGGCTTCCCTGGTCCAATACTCGATGTCCTCGATGGTGCTAATAGAGACACCTCTGTGCTCGCGCCACTTGTCCCACTCTATGATCTTAACTTGACCGAGCTTCCTGGACTTGACTGAGGTGCAGATGGCCGTCGTGTTTAGGATAAAGTGGTCGCTGCCGAGATTTTCGTTGGTATTCTCCCACTTCGCGTCTTTGACGTTCTAGACAAAAGTAAGGTCCGGGCAGGTGTCCCTACACGAGCTCGTGCCCGTCCTCGTTGGTGTGGTGGGGTCCGTCAAAAGGGTCAGTCCTTCTTGACACATGATATTGAATATCCTCTTGCCCTTGGGTGTCGTGTAACGATACCCCCAGAGAGTGTGTGCCACGTTGAAATCTCCACCAAGGATTATCGGATCATGCCCGGAAATCTTGAGGGCCTCTTTGAAGAGCTTTTGCACGCAGTCTCTTGGCGATTTTGGATTGCTGTAGACGTTCAGTACGTGGAAGGCATTCTTCTGCTTTCCTTGTGGAATCAAGGTAACCATGCAATTGTGAGGTGTCTTGGTTGGAAGCGCGTGTTTCGTTGCAGTAAATTTCTTATGAACCATAATGCAAACGTAGGAATCTTCTTCAAATGTGGTGTAGTCCTTTAATTTAGCCGAATTTATACCTTGTTTTTGAAGCATGATGACCGCAGGTTGCTTTTCCGTCACCAGCAAGCTGAGGCTGGATTGCTTGCGGCGGAGGCTCCTGCAGTTCCATTGCCAAATCTTTAGTTGCGTAGCCATGGAGGTCTAGTGAGTTGAGTCACTCGACTCATTTTCTTCGCCTCCGGCTTTTTCCGTTTAAGGGTCTGAGATTGGAAAATGTTCTTGATCATTGCGTCCCAGCTTTCGAGCCTTTCCTCTATTGCAGTTAAGTGCTCCTGGATGATGCAATTCTTGCGATCCACTCCTTCAAACTTTTGAGCAAGTTCTGTCTTAAGGTCCATGATTGCCTTCTTGTAAGCGTTGCTCTCCAACATGCTCTTCTTTTCAGTTTCTTTCTTGAATTCGAGAAATTCCTCTTTGAGTTGACGAACCTCTTCTCTTATGCTTTGTTTACCACCGCCAGTAAGGGAGGAAAGGTCGTCGTCATTGTAACTGATCCTTTTGACCTTTTTTGCCGCCTTCTTTTTGTTCTTTTTCTGTCGAGGCTTAATGGTGGCAACCTCAGCCTCCCCCACCTCATGGTCGGTGGTCAGAGCTCTCTGTCTAGACCTGGAGCTGCTTCGGGGTCTATTCAGAGGTTTGCTCCACGCGTTAGTTCTGGTCCTACTCGTGGAACGGATTCTCGACTGGGAACAAGACTGACCCCTTCCCGCCGATGGTTGTGGTTTTTTCTCTGTTCTTCTTCCCCTCCTTTGCCCCATCGCAGTGGACGAAACGGGGTTGGTGGTTGGGGTGTAGAACTTTTCCTTGCCGGTCTTGTCGTAGGTGCGGTGAGGTCCGCCACACAGAGCGCATTTGGGTGTGCACTCGTGTGATCCCCCAGTGTTTGGAGTGCCACACATGTTGCATGCGTACCCTCTCGGTTTGGGACAGGACCCAGCTCTGTGTCCGACTTCGCCGCAGTTCAGGCAAGCCGCCTTGGTCTTCTTATACATGAAGCAAGGTATTTGGTTCCAGTCGAATTCGATGGATCTTGGCACTTCGTTACCCTTGAAGGTGATGACAACAGCTTTTGACTTGCCCATTCTTCTGGCGTTGAGAATCTCGTATCCAGGTGGAGCTCGCGTGAATCTAGAGATTTCTTCGTCCGTGATAAACATTTCCACACCGAAGATGACGCCTCTGCACGTGGATTCTTGAGGAACCACGTGATGGGCTTCTACTTGAAGCAACACATTGTTTTGGATCTTGAGTTGCTGGACGTTGGCGATCTTCTTTGCTTCTTCCCAGTCATTGGTTGCAGCCATGATGAGATTTTGAGCTTCTAAGAGTCTCACAATCACTCTCGATTCGCTGTTCCCCTCGCTAAGTGCTCTTTGAACCGCTCCTCCGATGAACATGCGGTACTCTTTGAGATCGATCGGTTGCTTGGGCTTTATGACCACCTTGTGATCAAATTCTTGCAAACTCGGCAGCCGAATCTGAGATCTAAGAGACGGCGCTCGTTGTTGGGTTTTCTCGATAGTTCCAGGACGTTCTCGCAGGATCGAATCAGGTGGCGGTGACTTTACTTTCTTGTCGGAATAGACAACCTCGATCCAGTCGTTACCAGACGTCGCTGCTGAATTATGACGCTTTTCCGGAATGGCGTTCGCTGAACTTCCTTCGGTATCCATCCTTCCTTGCCCAAAATTATGGGAATCTTGATGGATTTCTTCAGGAAGCGCTACACTTGCTGGTAAAATCGAAGCAAATTCCATTTTGTCGGGGTGATAACCCTGAACAATGCTTCCTCCCTTGGCATAAATTTGCTTGGAATTCATGCTTTTCTTTGTAGACTTAGCCCTCCTTACGCTTGAAAGTCGGAGGTCATGTCTTAATGCATGAGGACAGGCTAATCCCCATTAGGCCTAGTTCCCCTCCGGCGTGGCCGGTTCATGAAATGGGCCTGAAATGGCCAAAAAATGCTACATTGACCTGCAAGGTGTGTCCGGATGATCGGGTAGTTCTTATACGTCCGATGACACACTTTTCACAGGTCCAAAAGCATTTCTGGTCAAAAAACCTTCCAAATTGACGGAGCCGATGTCAAGCGTGTCCGCTCTCTAGAGAGTACTGGCGGGCATCAAAATTAATCACTTTGGTTAGTACCCCGACTGAGCACTTTCCGCCACTATAGCAGTTTTCTTGACAGTTCTTTAATACTCAGAGAAAAACAGAAAGAAAAAAAAAAACCTTTGGATCGTGTTAGGAGGAGGAGGATGAAAGTTCAAATAAAGAAAGCGCACTTGTTTAAAACTTGCGTCAAAATATTTGGACAAGAGAAGGGAGGCATACTACGGAACCATTGGACAAGAAGAAAATAAAAGGAACAGAAAGAAAAGTATGAGGGGGCAGATGGGTAGCCAAAGACAGTCTCTAAGACGTACAGAATATTCAAAACGAATATTGTTCGAAAGTGACACTTCTGCTTACCTGTGTTTTTGTGCCACCGCTCGTGGAAGGACAAAAATGTTCCTTATTCACTTCAAAAGGAAGCTGGGGAAGAAACCAAAGAAATATTCGACACATTTTCTTTGATTTGCCTACACTATTTGGAGCATAGTCAAGGTTGTAAGCGTTTCATTCTATTCTATTTTATATCTTCGTTGCTGCGTTGTGCACTCAGGCGGGCGTTTTTATCTGAGCACGAACTACATGTCACAAGCCCCGAGCCTCTTGCAACTGGACATTATTCCGGTGAAACTTCAATTGTCGGATATTTTCATACATTATAATTTTTAATTCCGGTGGCCCTAAGGGTGTCTCCGAAGTTAGGACGTGTCGTTCCGCACTTCTATGTGATTGCAGATATCCTTGAAAAGTTGATACTCGAGTTTTACAGATCGGATCTAATGGCATTGGTCGTTTACTATCGTTTCAATGTGCGCTTTATATTTAATAAATATTTATTATTTGCCTAGTAAAAAAAATGCTTCCCCTGAAGGGATGAAAGTTACTTCTAGTGTTATGTTTAGGGAATATTTCGACCGGTGGGAATCACGCTATGTATGATGATTAAACCTCAAACCGCAGTTTTTGAATTAGACTATCTGACAGGAACTTCCTTATTTATAAAAAATATTGATGTTTTCATCACGCTCTTCAAAAGTTTTCATCCTTCAATCGGTTGCATTTACATCAGGTTAGAAGGGCGTTGCTACATCAGGAGATAATCACACATATTGGCGGTTAAACGTCATTTTAATAGATGTCACTCTGTTGATACATTGTTTAGATTCCATAAACCCCAAGGCACTGTCCAGTCTCACTCCCAGTAACAGTAACATCAACCAATCTTGTACTGGAAATAGCGGGAGGGAATTTAAAGGCGTGGCGTCGCAGTAGAAACCAGTGTTTCTTCTTTTTCACTTTTTTTCCTGTTTCTTTCTTGTATTATTTAAAGTCTTCGTGAAAGCCAGTAAGACAGTTATAATGTCCCATTTTTTCTATACATGTTACTAATGATGCTGAGATTGCACTAAAGTATCCGCAATGCAAAAACGTACTTCTTAAAAAGAAAAAAAAATCGGAAAATAGCTATTGTGGTTGAACGCCAACAACTTTGGGACGAACCAAATGTCTTTTAAATAGCCATACGAGGTAGTAAAGGTTTACAGTCGCCAAAAGTTTGCATGTTAATTTGCCCAAGCTCTACATGCACCACTCCTTTATTTATTTATTTATTTATTTTCAATATTTTTGCCTTTTCTTTTAACCAATTTGGGACAACCTATTTTCCGCACAAAAAAGCCCCTCCCCCCCCCCCCAACCCCCCCCCCTCACCCCCAAAAAAAAAATATATATATATTTTTTGATACCATAGTGCAGCCACAGGCACCGAAAAGGAGAAGTCCAAAAACACCAGCGCACGAGACGGCAGCAGTAGATCACTGCACCCGAGCCACACCGTGACCCGACCACGCTGAGAAAGGGCGGATAGAAAATCTGTTTCCCTTTTTCTCCACCGACACACACATACAGACACACTAATCTCGGGCGAGTCTTGTGAATGAAAGCCCCATGGGCGAACGAACCCGACAACCTTATTCCTCTTCCCTTTTCCGAACGCCGTACTTGTAGACGACTTCGCGGAAGCAAGGAGGGGCCACTGAAGCCCTCCACATTCGCAAAAGCCGTCGGATGCGAACCCCACCCTGTGTAGGGTCACGAGAGGGGAGGGTCAGACCCTGGCCCCCTTTTCCCCTTCCTCGTCTTTTTTTTTTTTCTTTTTTTTTTTTTTCTAGTGCGCTTGCATTTGTGCAGCCAGACTGTTTCCTTTCGACGGCCGTGGACTTTGACCTGTTGCGTTTCCTCTCTCCCGTTCTCCTCTGGCGGTAGCTTCGCGTTACACCTCACGCAACGTTCTCCCGTAGTGCACGCAACAGATTTATTTGGTGGCCTTTGTTACTTGCCCTTTCCTGTTTACTCTTTTATACTTTCCTGTGAATTATTTATTTGCTACCTCTGTGAAAAAAAAGACTGCTAAGTATTTTCTTTTTGGGGGGAGGGGGGGTGGCGAGGGGCATCAAAATGTTCGTTGAACCTCGTATATTGGCATCCCTAACCCTGTGCATTTTTTTCTCCTTTTCTCTGTTTGACATTCTGGCCGCCAAGCCGCAACAGTTGATCCTGCACGCTGGAACGGGTAACAGGCGGTTGCCTACCGCTCCTCTCCTTCTGTCCATCACGTCTTTCGCGCTGGGTGGCGAGCCAGCTCTTGTACCGCTCTTTTCACCTCTTCCCTACCTTCTGGTATGAAGAGAAACAAATAAAATCGAATTGAATTAAACATTAACGAACAGCTCGCTTTTTGGCATGATCTTGCCTAGTCCCAGTAAATAATATAGGCTTAAACTATCGGCACTTCATTCCACGACCGTCTTGTGAGCCCCGCCATTTTGAACGGAATAGACCCTTTCAAAAGTCCGCACGCCTGTCCGCCAGTGCTTGATCACATGCTCTGACCATGTATTGGACACGAGGCCTGCGTCAGCGTTCGGCGAGAACTCGGATCCAATCACGCGTTCCGTGTCCAATGATTTGATGGATGTTAATGGCTATACCCTTTGTAACGGGCGGTAGCTTGCGCCACCTAGCCTAGCTCTAAAAGGACCAAGCTATGGCGGCAGCCAATGTTGCTTGATGGACTTTTAAAAAGGGCTTATTAAAGATCGTCACGATCCGAAAATGCGACATCCTAAACTTTAGATGCGGTGTCCGGAAGCTCAGGGGACGTCGTTTGGCTCTGGCGGGGACTTCTTTAGCATTTCTGGAGCACACGGAAAACAGTTTTCTACGGTTTTAGACAAAGCTGCATGCAGCGGACTCCTCGCGGAGGCCCACATCGGTACTTTGCGAACGGAGGCATGGAGGGCCAGGGTCAAGCAGGGACTGGACAAGGCGAGTACAGTCTGTAGACGAATCGATGAGATGGAGCACCTGGTGCCAGGGTGCTGGACCACCGTGCCGAGCTCCCTGACGACGGCGCTGCTCGTTATGCTTGATTTCCGATGCCATGGCGACGGCGAGAAGAGGAGCCAAGTGAATAACCTCTCGGCGCTGGAGGTGGCCAAAGCGTCGACTCGATCTAGGAACTTCTGGCGGCGGGAGATGGGCCGGCAGAGGGAAGGTGAGGTCACCCTACCGGTCATGGAGCGGGTCGTGAACCAACCGCCGGACAGGCCAACAGAGCTCCAAGGGAAAGCGAAAGTTGCAGGGGAGGGCGCTGTCTAGATCCAGTAAAACTTTGATCACCCGATACAAAGCCGTAGAATCCAAATTCCAATACCGAATGGCCAAAGTGCCGTTACTTTTAACTTCTTCAATCGCCCTAGCCTCGCCTAAAGTGCGATCAGTCTCGGATTGCTTATACTGCTGCGTTCTATGAAATACATTAACAAACAAGTATTCATTTTCGCTCCGAGGTTGATAGGTATATTCTACGACGCCAGTGGCAAATATTGCTGTTTCGTGCCACGGCCAGCACCCTTGATTGAGGCCAAGAGCAGGCTTATTCAGTGACTTTACCAAAACATTCGACTGTATCGGCAATTGGCTAGCAACATCATCCTCTGCAGGTGCGCGGGCACCAGGCAGCACGCGCCAATAAATGGAACGTCGGCCTAGGGCTCGGGCGTCGAGACGTGCCAGCAATCATGCCTGTCTCCTCTTTGTGCTAATCATCCACAGTTACATGGTGTCAGAAGTGGCTCGACAATCTTCCACTTTGAGGTGAGCGAAACGCGAGATTTGGCAAGGCTGAACTAAAGCCACCAAAAGGACTCCGGCTATCGGAAGATACGGCCGAGAACTGGAAACGCTTCAAGCAACGAATGGAACTGTACTTCATAGCCCCTCTCTATGTACAAAAGACTTCGTCTGTCAACGCCGCTCGAGCCGAGTTCCACAACCCTGCGGTCCTACGGAGGAGCGACGCTTGAACACATGGGAAAAGTGTGTCTCGACGTTCAGATACATGGACAAAGGGGTCGGTTGAACTTCTTTATTATGAAGAAAGGAAGGCAAGCCCTACTTGGCCTTGAGGCCTGCGAGAAATTTGGCTTGGTCAACAGAGTTGATTCCATAGAAAACAAGAGTGACCTGGCGCAGCAATTGACATCCGAATTCCCGGGTTTGTTCAAGGGGCTGGGAAAAACCAAGACTGAATACAGGATGGTGCTCAAAGACGATGCACAACCGGTAGTAATACCGGCCCGACGTGTCCCTCATGCTCTCCGGGGCCCCTTGAAAGCAGAGCTCGACAGGATGGTTGCAGGCGGCATCATCGCGAAAGTTCAGGAGCCGACCGATTGGGTGAGCCCTTTGGTTGTGGTTAGAAAGAAAACGGGGAAGATTCGTGTTTGTATGGATCCTAAGCACGTAAATGCCGCCTTGAAAATTGAACATTTTCAGTTGCCGCGAAGGGAGGACATTGAAGCAGAGCTAGCTGACGCAAAATATTTCAGCAAGCTAGATGCCAACAACGGGTTTCATCAAATCCCGCTTGACAATTACACATCCCAGATATGCACGTTCGCAACCCCCTTTGGCCGCTATCGTTATTTAAGGCTCCCTTTCGGCATCGCTTCAGCTCCTGAAGTTTTTCAGAAAACCATGAGCCAAATATTTTCCAGGCGTCAGAGTTTACATTGACGACGTTCTGGTTTGGGGAACTTCACGCGAAGAACATGATTTGCGGCTAAGAGCAGCATTTAGGGCAGCCCAGTTAAGTGGCATCACTCTAAACGCTGAGAAATGCACGTTTGGAGTAGACGAGATACGGTACTTAGGGGACAAGATCAGCCGGAGCGGAATCAAGCCGAACCCCGAGCTAGTACAATGTCTTCGCGAGATGCCACTGCCGACGTCCAAAAAGGAGGTCCAACGCCTGTTAGAAGCCGTAAACTACTTCGGCAAGTTCCTTCCTAATTTGTCATCAAAGACAGCCATGCTTAGAGACTTGATTAAGGAAGACTCACTATTCGAATGGAGCGATGTCCACACGCGTGAGTGGTGTTCACTTCAGCAAATGTTAACAGAAGGTCCAGTTCTAGCCATTTTTGATCCCTTAAAGCCAATTAAACTGTCAACGGATGCATCAAAATGTGCTCTAGGAGCTGCTCTGTTTCAACAGCACGGAAAAGAATGGCGTCCAGTAGGCTACGCGTCACGGGTGCTGACAGAGGGTGAGGGCAGGTATTCACAGATTGAAAAGGAAAATCTAGGCATAGTATTCGGATGCGAAAAATTCCACGACTTCGTGTATGGCCAATCCATCACGATCGAAACAGACCACCGCCCGTTACTAGCTATTGCCCAAAAAGCTATTGGTGATATGCCACCACGGCTCCAGAGACTATTTTTGCGTCTAATGCGGTACGAATTTACGTTCCAGTTCGTCCCAGGCAAGCAACTGATACTGGCGGATGCACTGTCTCGCATTAGGACCGGGAGCAGCGCTTCAACTACTGACGATGTCAACGTTCACGCAACAGGTGTTCTGTCCTCCCTAGTGAGTGACAAGACCAAAGCACGTCTTGTCAAAGAAACAGCACAAGACAGTGAACTCCAAGACGTCATCCATGGCCTGATGAGAAAGGCGCCACTGCAAGGCAAGTTTAAGCCGTTCCGGTCGGAGCTCTCCGTCATTGATGGTGTATTACTCAAGGGCTCCAAAGTAGTCATACCACGAAGCTTAAGACTAGAGATGTTACAGCGCGTGCATTGCGGGCACCTAGGACTGGGAAAATGTCAATCTCGCGCAAGACAATTAATGTTCTGGCCAGGAATGACCGCAGACATAACTGCGTGGATCAGCAAGTGTTCCACCTGCAAACACTTTACATATCGTCATCCCGATGAACCGCTGTTGCTCCGAGAGACGCCCAGGCAGCCCTGGGCAGGAGATGGAGCAGACCTTTGTCATTTTGCGGGAAAGAACTATCTGGTCATCTATGACTCTTATTCAAATTTTCCGGAAGTTGCGGAACTGCAGGACACGACGTCAAGAACGGTCATCAGCACCATGGAAAGCATTTTCTCTAGACATGGAATACCCATTGAAGTATGCACGGATGGTGGACCACAGTTCGCGGCGCGGGACCTTTCAGATTTCGCTGCACGATTCGATTTTGTTCATGTGACCTCCAGTCCGTACTTCCCCAGATCCAACGGCCTCGCCGAGAAAGGCGTTCAGGTGGTCAAGAGGCTCCTAAAAAAATGCGAACACTCCGGCGATGACTTTTGGCTGGGTCTCTTGAACTACCGTGCGACGCCGCTCGAGTGTGGAACAGCTCCAGCAGAGCTACTGATGGGCCGCAGGCCCCGTACTCTTCTACCAGACTTTGCGACTCCCCCAGCACGTTCCGTACGCAAGCACACCCAGAACCTAAATCGCGGACACCAACTCGCCCCGTTAAAAGAAGGCGAAAGTGTTAGAGTCAGAGGGGACAAAGCCTGGGACAGAAAAGCGCAAGTTGTGGGAGGCGAAGGCCCGCGGTCATATAGGATTCTTACAGATCAGGGACGAGAAATGCGCAGGAACCGCCAACACCTTTTGAAGACAGAAGAGGCACCAAGCTTTCTCAATGAGTTCGACTCCGATGGGTATGACACGGCCGATGAAGGTGTGCCACCTTCCACGCCCTCACTGCCGGGACACAGGGGCACTGAGAGTTTATCCACACCAGCGGAGCAGGCGGCTCAAGGAAACAGTACGAGTAGCACCACCAGTCAGAATTCAACATCGCCACCATCGTCACCTTCGCTCAGGCGGTCGTCCCGACAAGTCTGCCCACCACAGCGCTTGACATATGACGAGAACTTTCAGCAAGTATAGTGTGACTGACTCGCAGCAGACGAAGGACTACGCAAATCTATGATATACTGAGCGTGGGTGTGTGTGTTTTTTTTTTTTTTGTATTATGTGTGCTTTGTATTTTTTTTTTTCTCTCAAGACAAAGAAAGGGGGATGTATCGGCAATTGGCTAGCAACATCATCATCTGCAGGTGCGCGGGCACCAGGCAGCACGCGCCAATAAATGGAACGTCGGCCTAGGGCTCGGGCGTCGAGACGTGTCAACAATCATGCCTGTCTCCTCTTTGTGCTAATCATCCACCGTTACATCGACTACCTCGATCATAACTCATTATTGAACAAATTAGACATGTATGGATTTTGTGGGCAAGTGTAACAACCTTTACAATCATATTTATCCTCCCGTAGGCAGTATGTTGATATAAATGGTCACTTATCTGAAATGAAACCGATTGAATCGGGCGTTCCTCAAAAACGTATTCTCGGGCATTTTTTGTTCAACATTTATATAAATTACATATTAAATATAAGTCCATCTATATACTTTCTTATTTATGCTGATTACGCAAGCCTATTTTTTAACGGTGATAACACCTCGGATCTTATAGATGATGCGAATGAAACACTGAAAAAGCTTAATTTTTGGAGTAAACATAATGATTTAGAATTAACGCGAATAAAAAGAAGGCAGTTTTGTTTCAACCAGAAAATAGGTGTGTGATCAGTATTACTAAGAACATTTTTTTTTAATTCTACTCAAATTGAAATGGCTCCCAAGTTTAAAACCTTAGGCGTCGTTTTTCAAGAAAACCTATCATAAGATGATCATAATAATTATATTATATCTAAATTATCTAGTGTAGGCGGTATTCCATATCGTCATAAACACACCCTACCACTCAGAACAAAGTTAATTTTATAATTCATTATTCTATTCACATTTAAATTATGGTCACCTCATACGGAGCACCACAACCCATACCAACCACCAGAAAATATATATGTTGCAAAAAAGGATAGTAAGAAGTATATGTAATGTTGACATTGAATATCCAATTAGTGATCTTTTTTGACAACTTGGTATAATAAAAAGTTTGATTTATACAAATATCGTTTATGTGCAAAATATATAATAGAAAAAAATCTATCCCTAGCGTCACCTTGAAAACCTAGCGAACCTAAAACAAAAAGATATACATATCAACACGAACAAAGGAACCCTGGGAAGAACCCTTTTCAATAACTAATTACGGCAATCAAACTATGGCATATACTTTACCAACTATCCTTAATCAGCTGACCAGGCAAGATATAGATATCAGCAGTACATCAGTCAGCATTTTAAGGGAATTTTATTTCAAACCTTATTATCAACAATGAGCGCTGATTGTGTTGAACTTAGTTAGAATGCACTGTATGTCTTACCTCGCGGACGAACGGATGTTCGGCAACTCATGTGAAAAAATGAACGCCAAAAAAAAAGTATTTTCCTGATTTGATAACATTTCTCTTCCTTTTCCTATTTTTGTCTCGAAAAAGTGCACGTAGCCGCTTTTATAGGCGAGATCCGTACACATTTACGACATTTGTTGGAGGAAAAAAAAATCCAAATTGGGTAAATCGTGATTTGAATTATGATGTAACCGCTTGGCGTTTCCTGGTATAAAATAAGTCAAACCATTCAAACAAAAACAGAAAAACACCTTGATTATATATATATATATATATATATACGTATATATATACGCACCAAGTATATACATATACTTGATGCGTACATATTGGGTACATTTGATTAGTACACTGAATCTAGCTTCGAGAAATTAATAAAAAAAGAAAGTTTGCCAAGGTGGAAAGAAAAACAAAGTAAAACACTTCCGTGGTTAAAAAAAATAGTAGGGTTGGATTTTCTTTTTTGATTCGCTCTCCGTAGGTAACTATTAATGAGAGGTGCAAGGTGCTCGAAGTAACAAAGCTGATCATAATTAAGAAATAAAACCTTGAGACAAGAAAACAAAAAGGGACATACACACCACCGTCTCCCTTTTTGTTTCCTTGCCTCGCGGTTTTATTTCTTAATTCTGATTGTTCACCATCTCCGCCCGCGTTTTGACTCTTACAACAGAAACTGAAGAGGAAGCAACGAGCGACTCGCTCCCCTTCCTCAAAACCCTCATTTTTAGCGCTACCAAGAGAAATCGGCATCGGCAAGCCAGTCACCTAAAAGGTTGAGAACGGCAGGCGTCTGCTTTAGACTGGTGACCTGCCGTCGTGCTTTACCTGCATCCGCACGCCCGAGGATCTCGAGACGACGGCGAAGCGGCATCCAAGGTAGGAAGCTAGACTTGGAGACGGGACACCTTTGACGTTCTCAAACTTTCAGTCACTCTAAAGCAAAATGCTCTCTCCCAACGCCGATTTTTCTTTTTTTGCAAAAATAAGTTTGCGTTGCCGAATCAGATGACAAAGTTTCAGCACTAACCGTTATTTTATTGAAAACTAGTTCGAACACATGGAGCTCTATGGCGCCAGTCACCATAAACGGGCGAAAATTGGCCCCGTTTTTCCGATTGCATTTTCAGAAAATCACTCATAACTTTCGAAAAAATACAACGGCTAGTGCTGATTCTTTGGCCTCTGGTTAGCGGACCGCTAGTCCTATGTTTGGAAGGTAGATTGAGCGCTCGGCGTTGTGTAATCTATTTTGGCTGTAAAAAAATAAAAAAATAAACGCTGTCGTGGTATTCTTCTAGCGGACAACGTGCAAAGTTCAAACGCATTTTTTACTATTCTGATTATGACTGAAAGTTATATAGGGCTTTGACCTGTTCTCAGCTTTATGCTTGCCGGCAGCCTTTTAGGATGGAAGTGCGCTGTTGTGTAGGACGATTTCACGTGGTATCGTTTATCCACGGAATTATAAATATGAAAACTTTTGAACAACATCTCAATATTCCTCTTAAGTGGCTCACATTTCGATGTGTAAATTGATGAATTGACAATGGTGCTTTGTTCACAGACAGTTAAAGCAAAAAAACGTTTTTCACCAACATTGAGCACACAAGGAAGGATGGCTTAGACTGAAGGTACAGCGATTTACTCGTGCCATCAGTTGTACTGTACTTAATTATTTAATTCATTAATTCATTCAATGCACCCTTCGTTTCAAGGCTTGATTGCATTTAAACAACTAATTATGAACTTGGCCCGTTAAAAAAAATAAAGAAGGTAAAACCAGATACATTTAGAGAGGAGTAATCCAGTTCTAATAAAAAAAACTTACTTTTTAATGTTTGTTTGAACAATCATGATTTGTTTTGATTTTGCTCTTTCCTATTTTCATGTTCTTTGGAATACCAACTGCTCACAGTACGTTTGTACTCAAGGTCATTCTCCAATAAAAATAAATGCGTATTATAAAATACTTATTTTCTGTCGTCATTTGTCGCTTTCGGCTAACGCCTGAAATACGAAAAGCGACCTGACCAAGAACGATGCCTCCGTCTAAGTAAGCAAGATAAACGCTGGCTAAAACACCACGAACTCTGAGGTAAAATTAACATCCAGGGCTGAAACGGTCTGCACTATACTCTAACATTCATATTAAAAATAGCACAAAAGAGATGGGACAAAAAGACGAAGAAGCACACAGGACAAACGCTAACTGGCAACTAAACTTTATTGAATGCTTCCAACTTTGCTATCGCCGTGCACGCGCTTAGTCTCGTCTCAACAAAAACAAGGCGTACCGCCAAATCAGCAGATACAGGCCGCCCACCGCCTGTATCTGCTGATCAGGCGGTGGGCGGCCTGTACCTGCTGGTTTGGCGGTACGCCCTGTTTGTTTTTGTTATTTTTGTTGAGACGAGACTTAGCGCGTGCACGGCGATAGCAAAGTTGGAAGCATTCAACAAAGTTTAGTTGCCAGTTAGCGTTTGTCCTGTGTGCTTCTTCGTCTTTTTGTCCCATCTCTTTTGTGGTATTTTTAATATGAATGTCCCTTACCAACTTGCCCAGCAGACCAAGCTTTTACTATACCCTAACGTTTCTGGCAGAACACACAGATGCAATCCCTAGAATCTAAAGAGCGAGAGAGACCTCGGAGAATAAAGACGAAAAGTATAACTTAAGAGACGTATCATATCCACGCTATAGCAACAGAATTGATGCAAGCATGTGCGAACGTCACGGTTAAAGGGGTCATAAAACAATAACGGGTTGGAATATCCATGACTTTGCAGAGGTGTACACTGGCCCAAGTATACTCGCACTGACCGCCATTGATTAATGAGCTTCTTTGTCGAAGTGAAATTGGGAGGATAATAGGGCACTTTATTTCTTTCGCTTTCGCCTTCTCAAAGCTCGATGACGTACTTTTGGGATCAAAACCACCCGCCCGACGACTCTTGAGCGAGGCTCATGGATTGGCCACGAAAACTGCGTGAGCACTCGACTTGGGCTCGTAACAATCAATGCCTCGGCGGACACTCGGGTTGTGGCAACGGGTTGTGGCTCGTGTCCAACCATTGCGGTGATGAGAACAGCCGAACTCTAACAATGCCTGGAGCTCAGCACGCGTTTCCTACCTTGCCAATCTCAGCGCGCGGCCATGATTAACGTTGGCACTCAACTTGGCAGCATTAGTTAGGCACGATGCTCATATTATATATATATATTTGGCGATTGCCATTGCCTAAAAAAGACGAAGGCAAGTTTATTCAGTTATTAGTGTTAAGAAGTGAATCTGAGTAGTATTTAGCGGAAGTAGAAAAATCGGTTCATGACCACTTTAATGTCGCCGCCCATGGCCTTATTTATTTTTGTGCGGGAGCTGCTTATGCATGCCGCGGTTAGCCGTTATTTAAACAGGGTAGTAAGGGAAAAAAATAGTTGACTTATTGATCCGCAAATCAGCTTTATTATTACAAAGCAATTGGTCAATCAACGATGTGAAGTGAGCTCAGTAACATCGTGAAATGTAACAATGAAGGAACCAAAAAAAAACAAAAAACAAGAGAACAAAAAAAGCACACAAGAAGCCGCAACGGTTCGTCGTTAAAGTCCTACTGCCTCACGTCACAAATACACGTGCTTCGACAGACGACAAAGCGACACCGCTCACGTCAAGGAGAAGGAAATCGGCAACCGCCAGTGGGAACCTTAATAAAGAAAGTTATTATGCAAACGAAAAAAAAAAACAATTGTAGTGAAAAAAAAAAAAAACTCGTTAAAAGCAACAGCAACGGCGACGCGCCGAAGAGCCGGCACTCCGACAACGGTTAAAATTCCAACCACCCTGGGCGCCGCTCTTTTTAAATGGCCCGAGGAGGTGGGGAGGGAGAGAAGGAAGGAAGAGAGGGCCAGATAAAAGAAGAAAAGAACCCGAATCCCGCCGGCGGTCCGTGCAGCAGTCTCGGTTCCCAAGAGTAGTGGCCGAGCCGCCACGACGGCTTCGTGGGAAACGGCACTGGCTGCGGCGACGAAAGAGCGAAGAAGCGGAGAGGGGATGGAAGAAAGGAGAAGGGGCGAGAGCAAATAAGGAAGCCGTGAGATGGAAAGATGGAGAGAAAAAAGAAAAATAGTTTTCTCCCGTCTTCAAGGTCACACGCAAATGCACCCCCTCGTTCCGCTCCCTCTCCGACTCCAGGGCGCGGCCGAACGCCGAACGGCCCAAGCAGACGACAGAGGAGTCTCTCACATGTTGCATTCATTACTGCTCTGCTAACTTCTTTTTCTTTTTTTTTAAACCGCGCGGCGTTTAGATTAACGTCTTGTTTTTCAACGCCGTCGAACGGAAACGCTTCTTGAGGAGAACGGCAAGAGTCGGTCTGTTAAGAGGACGTCGGTGTTATTTGTCGCGAGATATTCACGAAATACCCGACATTGAAGAGAAACAGCCGACGATGTTTTCACGTATACCGCTCGCGGGGAAAAAAAAAAAAAAAGAAACAATTTCGTGCTTCCGCTTAGCTCGGGCATGGCCACCCATCATTACGCCTTAGATCGTAATAAACGCGTGTCATTAGTTTCCGACCGTTCACTTTATTACTGTCGTTAATCTAGCCCCGTTACAGCCGAGGGCGCTTGCCGCCTTGTTGCTCTCGCAACTTTATTAAGGGGGCCGGTTCCGCCTGCCTGATGCCGCCGAAATAAACCAAAACGCAGCAAAAACAAATTTATACAAAGATAGCGCGAGCGGTGATCGATAGCTCCGCTACCGTGCGTCTCAAATCGGGATTTTATGGAAATTGGAAGTTACAGGACAAGCTCGAAGCGGGACGCAGTCTGCTACCGCGCATGTCTCACCGAAATGAACGAATTATGCGGAGAAATAATCATAAAATAATAACAATAAAAAATGATTGCGTACACATTTGCACACGCAATTGAACGGACGCCGAAATTCCCGCGGTCGAGCGGTATTTGCGCAAGAACGAACAGTGCGTAGATAAGTAATGAGCGCTGCTTTAATGCAAAAAGAAGGCTCCATGCATACGGTGACCAGCCAGAATTTCGATTCGCTGATAATTTCGGTAAACAAATAAATACCAATAAAGAGTGAAAAAGGAAAGAAAAACGACCCACTTCACCGCACCGTTTGCAAGCGGTGTGGCAGGTAGCCCACGAAGCGTAAAATGGTAAACGCGGGGATATGTCCGCACGGCAGTGCATCGTGAGAATCAAATAAGGAAACACATAAAAGAAGAAACGAGCGAGGGAGAGTTCAGTTTCCGACGAGAAACAAAATTTCCGACGTTCAGCGAGCAACTGTTCCGTTCCTTCCGACGCCGCGGAAAAAAATTCCCACGATTCTCCTGAATTCCCACGGTTCGGCTCTGCCGCCGGACACCACGCGCGCTCACTGGCTTCGAAGTGTATTTCCCCGTTCACCCACGAGAGGACGCAACGTGGAAATCAACTCGCGACCAATCGGAGAGGATCTTGCCGAGACGACTTCCTAAAAATCACTGGAGACGCCACGGCCTCAAATGCAACTGAGGCGCCAGCAGCGGACAACAAACAAAGTTTTAAGAGTCGGATATCTTCGGAGCTTCAATTAACGATTAAAACAAAAACGATTGCAGAAGTTGCTCGAAATATTTTAAATGAACGTATAAAAATATTTTCAGTAACATACGTTAACTATCTGAATTGAAATAAAAACTTCAAAGACTGTAGTACTACAAAGAGCCGTAAGATGGCGCACCGCTTTCACAATATTATGACGTCATAAAAAACGTTGGCGGGGAAGTTTTACGCAGGCCTGGTGCTCGGTGCGCTCGAGCGCTCCCATTGGCTCTCGTACAGGCGCGGGAAAAAAGCGCCCGCCGCCGGCGTACAAAAAGCGGCGGCGCCGGCTTTTCAATGGCAGTAGAAGGAAAGCTTTTGGCGCTGGTTCGTCGCGGCATCCCGCATCGTCTAGTCCCCCCTCCGTCGTCGCCGGCGTCCTCCCACGACCCAAGTCACGGCGTGTGATTGTGCCAGTGTGCGTGTGCGTGCGTGCTCGTGTTTGCCACACACTCTCGTCAGCGAACCATCGCCATGTCCCAAACGGAAATTATGTCGCAGGAGGTGTTCCAACGCGCCGTCAAAAAGGGCGACGCCAGCGAACTTCAGCGACTTCTACAGCGGTGGGAGGGCTCCCTAAACGTGAACTTCTACGACCACGAGGGACAGACCGCGCTGCACAAGAGTGTCATGGACGGGAACTTGGAACTCGTCAAACTGCTCGTCAAGTTCGGCGCGGACACGCGGTTGGCCAACAGGGACGGTTGGAGCGCCATCCACATCGCGGCGTACGGTGGTCACCAGGACATCGCGCTCTACCTCATCTCCAACAGCGGCACCCGGAGGTAGTGCTGTTATCTTTTATATTACGGCAATCAATTCCACAACGCTTCCGACGTTGTGCCATGTTGTCATCCGCTTGACCGCCGGGAGTCCGTTGATGTGCTGCGGTGCTCCTGCTACGTCGTCTGCTCCGCAATAGTGACGACGTCTGCCACGCATTGGTTATCGTCTGATTACATCGCGGCGGCGAGCGTCGTCTGCGACTGTGCGTCGTCTGCAACTGTGCGACCCCCATGGACTTATCAACGCCTGACCTCAAGCAAAGAACCTTCCCGAAGAACGTCGCTTTTGACTCTTAACTGTATGCCCTAAACATCTCCAGGCGAGTAGCGTGTTTTACTCGACCGCCCTCTAATTTTTTTTCTTCATGAATTACGTCGAAGAAGGTGTAAATATGAAAAGAAAACTGATTAATCATGTACGCGAGAGTTATGGTCCAACAAACGTGAGGTATCAAGTGGACGCCGCAGCACTGCGAATGCGTGTACATAGTGTAAGATGCGTTGTTACGCAACGTCGCCTTTAGATAGACTTTTGTTGTTTTTTTTTCTAAGAAAAACTAATAATGGAAAAGTTCCTCCTTTGTAATTCTTTTTTTTGTTTCGTTTTGTTCGAGAAATGCATTATTTTTGCGGTACTCGATTGTCTCCGCATTATGTTACTGTCAGTACGATTACCTCAACTGCCTTACCGAAATCTTACCATATAAAATTGCCTCGTTTGCAAGAAGAAAAAAAAAAAAAAACGTCAGACCATCGTAGACGAGATCTGGTAGCCCCACTCGCTGCCCCAGTTTTAAATGGGACAGAAACCCCGTAAAACCGCGTGTGCCGATCGGGATCTTTAATGGTTGTTTCCCTCGCTGAACCGGAACCACGTCTGACTTGGCGTATACTTTTCTTCGTCAAACGGACCCCTCGCCGCGGCAAGCTCGGCAGTACCGAAAAAAGCCCTCGCTAATCCCATTCCATTCGCCAGCATAGCGATCCTATCTCGCTCTAGCGCCGCGCGGACTCACTGCACACAAGACTCAAGTCAAAAAGCAAAGAAATTCGCTGGCTCGCAGCTACTCCTCTATAGGCCGTCGTTCCTTTTTCTTTGCCCATTATTTTGATGGTAGTGCCTTCGATCGCTGCAGCTCGACGTTTTCGCCAGCGGGGGTATTGTGAGACAGAAACCGGCTTTGGCCGGCCCGCGAAGTTACAATTATTTTCTCCCACCCTCTCCTCTTTCTTCTCTCCCTCTCTCTATCTCTTCCTCTCTTCCTCGAAGCTCGCTCGCCTGTAACTGCTGCGCGCCCCGTGAACGATGCATGGATGCCGTGGGAATCGCGACTGCCGTATTTTCTGCCTTGGAAGCCCCCGCGCTCCGTCGTGAGGTCAACTGGCAGACGAAGACGCGCTGTCTGCCGTCTGCAAACTTTTCTGGCATTAAAAAAAATAATAATAATAATTCTTCAAGTGCAGGCGAGCTGGTGTATATTGCATATGCTGCTACACCTCGAGACTGCGTTAGAAAGGAGTTATAACATTAAAGCTGCTCGGTTTTGAGAGACAAAACACATCTTTTGTTTTGTCTCTGCTACTGATTTAACTCCCTCCAGCCCAGTCTCAGGGTTTACCATCATGCGTTTCGTGACATGGCAGCCTGAGATAGGAAAGGAAAAGAAAAACGGGTAGCAGCAGGAACAACACATACCGTCACTCTTTTTTACGTGTCTTCCTGTTCCTTCGCTGTTTCAGGTTCAGCCGTGTCGAGGATTCGCTTGCTTGCAATTTATGCTATCATTTTGTTTCTTCGACAAAAATTATTGGTGAAACGAAACAAAACCACGAAGGTGGTCCAAGCACGTAGGGATAACTTGAAGACTAACCCCTTGAAGTCCCTGAGTGCTAAATTTCTTCACGAAAGGTCGGCTGCGCGCTCCAAGGGTTCCAGGAGGGTCTTTTTAAAGTTGTACCTTGGGAGGAGTGTCGTCTTTCCATCTAAAGCTCTTACAAAACATTCAAGTTTGCAGTAATCAGTGCCTCGGCTAGCCTCGCCGCGTGTGGCATTCTGAGATCATTAGCTTGCATCTTCCGTGGCACGTATAGATCTTGGTTTCACGAGTTTTGCCTCCTGTCTTTTGCACATTTATTGCGCAGGTGTGTTCTTGCAAATGAGCGCAACGATGCTCACAGTAACTCATGTCAAAACGAGCAGCCGTGTCGGCTCAGGGAGCTGGATCTTCGTGTAAAGTGTGCGTAATTCAAAACCTTGCCATCGTCCGCTCTTCCGTCTCACTGTCTTCCGTTGTAAGTTCTAAATAAGTCCGCGCAGGGAGTTTTTTTTTTTTTTTTTTTTTTTTAGGTTTTAGAATGAGAGCGAGTTTATTTACCTCTACAGACGACCAGGCCCGCACTCAACGCGAAGAAACATTTTGTTTCTCCCTGATGTTGAATGCTAACAAAATGCATGTCCCATAGTACTGCTTTCTTTTTTCTTTCACGTCCATCTTAGGCGGTCATCCTTTAACCACTGGCTTCTACGAGCACGCTGCTCGGATTCCTAACGCTGCCTCGAATTCCTAATTGCGTCGATTCTCGTAACCTATCGGAACCCTGCAACGATAACAGACATGTTTGAGCACATGCACCTACCGGCGGCAGCCAACAACTGACTCAACACTTTGCGCAATTCTTTACAGTCCCAGCACGGGGGGAACAGCAAGGAGTTGAGATTTTCAGTATTTTCCGACCTTTCTCTTTCATGTTAATTGCTCCGTATCTTTATATTTGTAATTTTTCTGCAGAACCGTGTTTCCACCACGAACGGGTAAAAAAGACTTTTTCTTCCTCTCTTTCATCGTATTACGTTGTTTTTTTGTTTTTTCTTACGGCATTTCTTTCTCTCTCTTTCTCACTCACACACAGACACACACACACACGACGCGTCCTCGTTTTGGAGGAAGTGGCGGCTTCTATTCCTGTTGTGGTTCTGTTGTGGTATTTTATTTGCTTTTATTTTTCTTGCTTTGGCTCCCTGTCCGATGTGGCGGCGTGGGCAATTTGGGTCCGCGCGGAATGCGAGGTTCTTCGGTTCAACGTATGGCCATCGGCCAATCAAGGACCTTCGAATACACGCCTACCGTTGCGAAACTAACGTCCGCACCTGTCTATCTTTCCTTTCTTACCAGGTTCCTGTACGGAGCCTTCTGCGGCATACATTTGGCACCATCGAATCTGCACTTCTCGGCAAGCCTTGACCAGAAAAACAAATTCAATGGTATCAAATGTAGGCTGCAAAATTTACGGGCACAGGAGAACGGTACGGAGCAATGGCGGCTGATGTGACGTCAATGCAAGCCATGTATACACGCCTACCGTTGCGAAACTAACGTCCGCACCTGTCTATCTTTCCTTTCTTTTCTTTTTGTCTTTTTTTATCCCACGTGTTTATTTTGCTTCGTGCTGGAGACTACGTGGGCCTTTCCTGCTCCGCGAGTGGTGGCAAGGGGTATAGAAAGCGGCAGCAGCAAGCTCAGGAGCACGAGAAAAACAAACAAAAAGCTGTCTGTTGTACAGGCACAAAAGTGTTTTTTTTTTTTGCTTCTTCTGTTGTTGTTTATGGCATATTATTTTGATTATAATTCGCGCTTATGGCGCTGAATCTGAGTAGTTTCTGCCGGGTTACGACCGAGCGTTGAATGGAACTGTCGCATCCTTCGGCGTATGTAATCCGCTATTTTCTTCTCTCTCTCTCTCTATTAAGGCTAGACATGTGCGTTTGTACGTAACCGACAGCGTGATGACCGCTTGTGATCGATCACGACGAGACAGTTGCTACGGCAACCGAGGCCCGCGCAACGCGTAATGGTAGAACGCAAGAAGTCGCAACGGAGCTGGTCACGCTCATAGCGGTCAATGTCTGAACCAACCTATGTGTGCGTCTCTATGATCACTGGCGATTCCAGAAACGCAGGGCTTGTCAAGTCCCGAGCATCTCATTATCACTCATCAGCCAATCAGACTGCGGCATCGGCCAATAAGAGCGCCGAAGAGCCAATCACGATGCCAGCAGTGTGGACGTCGAATAGCCACAGCTTGGTTGCGTTAGAGGCGCGTTCACACCGGCGATGTAAAGCACTCACGCATTGCGACTAGATCGCATTGCAGAAAGAAAAAAAAAAACCCCAAAAACAGAGGGTCACACCGGTGTGCGCGATGAGCGAGTTGCTTCTCGAAAACTCTCGCTCCGAACGCCGCTGGTTTGCACAGCGTCTCCGCGACTAGATCGCATCGCAAAAAAGTCGGGTCAACTAACGACTTCTCTAAACAAGTCGCTTTTTTTTTTTCTTTTTTTTTTTTCTCGCGAAAGTCGTTTTTGAGATGAAAGCTATTGCACGACTGGTGCACATCGCCGGTGTGAACGCACATTTACAGGGACTGTAGGAAAGCAAATTTTGTAATTTGGAGTGCATAAATAACTGGAACAGGGGGGGAGGCTAGATTTGTGTGTGCCTGGCCGCGTGGGGTGGGAGGCTGCCGATGGAACAAAGGGCAGCGTGCTGCTCTCGGCTGGTACAAAGTGTGTGTTGTATACCGTACCTCAACGACGACCTTTTTGTTCTCGTTTTGTATTTTACTCTGTACAGTGTAAAGCGAAAGTTGCGATTGTGCGTGTAAAAGAGGAGAGTGAAAGCACGTTGTTTCATTAAAATGTTTATTGTTTGCTAAGCTGGTTCTGAGTGTGTCCTTCTTTCCTTCAGCCAGGTGGGGGCTGTGTACCGCTCGATGGTGGGAAGCGAGCGACCTTTTGGTCCGATTACCGTTCTTGGTGCCCGTGTTATTGAGAACCAATGCATTGGGCAGAAACGTAAAAATAAAAAAGCCAAAAAACAAAAACACGCACACAAACACACAGAAAGCCTTCAGCATGTCCAGGCATATATTGTTTTTAATAACATAAGTGTTTTAAGTTCAATAGTTTCGCTTTAGACTTCAAAGGATTGTGACGCAGTTTAATGAAATGACAGCCAACAAACGTCATCGTCATTTCCAGATTATGTTAACAAAGTTTGCCATACTGCTTTGGCAGTTGGTAACTTCCACGGACATTCGCTAAAATATTCGTCTGTCCGTAGTCGCACATTTGCAGATGTTTTCATGCGCCGATCAGCCGTAGGCAAGAAGCAGACAGTTTCCAAGAACTGCGAAGTATTACACGGATTCTCCAATGCCACACTCCCCACCAAGCATGTATAATCACCGCCGTGTCAGAAGTGTCCACAAAACGTCAGGAACGTAGTGCTAAGGAACAATCGCTTGATTAGATTATGTAATAATAATAATAATAATGATGTGTTTAATGATGCAGATCTTTCAGTTTGTTCCAAGTTTATAAAATAATAAATAAAATGCCTATTTTGTTTGTCATTCATACTTTTCTTAAATTTTACGTCTCCACCGAGATGTTTGGTGAATGGCAACACCAACTTTTTCTTTTCAACTTTCACGACTCTGTTCTCCGGGAGGCTGGAATATTTAGCGCATCATGAAACAACCTGTAAGTACTTCTATCATAGATAGCACTGTTTGCATTTTATATATATATATATATATATATATATATATATATATATATATACATACTAAGTTTTAAGAACGCGCCGTGTCCAGAGCATTAGGCTCCTGCAATAGATACATGTAACAATATAAACGACTCGCAACGCTTGGTGGCCTAAACATAAAGTTGCGAAAGCAGGACGAGAAAGAAAAATCAGTTTTCCCAAGTTCAGATGCATTCGCAGCCCACAGAAACACTAAACATTCCATAGTGACACTATTCTTCAAATCTGCGTATTCGACAGATGGTTCAACGTCGAGTTTCCTTTCAATAAGTATCCTCTTTCTTCAAGGATGTATGCACGGGTCAGGCCTGGTGTAATGCTATGGACGAAGATAATTGCCATTTCACTAAGACGACGCATCACCCCCCCTCCCTCCCCCCCCCCCCCCCCCCCCCCAGGAAAAGAACAAAAAAAAAAAAGAAGACAGTGTGCGTCCTTTTACTTTCCTTTTTTCTTCTTTTTTTTTTTTTTATAAATAGAGTTGCTTTCGCAGAAGGAGCGGGGGTGAGGATGGGGGGGGGGGGGGGGGGGTGTTTGCTATTCATGCTCGCAATCGACTGACCTTCTAAATAAGGATCCTTCTAGAAAGTGTGAAGCTCAAAAACGCATCCACGCTCACGCTGCAGCTCCTTGTGCTCATCGCACACTTTCCGCGATTGTTCTTATGCTTATCAAAATTATGTATGCGCCCGACAACGGCGCAGTGATAGCCAGCCAACCGTAATTTTTTCGAAATTGTAACACGGTAAAAAGAAGCACTCGGAACTAAGTCACGCACGACGACCGTTTTTGAGCCTTTTCGCCCATACCCTTGGCGGTGTAGCGAACCCAGGGTAGTCCTTGTTGTCGGGCTCCACCGGAGCCAGGTACCGACCAGGACATCAGGAAGATGGGCCTCGGAAGCAGGGTTACTTTTGATAGACGTTTAATTTACATTTGTACAGTTGGTTCAAGACCAGAGAAGAGAAGACATTTGCTTGTCAAAGTTCGCTTATTTTAAACACTGGGTTCTCCCTAGGTCCCTAGGTAGGGACCCCCACATCGGTGGATAGTCGGCCAATCACAGAAAGATGTCCACTTCAAACACCGCCCCACATTCCATGATTACGCACACTCAGCCGCCGTAAACACTTCACCGTCGGTCTAGACGGCGCCGAGAGTCTCACCAAAACACCGGCTCGTTGGAATTCACGCAGCTGGTCAAAACACCGTCCGGGGCCGAGACGTGACGTGCCGCCTTTCGACCCTTCGTGTCTACACGTTGAATGAAGGCGTCCGGATGATCTCATCGTCCCGGATCGTGCCCTGGTGTTTCGGCGGTGAAACCTGAGACGTTGTTTTCCCTCTTCGGAGGCTACATCCAGACTTGTACACGTTAAAGTCTGGATATATCTCGGCGCACGTCTCGTGCGTTCGCTGGGCAGGCGTGCCTCCGTAGCGATGATGGCGCCAGGCTCGCTGAGTCAGATGACCTTGAACCCGCGGGAGGCGTCCGGCGAAAACAAACGGCCCGATGCAGACATTAGGAAATGGTCCGGGGCCTATTCATAACACCGTTCATTACAGCTCCTCCACGCACAGGAAGATCTCTGAAGGGGAGGAGTAACCGCTTCACGCCTGAAGAGATCAACATTCAAGCGGCAGGAAGAAGCTTCACACATAGTAGACCCCGGCCGAAACAAACAAAACCAGCAAGTGTCCACACTGCCTCCGAAGCCGCCAGGCCTTCCTATGTTTTCCATATTCCTGCTAAAAATTCCTGCTAAAATCACCCTAAAGTATGCCATGAAGCCTCAACACAAGACTAAAGTCGGTTCCATTCTCGACGCACCTTACAATATAGCCAGATTTAAACAATATGCGTACAGCAAACAAACATTATTCGCCTACACGTAAAAATAGTAACCTGCTAAATGCATAGGAAAATCAAGCCACACGAGTCTAAAAAGACCTACTCAGGCCATCTACATTTCCGTTAGCCGTTCCTTTCTTGTATTTTACAGTGAAATTCAGCTGCTGCAGAGCAAGGCTCCACCGCAGAAGCCGAGCATTTTTGGATGACATCTGAGTCAGCCAAGTCAGCGGGCAGTGATCGGTAACGAAGACGAACGGGGCTCCATACAGGTAGCAGGATAGCTTTTGGGTCGCCCAAATCAGGCACGCGCATTCCTTTTCGGAGGCGCTAAACGCCTCTTCTCGGGTACTGAGCTTCCTGCTAGCGTAGAGCACGGGGTGTTCCTCCCCGCGGTCATCCTCCTGGCAAAGAATGACGCCTAACCCGCGATTACTCGCATCGCACTGTACAATAAAGGGACGGTTATAATCTGGCGTGCGCAGCACAGGGGCGCTGCACAAAGCAGCCTTCAGCCCGCGGAAGGCCCTCTCCATTTCCTCCGTCCAGGCGACCTTCTCGGGCGCGCCCTTCCTCAGAGCATCCGTTAAAGGGCTAGCCATCTCGGAATACCGCGGAATATAGCGCTGATAATAACCCGTCAAACCGAGGAAGGCCCGAATGCCTGTTTTTTGGACGGGTTGCGGAAATTCATTTACCGCCTCGACTTTTAGCTCATCTGGTCTACGCCGGCCCTGGCCCACCACGTGCCCCAGGTAACGCACTTCCCCTTTCGCCAGCTGGCACTTTTTGGGTTTTACAGTTAGTCCTGCCTCACGCAATCGACTGAAAACATCCCTAAGGTGTCCGAGGTGGTCTTCCCAAGTGACTGAGAAGATAGCTACGTCGTCTAGATACGGGAGGGCGTATGTTTCAGCGCCCCTCAACACTCGGTCCATTAATCTCGAAAAACAAAAGGGCGCGTTTTTTAGACCGAAACTCAACACAGTCGGGCGAAACGTTCCAGAAGGAGCTACAAAAGCGGCATACTGGCTCGCCCTCTCGGTCATTGGGACCTGCCAGTACCCTCTAACAAGGTCCAGGATCGAGACGAACTGAGCCCCACTTACTCGTTCCACCCTCTCTTCGATGTGGGGAATCGGGTACACTTGGTCCTTAGTGATCGCGTTAAGTTTGCGATAATCGACACAGGGTCGAGGGTCCTTTCCGGAGGCCTCTACGAGGATCATGGGCGAGGTATACTCGCTCTCGCAAGGGACGATGACTCCCAACTTTAACATCCGCTCGATCTCAGTCCTTAGGATATCTTGCTGTCGTGGAGCCATGCGGTAAGGTCGGCATCTGATTGGAACACCAGATGTGAGCTCTATGTCATGCGTCACCACCGAGGTCTTCCCCGGAATCTCTGAAAATAGTCCCTCAAACTCTCCTAACAGTTGCCTCAGGTCTGCCACCTGAGACGCCGTCAATTGGTCGGGCTGTACCGCGAGCGCCATTATCTCATCAACTCCGACAGACCCGTCCGAAGGTTCTCCGAGTTGCGGAACTTCCAGCTCCCCCTCGTCGGACCCATTCAGCGCAATGTTGACCAACTGAGGGCTACTCACGTACGGCTTCATCAAGTTGCAGTGATAAATCTGAATGGATTTTCGTTTACCTGTTCTCTCAATAGCGTAGTTGGTATCTGAAAGCTTTTGGGCCACCCGAAAAGGCCCTTCCCACTGCACCTCCAATTTGTTGGCCCGCGAGGGGCGTAGTAACAACACTGCATCTCCCTCGGAGTACTGCCGAAACCGAGCGTTTTTATCGTAGTAACGTTTCGCTCTCTCCTGGGATGCCTTCATGTTCGTCTCAGCGATCTCTCTCGAGCTCCTGAATCTCTCTAACAGAGCTAGAATGTACTCCACTACGGTGGGGTCGGAGCCCCTTGATTCCCACGACTCTCGAAGGAGCCTTATTGGCGAGCGCATGCCTCGACCGTAGACCAGCTCAGCGGGGCTGAAGCCAGTGGCGTCATGAGCTACGGAACGTAGGGCGAACAACATCGCAGGAAGGCAGGCCTCCCATTCGCACTTGTTCTCGTAGATGAGGGCCCGCAACACGCGCTTCATCACAGAGTGCCATCTCTCTACGCTGTTTGTCTGTGGATGGTAGACCGAGCTGTGTATTAGTTTTATCCCGCATCTTTCGAGAAATCCCGTAGTGAGCGCACTAGTGAATACCGTTCCCTGGTCGCATTGTATTTCTCGGGGAAACCCCACTCGCGCAAAGACATCCAGGAGCGCCTTTACAATTTCGACCGAAGTTAATTCCCTCAGGGGCACCGCCTCGGGAAACTTGGTTGCCGCGCAAAGCATGGTAAGTACATAGCTGTACCCTGTCTTTGTAGTAGGGAGAGGTCCGACAACGTCTATCACCAGGCGCTGAAAGGGCTCAGAGATTAGCGGCACCAATCTCAAAGGCGCCTTCGACTTCTCGTTTGGTTTGCCCACCCTTTGGCAGACATCGCACGCCCGGACTCGGTTCTCGGCGTCCCGGAAGCACCCGGGCCAGTAGAACTCAGAAAGAAGCCGTTCTTTAGTTTTTTTATTGCCCAAGTGGCCTACCCACCCTGCGCCATGACAAAGCCGCAGCACGTCCGCTCGATACTTCTCGGGTACCACGAGCTGGTCAAAGGTTCGACCGCGTCTGTCTCGGTAGTGCCTGTAGAGCACGCCATCTTGAACCGGAAAGCTGACGTTCTTCCTCGCTACACCCTCCTTGCTAGTCTCCCAGATTCTAGCTAGACTGGGGTCGCCCTTCTGCTCGCTGATGAGCGTTTCCCTCGTTACTGTAACGAGTTTGTGGAAGCTGTTCGAAGACGGAGGCACCAGAACTTCATCAGGCAAGGTTACGTTCTCATGATCGTCCTCTTTCTCTTTCCTAATGCCTGTCTCCCGACTGGCAGCTGTGTTTGCCTCGTCGGTCCGAGTTCGCGAGCTCTCCACTTTCGCTTCCCCCAGCAGCTCGTCTGTTGACAGCACCTTTTTTGGTGGATCATACACCAGCTGGGCGGAAAGCTCTCGAGCCTTGGACCGTGTCAGTGCCTGAACGAGCCCCTCCCCGAGGCTTCTTCCCTGATCTCTCAAGATTTTCTCCGTTCGGTTCGAAAACAAATAAGGGTACTGGGGGGGCAGTTTGTCTGAAACTGCCGCCTCAGTGCGCACCTCTCCGAACGGTCCGGAGATCAGGATATCAGCCAAAGGAAGGCACAAGCTCCCCTCGTCCATGACCGACCGAATCCAACTACACTTCCCATTGTAATGGGCCTTCGTTACGAAATCGGGGTGGACCACATCGATGGTCGCCCCACTGTCACGCAACACTCGGCATGATTTGCCGTTTACCGTCAAAGTATAAAGGTACGGGCCCAACAGCTCTTCGTTCTCTTCGCACTGGCTCGCGCATGCAAAAACGACCTTGGGTTTTCGACACCCTGCCGCGATGTGTCCCGCCTCGTGACAATTAAAACACGTGATCGGTTTCTTTGCCTCAAAGGCCTTTTTCTTGTCCCGATCCTCGCGTTCTTTGCCGCTGGCACCCTCCTTTTCCTTTTGTGACGACTTACTTTCGCCAGGTTTCTGGCGAAACTCTTGCCGCTTCCAGTTTTTGCGCCTCACCTCCGAGTCCCCCATTTCAGGCGGCTTCCCCGTCCCCTCTTTACCGCCCCTGCGCGAACTGTGCTCGTCCGCGAGGTCGGCCGCTTTGAGGACGGAGTCTACCCCTGTCTTGTCTTGTACCCATGTACGCATGGACTCGGGAAGCGTCTTATAAAACTGCTCTAAAGCGATCGTTTCCAGCATCTTTTCCTTACTCTCGTACGAGTCGGCCCCCTTCATCCACTCGATGAGGTAGCACCGGAGCTCGTACGCGAATTCTGCGTAGCTGGCATCCGACCGTTTCGTCGCGTTTCGGAACTTTTGCCTGAAAGCCTCTGCCGACAGACGATATCTTTTGAGCAAGCTGCTCTTGACTTTCGCGTAATCGTCCGCGTCTTCGGCAGAAAGCCTGGCAATCACCTCGGCTGCTTCGCAAGGCAGTACGCTCAGTAACCTCCTGGGCCAGGAATCTTGGGCGAAGCGAGCTTTTTCGCATGCCCTTTCAAAATTAACAAGATACAGGCCCATGTCCTGTTCAACCTTGTAGGTCTGAATCAGCTTGGTCATGTCATAAAGATCATGACGTCCTGCTACCTGATGTCCAGATCCTACCGTCGTTTTCCTTAACTCAACCTCTAGCCGAAGTTTTTCGAGTTCCAAACTTGCACGAGTTGCTTCATCTTCCTTTTGCGCTTTCAATTTTGCCCACATCCGTCCAATTTCATCCTCCGGCAGGTCTTCATTCCTGATAGCGTTAATAATTTCCGACTTTTTCATCGAGCTACTTGTCTCTACCCCAAGCTCATCGCATAGACCGAGTAACTCCGATTTCAGCAAGCGTTCGAACTCCATGGCCGTAACTGATCTGGGTGCAAAACCTCTCTCACCCTACCTGGAAGTACTACGAAAATCCGCTTCCAAGGTAGACCCAAACGCCTCTGCAAGATTACACTTCTATCTTACAGACCTGGCGACAGAGAAGCAATGCAGGCACTCACCAGATTTTGAAGTTCACGATCCGCGGGTCCACCAGCGCTGCTTCTCATCAGGAGTCGTTGGTCTCAATCCCACCGGCTGCCAACCAGTTGTAGCGAACCCAGGGTAGTCCTTGTTGTCGGGCTCCACCGGAGCCAGGTACCGACCAGGACATCAGGAAGATGGGCCTCGGAAGCAGGGTTACTTTTGATAGACGTTTAATTTACATTTGTACAGTTGGTTCAAGACCAGAGAAGAGAAGACATTTGCTCGTCAAAGTTCGCTTATTTTAAACACTGGGTTCTCCCTAGGTCCCTAGGTAGGGACCCCCACATCGGTGGATAGTCGGCCAATCACAGAAAGATGTCCACTTCAAACACCGCCCCACATTCCATGATTACGCACACTCAGCCGCCGTAAACACTTCACCGTCGGTCTAGACGGCGCCGAGAGTCTCACCAAAACACCGGCTCGTTGGAATTCACGCAGCTGGTCAAAACACCGTCCGGGGCCGAGACGTGACGTGCCGCCTTTCGACCCTTCGTGTCTACACGTTGAATGAAGGCGTCCGGATGATCTCATCGTCCCGGATCGTGCCCTGGTGTTTCGGCGGTGAAACCTGAGACGTTGTTTTCCCTCTTCGGAGGCTACATCCAGACTTGTACACGTTAAAGTCTGGATATATCTCGGCGCACGTCTCGTGCGTTCGCTGGGCAGGCGTGCCTCCGTAGCGATGATGGCGCCAGGCTCGCTGAGTCAGATGACCTTGAACCCGCGGGAGGCGTCCGGCGAAAACAAACGGCCCGATGCAGACATTAGGAAATGGTCCGGGGCCTATTCATAACACCGTTCATTACAGCGGTTGCACACCCTGTGTCAGCGGGCAATCCAAAAATGCACCGGGTCGAGTGTACGTCAGGTTCGCGCTGGTATTAAGGCTATGCGGAAAAAGGTCTATAGAAAAGCACGTCTCAAAGCCGGGAGTGCGGGCTAATAATGTCCGCTGCAACAGCTGTTTTAAAGCAAAAATCTACAACCAATGGCACTTTCCAGTGCGTTCGTCGACGACTTATTTTGTTTGCTTCCTTCTAACCTCCCATGCGGAGAAAACGAGCGCGCGCAGCGTGTGTATAGCTACGCGTTGCCTGCGTTCTGCTCGGCGCTTGGATATAATTTGCGGAAAGGTCTGTTGGCATGGATCCCCTTTTTTAGAAAGTTCAGCGTTCAGCGTACTGCAACCATGCAGCGTTCCTCTGTCGCCGAGCGTACGAGCGGTCGCTCGGTATTTTGCCAAGTACGACTAATGACACCAGGGCGCAAATGACGCACAGAACGGGCGTTCGAAAACCTCGTGGCTTCGGTATATAGCGTGCAATAAGGTCGTACCACGCGGGAAGCCAAGCGAGCCAAAAGACAACTTGTAGGGTCACAAATTTCTGCGATTGTGGAGATATCCTGCGGCAGCCGTGGCCATTATTAAGCTTCTGTCACGCTCTACCGGCAGGCAGAGAACGATGCTCTTGCGCAATATCACACCGCGATTGTTGATGTACCCGTCCATCGGTGCCAAGTAAGCGTACCTTTTGTACATCGTACGCCGCGAATTGAGCACGAGCCCTGCGGGCGTGTGCTCAACCCGTAATCCATAAGTGACGGCATGCGAGCGTCGGATAGCAACGCAGAGCTCTAGTACCAGTGTTGTAGGGAACGGTGTTCCAAGGAACGACGTTCCTGGAACGCGTTCCTTTCAGGAGGAACGGAGGGACGCCGACGTTCCATTTTGCATAGGTGGAACTGGAACGGGAACTCGTTACAGTTTTAGTGAAACGGAAAAAGGAACGGCGTTTGTTTGTTTTTTCGTCCAGTGGGGTATTTTGTTTAAATTTCCAAGCGGGAAACTCACAAAAGTTTAAAAACAATATCAAAACAGAATCTCGTTAACTTCTTGGTTAATTATCTTAGGGTGTATTTTGTGTGGTCCACGTTTTGTAACAGTCTGCATGGTGCAGTGAAGCTAGTGGACAATGCTTCTTTTTTCAGTGCCCGAGACTGTGGTACAAAGAGCAAAAATTTTAGCCAAACGAAAGACACAGAAAGAGGGACGTGTCAAACTCGGCTAATTTCTTTGCTTCCACTAATCCTCATACACCTAGAAATATAAGGCCAACTATAGCCATCACTGAACTTTCACAGAGAGCTAGAGTTACAACAAAAGAACATGTTACCAGACATCGAACGTACCCTTGTATCCCGAACATTGGTCACTTAAAAGGTACTCACAAAATTAACCTTTAATCCTTTTCCCCTAGTCCCCCACCTTCAAACCGAAAAACTAATTCAACCTTTACGAAGAAGGACTTGTAATTTTCAAAACTGATCTTCCAAAAGTGCTACCCCCTTCTTCACTTGATCGTTTTGAGGACAGCAATATCGTGAAGGAACTGTTGTAAAGTTCGAAAAAGGGACTTTGTTATAGATTAAAACCCGTGAGGTTGCAAAACGTTCGTGCAATGTGGGGGTAACAGTATATTTTGCTCGTCGCCCACCACAGACATGAATTTGGTTAAAAGATTTTTAAAGGTGAATATATCAACAATATCAAACCCTGCTTCGCATGCCTCCTTCTACTCGTGCCCTTCCATCACGGCATTCAAATTCGTATGTTGCCATTTGATGGGATAGATTTAAAAAAAAAAAAAACTTTGATCTATTTTACTAATTATAATAAGCATCAAAATGAAAAGTAACGTATATGTAACGATACGTTTCATTTTTTAAACTGTAACGGGAACGAGGTTCTTTTTCACACAAGGAACGTGTAACGGCAACGCGTTCCAAAAACCAGAAGGAAAGAGGAACGAGCTTTCGTTCCTTTTTTTGAGGAACGTATACAACACTGTCTAGTACACATCCTGATTCACTTGCGATTTCACAATCCCAACGTCGCTCGTGCTGCAAATAAAAAAAAAATTAAAAAATAAAAAAACGTGGCAGACGCCGCGAGCTTGAACGCCGCAGATAGAGTACACTCTACCGCAGATGCGAATTCCCGAGTAAAATCGCATCAAACAGGTATGTGACTTCGCTGTCGTGCAAAAAGCAAACAAACACAGTCAATCCCGACGCATGACAAATTTCGGAATTCCATTAGATGCGACAAAAGCGACGTGCGTCAATGAGTAAACGAAGCGTCACGCTCATATATGATCCCTGCGCGCATTGTTTTCGGTTATAATCACGTTCTGATCTTCGCCATTCGCTGTAATCCGTCTATAGTTCGTAGAGATTAGTCGACTCCATGCTCTGCAGGAAAGCGAACTCACATACCTTTTTTTTTTTTTTTTTGTAGGGGGGGGGAGGGAGTTGTTGCAGGCCGGTCTTTCGAAATCGGTGTCTCAGGCCCGGTTCCAGCTAGAGCAAAAATAACAAAGAAATAATCCGAGAAAGCGTAAGAGAAATATCTCACTACCGGAAGCGCTGACTGGGTCAATACTGGACGCGGTAAGATGCTTTCAAATGTTGGTAAATCACCTAAGACAACAAAAATGAATTGACCCCGTATGTGCGACGTACCTGCTTCACACAAGCCGTTGCTTGGGGCGTTTTTAGGAATACATGGGACCGGATTTCGCACTGAAAGAAGCATTGTACGTCGAAAAAGAATAGATACATAGGACGCCTAGATTTCAAACTTACCACGACACAAGGTTGCCGATGAATCGGCTGTTTCTGAAATATTTGCAACGGTAATTTCCGGTTTATGAGACGTCTCAAGATGCCTGCAGCTGACGACGAACGCACGACGAACGCACACAGAATGACTGAAGTATGCCGTCTGCAACCATTTGAATCGTTTGCATAATGATGCAGTTTTGATTCTGTGTTTATTGGGAACATGGCCAGTCTAAGAAAACTCATTAGGTTTATAAAAACGAACTGTATTTGCGTGCGATAGGGATCTCACGAAAATCATCACACTTATGAAGATCTGCTAAATATACAGCGAGTCTCAGCGAGAGAAGCATCTGTTTAGAAAATGATACCAAGCATGGTCAGGCCCTCTAGTCAATATTGCAATTGACGTGCATTGTAACGAAGGAGCAATTACATTGACTCTAACACTCTAACATAATCGGTTCGAGACGCCACAGTTCCTTTTTAGACTCGTAATATGGGTGCGTGTTTCGAGCCTCCTTGTAACCATCACAGTGAGAAAAAATCCTGCAAATTCTTCCGTTTTTAGTTAGACCCCGAATAGAGGAAGAGCCGGAAAAAACATTAGGTAAGTTATATATATATATATATATATATATATATATATATATATATATATATATATATATATATATATATATATATATATATATATATATATTTGCACTTGACACCATCGTACGTGGTCTCCGAGGAGGATATGAACGAATATGTGCAGATGAATGAACCGTACTTAATCCAATGAATCAGAGAATCAAAGTTTCCAGGAACCCGCCGAAAGCCAAAAATTGGCGGAGCCAGGATTTGAACTCTGGGCCTCCCAATGTCCGGTCGGGTGTGCTAACCACTACACCACTCCACCTTGGCTTTCTGGCGTTTCCTACCTGTCTTATTAATGCACAAGAAACGAAATGTATCCAATCGGAGGTGTTCTGGAAACACACGCCGCCGCGTGGAACGCGGTACGACGCTTAGTGTCACGTGGTACGTGCTCGTTTGTGCTCCAGAAATCCTCCCACTGTTTGTCTCGCCCCGTGTACATGTAGTATTCTTTGTTTTTTATGAGCTTTAGAGACACGGTATCATCGTCATCTGCGAGAATCAAGAGCCACGTTATTGAGTATACAGCACGGGCACTTGATACCATCGTACGTGGTCTCCGAGGAGGATATGAAGCTCATAAAAAACATATATATGTTTTTTATGAGCTTTTTATATATAACATAAAAACAAACATATATATATATATATATATATATATATATATATATATATATATATATATATATATATATATATATATATATATATATATATATATATATATATATATATATATATATATATATATATATATATATATATATATATATATATATATGTTATAAACACTTCGTTTGATCACAGAAATGTGCACTGACGCGACTTCTGTGCCGTCAGGAATCCTTGAAATGTGTGCTGGCCTGCACTTCGAGGATGATGCACTTCACGTCGTCATTTTACGTGATTCGGCTTCAGAGTGTTTTCACCTTTCTCGTATTGCGGAAGCCTCCAGAGACAGGCGTTCGCGTGCTAGCGCACATCGAGCGTCGATCAAAGCTGTTCACAGGCATTCACTCTTCGCTTCCAAAATCCCACAGAAAGTTGATTGTATCCGCGAAGCCATCGTGTCATCTGCTGGCAAAACAAAACAAGCTGTGAAAATATTATGGACTTCGATCGTCACTTTACGACACTGAGACAATAGAAAAAGACTTCATGATTAGATATTGAGAAGGCACAATGCTTACAAAAACAATTGTTTTTTTTTTGTTTTTCACCAGGCAAATTCTAACCTCACGTCGTGCCCCCGTGAATTTGCCTATAGCAACGGCCCGAGCAACGGTTTTTTGGAGAACAGCGCCATGTTGTGACGTCATCATTTACGGGGCAATTGGTGTAGAAGAAACAATCTCACCCAGAATATTAGAGAGTTTTAGTAGATCGTTCCGATACCTCCGATAGCCCCGATAACGATACTATGCATGCGCAAGGGAGGCGGTGGCGCAGTATTGGGTATCGTTATCGGAGTCATGGGAACGATCTACTAAAACTCTCTACTAACTGCGCAGCATCTGCAGGGCCAGCAGGGATTTCGCGTCCGTGGCATCTAGCCTCGATTACGCCACAGTGCCACATGAAAGCAGTGTTGTTGCGTTAGCGAAAAAAAGTAACGAAATATGTTACTCGTTACTTCCAAAATAAAAGCAACGCGCTACCGACCTACGTTGCCTCAACATAAAAGCAACGCGCTACCGTTGCCGTTACGGACAGAAAGTAACGTGACAAAAAGTAACGCACATTACTTTTGCGTTACTTTTTATTTATAATTTGACGGCAACAACGATTTTTTGGCGACAGCGTTTTTTGACACTGTGACAAAGGACGTAAGCGTTGGGGCTTTTCTAAAGTGGTATTTTTGGCGTGGGGAAGAGACAGGCAGAATATTGAAAGTATGTGGTATGAGTTCGATAATTAATGACTGGGCCCCTGTACTTCGTCTTAGCTTAAGTCGAGACGCAGCCGGCCCAACGAGCTAAAAGGACGAATGAAGTAGCGTTAAAAGCGCAATTCACTGGACACTTCCTGAGTAGGATTGGTTCAGCGGCAATAAAACACGTACAGAAACATGATGAACACCATGACGGTGCGGTTTTGAAGCTGTCTGATTGGTCCGATAAGCTCGTAGCGTCGGCTGCGTCTGGACTTAAAGGTAAAACCATGGAGTTATTACTGAGTTTTAGTATTGGGTATACGTGCAAAACGCAAGCACTGGACGTTTGCGTTAGCGTTACGTGTTTCAGACTGAGCGTGCGCGGAGCTTCAAATCGCGTCTTGGATTGGCGAAGCACGCAACGCTAACGCAAACGCAACGCTAACGCAAACGCACAGCACTTGTGTTTGCTTCTATACGCAATACTAAAACTCTCTATTATAATGCACGCTAGAGGTTCAACTCGCGCTGTGGCGACTTCGTACGGCTTCCATCTGCGATGTCATGACGAGGATTTGCCTCGCTTGGACATCAGAAGTCGTGACCCTGGCTACTTATCAGCAGTTTCGACGACAGGCGATGATCTGAAGCAAGATAGAAGTTACGAATCATCGAGTTCTTAAGTCATCACCGTCTAAGTTAACAGTCTGACATCGCTCTTAATTATTCCTGTGATTTGGTCAATCGTCAAAGCCAACCACAGTGACGTTTTTGGTCGCGCGTATACGCTTCGCACACGCCCTAGACTACAGCCGCCATTGCAGACCTTCTCATGTTTTACCGAGATACCTAGCCACTGAAACAATCGTTGGCGAGCCTCCACAAAGGTGCAGTGCTGTCGAGAGAGGCACATTTAATTCAAAGTGACAAACCCCTGGTTCGCTGGATTTCATTTCATGCATTATACTCTCAGGGCCCGAAAGCATTACAGAGAGGAGTGGGATAATTATATATCGATACAAATTGAACAATGAAAACAAAACACAAAAAACAAAACACAAGGTACAGAATCGCTATGGAACATTATTCAGAACATTCGTGATGGCGGTTTTGAAATCAGCAGTGTAAGTGAGACTACGGATGCGGGAAGGCGATCCCAGTCGACAGAGGTCAAGGGAAGGAAGGAGGCATAAAAGGTGATGCAGTAGGGCATTCCTACTTTTAGTGGATGATCGGCACGCGGCGATATGTATGATGGTCCTGAAAATAATGAGCTTCGAAGTGCTGGGTTAGAGTGATAAATCTTGTGAAATAAGCAGAGGCGAGCTACTTTTCTTCGAAAGGAGGAGAGGCTGGGATAATACAGATATGCTTTTATGGACGTGATGCTGACTGTACGGTGATAGTTTGAAAATATGAAACGTGCGGAGCGATTTTGAATTGATTTCAATGAATGATGCTAGGGTGACGCCAGGGTTCCAGATACTAGATGAATATGCAGGTATACCTGCATATTCATCTTTGGTACGCCCAAAGTTTTATATAGGAGAAGTTTAAGTGAAACAGGGGGGCAAGGGAAAATCCCTTCTGAGATAGCCTAATAAGCGATTAGCGTTGTCAGTGATATATTCGACAGGTTTGTTCCAGGAGAGAACGTTAGTTATATGAACACCGATATATTTACAGGTTGACACAAAAAGCAAGGTGGCGTTATTAATGCCGTAGGAGGGACAAGTGTTATTTTCACGGGGCACTCTCTTGGATCTACATTTATAGGCCGGTATGTTCCATAAGCCAATTATCGCACTAGCGGGGTACGTTGTTGATATCGGTGTGAAGAACGGATATGCCAGAGTCGTTAATGATTTCCATATAAATTACACTGCCATCACAGCGAATAGGATAATAGAAGAGGATGCATGCGTGGGAAGATCGTTAATATATATAACAAATAATAGCGGACCTAAAACGGAACCTTTTGGGGCACCGGACTTGACACGTGAGATTATAGATTTAGTTCCGTCAGCGTGAACAAATTTGTCACAGTCTGATGGAAACAATTATATCAAAACGATTATATTAAATGTTAAGCTAACAAAGTTTATGAATAAGCAGCGCGTGAGAAACTTTGTCGAAAGCTTTTGAGAAATCAAGAAATATGCAGTCAGTCCTGGAACCCCGGTGAAGTGTTACGTGAAGGTCATGATTCATGAGTGAAGGTTAGGAGTTGAGTTTCACGTGAATAAAACCTTCAAAATCCATGTTGCGCTGAGTTAAAAAAGGAGTTCGAGTCTAGGAAATTGCAAAAGATTAGCATAAATGATGTGCTCAAAGATTTTACAAGGATCAAGTGAAGTGAACAAAAAAAGAGGAAACAAAAACTGAATATCAATTATGGCGGCGCCTCTGCACTGCTGCTGCAAAGCGTTTAGAAGCCATACTTCGTTTCAGCTTAAGTCCAGACGTAGCTGATGTTACATGAGTTAGCATGTCACACTGAACAGTGCTCGCACTGGACGAGCACGCGTGCTTGGTAGGGACGCTGAAAGCCCAGAGCTCGCTCTTGTAGCTTCTGCTATCGCTCACACTTAAAGTGATACAGAGTATAGACCTTTTTTTTTTAAGGCCGCCGCCATTTTGAGAATTGTGGCGCCGACGATGCCGTCTAGCGTATTCCAATTTCAAATACCGGCTGGTTCTGTCAGCACAGCTATCTGGGTAGGCAACCGTGTGGATATGGGCCGAACTTGGATAGACTTTGCTATGGCGGGCTACAATAACTTTGCTGGAACTTGGCCGGTTGAATAGAGTTGGCTAATGACAGCTAAGCCTACACCTTGCTTACTCGAAAGAATGAGGACGAAGATAGGGTGTTTTGAATGAGTTTCCACGACGAAGCTATATTCGAGCAGTTAAATGAAGTCTATGTAGATAAGCTCTGGGCATTCGGTAGCTGCATTTTGAGTGGTGTCACGTAGACGTTTTCATACCCTTCACATGCCATGGAGCAATAGCATACCTTGCAGCATTAGCACCGGGTTGGAATCGGTCCTCTTGCCGTAGACGAAGTGGTCGTGAGCATAAACGTGACGATGAGTATGGTACAAAAGCCTCGCGATTCAGGATCGCAATCGACTGACTTCCCTATTGAAAATTCCATCAAGCTACGTAATTTGGGACACTGACTACCAGTCAGCAGCGTTGGTGGAACGTGATGGACCATCAGACGTCATCTGATGGTCCATCAGATGACGTCTGACGGCCACTGCCAAGGGAATTTCATCAACAAGGGCAGCATTTATATAAGAGTAAAGCTATACGCACTCATAAATATCGCCAAATGCCTCAAAAAAACAAAATTTCGAGAAAAAAAAAAAAAAAAAAGCAGCACCACCGCGCATCGAATCCGCGACCACATGCGTACCAATCGGACACCTTAACCGCTATGCTACGCCACCTTTTTTTTTTTTTTTGAGCAAATGTTTATTTACAGGTTAAAAACATAAGTAGCAAGAATGAAAAAAAAAATGAGGTATATACATATGTTAGAGCAAAAAATGAACGTTACATAATTTAGACATTGCATTCAATGACCCAGCTGCAAAGTAAATCAGTTAAAGGCTACAACACTGTTAAAGAGTGCAGTAACCTCCGCTCTGGATGTGTATTACACTCGAAGATCTTAAAAAAAAAAAATATTTTAGAGTGAGGCACTTACAAAGGCGACAAATAGTCTTCTCGAAGCATAAAAATTTGGTGCTACCTTTTGACCTTTTCCCAGAGTGTTTTTCAGATTGTTTTTCTATTTCAACTGGTTCTAAAGCTCAAATGGTCCAGTGCAATTCGTTAGCAAAGTGTCGCCACGCAGGTTTAGGGTACAGTGTGCACTCTGTCATGTCTACTCTTGACCGCCATAGCGCATGTGGGCCTAAAACCATGATTATCTCCGTCGGGTCAGTCAGCGTCCTTTTGTCGTGCAGCCGTAGGAATTTCAAAGTACACCAACTAATTGACTCTTCAAGTCATCGTGGCCGGACAGGATGGAATCCTGTTCGGTGATGGGAGCCTTGGGAGATGACGATCTTGTTTGCCTCTTCCTCCTCCTCTTTGACTCCGCCCTCTCCCATTGAGATGTGTAGCCAGGATCTGGCGTGCGTAGAATTTGTTCTCCCTTTCTTTTCCCAAGTATTTCTTTGTCGCTGGTTTCATCCATTTCGGACGCCTCTTCGTCGGACTTCACTGGTTCTTCAGCTTGGTCTTCAGCTTGGTCTTCAGAGACAAGAGCACTGAACGAGTTGGAGATGACAACATTGCTCACTGTCTCCTTCGTTGCAGAGTGTGACGACGCCGACCTGTCTTCGCACTTCTCAGTCCGTGAGACTGCCTCTACGTGGGCTGTGCTGTGAGCATTACTGACCTCTGCCGAAACCTCTGTTTGGGCTGTTTCTTCTGCGTCCATCAAGTATTCTGTAGGAATCTGGAGAGATGCAGCCGTTCGGTTGGCGTACGTTTGAATACAATCTTCGGGATAGTGGCCGAATTTTCGGCATACGCTACACCAGGGAGCGCGGCACTGGCCTCGGACGTGTCCGACTTGCCTGCATCGCAGACATGCTCTGCCAGGCACGGAGACAAGGACGGTTGTTCCCAAAATCCTGAGCTGATGCGGCAAACTGTCCGCAGTCACACCTTCGTTCAATTCAATTGATAGTATTCTTGTGGTCGTCTCCACATCCCCGAAGCCGGAGTAGTGCCACTTGTCTCGAACGATGCTTTTTATTTTCCCAAACGTAGAGAAAGCGCTGGCCACGTTTGCATCTGGGACGGTAGCTGGAACCCAGTGCACCTTCATGGACAGCGCAGTCTTGCTCCCTTCTATTATCAAACATGTCTTGTTCTTTACATGGATCTCTCGGAGCTGCAGCAGTCTTTCTTTTTCCTTGGCAGAACGCACTGTGAGTAGCCACACATGATTGTATTGGAAGACCCCAAGCGAAGCTAGCTCATTTGGGTTGATGATTTTCTTCAAAGCAGGACCGAAATCGTCGATGCGGTATGGCCGGGCTGATGGGTCCCCATGAAGAATCAGTGAATTTTCAAGCAGCTTACCGTTGGGAAGGGGTGGCAGTAAAATCTTGTATTCCATTGTACTTGGTGCAGAGGGGGCAGAAGCAGAAATAGTTTCAGAATATTCCCGGCTAGGCTTAGCCGTTGAGATTTCCTTTACGGAGCCCATTTCCAACGCGGCCATTCAGCTCGGCGTCTCCTTCGAACTCCTATGCTACGCCACCGTTAGAGAAACTCGATTTGACTATTCGTTTTATACGAAATGCTTTGGCTGCAAATGCAGTTAAGCCGTCAGCATGTTATGCAAAGCACTCGTACATCACTCGCCGTACTTCAGTTCTACTCACCTGCCATGTAGAGTACTTTCGCGTCGTAGAACGAACCTTTTGTTCGCGCATCACCGGCCCAGTAGACCTGGTACACCCTGTCGTCTTCAACTACACCGCTAAAGCCCCTTACATCGTCGGAACTCACAACAGGCTGGGTCTTGTCGAGTAGAAATTCTACTAAAACATAAGACATTGTAGAACCCGGGCAGGATCGACAGGTTGGAGCGAGCGGGCAAACAAAATGAGTCGAGAGCGATTGTTCATGAAAGCTCGGCGAAGCCTCTATGGGCGAAGCGAAGTGCGAAGTGTCGTGTTCGGCGCTTCGGCGGGCTTCTCATCAAGGTTGTCGGTCGGTTGCGTGCCATATCTCTAACGTCAGCGATTTTATGGGCTCACGTCCCAAAATCGTTTTCTCGTGCATAGATTACTTTTCGTATTCATAGATTTGACGAAATAGTGGTATCCGAACGAACTTTACGTCCTTTGACCGTACGTCTGTCTGCACGTCAAAGCTTTCTGACGTACAGTCAGAGACAATCGATGTACAGTCAGAATCACCACCAAGACATCCTGATGGCATTTCGCGGTGGCCGACTGCCACCAGGAAACCATCAGAAAGCCGACAAGCGGGGTCTGACTGGAGTTTGACTGTCGGTCAGAGTAACTTGTTGACCAATCAGACATGCTTGACGTACAGTCAGGCACAGTCAGCGGTCCACTAGAAAACATTGACTGCCAAACAGGGTTACATTGATGGATTTTTCCTTCGGGTTTGTAAATAAAAATCTTTGGGGAACATGCGTAGCTTAATAACATTGCAGCCACACTCTCGCTGCAGCTTCTTGTGGCAAACTTTCCGCGATTGTTGTTATGCTTATTAAAATTATTTGCGCACCCGACGACGATGCAATGAGCCAAAAAACAGTAGATATTCGGAAATTGTAACACCGTAAATAGAAGCACTCGGAACTAACACACGCACTGCGTCCTCTTCTAAGCATTTTCGCCCGTACCCTTGCAAGGGTATGGGCGAAAAGGCTGTCGCATAACCTGTTTCAGCGGGAAATCCAGAAATGCACCGGGTCGAAGGTACGTCAGTTGCGCACCGTAGGAGGTTATACGAAAAAGGTCTACAGCCGAGTGACGAACTCGAGCGTGTTTTGCTCGTGTTCGGGAGATTGCACGCGTGGATTAGTCACAGACTAACTGCGAAGGCTGCGAAAGTGCGAGCGGCTAGCCTTGACTGCCCTCGCTCCACGAGCACTCGCGCAGCCGCCGAGGCTTCATCCAAAGCAACTAACTCACGCTTTTGGCATGTGTGGCTAACAATAATTCATGCTAAGGTGAAACGAAGCATAGAACGGGGCATACTCTGTTTGAGTCTGACAAGCAAAGGGCCAAAGGGCTCAAAGTGCCTTTGAAGCAAAGGGCTTCATAGGCTGTAATGAGAGCCATGTCCCGCTATCGAACCTTTGAAGGGGCCGTGCAACTATGTTAGTTATAGGAACATTCCTCACTTTACGCAAAATTACTGGTATTAGATCGAATTGTTGGCTTTGTCAAGAACGCTATCCCCAGAATATCGTCATCAAGCTTTGCGATCCCTGCAGTGACGATACGAAAGCCGGCTCATGTGAATACGAGCACTGCGAAAGCTTCCGATTTATGCGCGTGCCAATCAACGCCTCGGCAAGCATTGATGCTTGCCGAGGCGACGGCTTGCCGATGCGACGGCGGGAATAGCCGAACCTTCGAGGGATGATGAACCGAAATTTTGAGCTCACAAAACAGGGCTGGACGGATAGGCAGGACGTTGAAAAACCCCAAAACATGACTCATATAGCGATATCTCTAGAGGATGATCGTACTTCTTGGAAAAGAAGTGCACGATTGAACAAAGCCGACGAGAGATGGCTCACGTCACGATTCTCATGACCTCTCATCTTTGCTTCGTCCCCTCAAGCAAGTTTTGAAGTTTGTAGCGTCCCGTTTGACTATTCTGCGGCTTTATTTTGTGAAATCCAAATTTCCGGTTCAGCATATCCCTTTAACAATATTCGCAACTCAACACGTTTCCCGGACTTTGTCAACCTCAGCGCCCGGTTATGATAAGCATTGAAGGCACACACTCTGCTCCACATCACGGGGCCACTAGTTTTCGGTGAGAGCTAAAGAGGATGAACGCTTCTGGTTTTTTTGTTTTCTTGTTTTGTTTTTCGCGCAACTGTTATTGCTTGGACGAAAAAAAAAATCTAACGCGTGTTTCAGAGGTTACGAAAGTCGGGGAATAATTCTAAACAATATTTACTGAAACTACAAAAAATTGTTGCATCGCTTTTTTTTCAATGGCTCACTGGGACTGCGTAGCATTCGCAGTTTGTCCAATCGCGCTGAAACGGAGTGCAGGCGTCGCTCTCTTCCCGGGCTACCCCGCACGTGATGCACCAACACCTCCTCGACGGCAAGTCCAAGGTCGTAGTGCCGGAGTTTCTACGTCAACCACCGAAAACGAGTACGAAGGCACGGATTGGAGCCGAGCGCCACGTTAGCGTGCGACTCGAAGCCTCGTCCTTTCTCATTGGATAAGAGACCGAGCCGATCACTGACGCAGCCCTCGTGCCCAATCGCCGCGCTGGCCTCCGACGAGTCACGCAGGAAGTACTCTGGCGCTACGGCCTCGTGAGGAGGGCTCTGACAGGCCACGTTCCTGCATGACGAAGGAGGAGTCGGCGTGCCAGCAGCAGAGAGCCCTCGTCGGCCGCCGCAACAACGCCCGTCTCGAGGCGCGCACGCAGGCACCGTGCGAAAGGGGTCAGCGTCGACGTCTTGGTGACCCCTCGGGTGTCTCGTGTCACCTTCGGGGTGCCCTCTCCTCGCCCCTCTTTCTCCGCCGGGTTGCCGGGGGTCGTCGCGGGCGGCTTCGAACGACCCCCCCTCGCCTCCTTCCCCCCACTTTATTCCTCGCTGTGCCGCCCCAAGCGTCTTCATTGTGTCCTTGGCGGAGAGGCTGCGACTTCTTTCCCGCGCGCCCACGCCGCCGAGGAGCGCTCCACGCCCGCCGCCGTCAGACGACGCCGCTACACCGCAACGCGCTCATGAGGGCTACTCGCGTTCACACAGCTACAAGGAGATACAAAGGATTGTCTGCGGGTACTGCATGATGCGTATTTGTTCCTTACATGGCGGTCCCGTCAGATTGAGCGCACAAAAACTGTCATGTTGGATGGAAGCCTGCATACGTGTAAAGCAAGCGTGCTTCGAACTCGCCTGGGGCGTGCTTGCAGATAATTCTCTCAGCATGTCGGCGGAGAAACTCCGTGACTCTTCTGCGATGTAGGAGCAGTGGGACTTCGGCTTTCAGCCGGGTTCGCATTGCTCATTCAGCAAACGCACTGTTAACGTAAATCTTGGCTTGTGATTGTGCCTTTGTAGATCATCTTATTCGTTTTGCTCGAGACGCGAACGACGGGCATAACAAAATCGTTTGCACATTCCGCATACCTCGCAAAAGCATTTACCCAGTCACCTTGCGAAAAGCGCGAAACACGGAATCCGCCACCGTCCTGACTTCCCCTGCCTTTTACCTGCTTTAGAGCAGTTTGTACCTGCTAGTAGGTATGTCTACTGAAACTTGAAACTAGGGGCAATGCCAGAGCGAAAAGGGACAAAGTTGGGAAAGCTTGTTTGCTCTCCCCAATTTCTCAACTCTCAAGTGATTGCACTATAATAAATTCATCAACGCCTCTTCACAGAATAAAGAAAAAGCACTATATTCACTACGTAAAAATTGTCTCAGTTCATGGATCTGTGGGCAAATAGGAAATCTTGTACTAATTTATTCACACCGCATGATGAGCGCAACAAACTCACACGAGATTTACAGGAAAATATCGGTGCTGACTTAAGTTTCCCCAAAAATTCAGTATAACCGGTCGTTTGCAGGACCGAATCATTTGCTCGAGCGGTGTGCGTCGCTATGCAAACAAGTCGCTGTGCAAACGCAGTCCAACAACACGAAGCGCAAAAACGGCAGATTTAGGACAACAATCCGGAGTCCATTGTTCAATTAAAACGACGTAATTTTGTTGAAGACGCCCGCAGCTTATTACTCATGGTATGCGTCGGGAATCTTCCACATTTTGAAACGGAACGAAGGAAGATTTACTTTTAAAAACGCTCGCTGCGTCCTCCCGGAAAAGCTGGACCGGATCAGCTGACGATTACGGGACTGAACTCGTTGAACCTTAACCCCACAGCAACCAATTCGCGCTCCGTGTTAGCACCGCACCACACACCACGAACGTTTCGGCTTTTTGTCGCATTGCCGTGTTGCACCAAACAGAACGAGATCGCCGAAGTCAACGCAGCGCCAACCTCCGGACACAGAGCGAGTTGCGCGGCTCGAACACGGATGGCGCCACCATAGAGGTGTACAGCAGCGCTCGCGTGGTCGGAGGCGCTCATTACTAAAAACTAAACAAAACAATAATAAATTAAACCGGATTCAACTTTAGTTATTACTGCATATTAATTTACTAAATACAAATTACGTATTCCTAAAAATATAATATAGTTTTTTAAAAGTTCAATTCAACATCACACTCTCGAAATTTTGTTTTTTTCTGGTTTTTGCGTTTCTAAAACGAAACCGCTGCCTGTGCGCATGCGCACTTGCGCTCTTCGCGTTCTGAAACCGGTGGACCGTTGTGGAGGCGTCCGTGGGTCTGCTCGGTTGGCTCGGTGGCTCGGTGCTTGCTCTTTCGCTCGCCTTCGGAGCGTCAAGCTTCGGCGCCCCGATCATCGCATTGCGCGAGCCTCGCACTTTCGGGCAAGTGGAAAGCTTTTCGTGTCTTTGAACCACCTCATTTGTCCGGTTACGCAAAGTCGTGCCCAAGCAGCGTCGGGGACCAGAAGCACCCGTTCGTTCGGACCCCAACTGACGACGGTGAGTTCGAAAGTTTTCACCCCAATGGAAACTTTTCCTAAGCTGATCTTCCAGCCACAAATGACACCATTTGAGGGTTTTGTACTCTTTTAGGTAATTGAATATATCGTTTCATTTTTGAAATTTACAAAATGTCACCGTGATTTCATTGCGATGTACCCATTTCGGCGAGCGTTCTTAGCACGGTTTTGTGGATGAAGACCGTCCTGCAAATATTTTATGATCTGTAGACTGTTGGCGAAATATCACCTCCTCTACCTCTCGTCGATCTCGCTCACAGCAGTGTCGATCCCCGTCGAGTAAATTGTAGTCTCTATATAAATATTCTTCTCCCAGTTATAATATTTCGGAGTTCACATCTTATAATATCTGTTCGTTTTTATTAATGTATCTCGTGTAGATTCTTTTACAGCCCTGCGACTAGTTTTGCCACGTTTTATTTCTTTCAGAAATAAATAGAAAGCTGGATAGTAAAACATAGAAAGGTGGAATGCAGACAGCAGAGCTTGATCGCGAGATGTGCTATCCGTCCTTTCATGTATAATTCTTTCGAAATTTTTTACACCTCCCAACGCACTCCCCTCAAAACAATTAAAACTCGCGTTAGGCTTTTTTTTTTTTAGTTTGTTGCACATAAAAAAGCATCATTTGCATTGTTTTTTTTTTTTTTGTGTATTTATACAGATTCTCAAGGCATGAAAATCACTCCAACAAGCCTCAGGGACAGGGAACCCCAATAGACAAAAGGTATGTCCGTGGTAACTTTTTTGTAAAGTGCACTTGATTGTTGGCCTACCTATCAAGCTTTCTGAATATGTAACCATCAGCATGCTAGGTTCTGTCGTAGTGATCTATGCAGTCTAATCTACGATCAACTGTGATGTAAAACGAGAGTGGCTGGGGCAAAGAGAATTACAACAAAAACAAAAGGATAGTAGGAGCAGCCCTCTGCAATATTTCATAGCCCTGTTTCTCTTCTGCAAGTTCATGTGTTGTGACGAGACAAACTAATGTGTTCTTACATTGTCCTGTGCAGATCCTGAGAGGATAGAGAACACACATACAGCAAAAATGAGAAAGAGCAATGAAGTGGCTGGTCCATCCCATGGGCATCACAGGATCTCGGTGGCCACACCAAGAAAACCTGGTTCAACTCGTGGTTCAACTTGACGGTGCAAGCGACAGGTATCGGAAGCTCATCAAGAGGCCAAGAGAAATGGGAAATACCAAAGTGGTCTACAGAGAGGTAGATCTACACGTTATTAGGTCTCTAAAGATTTTGGTTCAAGTCTGTAAGTAAGCAACGAATAAGTTTGCCCGAGTTACAATTCATTGTGTTAACTGTTTATTTGCATGGACCAGTCAGAATGACACGAGCTTTCAACTAGGCATGAAATCTTTTGGCTGTGCTTCTTGAGACCCTCGAGAGACAATGTTGTCCACTGCGTCAGCAGGTTGCTCCTCGCACGATTTTTATGGAGCAAGATCATAGACTAACAGGAGCCTCTGAGCATCCACTTTATTTAGACACGTTGTTAGCCTGCTGGTGGCCAACAACCTCTAGGCAGTTTTCTTTTTAGGGTGGGAGGGCAAGGGGGGAAATATCTTAATGTAGAAAACTCGAGACTGTGGTAAAAGCAAGGAAACGGAGTCGAAGAAGAAAAACAGGGGAAAAGAACGTTGAGACATTCTTTTCCCCTGTCTTTCTTCTTCGACTCCGTTTCCTTGCTTTTAACAGTCTCGGGTTTTCTACATCATGATCAACATCCACCAGCTCGCCTGCGCACTCACAGTTTTCTCATGGGAAATATCTGTTGCTTCGAACCAGTAACTCCAGGACCTTTGGCAGCTAGAATTCAAACAACGTATTTGGAGAGTTCCACTCTTTAAGATCTCAAGTTTTGGTGGACAATATCTGACCCACTAAAATTTTGCATTATTGTCTTATTACACAGGTTGAAGAATTGATGTTTTATCGTAACATACGTTCAAGTTGGTATTTGAGAATCCACAGCCTATAACCATTTAAATATCTTCTTAGACATACCTCACCGCAGGCACGTAGCCAGGATTTTGTTTCGGGGGGGGGGGAGGGGGCCCGCTCATGACAAAATGCTGTATGGGGGGGAGGGGGGAGAGGAGGTCCTAGCAAAATGGAAGATTTCGGGGGGGGGGGGGGGGGGGGGGGGGGGGGGCCAGGCCCTACGGGCCTCCCCCCCTGGCTTTGTGCCTGCCTCACCAATAGGGCTGTTTGCATACAATTCTCCGGCAAGGCTGCATATTTACTTCACACTGGGTTTGCTTCTATGTAACACATGTCATAAATTATGATTATTGTGTTTTCATGTCACGGAAACAGACATTTCTGTTTGCTGTTACAGTATTTTCTCTTTAATATGGACATCTCCAGTTTCCAAAACAATTCTCCATAATGTTGGTCATCCATAATCTTGGATCCCTGCCAAGATCACAAAGAATAAACAATGAAGGTGGTATGTTGTTTATTTTTGTCATCTGCAACTGGGAAAGGGAAAGAACTGCAAGTGATTCAGGCTGGAAACCCCTGAAAATTGTAACCATTGAGTCACCATTGTCATATCTGACAATTGTGCAGCTCTGGGTAAATTCCGTAACTGAAGAGCTTTACTATTCTTTTTTGAAAAAGCGCGACAGGACAACGGACACAGAAGGAGACACAGACACAGTGCTGTGTCTCCTTCTGTGTCCGTTGTCCTGTCGCGCTTTTTAATCATTATGAATCACCAATTCGCCCAACTTTCGCGTCGTTCTTTTTTGCCTCACTATTCCCCCCCCCCCCCCCCCCCCCCCCCCCCCCCCCCCCCCCCCCCCCCCCCCCCCCCCCCCCCCATTTTTTTGCGTTTGTCTTTACAAAGACCACAATAAAAAGATAAAAAAACATGTATTTATCCATTTCGCTCCCAAGCTAGCTGTCCATAGTACGTACTTCGGGTTTCTTTATTTAACGTGACGAGTTAGAATTGTATGGCGACACATTTCAGTCCCCGAAAATGACATTTATAGCGGCGTGACCGAAACGATCGACCATGTTGGCGAGACATGACTATTGTGTTTTTCAATCGCGAAGACCGATATTCTCGCGCCATAGTTGCGTCTGAGGTTTACGAAACTAAAAGCTATGTCATGTTCGAGCTAACAGTGTCGCGCATTGTATCTTCACTGTAGCACCTCTTGCTAACGTAGATACTGCGCTCATTATTTATTTTTTTCCGCATAGCAACGCTTGTATAAAGTAAGAGTGTAAATTGTTTTTTCTTCTCATGCAAATGACTGAATAAATGCGTCAACGAGTGTGAAAAATGCTGCATCTGTTTCGATTCCCTGGAAGACGCCGACGACAAGTAACGGACTGTCAACTGCTGGACACAAGGTAGGCAAGCAGAACTTACAATTCTTTGCCATAACACGTGGTAACGCACGCGCAAACCGTAAATTTCCAAACAAAACCTACCGCGGTACCGGCGGTACCACAGTAGGGAGCAGCGGCAGGGCACGGCGGAAGGGCTGCGCCATGTTGGATTTTGAGCGGCTTTGTCTTCGCAAACGGCTAGGAAGCCGCTTCAGCCAGCTCGACGGCGTCAAAAGTAATTATTAATACGTTAGCGCTTCATTTTATGGACATAATTATCGCTGCTTATTTTAGTTTCGCAATTTATTAATAGAGCAATGAGGCTTCGATTCGTTGCAGTAATGAGCGCCTCCGACCACGGAAGCGCTGCTGAGCGCCCAGTTTTCCTAGAAATCGACTCCATTGGGTCTATGGCAGTGTCCGGGCACTGGCAGCGCTGTCGTGAACCTTGACTTGTGGTTGCGCACTCGTGGACCCTGTGACTCCCTTCGCTTTCAAAGCACACACGACGATTACGAATGACACTTTCTGTCTTCCGGGAACATCACAGGGGCACTTCCCCCGGTCATGTCTCCGCTACATATGATCGCAAACCGTGAAGCTTCCCGTGTCGCGTCAAACCAAAACAATACCGGCGCCATGTTGAACGTGCGTTGTTGCCAGATTTTCTCCGACCAAGCAGAAACAACGAAAGCAAAACTGGCTCTAGCTTCCAGCGTACATCAGTGTTCCACCGTGGCCAGATATTTTCGGTCAGCTCTAACTTAAAGATGACCTACAGATGGTCATCTTTAAGTTAGAAAATTACGGCGCTCCGTGGCCGTACCACAGAGCACCGTAAATTCTGAGGAGGGTGCATGAAAAGCGGGGGCACCTTCCTCCACCTCCTGGTTTTACATGGCGGTTCCGTTTGCAGTTGGAGGGTTGAAGACAAAACGAAACCAACTGCAATGTCATGTGTTCACATCGAGGACACGCTTTTTATATCCATTTTAACTATTTACAACGAGTAATTAGACCCATAACTTTATTTGTGGTGTGTAAGAAACTAATATCAGGACCCCTAAAATAAATGCAAATATGGGCGACATGAGGGAAGCCGCATTGCCATCGACCAGAATCAATGGCAGCGGGGCCAGAAGCACGGTGAGCGCGAGCTATCGCCTCGTCCCGCGACATGGTGTAATTGCTTTCGGTGCATATCTGTTTCCGAAACATGTTTCTTTCCGCGGCATTTGTCTCCACGGTCCTTTCTAAGTGTGTCCCCAAGCATTCCGGTGCTTCGATAGCCGGCAATGCCGCGGTCGTCGCCGGGGGTGATGCGTGTTTTCGAGGTCGGCTACACGGTTATACGTGTATGACCGAACCAAAACACGTTTTTTACAACCTCGCATGATTTTTGAACAAATTATCCATTACTTAACGTGTAAATTTACGGTAATTTGTGTAAATAGCGTGTTTTTCACCTCAAATATTCACCAAATACACGGGACTTGCTAACAGTGTACTCATTACACAACACTATCGGATCGACTAGTCTTTCGCAGAGGTGCAACTGCAAGAGAAACAAGCGTGTTTCTCTTGCACCCGTCTGTAGCATGGGATATGCTACACCGCGCACGTTTCCCGTGTAGCGTCACAGTCGGAGTGATTTTCGTGTCTGTTGTGAATGCCTAGAAACTACGCCTCCAGCGACATTGAAATCTCGAGGGCCTTTAATGCGAGCGGACCCCGTCTCGTTTCTCTCGTGAGAAATCCACCCGATTCATTCTCCCATACGTTGAAGATGACTCGCGAAATCAAGTTAGGCTCTCTATCTCGATTGCAGAGTGCGACCCCACAGTTTTTTGGCATCTTAATAGAGAGTTTTAGGGAACCGTTTTTTTGCACTTCCATTACGGTATACGATAGGCCCTCTGGTACGAACTGCGCATGCGCGAGTGTTCTGCGGTATGCGCAGTGCGTACCGGAGGACCCATCGTATCATATCGAATGTGCAAAAACGGTTCCCTAAAACTCCCTATTGGGAGCTTTTAGAAAACCGTTACCGCGTACCGCACTACCGGAGCCTTTGAAGCATGCGTTTAAGGTCGCGCCCGGGAGATACCGTGACCGTGGGGCGCGCGCTTAAAAGCATGCTTCAAAAGCTCCGGTAGTGCGGTATGGGGAACACGCGGAACGGTTTGCTAAAAGTCTTTATTGTCGTTACATGGCCAATGGTGAGAGACATTCGGATAATGGCCGTCCTCGTACCGAATATGAGCTCCTGAAAAGGTTGTTTGCCTCCATTGCACGGGTGTGCACGGGAAAGCTCGCTTTAACGGGGCTAGTACTGTGGTTAGTACGGCAAGTTCCCGATGAATGAAAAGTGTTTATCTAAACAACTGTATAGTGAGCTACGATTATTTCAAATTATGAAAAATCTCGGGATTATTACGTTTTCTTTAATGTTAAATTTGTGCACCACTAATTTAAGATTCCCCAAAAGTGGTTCTTACTTTACAGTGCCTAAAGAACTAGAACTAAAGAACTAAAGAAGTGCTACGAGCGCGCGCTTCAGAGCATGCATCGAAGTGGCAGCGCGAGCTCCCGCTACGATTGGCGTGGCCTGAAAACACGACTATACTAAAACTCTCTAATGTTGTTTAGCCGTCTACATTTCTTCCGAAGGCAATATTGTCATTTATGCAGTTGTTCGGCTTAAAAATACGTTATTATAGAGGCGGAGAGGAGTGCTCCAGAGTGCTGAGGATGACGTTGTTACGCCTGTATAGCGATCAAGGACAGCACAAAGGGAGAGCGTTGACTAACTGCACCGCCGCTTCGTGTTTGAGAGTTTCCTTGCCCGCGTCTAGCGGCCTCTCTCGAAAGCTCGCTCCTCACAGAACTTCTGTAGACATCGCGACCTTGCGCCCGGTCCTGCCAAAAGGGCATGATCGTGCGCACAATTGGATTAGAACTTAGAACATCTGTTCCTGTGTCACGTGTCGCGGTTTGCGAACGCCCACTGTAGCGCTTGAGTGAAGTCCGCAATTTACTACTGCTCAACCCATTCAAGATTAGCGATTTAGCCTCAAGTAAAAATATTTAAAGAAAGAAAAAAGAAAAAAAATCAACCTATGCCCGTAAATACCCGCGGCATCGTGGGGCATCTTGGCGGCAGGTCAAAGAGAGATATAACGCCTCAAGATAATAATGGCTATTGGGCCTGTTTTTTTTTGTCTTTACGGTTAAGCATTACGATTTGAGCACTCATTGGATATATCATCTCCCTGGTCACATTTGGACATCGATCACTTCCGCCTTGTTGGGCGTTCCGATTCCACCTTGGTTCAGAACATGTCACTTTTGACACTTATGGCCATAGGATATATTTCTATTTCATATTGGTGATGAAGCACGGACCAGTATCTCAAACTCAAGCACGAGAAATTCACACATACTGGCACAAAAAGAAAAAAAGCGCCGCCTCCCGTCCAAAATAACGAATTAGGACGTTCATAAAGTACATGTTATTGGTAGCAAAGAAAGCGAATATAGGCCAAATCTTGCGGGGCAAGCCCCAGATACCTCCAGTATCGGTAAGCTTAACATGGTTCTCTCACAAAATGTACAATGATTCGCATATTGGTAGCTGGGTTTCGCGACTGCTCACGCCCATGCAAAAACAGCACCAAAAATCTGCGACGGGAATGTTGCAGCTTTGCCAAGCCGACTCAGACGACTCGTTTGATCGCCCGATCATTATGGATTTGTGTTATGTGAACTATTACGACCCTAAGACGAAGAAGCAAAGTGAGCTGTGGAGGCACGTGGATTCAACGCAGCCAAAATGAAAGTGAAGGCGTAGACGTCATCGGTGAAGGGGATGATGTCTGAAACTGCAATGGTATGCTCCCGAGTCGTTACAGGTTAGGCCCGTAGGGACCAAACAGCCACAAGACAATATTACCGGTACCTCGGAACTACTCACGGGAGGCCGTTGAGCGTTGCGGGAACTGACCGAGGGAGTGCCTTTGCTCCTCCACAACGCACTGGTGACGAGTGCGGATGCTTTGGTTTGTGACGTTCTGCCACCGCCCATCCCGTATTGAGCCGCCTTACCGCCTTGGTACCCAGTGACATCTGCCTTCTTCCTCTCACGAATAACCCGCTACGGGGCAAGCGTTCTCAGGACGATGGCGAGGTGATTTCCGAGGTGAAACCTCGGAGCCAGAATGAGAACTTCTACAACTAGGTCATAGTTCATCAATCGGTGGGAGACCTGTCTTCTTGCGTGATGCTTACGTGGAGACGGATTTATACTCCGTTCACCCTTAACCTGAGATTAGAAGCTCCGCCTTCAGCGCGAGCTTTCTGCCTTTCCTAACATATTTGTGAACGCTCAGGCACGTGCAACCGAAACACTGCGGAGGCTAGCGAGCTCGCGCTGAAGTCGGAAAGCTTCTAGTCTCAGCTTAAGGATGAACGGAGTATATAGGGAGTATTTACTGGCGGCCATATCCGTTTGCGCTGCTGCTGAGCGCTTGCTGACGGAGAGCTTCCGCAGTCCTTTTAAAGCGTGCATTTAGCACCATCAAGGTTGCCGGTCTTAGCAGGCTATTGATGTGAGCTCGTTCTGAGCATGCGCTCTAAACATCGCCCTCAAATATGGCGTCCAGTGAATACCTCCTATAGGGGGTGTTCGCTGGACGCCATATTTGAAGGCGATGTTTAGAGCGCATGCCCGGAACGAGATCACATTAATAGCCTTCTAAGACCGGCAATCTTGATGGTGCGATATGTTGCAACAGAACTCGCCGTCAGCACGCGCTCAGCAGCTGCGCACGCAGCTATGGCCGCCAGAGGATGCTTCCTATTGGCGACGTGCGCGATGGAAAGCGTCGCTGTACGATTGACCGCGATTGACCGAATACTGACTACGATCTCAGCAAAAGATTTCTCATCGATGGAAATAAGAGTGATGTAAGAAATTCACTTCTGACGTGTTGGCGTGTTTGTTTCAGAGCGCAATGGTTTCAAGCTTCCACAATGCTTATTGCAAACACCATCGAACATGTTGTTCGCGAGGTAATGACATCACGAGGGGGAAGCATAGGAGGGCGCCACCAAAACATCTAGCCGCCAATTGGCGACGTGCGCGATCAAAAGCGTCTTTCTGGTCAGCCTTCCACGATTGGCCGAATGCTGACTATGACGTCAGCAAAGGGTTTCCCATCGACGTAAATAAAAAAAAAAAGTAAGAACTTTAATCTTGACGGTATCGGCAGTGTTGCTTTCAGAGCGGAATGATTTCGAGCTTTCACCATGCTACTTACAAACACCATCGAACTTGTTGTTAGCGAGGTAATGACGTCACGAGAGTACACCATAGGAGGGCGCCACCAAAACATCTAGCCGCTAATAATCAGTGAGGATAGCAATGCGTGTCTTTCAAACGTCCGGCCCTTAGCACGCGCTCCATGCCTTCCGCCGTGCTTTCGCTGCGTGCGCGCGCTCAAGGTGCACGAGCATAGCCTCCTATATACTGACAATGCTGACAAAGCCTGGCAGATCGCCACGAGGAGCGGCTGCTGAAATGGAAAAGTGGAGCGGCAGACAACAGATGAGAAGAGAGCCACGTGACTGGCGCCCCGCTGCGGCGAGACGCCGAAACACACTTCTCCCGAGCGATGGAATGTCCGCTCGTGCTCCTCGCGTTCCTTGCGCTACCGCTTCTTTTCTCGTCGGGTTTGAAAACCATGTTTCGGGTCCTCGCCGCTGCAAAAGCTGTGGGCTGGCGTCCAGTCTCCCCGAGAAATGCTGTGTGCTACCAGATCCTCGCGCTCCAAATCTACGACCGAGTACTCTATGGCTTTGTCGTTGAACTGCCAGGCTTTGTGAGTATAGAGGAGGCTATGCATGCCAACCTCATAAACGACCGTCGTACGTCCTCGCGAGTTGGCGTCTCTGAAGTGAAAGTACGCGTCTACTAATTGTGTGTATGTTTAGACAGCGGAACTTTAGTGAGCCCCAATGTGCTTCGGAATTAAAAACAGCGCGAAAAGACGAGGACCAGACAAAGAAGTGACACGGACGCAGCGCTTCGTTGTCCGGTCCTCGTCTTTTCGCGCTGTTTTAATTCCGAAATATGTATACCAACTCGCCCAAGCCTCAACTTTAGCCCCAATGTGCGTCTGGCGTCTCCACTGTAGATAAGAAATTTCGCTAGCGCATTACCGCTCCTAGCCTAAAGTCTCTAACGTGCGTCAGGCAGTGTGGATTACGCGAAGAAAGCACGCCATTACGATGCTCATACAGATCGACCCTGGGCTTCGAAATGCAAGCTTTCGCTCAACGTGCTGCGAGCTGCGGTGTTTCTTTTACTACATATAGCTCTCATACCTAATGTAACCGAGCCAAAACTCTTTTTTTTTTTTTTTGCGTGTACAGTTTTTTGACGCTGCTGGTGTGTGAGTAGCGTCGATAGTCAAGCAGTTGTCAACCCAAACAATGATTTTTCCTTCCACGGTTGCCAGACTGTCTTTTGAAGCATGGCTGCATGCAAACGTCTCTATACTGCTACCTGCCATCGCATGCTATCGTTTTTCTTGCGCTTGTGTAGACGTTCCGTCGTTTTCCTTTTTTTCATTCTTGACTATCGTTTGCGGTCGACCACCCTCGGCCTGTTCGAGTCGTCGGGACTGAGGAGGAGGGGGAGGAACAGATCTCCCTCCCTCTCCTCTTTCCTATTGTAAGGCGAGTCGGCGGGAAGCGTCATCCAAACGTTGCCGGAGGAATATACGATCTGGCTGAAAGACGGTTGGGGCTCGCTTCCGGCCTCTGTCTGTCGGCCGTCCTAGACTCCGCGCCTTTTTTTACTTTTACTCGTTCTCTCTGAATGACTTTTTGCGCTTGTCTTTCTGAACGCGGCTGCGGTAATGGGAACGCGCCTTCCGGGAATTTTCGCACGGTTCCAGCGTGAATACTGCCGTAGGTCGAAGGATATGTGCCGAAGATTCGATTGTCGGCCTGACGCCGGGCGTCGCCATCGACGAGTAGCAAAACATCTACTCCTCGCCAAACGTGTTTCTTTTTTCCTTTTTTTTTTTTTGCACGTACACTCTATGCGCGTTTTTGATGCAAGCGTAAGAGTGGGCGCGTTAAGTCGGCGCTCTTTTACTCCTACTCCGACGCTCCGAGTTTCATACTCCGAGCGCAGCAACTAAACGGCGCATATCGTACAGGAGCGCGACACACCGAGGCTGCGTTCCAAACCTACTCGAATGGATCCGAGTTACCCTGGCGTTTTATGTCACGTGATAACAAAAATAGAGAAACGCTGGAGCGGGTAGGTCTTCGATAACCACTTTTACACTAGAGTTAGATCGAGTAAGTTTTGGAACACGGCCAGAAACTATCGACGGGCCACGGCCCACACGAGCTCCTTCCAACCGTGGATACGGGTGACAGAAGCCGAAAATATTTCGAAGATAAATAATTAGGCCCGGGTGGAGCGGCAGAGTCTAAAGCAAAGGAGACGGCAACGTTCTGAAGTTTCTACGAACGTTTTAATATTCCTTAAAGGTTTGAAGACTCGCTTCGTGCACATATGTGGAAGGTTACCTTGGTTGATCTATTTATTGACCATGCATGCTGTTCCGATTTAAATTAAAGACAATATTCTTCAACCCGCTTGTCAACTTAGGAAAACCCTCAAATTTGTCAGAGATTTTTTGGTTCCGTCGGTTCCGTCTCGCAGACACGGAAGCTACGCCGATACCGGCACACCGTCGTTCGATTGCACGTCAATTCGTTTTTAGGCGGTATGCATGAACAAGCCTTTCCCGCAACGCTAACTGATGTTTCGGCTTTCCAATCTAAGTATCTTTATTCGCTGCGGCCGGGCTAAGCACGTCCAACTGTCTTTTCATCACTTTTCTGCCGCCGAGCTATCGGCACGCTCAATTCGTTTTTAGGCAAGACGCACGAATAAACCTTTTCATCGACGCTCGCTGATGTTTCGGCTTTCAAATCGAAGTATCTTTATTCGCTAGGCTAAGTATTATAAAAGGGACAGGGCGGTCCGAATGTCTCCTCATCTCGACTTTTCTGTCGCAGAAAAAGCCTTTCTTTTTCAGGCGAGATGAACGAACAAACCTTTTTCGGAACGCTAATTGCTGTCTTGGCTTTCAAATCAAATCGTTTTCACCTGCTGGATTAAGTACTAACCAACTGAAAAGGGGCAGCGGTCCGCCTACGCCTTCTCGTCTCGACGGTCGCAAGAGCAGCGCAGCCATCTTGTTTGTTTACGTGACGTTACGGAGCGCGAAGAAGTCACTCGCGCTCCGAAAAATTCTACCACATCTTCTGGGACTGTCCGACAGATCCCCCACCATTATCGCTCCAAAGGCTCGTGCACCCGGGCCCGTGCGAGAACTTGCTGCTCAGCTCCGACCTGGAAACCCAAGTCCAGGCCGTGACTAGAGCCCAAGAGGTCGCCGCCAGTCTCCATTGACGGCCACCTAGCAAGATCAGCATACCCACCTGTAACTCTAGCGAACAATAAAGGTTTTCCAATCCAATGGTGCACGAAGAGCGCGCTCGAGTGTCAGTCTCCGGTGGCACTCCTGTCCGTTTAGTGAAAGGAGCGCCAAACTCTCGCGCTCCGGAGCACGGACTTAACGCGCCCAATGTTAGCAGGGACGTCTATAGAAAAATGCGCTCGTTTAACCAATCCGACTAAACTATTTCAACAGCCCATTGGTCGGATAAATTGACACTCCGTCACCGACTCGCCACGTAGCGAAAGCTATAGCTTTACGCACGGGATTCATGAAAATTATATGTTTGTTGCCCCGGAGCTAGGAAAAGATTGACGCCACAGTTCTAAATATCAGGATTATCATTTAATCACTGAAAATTTGATGGCAGAATCATGCATCGCGAGTACTTTTCGTCTAACAACTCCTGACACGTGTCGAAATGTTCATGTAAAAAGAAAAGCAATTTCCACATTCTTGTTTTGAGAATGCCACGCAGGGTTGGACCATTAACACCACCTTTCAGGTCAACCAGTGATTGGAAATACCATTAATAAGAAATAGCTCGAAGGATTCCAGCCCACATTCCAGCTCTTTGAATTAGAACCTGCTGTGTTCAGCACGCCTAATTTAAAATAAGCGCTTCGACGAAGCAGAACGACAAATGCGACCTACAACATCCACCAGAGAGGAAGCAATATATAATCCCGCGTAGCGTGACGTAAGGGTATTTTCAGCAAGCAAGGGTCAGCAGCTTTGATTCCAAAATTTAGGCGAGTTCTAAAGAAGAGTTGAACCATAATAAATCAGCAGAAAGTCTTACTCGTCCAGCGGCAGTGCATTTGTCGATAAGGCAATATAAATTCCTCACCCCAGCGTTCTGGTGTCCAGGACCCTGGACAGGCACGTAGCCAGGGGGGGGGGGGGGGGGGGAGGGGGGGGGGGGCATGGGGCGCGGCCCCCCGACCCCCCGAAATCTTCCAGTTTGCTGGGACCTCCTCTCCCCCCTCCCCCTCATACAGCATTTTGTCATGGGCGGCGCCCCCCCCCCCCCCCCCCCCCCCTCCGAAACAAAATCCTGGCTACGTGCCTGACCTTGGACCTGATGCTCTCCAGACTTGTACGACAATCATCCCAAGTTATCAATTCACTTCTAATCGATTACTTTTCGGTATGATTTTTGTAAGTATTTGACTATATTTATTACGGAGTAATCAGGAGAGTAATCTGAATCCTTATTACATTTGGAAGTACTAAAATTACTTGTAACCGTCGCTATTCTTTCTCCCCTTCCTAATGCCGCCCTTCGTTTGCACAAGTTTCCTATACAAAGGAACCCTCGAACCAAGTCTCGAGCGGAAAGACGGTTTACCAAAACTGGTAGACTAAGAAGATAAGTAGCTTATAATTCGGTGATTAGCACGAAAAACCTGCTTTCAAACCGGCTGAAAAAACTTTCCGTTTTAAAATATGATGTAATCGAAAAAGTAACTGTTACTTTTTTCAATAAATGGCCAATTATACTTTCTTTCTAGAAATACGTTAATCTAACTGAAAGCTTTTTAACCTAGAGTGATTGTAATTGTAACCACTTACTTCTATCGAGTAACGCGTGCCAGGCTCCGACGCACCTGTAAGTATAGCATTACCTAGGGTGCCTCAATGTTCTTCTGTTTAGGGTGATGCCACCCTTTGTAGTACCCGATGCCGACAGCGCGCGCTCACGGGAAAAATACAAAGAAATCGACGAAAACAAAATGTCGCCATAGCACAGTCAGCGCCACAAACGCGTGCAGGGACACGCTCTTTCACGCGCTTCTGAACAAAAAATAAATATAAACGTGTGGGACAAAATGGCGAGATGCCACCACCCTAAGCAAAGCGCACATGAAGGCACCCTAGCATTACCCAACCGCCATAATTACTCCTCAGCACGTCGTGCGCAAGGGGGAGGAGATTGGGCTCATGCACGCGTGTGTGGGAGACGGTACATGCCCATGCAAATATGTTTGCATGACTACTTTCTGTACCATTCACAACACGGTGTTCAAAATTACCGGAGCTGCAGTGCTCCGGTATCTCCCGCAATAACGTTTTTTGCGATGGTCTTGTAGACACTGTAGAGATGCAAAACGCGGTGTAGGATCATCTCACTCCGCGATCTGTACCTAGTGTCTACAACGTCGGTCCAAAGAATTTTTTTTTCTCGGGAGATATCAGTTTTTTTATTATTGTATAAACGGACCGACACATTAAAGTCATAGGATATTTACCCGTGACTGGACCGTAGATGGAAGAAAAGAATTACATTGACGAAAAAAAGGCACAGACAACGTTGAGACGTTGTCTCTCTGCTTCTCTTTTCTACTGATCTAAACTTTTTTCCTTCTTCTGCTTGAGTCTCGGGTTAATACCACTTTGGTAAACTTCCATCAGCACGCCTGCACACTATCTGTATTTTTAACGAAGCCTTTCTAAAATAGGGAAAACAAAGGCGAATAAAATGCACGGTGATTAAGAGACCTTCCTAGGCCGACACACGAGTCGTCTGAAGAAGAAAAAAAAATGAATATCTGGGAGATTCGAACGAGGCCTCGCAGGAAGGATCCGAGGTACAGCGGCGGCGACGGAGCCTGGGGCGGCTCGAAGAGAGGAACAGCTCGAGAGAAGGGGACGAAGGTGACGGTGCTTCGGGGCCGCATCGGCCGCATTGTGCCTTGGAATGCCAGCTGCGGAGGGCCCTCTCTCTCCATCTCGTAGACATGCACGAGAGGGGGTGGGTGAGGACGCGCTCTTTCCCTCCTTTCTTGCTCGTCCGTCCCATTCTTGCTTGAGCTTGGTGCCGAGTTTTCTGGAGTGAGGCCAGCAGTCGTTTAACGAGGAGACCATACCGATAGTATCGTCGTTGCTTCTTCCATTTTGTCGTGGTTTCCCAATATGATCCCGATAAAACTAAACAATGGGTCTACGCGAAGCATAATATACTTCATTTGTAATAGTTCAAATGTCATCACAAGATGAGGGTTAGGGTTCGAACCCTAACCCTCATCGCATTTCCTGTTGCGGATCCGCAACAAGAAATGCGATAATGAGGAAACAAAATTTCGTAGGTTGTAATAGTGATAATAAGACTAAGTGGTTTCTGGGACAATCATTGTTTTTTGCAGGTGGATCGGGTTTTAGAGTTACACTGCGCAAACATAAAGGGTGTTCTCACAGCTGCCTGAAAAATTGGAATGACCTGTAACATGTTCCGCGTCTAGGGTGATAATGTGTATGGCATAGGGCTGAGAAAAACTGCTCGATTATTGCTCTAATCTCCGACTAGGTTCTAACCCCCCCTAATAGCTCAAAAGTGGACCCTTCAGTGGGGTTGTCACGGCATCAAGTTTGTCGTTGCCATACTCAAACAAAAACAGAAGTCCCCATAATCCTAAGCGATACTCGCATTCCTCCGGGCCCCCGTGTTTCCGATGTACATAACCACGAAATCCTCCCCACCACAACCACGCGTAAATATGTGCCAAAACATGAAACCTATAGCTTGGTTTGTGTATTCCTCGTTCTTTGTCCTCCGTACTTTCGGCGCTGTTTCCCTCTTCGTAACCATTTGCACCAACTGCGGGACCTGAGGCCCCCTTTCATTCTGCCTTCTGACTATGGAATTTTAAGAATTTGTATGTAAGGCCAACAAAACAATAAATGGAAATAAATGACTTTACTAAAACTTTCTGTTCCAACAATTGCTTTCCCCATATGCAGAGTGCGTTATAAGTGTTTTTTTTTTTTTAATTTCGTAATGCTTCAACGGCGTTTTCAACCCCCCCCCCTCCCCCCCCCCCCCCCTGTCACCTTTTATGAAGACTAGCTACTAACAAACACTGGCCGTATTTATCCACCTCCAAGTTATTACGCTTGCGCAAAATATAAACGCCAAAGCAAGAAACGCACCCAGTGATACTGGAGGTTGGCTTCGGCGCAGTACGCGCATGTTGAAATGGGAAGCTGACAGTGCCCGATGCAGGTCGTGTGTGCGCCGTGATATCGGTAAGGAATGTTCGTTCCCCAACACGCCCTCCCTACCTGGTGATCACTGAATCAGAAGGATTTGAGCGATGTAAGGTCTGAGTTTCAGCGTAAACGGTAGAACATGGGGTGATAAATCAACGGCGATGCGCTGCCGGTGCCCATTATGTAGCTATCATGTTTGGTAACCTAACCTAACCTAAAGTAACGTAACCTAAGCTAGCCTAACTTTTCTCAGAGTCACTGACTGCTCAAACCACGCAGGACGGGGTGAATCTGAAACATCTTGCTGTCGCTCCGCCGCCAATGAGGTTGAGGTATTCGCCGATAAGAATGGCGAAAAATGAATCGCATAGGTAAGACGTGGAAACGTCATAACCGCACCCTGCATTTCTTAGGCTGATAGTGACTCTTGGCGACGTGCGTGACCAAAAGCGTCGCTGCGATCGGCCTTCCACGGTTGTCTAAACGCTCACTATGACGTCGTCTTGAGTAGGGTTCTTTCTGCTTTCGTCGACAGAAATAACCGTCAGACTCTCAACTCTGGCGGTGTTGATTTAGGAACTTGATGAGTATGAAGGAGATGACATCAAGGGCGAAACGTTACCCAGATATGTTTTGTTGACCTAATATTTGTTATGTCACCCAAAGCTAATCGTATCTTCCTAACAAAAAAGCTGGTGTGTGTAGATTTTTTTATTAAGAAAGAGTTGACCTTGGGCATTAGCCCAAGGTCGATCCGTGACCTCAGGGACAGCAACCATAGGAGGGCTTCACCGGAACATCTCCCTGCCAATAGACTTACTTGCCCGTTAGATACTCAGATGACGGCATTAACAATTTTGCTCGTTTAGCGATAAGATATAATTCGAAACAGATGGGCGAGATACACGTCGCTCTCAAATTACACAACGAGTGAAGAAATTATTCGACGAGAGAAGGAGCGTGCGGCGGCGTGCACAGTTTAAATCGGCGTTCCTGCACACGCCACCGTGCCCTTGGTTGCATAGCTGCAGAAAGGTTTGCCGCGCGTGTAGTAAAAATGGTTCGGGAATGTATATAAACAATAAGAGTTGTACAGGCGAGCATGCACTGATCTCTCGTTGTAATTATCGTTAGTGAAAACCTAAAAGTCTGGTTAGCTTCCGTATTGCATGCACTCGACAAATCCGCCCCTCCCTTTCCACGGCGGACACACAGAAGACGCTCCTTCGAGGCAGACATGACTTCTCGCTGTAGTAACATCCAAACCCTCAACGTGACTTTGACTTCTACGTTTGAACAGGGCACAAAGACGATAAGAGCAAGGAAGAAAAACATTGTGCACTCAAGTTCGTTCACTCTTGTGTCAGAAAGGAATTGCACTTAACGCAATGCACCTTAATTGAACTGTCCAACAACTCCGGACCATTAGTCGGTCGAAATCCTACTGGAGCAAGGCGATTGAACCTGTATACCTACGAAGAGACAGATGTGAACTGCCTCTGGGGGCGTGTGTGTGTATCGGAGGTTTCGGTCTTCTTTCCTTCATTATCGCCCCGTTAGAACGAAATACCAATATTTCTGTGCGCCCTTTGTGTGTGTGTGTGTGTGTTTTCATGACAGATGAGGATCTAAATTTATGAAGACTAGAAAAAATATTCATCTGAAGGGTCACGTAACACGTAACACGCACACAAACAAACAGCCACACACCACGCACGCGCACGCAGACATAAGCAGGCACGTACACACAAGCATACAAAAAAAACACACGCAAACACACGCAAGGACACGACGCACCTAGGTAACAACAGTCAAAATAAAAATACAGCACTGCTGCGGTCGAGGAAGAATAAATCGCATTCCTGTCCCGATCTCCCCACTCCCCTGCGAGGCTCGTGAGCGGAACAGACGGGCGATTTGGGGAACGGCAGCAAGCCGGGCGCTCTATCTCAATGCAGGTGCGGCGCGGTGCTGGGAAGTCGAGAGCCCATGCCGAAACCCCCGCGGAGCCCCACCAAGGGGTCCCCGTCGGGTTTTCGAGCTAATGAAGCCTCAAATGAACCCCTGCCGACTCCACCCTCACCCGGTGGGATAAAAAACCGATGAGAGGGGACAGCCGGCTTCTCGTAACAAATCTCCCCATTCCACGCCTTCCACGGTGGTCGCAGCCCCTCTCAGTTGTAGCTTCCCCCTTGACCTTGCGATGCCTCGTGTCTCCCAAGTTCCAACTGAATTTTCCCAGTTAGCGTTGTCGTGGTTGACTTTTGCTGCTGGCATAGCATCTTCTATATGGGGAAAGCCACGTCCGCTTGATCACTCTCGCTTCGCCACGGCCTGTGGAAACAGTAATCCAGCTGGGTTTTCCGAGTTCGTCGTTGGAGGCACGGACAAGCGAACACGATCAATGCTCTTGAGTTGCCCGGGGCCTCACGGCGCTCTCCCTCGCTCGCCCACCGGAGGCGTGTGGTTTAGAAAAACTCGTTTTAGCGAACGCCGTGTTACCGACCAGAAAATGGCGATGAGCCTTCGTTTATCGAATTTAACCGCCGCGAAGCAGCGTTTATGGATGGGTCAGGCGTGTTAACTGTTTTCGTAATGTGCCACCGCAAAGCGGCGTAAACGCGCGGGGGGGAGGGGGGGGGGGGGGGAAGGGGGGGGGGGTGTTGTTAAAGACGCCCCAGTGATACACGGGCGAAGTAAGAAAGCTTTTTTTTTTCGATAAACTGCGTTTTTCTAAACTGAGGCTCCGCTTTCTATAAACCGAGCTGCGATAAAACTTGCACATTCTCTAAAACGTGTTTCGTTGAAGAGGCGTTCGATGAACCGTAGTGAGCCGGTCGGCCGACAGCTACCGTGGTCGCTGGTCGGCGCTCACTACGGCCGCCTTGAGCACTTTCCCCCGACAAAAAGAGTCACTCGGCACTCGGCAGCGGGAGTCAAACAGCGCCGTGCTCCGAAAGTTCGCAACGTCCCATCAGCGTTGGCGATGCACACATTTTGACACCTAATGACTGTGCCAATGACGAGTCGAATGTAACGTTGGCCGAGAGACACGAAGCTTCTTTATCACGTCCAGGTCACCATTTTGTAGGCGCGTTCGTTTGTTTTCCCAGTGAACGAACATAGTGTTGCGACTGTAGTTGCGACCATAGCCTCCTCTATACTGACAAAGCCTGGCAGACCGCCACGAGAAGCAGCCACCGAAATCGAAAAGGTAGAGCGGCAGACAACGGATAAGAGGAGAGCCAGGCGACGGGCGCCCCGCTGCGGCGAGACGCCGAAACACACTTCTCCCGATCGATGGAATGTCCGCCCGTGATCCTCGCGTTCCTCGCGCTACCGCTTCTTTTCTTGTCGGGTTTGTAAACCATGTTTTTCGCCGCTGCAAAAACTGTGCGCCGACGTCTAGGTTCCCTGAGAAATGCTCCGGGCTACCAGATCCTCGAGCTCTAAATCTGCGACTGGCCACTCTATGGCTCCGTCGTCGAACTGCCAGGCTTTGTGAGTACAGAGTAGGCTAGGTTGCGGCAGAGTTCGAGCTGAGCCGATGGGATTCTCTCTTATTCTCTCGCACGTGCGCCACCCCGAGACGACAGTCAAAGCACGCGCACTTGGCTCTTGCTGGGGGCGGCAGCGTCTTCTTCGTTGGCGAAAAACGCGGCTAAGATCACCTTCAGTGAAACGCTCGACAAAATTCTCAAATACGATAAAATAAATTCGCGGTAGTTCAGAGAACTTGCGGTGAAATCAAAGAGAATAAAACGACGCTGACTCGACGAGAGAACGTAACGCGCATAAATAAGCTTTCCGCATTCCCTAAATGCCTTCCTCGACAAAAAAATAAAACCTCCTTTCTTTCGAAGACGGATCGCGAATGGCTACATAAATAGCGACAGACTTCGCAGATCTCGATTTTGCAAGCTCGGCATAGCCGCCCCTGCCCCCTCGCTATACCACGACAGGCCGCATCTCAGAAACCCGTGTCACGGCCTCTCCTCCGATCACTCCTCGCGCTCGCCGTGTGCTCAGCCCCCGACCGTCGTGAACCAGGAACATAGGAGCCGAGGGGGGACACAGAGCGACACCGATCAGTCATTGCCGCCACTTTCCCCCCCCCCCCCCCCTCGTTCCCCCCGTGAACTTGGAGAATGCCACCGGCGGGAGTACGCGGTGCAGCCGCTATAGAGGTCTTCCATTAGAGTTTTTCCCCCACCGCCGTATCTTGGAGCGAAACGCACGCTCGTTGAAGAAACACCAACTTCCCTCCTACATATAAATGAACTGACCTAGGTGAAAACAAGCACTTGCGACAAAATTCGTACCAGAAAAGACCCTCGGTGGTAAAAGCCTCGCTTGGCGATCGAGGAAAAAAAGTCGGAAACAATGTCACGTGACACTAACACGGAATTTAATTGGCTGGGACTGCTCGTAGGTTCCTCCGCGCTCCATGGTAAGGTGAAACAGAGGACACCCGCTCCGCCCCTCCCTCATTTCTCGTGACGACGAGGACGACGACGAATGTTCTCAGGGGGCACACTGTGTGGAGGATCGCCGCTACCATCCGTCAACGCAGCGTACCGGCTGTGTGGCCGATTTTTTTTTTTTTTATTATTATATTTAGGAAGAAAACGAATCATTCTTCGACCATTTACTTGCCTGCCTCTTCTTTCCTCCTCAGCCAATGTTCCTCTCTCTGTCTCTCATTTTGTCAGAAGGAGGAGGGGGTGGAGGAAAACAGCAATTCGGACACATTTGTCGACTGCAGGGTACCGCGCGAAGAGGTAGCACTTGATAGGAATGTTGCGGGACGCTCCCGATTCGGTGAGCGGAACGAATGAAGACTGGGGGAGCGTGGCCTCACTCTATTTTTAGGAGCGATTCGAGGAAAACGTTTCGACGAATACACTTCTCCGTGAACCCGCGAGATGGATCGTTTTCTGCTCACCCCACTTTGAGCAGCAAACCTCACAAAGTGCGGCTAAACTAACCGATGTAAAAGAAACTTTAGACCCCTTAGCTTGACGACTTTACCCTAAAGAAACCACGGACCGGAACTTACATTAAAAAAAAAAAAAAAAGCGCACGATATGAATATATAAGAGACGGGTCAGATATGGAAAATACGACAATATCTGGCCTTATATGGTATATTATCGGCCTTTTAGTTTTGTGAACAAACGATTGCGTTTGACGCTTTTCTTTTTCGCATATCGTCTATCGTGTCTTGCCGATCTTGTGCGCTACGTTCGTAGGCGATGGCGTGCGTCTCGGAAGCCATAGCTGCATGCCCGTCCGAGCAACGCGGAGGGCGTGTGCAGCGCGTATGTTGAGATCGGGCGTACAAAAGAAAAATATAGCGCGGGCTGGAAAGGTGGAAAAGAGCGCGGCGGCGTCGTGCACAGCGAGCCTTCGAAAGCGCCCGTGCATGGGCCGGCGGACAGCGCTCACGACGAAAAAGAAGATCCGCGAGCGGCGGTGTACGAGCCGAGCGTGAACGCCGTTTACGGCCAACAAAAAAGCGGCGTGCGCGGAATGGACGCGAATTCCTCGACTCCGGAGAAACCTGCAACTGAAAAGGCTAGGACGCGAAAAATATAGAAAACGTTAAAATCTGGGAAGCGAGGAACGGACGGAGGACGAAACTGTAGAGAACGCGTGACCCGTGCACTTTGAAACCGGATTTATTTCATTTTCTCTTTTTTTCCTTTAGGCATGCTCGCAAAAAGTACCGTATTATGGGTCTTCAGTCCTGGCACCATAAATACCCGATAAAACCGTTCACATTGCTACAACTATTTTTTTTTTAGGTAAATGCGGCATACTTGCTTTTTCATTCTTGCTTTTGCGCGTGACTGGAGTCTCAAAACTTCTATTTGTTTCAGAAAGCACGATGGGTACGTTGTGAGCGTTTCGATTTTCCCCTCGAGATAATATACAGTATAACGGGTTGAATGCGCATGCACAAATAAAACAGACTGCGAACACGGTGAAGGCACGCAATTTAGTGACGTGGTGTTTCACCTCAGATAATTTCTTTTATTATTATTATTTTTTCAACATTACTATTCGCGCAGTGCTCCGAGTCTATATTGACGACCACATCGCGTGGGAAGCAATCCTGACAATCAAAGCACGGAAGGAGGAAATTTCCTACGGTACGTGCACTGGGGCGGGTCACCTTTCGAAGCTATATATTGCAAAAGTGTCTACTAGAAATCTTTCATAAAAATAAGTAACCATACAAAACAAGAGCGGCTTTAAAAGAATATGATTTCCATCTAAAAAAAAAAAAAAAAAATGCACGCAGCGCGTCGACCCTTGTAACAACCTGCGCTCGGAGGGCCAAAGCAGCTCCTTCGCACCGCTTGAAGGACAAGAGCTCACAGGTGGCTGGCGACCGATCACCCCAGTAAAAACACTGCCCCCCCCCCCCCCCCCCCGAAAAAAAAAAAAAAGCGTGCGCGCACTTACATACAGAAAGACACCGATTCCGAACTGAAACATGATGCTCCCGTCCCTCTCCCCCCCTCCCCCCTCCTTTCGGCTTATTATAGTAGGGTACCCGATTTGTTTTCGTCCCCCGCTACATGTCGTCCCTGAGAGAGAAAGAAGTGGCCGCAAAAGAGGCCTGCCCTCTTCCCCGAGTCTTCCCGGACATTCACCACAAGCGCCATAAGCGCCACAAGTCCCGAGGGAGGAGATCGTCACTATGCTGCAGCGCCACACCTATTCGCTCGTTTGGAAAAAATAAACAGGCGCGTGCAAACTTCACAACTCGGAGTGCCATGCACGACCTCGGACGTCCTTTCATTAAAAATAATATAGAAAAAGCTATATAGATGTAAGATTAAAAAAAAAAAAAAGGTTTTATGCGACGTTTTTTAGATATCTGCAAGGATGCGCGGAGTCGGTGGGTATCTCCAGTCATATTTATTCTTCCCAGTGTTTGGCAGACAGGAAAAACCTTTCGCAAAAGCCAGATACTGCCAAACACAAAGGAATGTTCGCATTATTATTTGAGGGGAGAGGGGGAGGGGGGGGGGACTAGGGCAGTTCAGTGCGAAGTGAAGCAAGCAAGAAAATTGTATAAACGAATAAATAACACTTTTTGTGAAAAGAACTTTTTCCTTTCTCCGGCCGATCTGGGCCGGGTATGTGCACAAAAGGGAACTATTTGGCGTCCACAAAGGACAAAAGAAGACGCGGCGGTGCATGCGGGAATCGGGAGAAGCTGGGGAGGAGGGGCGGCAAGGTCGGGGGAGGGAGTGGGGGGAAGGGGCGGGAAGACATTCCGACGGACCTGTCGTCGTGTGTGCCCTGGCTGCTCGCATTCCTCGGGTCTCGGAGGGTGCGGCCACCGCGTCCTGGCTTTTTATATAGCACCGTGGGAAAGTGAGACACCAGGCGACGAAAAGAAGCGGCATCGCTGAACGAGCGTTTCGGCCCACTTCGACCTTTTTTCACCAGTCTTTTCCTCACCCCCGCCTCTGGGCATCACTGGCTCGTCGGGGGGTTTTAGCAGAAGTGAATGTCATTTGACGAGTCGTCTACGAGCGGTGGTAATCGTTTCATCGACGAGTGCTTTGGACGAAAACGACGTCTCCTCGACAGGTCTAAAAGAAATGCTGAGAGGAGGTTTCTTTGCCTTTATTTTCCCCGACTTTGTTCCAGCGATATTTCGTCGCCTACTACTTGCCTCTTTAATTTAGAGCTGCGTCGTGCCCCTCGCCAATCCTTTAGTAGGTGACAGACAAAATTCAGCGTCTTTCTAATTAGGAGGTGTTGGCACAGCTCTCGCTTCCCCTCTCCGGCTATCTCCTTCTCCAACTCGCAGGCCCTGCAACCACATCACGAAATTACGGGGGACATAAATTCAATGCTTGAAGCTTTTCGCGTCACCTGCGCCTATTCGAGCAGCTGACACGGGGAGCGAGAGGTATTCACACAACGTTCATTTGTCCGCAACCTCCCTCTACGAGAACCAACAGTCCACGCATTCCTCCAGAGTCCGGACACCAACGGCAGCCGCGACAGACACACCCCATGGAGCCCGATCGTATAGCTGTGACGTCACATGGTGCAGTCCTCTATTCACAAAACGGACCGCGATTTCGGTGCAGGAAGCATCAAATTTACGAGTCGTCTCCAAGAGCTACACTCCGTTTCACCTTACGATGGATCGGGAAGAACTCTAGGAGCCGACCTATTTATATCCAACCAATCCGACTCTGTCACGTGACTACGTGCCCCTTCGCTCGCTGAGCCCCACCCTTAGGTCACGTGACACTGACACGGCTTTGGATTGGCCTCGATGGCGCGTAGCCATCCTTTGCGATTCATCGTGAGGTAAAGCGTCTCTTTCAGCAGAGATTGACTACCCTGCAGGCTGCAGCCTTCGTTTCTGTCTTTTTAGAAGTTGTCCGGGAGAGGAGAATCGACCTCTCGTCCTCGAGGAGGCTGCTCCAGAAGCGCGTAACTGCTCGGAAGAATTATTAGGGGCAAGGTATGCGCGCCAGGTGGTCAGGGTCCCAGGGCAAGGGAGGCAGTGAACACTGAACACAAAGCCCGGTTAGCGCCGAAATGTCCGCGGGGGCAAGCTTGCTGTCGATCGCCGAACCGGAGGTCAGTTCCTGAACTTGAGCAGGCAGAGAGCGAGAGAGAGCCCGCAGCCGGAATGCGGGCCAGGGCACCGGAGTCGCGGTCTTGCGTCTGCCAGGAAGAATTGAGGGGGGGACCCGCAAGGCTTAGACATTTCGCTATTTGAGGTTTTCTTTGTTCTTTTAATGATTAGCACTTTGAAGTGTTTTAGCGCCTGCTAGATTATTCTTCTAATACGCAGTTCCTACCACCCTTACCAAAAAATTGAGCTTCAATTGAAAGTGTAAAGGATTCACTAATACACCGCATTCAGTCTCAATTGAAACGCAATTGACTTTTTCTAATAAGTTCCTATTGAACCGCACCAGGGTATTCACCACTGAGTCTTAATTGAATTTTTAGCAGTTGCATTTCAATTGAATGTTTGCAATAGTGTTTCAATAGAACTTTTGCTATTGAGTTTCAATAAAAATATTGCAATTGAGTTTCAATTGACTTTTTGCAACGTGTTTCAATAGAATTTATTGCAACTGCGTTAAACAAATTGCATCAGGTTGAGCATTTTTTTTGTATAATTCCTTAAAACATGCAACATGAAGGAAACAAAGCACATGGAGGAAACGAACACAAACATCATAACTAAGCACTCACAACCCACTAATCGTATTCCCCTTGACCACCCCACCCCCTTATGCACACTACACAAGAAAGGTATTCATTTAGCCGGTGACCACCGTAGCATTTATTAAGGTTCCCAGTTTGCTATTTCCTTCTTGGAAGTCTCATAAATGATAAACAGTGTTTCGACGTCATTGGACTTTATTCCTTAATAGAAAAGCATTGGTACAAGCAATAATCGTTCGGTGCAGTAATCTACAAATGACCAAACTCAACTGCATTCCTAATGAGTAAATGCAATAGGATCGATATTGAGTTTCTTATTACCAAGCTCAATTGCATTCCTAACGAGTAAATTCAATAGGATCGATTTTGAGTTTCTTATGACCAAACTCAATTGCATTCCTAATGAGTAAATTCAAAATAATACATATTGCATTTCTAACGAGCAAACACAATTTCATTCTTAATGAGCAAATTCAAAAGAATATATATTGAGATCTTAATGACCAAACTCAATTGCATTCCTAATGAGTAAATTTAATAGAATCGATATTGAGTTTCTTATTACCAAACTGAATTGCATTCCTAATGAGTAAATTCAATAGGATCTATACTGAGTTTCTTATGACCAAACTCAATTGCATTCCTAATGAGTAAATTCTATAGAATCGATATTGAGTTTCTAATGATCAAACTCATTAGACATTGAGTTTATATTCTCTATACGAACACAATAGAAAGTCAATTGAAACTCATTGATCATTTTTGTAAGGGGTGCACGCAGCCCTGTTCCTGCGCAGCGGGGTAAGAAAGGAGAGGGGGAGCAGAGGGAGTTTTATTATAGCGTTACCGGTGGTTACCGTACGGAACGGCATTGCTATCGGGAGCTCTCGCCGTGTACGTGACCTCGGTAGGCTGTGGTAACGCCGCGCCTGCTTGTCGGCGAGATTTCTCAGCGGATAAGGACCAGGCGCGTGTACGGTGTACAGTGTGCCCCGCTAAATGCAGCAGAGAAATACTTCACATGACGTCATGAGCTCATCGCTACATTTAGCGGGCCATATTGCACACCGTGCACACACCTGATCCGCAACGAACCCTCACCAATAGGGAGTTATCGTGGATCGTTTCCGCTGTATCGCAACGTACTCCGTAACCCACTACGAGATCCGCGACTCTGCAACCATGGCTAGCGCCGCGCATGCGTAGCCAGTGGCGTCTTCGTTTCGGAGTGAGTGGCGAAGGTGGGAAAACGGTATACGGAAACTTCCTAGGAATGGCTGTCACTATAAACAAAAAAGTGACTCCTCAGCTACCCCGTTGTAGAAACCTTCAAAACTATCAACTTTTTGCTTTTGATTTTCGCACCCACAGAACCGAAACGCATGCACCGCAAATCTCACGAGTATCCCAAACACACACCAACACACGCAAAAAAAAAAAAAAAGTTATATCCGCTTTCAGCCGGACACGACTGTGGCGTACCCGACGTGTCGTTCTCATACACACGATGCGTAAGAACGACGGCGCTCTCCCCTGCAGCGTGCAGCGACCATCGGCCGAGCTCCGTTTCCTGCTTCTCCCAGCGATCATTAGACCGACCCGAGGCGGACGAGGATTCTCCCAAGCGCACCGCCAGCCCCGAGCGCGCGCCGAAGAAAACAAAATATTCACTTTCCTCGCATTCCCACGCCACCGCGGCGCTCTCAACCTGTCATCACGCCCGGTTTTACACGGACCGACCCTCTCTGCGGACCCCTCCCGCGTATACCCCAAACACCCTTGTCCCGCTTGTCGTCCAGGGTTAGTGTACGGCCCGCATAACCGTAAATAAAACATACGGTTCATAGAGTTACTGAATCTGTTAAGCTTAGAGTATTGACACTCCATTGCTTGACTGTGTCTTGGGCACCGCCATTCTGTTACCTATTGGCGACGTGGGCGATCGAAAGCGTCGCTGTGGTCGGCCCACCACAATTGGCCGAATGCTGCCTATGACGTCAGGAAAGGATCTTTCAACGACGGAAATAAGAGAAATGTAAGAACTTCAATTTTGACGGTGTCGGCAGTGTTGCTTTGAGAGCGCAATGATTTCTAGCTTCCACAGTGCTAATTACAAACACTATCGAGCTTGTTGTTCGCAAGCTAATGACGTCACGAAAGGTAACCGAACGAGGGCGCCACCGAAACATCTCGCCGCTAATAGTGCGGACTCCGTCATTTTCCGAATTCCCGGTTTGAGAGTCTTTCGGTATGATGTTTCGTGGGCGTGGCACGAGCGAGGCTCAATGTTGCTACGAGCAATAAGGAGTATTCACTGGACGCCATATATGTGGGTGCTGTTTAAAGCGCATGCTCAGAACGAACTCACATTACTAGGTTGCTAAGACCGACAATCTTGATGGTGTGGAATGCACGTTGCAAAAGAACTGCGAGAGCTCGCCATGAGCACGCGCTCAGCAGTCGCGCAAACGACTATGGCTGCCACTCAGTGATGTTTTGGTGGCGCCCTCGTGGTTCTCTCTCGTTAGGTCATTACCTTGCGAACAACAAGTTCGATGGTGTCTGTAATGAGCATGGGGGAAGCTTGAAATCATAGCACCCTGAAACCAACACTGCCAACACCGTCAAAATTGAAGTTCTTAAATTCTTCTTATTTCTGTCGATAAGAAATCATTGCTGATGTCATAGTCAGCATTCGGCTTATCGTAGAAGGTTGATCACACCGACGCTTTCAATCGCTCACATCGCCAATACTCCGAACCGGGTGAGCGAAGTATAGATCCTGTTGGTTCCTTTGAGCTACTGTTATGCCCGAGGCCCCGAGTCCCACTAGAGCGACAAACAGAAACAAACGACAGCAACAAGCCTCAAACACATGCAGCATGCTCGCGATGGTACCTATGGCAGGCGGTCTGTCGTTCGGTGCTCGTGAAGTCAGCACGAGTGATTGCAAGCCTGCCAAAGATACCCTCGCGTGCATGATGGTCGTGCTTGAGCATATAGCTTCCTTTATTCTACAAAGCCTGTCAAATCGCGAAAGACTATGGTTTGAGGCTTGTCGCTGTCGTTTGTTTCTGTCTGCCGCTCTAGGGGGACTCCGGCGTTAAAGCCCCTCGACGTGTTTGTGTTTGTCTTTGAAGTCGCGTTAAATGCGCCAGTGCACGAGGCCCGTGTCTCGAGTGGCCCTTGAAGTGAATGGTGGCGCAGCACTGAAATGAGCTGCCCTTGGTAGGGAATCGCGGCGGAGCACCCGCTCGTGGCACGTGTCTTGCGTGTTTCCAGAAGAATGGTTGGCGGTACCTGTAAAAAACGCCTTTATCAAGGGGCTTTAGTTATACGGTGACCTAAGGTTCCTCAACGTCCTTCGGTTTAGGGTGATGCCATCCTTTGTAGTACCCAATGCCGACAGTACGCGCTCAGAGGAAAAATACAAAGAAATCGCAGAAAACCAAATGTCGCCTAGCACAGTCAGCGTCACGATTGCGTGAAGGGACACACTCTTTCATGCACCTCAAAAAACAGAAAAAGAAGCGTTCGGAACAAAATTATCAGATGTCATCACCCTAAGCAAAGCGCACATGTAGGCACCTTATATATATATATACCCTGACCTAACTGAGCTTCCGCAACGTTACTTTTGTTCTCACTGTGACTTATTTTTCGCCCTCAAGTTCGTGCAAAGAAGCTTTTCCCCACCTCTTCCTAAAAGACGCCCTTTTTGTTTCATCCGGTTTCCTACCAGGAAATCATTTACTGACATGGTCGTAAAAAAATAGCTTACTTAAACTGATTACTTCTATAATTCATCACGCACATTTTAAACTGAAACCCCCTACATCTCTCCGATTACCAACCTAGGACAAACCGCCCAACTTTTACCCCCCCCCCCCCCCCCCCCCCGATTTTTGAAAAGTATAAAACCCGCAAACAAAGGAAATTCAGGCAATATGGCTAAGCATTTCTGGAAAACGGAAACGCGTCTCCCGCGCTTTCAGACAAAGCTTAAGTAAACTGGCAACAATGATTTTCAGCACTAAGAAGGCTGAACTGTCACTACGCTGCAACGTTACTTATTGCAAGGCTCGTGGCTAGCAGTTTAGACCTTATGGTCTTCATCGGAACGTGGAGCCTGTTTACACGGGTTCGCTGGCTTTCCAGTTTCTTCCTGACCATCTTGTGATATTTAATGTCTCGTTTGGCCTTACAAATCTGTCAAACCACTGGCAAAACCACACACCCCCATGTTACAAAAAAAAAGGAAATAAGTAAGTTACTTGTTACTGAGACTTGAAGAGAACGCGTTACGTTATCGTCCTTCTAAGGTTAAAACAATGGCTACCATTGAAAATGTGGCACCGTTGACATTTCCCCACTTTCCTCAACAGATCCACCGAGAGGCTGTATTCTGACACCAGTGATATGTTGAACGGGGGAACTGACCGATGATTATTGTTGCCGAGGTTGTAAGTAGGGGGGCAGGGGGGGGGGGGGGGGGGGGGCGTACGATATTGATCTACAACTTACTTTTCTGCCGCAGGTATACCGGTCACTTAGACATCAGTATACATCTGTCCACCGTGTCGATTAACTGCTCCTGGAACCGACTGCCCTTGCGCCATTTGTTTGGTAGCCTCTCCACGCACCTGCTGGAACCGCTTGTAGGGAATAGAGAGTTTTAGTAGATCGTGTTTTCTGGTCACGCTATTTGTAGCGAGAGCTCGTGTTGCTACTTCGATGCATGCTCTGAAGCGCGCGACCGTAGCGGTAGCGGGCCTTTGAAAACGATCTACTAAAACTCCCCCATGTCTCACACGCAGGCCTAGATAACTGCTTCTACCCTATCAATTACCGCCAAATGGCATCCTCGCAGGTGTTTTATTCATGCCAACCGAACAGAGGACAAGCCCTAGGGACCCGGTCAGGTCATACCCATGCACGAAAAAAACGCCTGACTAGAATCTGTTTCACCGTATACGTCCGGACGGAGCCGGCGCGGTGGTGGCGCTTTGGTCGCACCTCCGGTCTGGCCCGGCTGTGGGCAGAAGTCCCCATGCCAGACGTGTATTCCTGCGTTGTTTTGAAAGGAACCAGACAAAAACCTGCCTTCTCGTCAAAACGCCGCGACTGGGGCCGTACCAAAAGTGTCGAGAAAGGTTTGAAGGTCAGTTTTCACATGCTCGGTTCGTCCGAGAATCTGGATATGTGCCGTGAAAAGGGAAAAGCAGACGCCGTCGAACAACGATTGCTTGGGCGGGAAGCACTTTGGGTTGAATTCACGGACACTTGTGGTCATCAGATTTATTTTTTTTTTTTTGTTCCAACATGAACGCCAGAAAACTGTCAAGTTGTGCGGACAACCTGTGGACTACGTTCAGTGAGTCTTCAAGCTCAAACGGCCGCCTGATCGTTCGAACTGTCGTCTGCTCTTTCAAACGTTTCTGCTTGTCGTCTGCTCTCTTAGACGACGCCGGCCGTAGATAAAATGTTGGCCCGGTACTTGCTATACGAAGTAAGTGCAGGCCTCAAAAAACTTAAGTTTGAAGGTTGGTGAGTAGGCTCGATGTAAACAGTAAATACAAGGAGATGATCTCATTGTAACGAGTGACCATCACTGACTTGCTATGCCTAATTGACTTAGTCCGATTCTACTTGCGATTTTCAGTATCGACGTCGACTATCTCAGCTACGGTACAAGCTTTTGCAGCCCGAGCGGCGTCGCGACTGAAAATTGCGAGCGAAATCTCATCATGCGAATCAGGTTTTATCGTACATACTGCGGCGTCCACGCGGAATGAATCGCCACATGTCACATTATTCACGCGAAGTTTCGCGGTGTAGCGAGTCTCGGTAATTTCGCTGACGCCGCTCAAGGAGTCAGACATCGCCAGGAAGACGTAGAATCAACAATTCGAACGCGAAAAAGGGCAGGGGGACTCACACCGACGCCGACAACATCGCATTTCCATGGTTTGTTTATGGGCGACGGCGAGCTTCTTGCCCACACCCCCATCGCGCATGCGCGGCGCCGGTGGTGTCCGCTAGGGGCGCTCCGGTTTGTTTGTAAACATGAGTTGGTGTATAGACCTTTTCTGTGTACTCTCGTCCCCAGCCAACTAATGGGCGTTTCCGGTATGGGCGACAAAAAAATAATTCAACGTTTCAACCTGCTAATAGTAAAAGAATAGAGGGGAGGTAAAACCAGGAAGTGTGGCGGTTACGCTTATATCCTAAATGCCTTCTATTGGCGTGGCAAAGGCAAAACAATGTTTTCGCCCATACTGGAAGTGACGACAATTCAAAATGGCGGCGCACTTGCAAAAAAGGTCTATAGCCAATCCCGCTCTGTGGAGGTAGCCCGTGATACGCTTTCCGCGCGTCGCTTTGCCCACTCTCCAAGGTCACGTGACACTCACACGGCCTTGGATTGACTCCGATGGCTCGTAGCATCCGCTGTGTTTCGACGTGAGCTGAAACGGAGTACGACGAGTCAAAAAGAAGGCAGAACCCGATCAGGCACTGGTCAGTCACGGCCTCACGTGAATACGCACGACGCAGTGATTGACCGGTGCCTGATCGGGTTCGGCCGTATTTTTGGCACGTCGTACGACCAGTCGGATGTTTGGTCATTCATGATTGTAACTTGACCAGACAACCAGTTTTTAAACCTGTTCGGTGGGATAATAAAAAGAAAAAAACCTGCGAGGACGTTATTTTGGTTATTGATAAGCTGGAAGCAGCTGTCCAGGTGTGGGTGTGAGGTACTCCCAAAAAGTGGTTCCAGCAAGCCATTGAGAGGTTGCCACACAGGTGGTGCAAGGAAGTCCGGCTACAAGGGGAGTCTGTCAAGTAGGTGGACATACGTGGACATCTTAATGGCCGGTATCTGCAGCAAAATATAGACAAATAATAATCATGAATATATGGTATGTCCCTCGTATCTATCGTGTCTGTGCACGGAAGTGCAAGACGTTACAAAAATTTAAACGCACTCAAAGTGATAAGTATACCGGGCGATTCTGAGGAAAGATCCGTGTTTTTCGGACCGTGTAAATCAACTATGCATGGCTTGTGTTAGAATGTGACGTTAGCGGTTGGCATATAGAACTCCCAAGTTTAAAATGATACAAGAGAAAGACGCAGTTTCTCTACGGGCCGACCGCCAACTAACCCTGAAATCACCAAAATAAGAAACGACATTGTGGGCGGCTGTAATGTCTATTCCCTGTCAGCAAGAAAGAAAACAGTATTCTTTCCTAATGACAACTGTTTTTCACAGATAAAATTGCCACATGAGTACACAATTTCAGTTCTCTTGTTTTGACGACGTAAGGCTTAGGTGGACGTCGGCTCATTGAGAAAATATGTTTTTCTCAATTATCTTTTGGTCCATGCAACGTTCTCTCAAACAAAAACTCAACAAAATCACAAAAAAAAACTTAAGTTAGAGGTGAGTTCTAGCATGGTAATAAAACTTGAGCATTTGACCCGCACGCATCAATAGACGCGAAAAACCCAGCCGTTGGGTGTGATGTGACACCCAGAGGTTTCAGCTGCCTCGCGGGTGCGAGGGAACGGGTGCAGCGCTTTTGTCTGCTCGGGTAAGGCTCGCGGAAATGTTGAGATCTCTGTATAATACGTCATGATTCCCTCCTCACACCGAACGCGACGGGAAGGAGGGGCTTCAGCGCTATGTTGAAAGCGCTGTTGTGGCTACTTGGCGCATCAACCTGAACTATAATTTTGATACTCGTAATCCTGGAAGTCAAATAAGGATGACTTAAGCTTTTCTTTCTTTTCTCAAATACAGAACTGTTTCAATTTTCCTTTAAGTCAGCAGTTACGAAGTGTAGCACATACGAAGCCTTCGAAACGCGAAGTGCTCGCCCTTCGCCAAGTCGCAGTGTTGTTAAGTAACGCCGAGACAGGATGTAAGCGTGGGCTCTCACTCTGCCGGCGTCGCCTGCTCATCGAAGGTTACGTCTATCCGTCGCGTGCAAGACGCGTCTATACCATGTAGCGAATTCCTCCGTGAGCCGCGGCCCTCGGTTACTTTGTAGCCGAGCAGAACTTCGCGTGCCGTCCTCTCCGGCCGAAGAAGGCCGGGCAGCGGGGGGCTCGTCACTGTCCGGCTCACGGCAGAGACCCCGGAGGGACGGGCAGGCGAAGCGCGGCAGAGGGCCGGCCCCCTTCGAGACGCGATCGGCGGGGCTCACGAAGCGCCCGGGGACCCGCGGCGGCGACGTACAATCGCTCCTAATGACCGTGATTAGGATCGACAAGCGCGCATGCCTGCGCCTCCACGAGAGATGCTTCTCGGAAGGGCAAGAAGCCGCGGCAGACGACGGGCCACGTCTGGTGTGCTCCAGCATGGCGCCGCCTTTTGTCTTCCTTCGCCGCCTGCAATGGAACACGCGCCGACAACAGAGAATTCCCAAGACGATCGAACGAAGTTTGCGCCCAATGTGGAGCAGCTTTCCTCGGCGAACGAAGGCAAGGAGGCGCGCTGCAGTTGGCTTCAGTGCTGGCAAAGGCACGAGCGCGAGAGCGATCTGCGGAATGCTCTGGGCTTCCCTGTTTTGAACAAAGGGAAACCGCTCGGTCTCGCAGTCGCGCCCACGGCTTTGCAAGCACTGAAGACAACTTGCGAGATAGAGCACGGACAACGGGGCCACGGTTTTGGCTACGTGAAGTCGAAGCGGGCAATGATTAGGCACGATTGCGGCATTGGAGTCCGGCTGGGACTCAATCAGCGAGCTCACAATTTCCAGCTGAAAGCTAAGGCAGCACTCCTCTCCAATAACGAAAATAATCCCTGGGGAAGGGGAACGAGAGGGACAAAGGACAAACACAAATCTCCAAACACAGCTAGGTGACTGGTGCGCGACTGAAAGAGTCCGCCTGGTCCGGGTATACGAACCCGGGACCTCTCCATTTCCAGTGGAGCGCTCTACCAACTGCGCTAACCAGGGCTTAGACGTCAGTAGAGCCAACAGGTTTTATCAGCCCCCTCCAGTGAGCCTCGAAGCAGTTTCCCGAACGCGCGATAGGCCTGTTCACACGTACACCGTCGGAGCGTTATAAGCACAGCGCTGACTTTGCGCTACGAGCGTGCCCACGGGAGCGTTCACCAGATTTGTACCGCACCGTCAAAACTGTTCCTCATGGCAGACGATAAGAAGCTGACGACGCGTGAACAGTGGCGCCCTCGTTAGGTTACCTTTCGTGACGTCATTACCTTGCGAACAGCAGTTCGATGGTGTTTGTAATTAGCATGGCGGAAGCTTGAAATCATAGCGTTCTTGAACCAACACTGTAAACACCGTCAAAACTGAAGTCCTCACGCTCCTCTTATTTCCGTCCATGAGAACTCCTTTGCTGACGTCATAGTCAGCATTCGGCCAATTGTGGAAGGCCGACCACCGCGACGCTTTCGATCGCGCACGTCGCCAATATCAGCGTTCTGCCGCATGTGGGAACCGGCCTTTAAAAGGGCGAGCATGAAGCACTATCAGCTCGTGCCAAATCGCCTCGAGGGAATTCCACATTACAACATTAAGCGCAATAAATAGTGATACATAGAAATAAATAGCAATGAATAAACACAGAGCCCCAAAATCTGCGAGCAATATACGGCTCTAATGGCCAATAGGAATCGCGTGACTGAAGACAGGCGTGGAAGTAATGTCTCCGAGAGATAAAAAAAAAAAAAAAGAAGTCCTCCATCTCCATGAAGGGCGCTTTCAACGTTCGCGTCGAACGTCCTCGGTCGTCCAGTGATCCGTCAGGAGCGGCTGATCCCTCTTCCCCGAGACCGTCGACAAACACGTGCAAACGATCGACCTCGAAAAGCATCCATCCGTCCGCGCTGAGAACCTTGAGAAAGCCCCACCCCGGTTCCAGAGTCCCTCCGGCAGGGACAGTGAAGACGAGCGGACCTATCTGGCAAACTTTGCTCAACAAAACACGACATGGTCAAACCGTGTAAAGACCTCAGCCGTATCACGGACTGCCAGGCGCCTGGGCCGGATTGCTAGAACAGCGTCTCAGCTGACGTTGGGTGAAAAAAAGCACTGCAAAAGCTGGGCGCGCGAACGTCTTGAGACGCGGTTTGAGTCCCGCTCAGTTCGTGCGCTGCCTTTAACAGTGCTTTCTGTCTCTCAGTCTCAGCTGAGACTGTTTCTAGCAGACTTGTTACTGAAAAAAGTAACCGATTACAATTACAATTACTTCACTGTAAAAAGTAACCAGTTACAATTAATTCACTGTAGAAAGTAACCAATTACAATTAATTCACTGTAAAAAGTAACCAATTACAATTACAACCTCAAAAAAGTAATCGCAAAATTACCCTAAAGTAATCGATTACTTCCTACGTCACTTTTCATTCAACTTTTTTATTACAGTAACATAATCCTTGGAATCTCGCGCTCAGTTGTTCCGAAAAAGAAAAAAAGCCTCTACCGTTTTTGTTTAGAGCTGAGTGAGTCACGAGGGACGCCAACACTCCCATACCTACCCCCCCTCCCCCCCGCCCCCCGAACGTAGTCTCCGGTGTACCAAAAAAAAAAATGTACCCAGGAAACGAAGCACAGTGAAGTGGCTTATAGCGAGTTCGTTTCACACGCACTGGCACCGTTCGAGTTCTCTCCCAGAATGCATCGCACTCACAGAGTGTTGCACGGAAAACTGGACTAAAACGAACTCGCCAAATGCACCGAGTGCAGAAGACTGATGTTGCCGCCATCTATGTTGTAGAAAAGGTACCGGCTTCAAACCGAAACTGGCGCCTTTCTGTTCGGAGTGATGCGTGGGAACGCGAGAATGCAGTCGGCTACCAACGTTTATCTACAAACGTTGGTCGCTGCAACCTGTAGTTTATAGTTGCGATGACTTCAAGCAGCTCGGCTGCCGTAGAGATAGTTACAGACGGCGTAAATTTCCGCACCCAGTTGTGTACAAAGCAGCTGGTTGCGATCTTTCAATTCTTATAACCGTTTACACTGAAGAAAACTGATGATGCTGTCCGAGCAGAAGCTTGATCCGTTTGAACATGGTATTATGCGTGAACCACTGAAAGGGTACGGCTTAAAACTAGCCTGTTGGAATATCCAGCAAAACTGGGACTTTCGATTTGGATCGTCATTATAGGTGGATCAGATATTAGCCTTGGTGAGGGCGTCAAGAACGAGAGCTTTCTCGAACAAAATACGACGGGGCAAGTCAGCTGACGTAGGTAAATGTTAAACATGATGTTGCCCAATCCTCGGGTAAAGTTACCATCTTTAGCTTTCTCTGATGCTTATTGGGCAGTCAGAGGTTTCTGCTGGGGGAGTTTTGCCGACAAATGTTAAATTTTTCACCCGCACACGGATGATGATGGACATCTCGGGGGCCGCTGTTACGTTTGTTCTGAGCATTTCTTTACACACTGGTATAAATTTCAGCGTTTGTACGGCAACAGAGCGATTTAAAACCTGCAAATAAATCACGGGTTGTCAATTGCTTCCTTCGGGAAATAGCAGACGCCCACAATTCAAGCTCGCGTTCGATTTCGTGGCCCGCGGGACGCGATTTCTATCAGAAAATCTACTTTTTATTCCGCTCGGTTCCGCGACACATCGTAGCAGACGAACCCTCGTCGTCTGCTCCCGCTCCTCGCCGGCCCCGCCGGAGCGAGGCATGACGGGATTGCATTTTGGCGCACTCCCGATTTTCTCGGTGCAGCGAGTGCATGCACGCGTGGGGTATCAGCGCTGAAACGAACTCGGAGAGTGCAACCACTCGTGGAGTGCCGGCCGAAACGAACCCGTTCCACGCTGCGAGTGGGCACGCGTGGGCACGAGTGCCGTGAAACGAACTCGCTATTACTAATCCTCGAGATCACGTGTGTAGTAGCTTCGAAAAAAAAAAAAGACTGTTGCCCAAAGTTGAGTGACTCCAGCACCCCCCCCCCCCCCCCAAAAAAAAAAAAAAAGATATTGAGAAAAACTGTACTGAGTAATTTTGTAATCGATTACAGTGAAAAAGTAATTCGATTACCAAGGATCGTTACTCCTTAAAAAAGGTAAATGAAGCGTCACAAAATTACAGTAAAATGTAATTGATTACAAGTAATCCACTGTAATGCGTTACGTACAAGTCTGGCTTCTAGGTACGCGTTGTATTCGTCGGAACCAACGTTACTAAAACCCTCAGTTGGAAAACTCACCCTTGCAACCTGGGCCGCTGGCGTCCACCGAGACCGAGCTAAATACGATAACAGCGCCACCCTGTAGCGACGAGTTGGAACATGAAAGTTGCTTTACATAGCTACTGCGAGATGGCCCAGCGAGATGGCGCCCTTGACCGACTCGACGTGCAGCCGCGCAGTTCCCGGAGTGGACGCTGCGTGAGAAATGGCGGCGTTGCGATCGCCATTAGCTCGGTTCTCGAGTACGGATCGGAGTCACTTTTTTAAAAGCAGGCTCTATGGCAGTTTCCCAACTGAGGGTTTCTCACCTTAGCATGGACTATTGTTAGTCGCGTATGCTAAAGGTGCGAGCTAGCTGCTTGGGATAAAGCCTCTGCGGCTGCACGAGCGCTCGAGTAGCGAGTGCCCCTGTCAAGGTATGCAGTCAAGGCAAGCCGCTCGCGCTTGCACAGCCTTCGCAGTTAGTCGATGCTAAGGTGAGACTATGTATAAAGGTGTCGCTAATCTGTGGAGGAGCTTCGAGCTTGGCCACGTTCGACTTCTTCGAACTAGCGCGAGGCATACGCGGAAATTGAAAACGAGCTGACGCCGTCTGGCGAAGATAACGAATTAAATCAATCGTTATTACCCGCCAAAGTAATGTGCGAATCCATACCCGGGGAAAGGGGAAGGGGACGAGGGTTATAAAATAAGAATTGCAGTGTGAAAAGGGCTCCCTTTACTGTTATGGGAAGGAGAAGTGAGAATCATAAAGTAAAATGATGAATTGGTGGACAGTTGGTGACGGCTGTACCCTTTATAACAAGCGGTAGCCTCTGCCACCTAACGGTTGAGGCGAGGGCTCTGCGAACTCCAAAAATGGCTTCGCGGATTCCAGAGGGCTCAAACCACTAAACTACTTTATAAAAGTTTTTTTTTTTCTTAATGAAAACTTTAACATTTTTGTGTGGAAGTGTGTTAACACCGTTCAAAAGTTGAGCCTCGTCGAATTTTGGCTAATCGTTTGGCAAACCTTGAATATCGTTAAAACGCCCCTGTAAGTTTCGATTCAGTATCACTTTAAGTTTGGCTTCAAAGCCCGTTCGACAAAACTTCACGACGTCGTAGCCGTCCGATCCTGACTTAGAGCGCCTAGTACGACCCCTATAGAAATGACTTTTGACTTTTTATTGAAAACGTGTTGACTTCTTGTTGACAAAAGGATTACGTCCTTTTGACTTTGACGTTCTGTTGACATGGTCAACAGAAAGTTTGTTGACTTTGTGTTGAAACTTTTCTGATGATTTTCTTCAGCCTGAGTCAAAAGAAAAGCTGTTGACTTTCTATGTACTTTATGTTGATTTTTTTTCTGCTGGCTTTCTGTTGACATGGTCAACAGAAAGTTTGTGGACTTTGTGTTGAAACTTTTCTGATGATTTTCTTCAGCCTGAGTCAAAAGAAAAGCTGTTGACTTTCTATTAACTTTATGTTGATTTTTTTCTGCTGACTTTCTGTTGACAGTGTCATCAAAATGACTGCAGACGTTGTTTACTTCGCGTTAAAAAGTTTCTGTTGACTCTCTGTAGCCAGTGTCATCAGAAAATCAACAGACGTTCTGTTGACTTTTTATTGAACATTGTACACCTCGACTAGATGTCAAAAGTTGCTAAGTTTTAAAATATTCTCTGACAAGGTGAGAACGGGAAGCAGCTTCAGTTGTCCCGCCTCCAGCGCGAGCCTACTACCCTTGACAACGCTTCGGCGTTCGCGCACCTTGAGCGCGCGCGTGCAGTAAAAGCTCGACGGAAGGCATGGAGCCTTCCGTCGTGGAGGCCAGGAGCTCGAAAGGCATGCCCTGCCGCTCTGACTCTGTAAGTGACCATAGTGACTTTAATGACCATATTGAATAGTCAGCTAGCAAAGAAAAGCAAAATAACTATTTGAAAGTGGAGGAACTGCCTTGACTCGCTTCGTCCTGAGTGGTAATATGCAGAGAAGCCATAATATTTCTTATAGGAGCCGTTTTTGTGGATGTTGTTTTAGCGACTGTGCCGAATTATTATAAGTAGTACCAATGCTTTTTAGTAAGAGATATTGTCCACGAACTTTGAAAAACTGTTTCCCTTTGACAGATTCCCGAGGAGAAGTTCAAATACTTGGAACCTAATAAGTGCTGAGGGAATCACCGACCAAATGATTACCTTCAATATGTAGGCTATATAAGGCTCTCGGGCAGTCAATGGGCCTGTGATTCAGGTGTTCAGTGCAAATAAAGAAAAATAATTCAGGTGTTCAGTGCTTTGTGTTCGTCCCTAATGTGTTTGTTTGTGGTGTTTGTGTTCGTTCCTAAAATGTAGTTGGGGTACACGTAGTAGTGACCTCAAATTCCACACAGACACCGTTTACTAAAAAAATATAAAAAAAACAAAATTCGCTTTTTTTAAACTTTATTTTGCTGCAGCTAATTTGGAGGAGTGGAAAGCCATAGTAAGCTTCCAAAACATTGTTGAATGAATAGCTACGCTGTCAAGAATTTTTTTTTCTTTTTTATCTTCTGTAGCTTTTCAGTTGAAAAGCTGCAGAAAAAGCATCTTGGAGGCGACAGAAAGTCTGTTGACTTTCTTATTACAAGGTGGGCAAGTATTCAAAAGAAAGTCAACGGAAAAGCTAGAGAAAGTCAGATGAAAAGCTGTTGACATTTTATATCCTCTGATGACTTTTTTCAACAGCTTTTCAACAGAAAAGCATAACAATTTTTTATAAGGTTTCGTAAAGTTTAAGGTGTCGATACTCTATAGGCTTCGCCTATAGAGTATCGACACGTCACACTCTATGGGTGTCCTACGAAGCGGACCTTCCACTGTAAAACGAGCCGGAAAAATCGGCGCCTGCCTATATAAAGATCGAACTTTGACCGAATGTTTACTGAATAAGTCAGTCTTACCGTTTAAAAATTCAAAACGTATACTCTTTCTGTAAAAAAAAAAAGTTTTAAGGTTAAGTTTGGGTGCGTTCGCAGACCACCGAGTTAGCGACTCCATTTATTTGTGGCGCCGTCTCCCGACAGGCGTAGCGAGCAGACGACAGTGTGCGTCGTCTGCTGCACCTATCAGGAGATGGCATATAGCGTAGCTTACTTGGTCGTGTGCAAACGCGGCCAACCTTAACTTCGGAAAGTTTTAAAGCGATAGCATTCTTTAGCTACGAACCCCCCCCCCCCCCCCCCCCCCCCCCGAACGTTTTGGACTTTCTGGTCTCCTAACGCGCAGTAGACCATTTCTGCTCACATTCACTCCATCACATTCGCGCTCTCTTCGAAGGACCTGACGGCCTTCACGTGGTCCTAGAGGTCGTCCTTAAGATCGCCCTACAGGTCATTCTAGACGTTGCCCTTGAGGTCGCCCTAGACGTCGGCTGATGTCGGCCTCGACATCCCCTTAGACGTCGTCCTTGAGGTCGTCCTAAACGAATGCTATCGCAGTTCATGGACAACCAAGACGAGTAGTTTCCGCTGCCAATTTGTTTGCTCTAATTGTTTATTGGGAGTGAACTACGCCTTGAAATTTCTCACAGTAAAAATGATCTGGTTAGTGCACATTCAGTGAAAGATTGAGTTTTCTATGCGCAGATGGCGATTTTTCCGAGTCGTTTTACAGCGAAACGATTAGTTTTGCTGTAAAACAGGTTTACTCCTGCAAGCTTCACTTCCACGACGTTGGTTTTTCGCAAAGCGACAATCGCGCTTTTGTACAGAACACAAGTTTGTCTGTTCATGGCACTCTTACAGAAGTCCCCTTGAAAATACTTATTAAGATAAAACCCTATTGAAAATTCCATCAAGCTACGTAATTTGGGACACTGACTGCCAGTCAGCAGCCTTGGTGGAACGTGATGGACCATCAGACGTCATCTGATGGTCCATCAGATGACGTCTGACTGCCACTGCCAAGGGATTTTCATCAACAAGGGCAGCATTTATATAAGAGTAAAGCTATACGCACTCATAAATATCGCCAAATGCCTCGATAAAACAAAATGTCCGAGAAAAAAAAAAAAAAAGCAGGACCACCGCGCATCGACCCGCGACCACATGCGTACAAATCGGATACTTAAACCCTTATGCCACGCCACCGTTACAGACACTCGATTTGACTATTCGTTTTATACGAGATGTTTCGGCTGCAAATGCAGTTAAGCCGTCAGCATGTTATGCAAAGCACTCGCACATCACTCTCCGTACTTCAGTTCAACTCACCTGCCATGTAGAGTACTTTCGCGCCGTAGAACGATCCTTTTGTTCGCGCGTCGCCGGCCCAGTAGACCTGGTACACCTTGTCGTCTTCAACTACACCGCTAAAGTCCCTTACATCGTCGGAACACACAACAGGCTGGGTCTTGTCGAGTAGAAATTCTACTAAAACATAAGACATTGTAGAGCCCGGGCAGGATCGACAGGTTGGAGCAAGCGGGCAAACAAAACGAGTCGAGAGCGATCGTTCATGAAAGCTCGGCGAAGCCTCTATGGGCGAAGCGAAGTGTCGTGTTCGGCGCTTCGGCGGGCTTCTGATCAAGGTTGTCGGACGGTTGCGTGTCATATCTCTAACGTCAGCGGTTTTATGGGCTCACGTCCCGAAATCGTTTTCTCGTGCGTAGATTACTTTTCGTATTCATAGATTTGACGAAATAGTGGTATCCGAACGAACTTTACGTGCTTTGACCGTACGTCTGTCTGCACGTCAAAGCTTTCTGACGTACAGTCAGAGACAATCGATGTACAGTCAGAATCACCACCAAGACGTCCTGATGGCATTTCGCGGCGGCCGACTGCCACCAGGAAACCATCAGAAAGCCGACAAGCGGGGTCTGACGGGAGTTTGACTGTCGGTCAGAGTAACTTGTTCGCCAATCAGACATGCTTGACGTACAGTCAGGCACAGTCAGCGGTCCACTAGAAAACATTGACTGCCAAACAGGGTTACATTGATGAATTTTTCCTTCGGGAAGATTGACGAGGAAACAAAAATCTTGATGACAGGGCAGAGCATCTTCATCCCTTTTCACATACTTTCCCTGAAACCTGAAACAAAAAAAAAAAAAAACATTATTTAGCACACAGAAGTGTAAAAGCAACCGTGAGCTTTTATTTTTTTCTGTCACATTGGTGATTTCGTGTTTCTTTTCACCATCCATGCAGTTGTTGTTGAAGCGATGTTTATTAGGAAATCGACGTTCTGTTAGTTACGCTCTGGGCGCACTTGTCACTGTCGATGGGAAAGGGAATTAAGGGAAAAAAGAGATAGAAGAGGAGAGAGGGGGAAGGGGGAAGAGGATTTTTTCAGAGTGTTGACTTTCCTACTGCTTTCGGTAGAGAATCGCGGCTCCTGGAACTCCCGAAAACCTCTGGATGTAAGATCTCTAGGAGCCCCAGGAGCCGCAAGCAACCCAGATCTCTTGGAAGTCTTAGATGATCTCAAGGAGTTCCGCGCTCCTCAGGAAGCTGACTACACTCTTGAGTGCCTTGTCCGTAGTAGCTCGTGAGGCTCTTACACGCAGGAGTTCCTCCAAGTTGGTACTAGGTAACCCTAAGCGGGAAAAGGCATCACGGAGGTTGGTGCGCTCACCTTCGTGATCACTGCAGTGCAGGAGGAGATGTTCGGCGTCGGCCGTTTCCTCGCAGGTCTGGCATATGGGGTTAACATTGAGTCTGAAGCGACTTATCCGCGCCGGGGTGAAGGCGCTTCCGGTCCGTAATCTGTGCATTACTGCGGCAGTTTGGCGTTCGAAGCCGCGCGGTACCCGAGCTGGGAAGGCACCCGCCACCACTACGGGGTCCGGGTGCTGTAGGGCGATGTCTCTTCTCACAAGGAGCTTGGCGTCTGAGAAGCGGGGAACGGTTGAAAGCGGGCACTCGGGGTCCTTGTGAGCCCGCACCGCTAGAAAATCGGCGACTTCATTGCCTCTAATGCCACAGTGGCTCGGGAGCCATTGGAAGGCAATGTCGTTGCCTTCTCGCTGAAGCTCGACCGCATCCTGCGTGATTGAACGGGCCAGGGGCGTGGGCCGTTCGAGCCTAGATAGCAGCTCGAGGACTGATCTTGAGTCGCTCAGGATGACCCAGCGCAAGGCCTGTGTGCAGCCTGTCCAAATACCCCAGAGGGCGAGCCGTTTGGCTGCTACCTCTGCCATGGTGGAGGATGCCTGGTGAGCCAAGCGCTCACTTGTACCCACAGCTGCTGCCTCGAAGAAAGCCGCTGCTGTTGCTGTGCCTCCGGAAGGGTCCACTGATCCGTCGGTGTACACTCGGGTCCACCCATCGTACTGGGTAACTAAGTGATCTTCCGTGAGTTGCCTTGCTACGACCACTGCTACGTTCATCTTGGGCCGCAGTCCAGAGATATGAAGGCTGATCCGCAGAGGGTGGGGATCTTTGTGCAGCTCTGGGAGTGGAGCGAGTGGTCCTGGTGTGCCAGCTATGTCACCAAGAATGCAGAGGTGCGCTCCTAGTCTTGATTCAACGCGCTCGGCGATCCTCATTAGGAGCGTGATGGTCGAGTCGCAGTTGCTCATTCGAGTCAGATGGCCCAGCGCCCGTTCTTGCATGATGTTTTCTACAGAGTTAATCCTGGATTCTGTGAGCGTATGTCGAGACGAGGCTGTGCGGAGAACTCCAAGGAAAATCCTGAGTGCCACGCGTTGCGTTTGTTCAAGGTTTTTGAGCTGGTCTGCACTGAGTGTGGTGAAAGGTAGGGCGTACAACGGGCGGGCCAGGATGAGGCCCCTATACAGTTGCAGCATCATGCGAGATGAGGTTCCCCAAGTAGTTCCGCCGAGCATCCGGAGGATGTTTGTATAGGTTCGCATCTTTTGGAGCACTTCCCTCATTGCTGGGCCCCAGGATAGCCTCGAGTCCAACGTGACGCCAAGATATGTGGCCGTTTTCGCCAGTTTCACTGGAATGTCCCCAATGCGTAGTGTGGGCATAAACTTGCTTCGCCTCTTTGGAGCGCAGCACAGCGCAATCGTTTTTTCGGCTGACATTGCCAAGCCCAGTTGGTGGAGACGATACACTGCATTTGTCAGGGCTCGCTGGAGAGCGCATACCATACGTTGCCTTCTGTAGCTGGGGCAGTGAACCAGAGTGCCACGTCGTCTGCATAGACGGCCATGCTGATAGGGTACGCCGGCTCTTCTCCAACCCTTGCCGCCGCTGGGAGTGACGCGATGGCCAGAGCAAAGAGCAGGCTAACAACGCTCCCTTGGGGAACTCCACGAATGATTTTCCGGGAGTTGCTCACCGCGTTGGCCTGCCTTTACACACATAGTGCGTTCACTAAGAAATGCACAAATGTATTTCAGTGGACGTCCGTTCACCCCGAAACGGTGTAGAGCTGAAATGACGGCCTTGTGGGGAAGGGCATCAAAGGCTTTGCGGACGTCCAGAAAGACGGCCACCGCAGAACAACCCTGCGCTTTTGCCTCTTCCAGTGAGCTGACGATATCTCCCATTGCATCTACTGTGCTCCGATGGCGCCGGAAACCCGAAAAACAGTCCGGTAAAGCTCTTGCCCCTTCTAGGTGGTAAACAAGACGGCGTAGCACCATACGCTCCATCACTTTCCCGAGGCATGATGTCAAGGAGATAGGCTGGTTTTGGGGCTTGCCGGGCTTCGGCAGTGGTATCGTGGCTGCTACCCTCCAGGCGTTTGGCAGCTCAGCTGTCCTCCAGACTTTGCTGATGAGAGCTAGCATCGCTGGGAGTGCCGACTCGTTGACGCTTCTCAGGGCCTGGTTGGTGACTCCATCCGGTCCTGGTGACGCGCGGTGTCTGGGAAGGGAATCAAGGACGTACTGCAGCTCGTGCAGAGTAAAGTCGGTGTTCGGTTGTTGCATCTGCGGTGCCGTGGGATGACGGAACTTGTCCCAATTCTCGGGGGACGGTCCCACTGTACCAGCGGAACTTTAGTGAAAGTATCCGCGAGGAGTTCTACCATGTCTGTTGGTCGGAGGTTCATGGCCACGGCCATTCCAAGAACTGGGTTTCGGGGAATCGGGCGGCCCGCCAGTGTTCTCGGCATCCTCCAAGCCCGGCTTCCTCCGGATGGTCTGTCTAGAGTACTACACTTGAGACGCCATTGTCGGCGCGCCAGTTTCTTTCCGTGTTTCCTGAATCTGGCGTCCAGTCGCCTATAGGCCAGGATATCCTCCGGTTTACCGGTGACCCATGACTTTCGCAGGGCTCGCCGTCTTCTCGCTCGGAGTTTAAGCCATTCGAGGTCAGGGTTAGAACGTGTTAATGGCACGCTGACTTCACGGGTGGCTTCTTTGAGGACGTGCGACAATGTTTCTGAATTGAAGGGAAATCCCCCCTCTAGTGCTTCTCCAAGCAGTGTCCTGTAGTGGTCCCAGTCGACTATCTGGCAAGTCCTAAGGGGGACTTTCGGCGGTCTTCCAATGACAATTGGAAGGAGATCACTCCCCCAGCTGTCCGGCTGAGGGAGTGAGCCTCAGGGACCAAGTTGTGAAGGTGAGATCAATCACGCTTCCCGTCGCTCCAGGGCGGATATACGTCTGGCTCCCACTTGTGATGTTCCCCAGGTCAAGTGCTTCGACCGTTGCCTGCAGCTCCCGTCCCCGTGGGGAGTCTTGCTTGTCTCCCCAAGACTGCGAGTGCGCAATGAAGTCTCCGGCTACTATAAGGTCTCCCTTGGCTCGGACTCGAATGTCCGCAAGTACATGGGTGTCCCAGGGTATGTTAGGGGCCACGTATGCTGAGACGATGGTGAGTGGACGTCTTCTCCATTCCACCGTCACCGGCTGTTAAGAATGGAACCTTCGGCGACCTTCTTCCGGGTTTCAACGCTGCGGAAACGAGTCAAGACGAGTCCGGGACCGTCGCCCGCTTGTCGGGGCCTGCGCGAAACGAGTCCCGACGAGTCCGGGACCGTCGCCTGCGTGACGGGGCCTGCGGCAACAAGTCTCAACGCGCCCGTGACGTTAGCGGGACGTGTGTGTGTGCGTGGTGGTTGGTGCGCTCGGGAAAGGGAGAGAGGCATGGCCTAACTGCGGAGAACTTTGGCTACGTCGCACTGGACGGCGGACTTTGCTGCGTCGCACTTGACGGCGGGTTGCTGCATCGCACTGGCTGCCCTGGCGGGGAGTGAGGGAGAAACGGACCCTATATAAGGCGGAGCGCGAGGCTGCTCCGTTGTTCTCTCTGATTTGACGACTGTATCGCTACCATGTAATTAAACCGTTCGTTACGTTACCAAGTCTCCCACCTCCACTGAACCCCTGGGTTCTTCACTTCGGGGAATGGACGTCGTCTCGAGCCAGGAAGCCTCCGGACGTGCGGCCTAAACCCCGCCTCGAACAACTGGTTGGCAGCGGTTGGGATCGGACCATGCGACATCGTGCTACATCTGTGGGTGAGCGTTTGGACTTTGTTTTGAGATTCGCCAGGCTTCAGATTATGGGTAATTAATTTTGAACTGCTGGGAATCCTTAGTGTTTGACTCGTGCGCTAGGTTTTTGTACAACCTCGCGACAAGTTTTAGAACAAAGCCAAAGCTAAAAAGCAGCGATCATGGATCTAATGAGGTTACTGAGAACAGATTTACTCTGTTTATGTGAAGAATTGGGTGTGGAGGTGGAGCAAAAGATGAAGAAATCTGAGATCAGTAAAGCAATTTCAGAGAGCGCGGAAGCAGAGGATATTAAAATTGCGTGGGAATTACTTCAGAACGCTAAAAGTGAGGCTGCAGCAAGAGAGGAACGAGCGCAGGCTGCAGCGAAAGAGGAACGAGAACAGGAGCAGGCTGCAGCGAAAGAGGAACGAGAACGAGCGCAAGCTGCAGCGAAAGAGGAACGAGAACAGGAGCAGGCTGCAGCGGCAGAGGAACGAGCGCTAAAAAGGCGAGAGCTCGAAATTGAACAACAGCGATTAAACTCGCAGAACAGTAGAGTTGGGGCTCCGGTACGAGCAAGTGAGGCCGAGTCGTATCAAATGAAGAAGCTCCTGCAGCCGTTTAAAGTTGGGGAAGACGTGGGCCTATTCTTAGTTAACTTTGAGAGGACATGTGAGAAGTTGAGCTTCGCCCCAGAAACGTGGCCGCAACGGCTTTTGACTTTGTTGCCCTGTGAGGCTGCAGAGGTTGTCGCGCGCCTTAGTACTATAGACGCGGACGACTACGACAAGGTGAAGTCGAGCCTTTTGAAACGGTATCGCCTTTCTGCCGAGGCGTTCCGTCAAAGGTTTAGAAACGCATCCAAAAAGAGCAGCGAGGGCTACTCGGAATTCGCGTACGCGCTTAAAACCAACTTGATAGAATGGTTGAAGAGCGAGGAAGTGTACGAAAGCCGCGACAAGGTAGTCGAGTGTGTGTGCCTCGAACAGTTCTTTCGTGGCATTCCGCAGTCAGTCAAGCTCTGGGTGCAGGATAGGGTAGGAGTCGACTCTGTCGAAAGGGCCGCTGAGCTAGCCGAAGAGTACGCAACGCGTAGAAAGCTGAGCGGAGAGGAAAGCGAACCCGGCCGGAACGATCAGCGCAAGCCCTTCCAACAGGGAAACGGCTCGCGAGAAAAAAGGCCCGAGAAGCCAGAAACAGGACAAAAGGTCCCAGAAAAGAGCGGAGATCCCTCGAGCGGAGATCCCTCGAACGGAGACGAGGCACGGAAAAGCCAAAAAGGGCAGTTCGAGGCAAGGAAGCCGTTCCTGTGCTACAACTGTCAGGAGCCGGGACACACAGCGGCCAGGTGTAACAAACCGCGGGTTGTGTTCTCGTACGTGAGCGGTAGTGACAGGGACCTGGAGCTTCTTCGTCCCTATCTTCACGAGCTCCAGGTAAACGGAAAGCCGTGCAGGGTGCTTCGTGACGGGAGGCACTCACTTGATCGAATGACGTTTTAGCGAACGCCCACGTTTGATCGAACGACACTTTAGCGAATAGTCGGATGCCGCGAAGCGGCGTTTTCGGGTGGGCCAAGCGAGTTCATATTTTTGTAATGAGTTGCCGTAGACTGTCGCCGCGAAGCGGCGTAAAGCGCAGCGCGACGGATGGGTTAACGCGCGCCCCCGTTATTCGCTAAAACGACCATTCGCTCAAATGTCGCCGTTCGCTAAAATGTCATTCGCTCTTGTGATATGGACCCTTTGGATCAAGCAGCTGCTCGAGAAGCACAGTGTCTGTCTGCCTATGGCGAGAGTAAGGATAACTGGCCCGTTCGGAGAGCTAGTGACAGAGGCGGCTGTCTCGCAAACAGTCCCGTTGGAGTATCCCTATTTGTTTTCTAACCGGTCAGATTTCCTGCTGCGCGAAAGGGGTCAACAACTGGGAGAAGGACTCGTTCAGTCGTGTACGAGGGCCAAATCGCGTCAGCTCGCCCCTTTGTTAACGAGTGATCCAGAGCGAAAGGCAGCTGACGGGGAGCAAGCACTCCCAGAGTTGGGTCCATATCACAAGAGCGAATGACATTTTAGCGAACGGCGACATTTGAGCGAATGGTCGTTTTAGCGAATAACGGGGGCGCGCGTTAACCCATCCGTCGCGCTGCGCTTTACGCCGCTTCGCGGCGACAGTCTGCGGCAACTCATTACAAAAATATGAACTCACTTGGCCCACCCGAAAACGCCGCTTCGCGGCGTCCGACTATTCGCTAAAGTGTCATTCGATGAAACGTGGGCGTTCGCTAAAACGTCATTCGATCAAGTGAGTGCCTCCCCCCAGAGTTGGAGGCAGAGAAACGGGATGAGGGGGTCCGGGTTGTAGAACAGCCCGACCTCGTGGCACCAGAAAGCGTACGCCGTCCCAACGCGCCGGCGAAAAAGGCGGAGGAAGACGGGATCATTAAAGGATCTCTCGTAGCTCTGGCGTCACGTAACTTTGGTCCTCCGTTACGAGTAGACAGAGTGTCTTTGACAGTCGAGCAGAAGAGCGACCCTAGTGTGTCAGGGTTTCGCGGTACAGCTCAGGAGATTGCTAGGACCAATGTGACGGGGCATGAAAAAGGCAGATTGTTTTATCGGCGCTATAAGGACCGCATTTTCACGTCTAGAAATCACGTGAAAATCGATCACTATGACTTAAGCGTAAGAAACAGGAAAGGCAAAATTTAACGGCAATGCCGAGGAGTTGAGCAGATTTTTCTGATATCACCAAAATGAGTAGGGATGATCTCAGAGGTTTTCGTCATCCACGGGAATGAGGATCTAAGTGGGGGCACTTCGTTAAAACCTCAAAATGACCTCACAAATTGCGAAGAGTTTTTGTCTTTTTGTATTTTGTTCATAGTGACCTTTTTGGAAAAATGAGTTTTGCTTTGGCGACAGCGGGTCTCGATACCCGAAATTGTCCTAAGGTTTTAAATTGCATTGTTTTGGCAAATTTTGGTAATCCGTAATTCAGTCTGGCGGGTCTCTGGCGGATTCCGAGCGTTTGACTGCGGTGTGGCGTGGTGTTGTGGGGGACGTTTCCGCTGATGCCTCCGTTGTGAGAGGTTTGGGAGTTTGCTTAGTGCTTGCAGCATCGTCTCAAGGCCTACTCCAAGCCCACCTCTTCAGGCCAGCGATAGTATCACCGGCCATTCGAGGTTTCCCTGGCCCCGGAGGGGCTGTTAAGAATGGAACCTTCGGCGACCTTCTTCCGAGTTTCAACGCTGCGGAAACGAGTCAAGACGAGTCCGGGACCGTCGCCCGCTTGTCGGGGCCTGCGCGAAACGAGTCCCGACGAGTCTGGGACCGTCGCCTGCGTGACGGGGCCTGCGGCAACAAGTCTCAACGCGCCCGTGACGTTAGCGGGACGTGTGTGTGTGCGTGGTGGTTGGTGCGCTCGGGAAAGGGAGAGAGGCATGGCCTAACTGCGGAGAACTTTGGCTACGTCGCACTGGACGGCGGACTTTGCTGCGTCGCACTTGACGGCGGGTTGCTGCATCGCACTGGCTGCCCTGGCGGGGAGTGAGGGAGAAACGGACCCTATATAAGGCGGAGCGCGAGGCTGCTCCGTTGTTCTCTCTGATTTGACGACTGTATCGCTACCATGTAATTAAACCGTTCGTTACGTTACCAAGTCTCCCACCTCCACTGAACCCCTGGGTTCTTCACTTCGGGGAATGGACGTCGTCTCGAGCCAGGAAGCCTCCGGACGTGCGGCCTAAACCCCGCCTCGAACACTCCACAAACTCTGCACTCTCAGTGCATAAATCATTGAGGCCCACCTCACTTTGTGGAAACTCTCGACGGACTAGTAGTGCTGCCCACGGAAACCCTTTTGCCACATGCGGTTTGCTGGCGTACACTACATGATCCGCACTGCGCATGTCGCCGGCTGACATTCTAGGTTCTTGGAGAGCTACTGCATTGTAGGCGTTGTCCAATAGGTGTTTGCGGAGCTCAGGGTGTCGCGTTCTCAATCCGTTACAGTTCCATTGAAAAACTGAGCAGGAGAGGGGTTGAAGATGCTTGGTGGTCCTCCTATTAATGTCTCCCATCGTGGATGAGTTGGTGTGGGCAGGCGAATGGTGAAAAATTGCTGTCCTGCAGCATTGAGATCTGTGATTCATACTGGTGTATGAGGTGTTTGTGCCTTAAATTATCTGATGAGAGCGTTTTACGAAGCGTATACCACATAAATTTGTAGAGAGCTTGTGATGAACAGGTTTCGTTCCACTCCATTGCAACAGGCTCAGTTTCAATATTATCTGGCTCATCTGTTCGATGCCATCTAGCTTTCAAGTTACAGTGAAGAAAATATCTGTACTGACAAATAAGGCTTTCTTGGAAACGCTCTAGCATAGCATTGCAATAATGGGTTCTAATGTGAGGACGGCTTTGATCACTTGATGAAGGGTTGATGTCTGTGACGTTGTGGCCAGTATCTTGCGAAGAGCAGTGAACATATCTTTAAACACAGAGTCAGTCTTTGTTCCACTTTCTTGGTTGGGTCCCGTCATGTGCACGTTGGAGGACTCATGTGAAGTGATATTTTTGATGTGTGGTTTGTCCCAAAACGAAGGTTTCCTCGAAACTGGCACTGTAGTTGTTGCGGTACATTTAGCGGTGACCAGATTTGCAGGCGTGCTCTCTACGTCTTCGAGAGGGGGGAAGTCTTGAGCAGTCAGAGGCAGAGTATTGTTGGCGGAGGCGCTAGATTCTTGTATGTTGTTTGAATCTGTTGTTTTGTTTGCCTGTCTTTTTGCATGCACAGCACTTTTTGCCTCACGAAATGTGGTGTTGTGCTCTAGCTTGTACCTCGCTACTTCTGCCTCCCTTGCCCTCACTGGGCACTCAGGTGCGTTGGAGGCGTGATTTCCGTGGCAGTTGACGCAGCAGGGGTTGGCTTCGCACTTGTCTTTGTGGCATTGTCCACACCGAGAACATAACTGGGTTTCTTCTGCGCAGGCAGCTGCGATGTGGCCGACTTTGTGGCACCTGTAGCACTGCAAGGGGCGTGCTCGGTAGGGAATTACTCCCGTTCTTACAAGACCGACATTGACATGTTGAGGAGCTACTTTTGTTGCGAACGACACTCGCACAACGGGTGATGTCTTGTTAAAGCGCTTCACTTCCGTTATGCAGGCGGTTGACTGCAAACGCGTTTTTATGTCGGTCTCAGTGCAGTCAGGGTCGATGTCTCGAAAGACGCCATAGCAATTCGTGCGGTCGCTAGGTAGAAAAGCACGCACCGGCAGTGCGCATAGCTTGGTTAGCTTCAGGAGTTCGGCTTTGAGTGCAGGCTTTTTAACGTCAACCGCAACGATATTACGAGCTTTGTTGATACGAACTAGAGTAACCATGTCTGGTGCGACGTTGTTCAGGTAGTCAGTCGGTTTAAATTTGCTGAGCGATGCAACTTTGCTGGTTTCAGTTGGCATGTACAGTACGGTGAATCCGACTTGCAAGTTGGTTTTCTCTTTAGAATGCGATGGCCGAGCTCTGGCTTGTCTTTCGTCTTTTCTTTCCATGAACGACCTCGTAGTCACCGTCGTCGGAGTGCAACTCGTCGTTAGTAGACACAATTGTCGATGAGGAACTGCTCATGGTTTCAGCGGTGCAGTGTACGGGCGGAATCTCATAGCCGTCTTTGATGATCGTCGATGTGCTTGCCTTAGCTTCATCCATGTCGATGGACATGGGAGCGTTCGATGACTCGATGTCCGAGGTCATATTTGTTGACATCCTGGCCTCCCTTCAGGAGGTCCTTTGCGCAGGAAGATCCTATGTCGTTTTCTTAGTTGCTAATCGCCGAATGTACTGTTTAAACACGCAATTTATCGGCTACATAAGGAAAATTCAGAGACACGAAAAGGGTTACCAACAGTAGTGTCGTCGTCGTCTTCTTCACTTGTTCCGATGGAGCACTCATCCATGCAGTCTTCATGGTCGCTTCTACCACTGGGAACACCGGCTTTATCATACGCGGATATATTACATGTTGAGTCTCGTGTGTCCGAGATCCTGATCGCTCAGAGCAATTTCTTCGGTGGGAAACCTCGTCGTAAAGTATGAAATTAAAGTCAATTGCTTTCACCGGTCACAACTTTTGTCGACAAATTAGGACACTAAATTCAGAGCACGATCATTTATTTGCCCATGGCCTCCGAGATCCCGAAGCGCGTATTTGCCACACAAAGCCCCATATGCGCTGCACCTTTCAAGCAACTCCTTAGGGTGTCTGATTTATGTGCAATAATAACATTTTCACGAAAATGTTAAAAATAATCCCAAATGCTGCAAACTTAGCTCGTGGATGATGCACGTAGCTCAAGTTGAAAACTACTTATTTTAACCTTTTTTTTTTTTCCTGGGCGGTCGAGGAGATTGATGGCTTGGGGAACACAAAACACGATGTCCACATATACGGAGAGAGGTTATGGATTGGGATAAAAATGAGCCGAAATCGCTGCTGCCGCCACGCTGATTTAGAGCAGCGGTTATATATTCGCTCAGAACAAGTGGTTAGTTAAGGGGGGGGGGGGGGGGGGCGCTATAGGATGGATGGATGAATCCGGCTGAGCCGCTTGGAACGGGCGGTAGCTTACGCCACCTAGCCATTTTGTTTTACCTTTTACCATAGTGGAGTAGAGTGCCTCCATACACACACGCGCTTTTGCTTGAGTGGTGACATCTCAGCCATTTTACCGCCCAATCATTTTTTTATGCATTTTGAAGTGCGCGCAATCCGGTGTCACTCAGCTCGAGCGCGTAGCTTTGGCTAATGCATAGACGCCATTTTACCGCCCAAGTCACGCACCAAGTGCGCGAGAGCGTTACGCGCTGGCACATTCAGGGCAACAATGGATGTCTTCACCCTGAGACAGACAGACATGTAGGCACCCTATAGACGCTTTGCAGCAGCTGTGCATGGACGCCGCCATAACTGACCTTCAGTTTTTGTTTCCTCTTATTTCGTTTATTTCACTTCATCATTACCATAGCAGGCCAGGTTATTGCCATATAAGATTCATCTGTGTCCTTTTCTAAAGCATCGACCTTTGTAGAGGATCGTCAACTACCGTTTCAGTTGCTCGGCATCTCGGTAAGACAAGAGAAGGTCAGCAATGGCGGCTGTAATTTGGCGCGTGTGTAAAGCGTCTATAGTGGAGTAAAGCCCCTCGATGTGTTTGTGTTTGTCTTACAAGTAGCGTCAAATGCGCGAGTGCACGGGGCACGTGTCTCGAGCGGCATTTGGAAGCAAATGGCGGCGCAGCACTGAAATGAGCGGCCCTTGGAAGCGAATGGCGGCGGAGCATTCGCTCATGGCACGTGTCTCGCGCGTTTCTATAACAATGGTTGGCGGTGCTTGTCAAAAACGCCTTTATCAAGGGGCTTTATAGTGGAGCGACGGCCAGCGCCCTCTGTCAGCGACAACACGAACCGACTGGACGATAGGTAGCCTCGGCAGAGTAGGAGAGGTATAACGGTGCACGTGTGACGGGATGCCTCCGATCTTGCTATTTCTCGGTTTCAAACCGCTTAATGGGAATTATACCCAACTCACACGGTCAACATAAAGGTACCTTTAACATAGGTCCCTTTGCTATCGGCGAATCAGCCGGTGCTCTTGAGTCGCGGGCACACGCCACGCGCGGAAGATTCTTGATTGATTGGCCGCAAAGAATAAAGGCCGGTTCTCACATGCAGCGAAGCGCTGATGTAGCGCTCCTCACGTGTCGTCAGCTACTTATCGTCTGCCATGAGCAACAGTTCTGACGGTGCGATACAAAGCTGGTGAATGCTGCCGTCAGCACGCGCTAAGCGCGAGGTTAGCGCTATGCTTGTAGCGCTCCGCTTCATGTGTGAACAGGCCTTTAAGGTCCCTTAGCTAAAGATACCTTTACGGTCGTGTGAATGGGGTATTACTCCTAAGGCCGGTTCTCACATGCAGCGAAGCGCTGATGTAGCGCTCCTCACGTGTCGTCAGCTAGTTATCGTCTGCCATGAGCAACAATTTTGACGGTGCAATACAAAGCTGGTGAACGCTGCCGTCAGCACGCGCTTAGCGCGAGGTTAGCGCTATGCTTGTAGCGCTCCGCTGCATGTGTGAACAGGCCTTTATTCTCGAGAGCAAGCTTTAAGAAAGGCGCAAATACTTTTATAAAGCAAGCACGTATATGCGACGAGCGAAACGTACGGGAAAGATGTTTCGGCGAAGTGTCCCTCCTATCAAGGGAAACGCGTGTGCAACCATGATGTTCAAATCCTGAGACTGGGGAGGAAACTTGAATATATGTAAGAAGAAACAGAAGGGGCATATAGGGAGTGTTCACTGGACCCCATATTTGAGGTGACTGCTCACAGCGCATGCTCGGGATGAGTTCTTATTTATGATCTGCCAAAGACGACCATATTGATGATGCGCAATGTGCGCGTTGGAAGCGTAGTGGAAGCTTGCCGTCAGCAGGTGCTCAGCAACAGCGAGGCGCCAGTGAATACCGCCTATAAATTGAAGGTCGCTAAGCTCGTCAAACACCAAGTTCGTGCCGAAGCTCGCAGAGCGTGCTGATTGAACTCTCGCGACGATGGCGTTACGCGGGACGAGATGTCAATCATAGCCAAACTCTTGCGGGTTTGGATATGATATTTCACAATCTCAAATTCCAGCGAGATTGTGAAACACCTCTTGTTCCTCTTCTCCAGGGATTATTTTCATCATTATTGTCCAGCTCGCTTGCACCTGTGCATTTAATTGCATTATAATAACAGTCGTAGCACCCTTTATCCGAGCGCGCATCACCGTGGAGCAAAACGATTGAACGGCTGCACTGACGACGTCGCGCCCGCGTATCTCTACATTCCTACGCTGCGTTAGAGTCTAGGCTGTCTAGATTGTCCCTAGGCGGGCTGTGAAAACTCTACGCCTTCTCGTCGCAAGGTCGTCGTTTCTGGGAGTTCTTGGTGACGACAAAGTGTCATTTTACAACTTTGGGAGCTGGGGCCACCGCCTCTTTCCCTTACCCATTTATGCTCCTTGCCCCCGCTTTCGATGCCACTGGGGAGGGTGAATCGCCCCCCCCCCCCCCCTCCCTCCCCGTTTCGACAGCCCTGCTTAGAGGCATCTGAGCGACGACGAGGAACAGCACAGCTTGCAATTGTAGAAATAATTGTTCTAGATGGAACTCACGAGCGGCCATGACACACTTTCAAGCAAGAGGCACAAGCCAGGGCTCGTAGTGTGCAGGCGCGTTCAGTGAAGTCCTTTTATAGTTCATACTCTTGACATCAAGGTCAGGATTCAGTTTTGAATGACAATTCGATGGTGCGTGTTTGAATCGACGGTGGCAAGTTTGATTGTGTATAATGGAAGCTTAGAGTCATTGTGTTCTTAAAAACATCACCGTCAATACTGACAACCTGACATTACTCTTATTTCTGCTGATGAAGGCAGAATTAATCCGTTTGGCTAACCTTGACAAGCCGACCATACCGATGCTTTTGGTAGCCTACGTGGCCAATACACCTTTGCAAGTGGGATCCCGGCTTAACCTCGAACCGCGCGCCAAGGTGAGGCGGACCTACTCTCCAGCCAGGACGTTCGCTGGTTGTCGTACAATGTTGCCAAGCGTCTCTCGTCGAAGCGCACACCACTGAGCGCAGAAAGAAATTTAAAAAATAACTATAAAACGTACACGTGTCGTCTTCGACCGCGAAAGAGCACGGATAATTAAATAAAATGCCTAAACCGGCAACAAATAGAAAAATTTCAAAAAGAACTAAAGTCTTAAGGCGCTCTTCAGAATCCGCCACAAGTCGCATGGCCTTTGCATCAACGATGGCTGCGCTCGAGGCAGCTCTGGCTTCCACAACATGCAGGAACAGAGGCTGCGATCGTTATAGAGTCAGCTCCAACCCTGAAAGATGCCCCGTCCTACAATATGTGATGCTACGATTCTGTGTGGACACCTCCTCCTGCGTTCCGACACAGTAAGTGTGCCGCTAACGTTAGCCATCGGCGATGCAGCAAACGGCACCATCTTGTCATCGCGCACCCCACTGACGTGCCCCTGGCGCACCCCAGCATGGCGGAAACGGTACGGGGCGCCAGCATCGCTCAAAATGGCAGCGCACAGGAGCCTTTCTTGCAAACGTGTATAGCAAAGCCTCCTTTATACTGACAAAGCCTGGCAGATCGCCATGAGACGCGGCCGCTGAAAGTGAAAAGGTAGAACGGTAGACAAGAGTCATGTAACGGGCGCCCCGCTGCGTCAAGACGCCAAAACACGCTTTTCCCGAGCGATGGAATGTACGCTCGTGCTTCTCGCGTTCCTCGGGCTACCGCTTCTTTTCTCGTCGGGTTTGAAAACCATGTTTCGGGTCCTCGCCGCTGCAAAAGCTGTGCGCTGAATTCCAGACTCCCCGAGAAATGCTCTGTGCTACCAGATCCCCCCGCACCAAATCTGCGACCGGGCACTCTATGGCTGCGTCATCGAACTGCCGGGCTATGTGAGTATAGAGGAGGCTATGCCAATAGTCACTAATTTGAAGAAAGAAAAAAAACAAAAACAACAACAGTAAAATGATTTTATTCAGCCGATATGAGGTGGGGGGGGGGGGGGGGGGGGGGGGCAACTACTTGGAGAAGAAATCCGCCCGAAAACAGACGACGCTAATCGACTGGTTCTGACCTAGCCACGTATAGCGCTAGACTTTGATAATTCAATCAATCAACCTTAATTTGAACAAAATAGTAGAACACGAGAACTGTGCGCGGCTGGCAGAAAGGTTACAAACCAGCACGCTGAGGCGCCTGCTAGCCAAGCCGAGAGAAATGACAGGAACGGCAGGAACGTTTTTCAGTAAATTCTGCTTTATTGGCGAAAATATGAAGGATATATCAGACTGTTAACTTCGATGGTGCTCATTTTAGAATGCATTTGTCTTAAGACTGACCTCCATGAAGCGAATTATGCGACGAGTAACTGACGAACGTCGCCCTACGGCACGCTCGTTTTACACGCGACGTAGCAGCCACTGTGCTGATTCCGCGCGCAGAGCAAAAGCCGCCGCGCAAACTTCGTCGATATTTGGCAGCATATTCGTCCCATGAAGTTCAGCCTTTAAAAAGTAACTGCAAAGAACAAAGTGTTTATTTATTTTATTTTTTTAGACAGCCTAATTGGGACAAACATGTCACAAAACAAATCTTCCGCGAAAAAAAATAGAAATATTTACGCCACAGGACGTAGTTTATACTCTGTTTCACCTTGTGTTGTACCGCAGGAAAGGCTACATTACATGCGCGCGCTCCTTGCTCTAGGGCACATCTCGGGGGCACAAGCTCCAGTGCACCAAGGGCAGCAGCCAACGCTATGAGCTCGCGCTTCTAGCCTTCGCTGCGGTACAACATAAGGTGAAACGGAGTATAGTCGAAGTCAGAGCCTCTCCACATTTGAAACTCCCGCTGCTTCGACCCGCGCGGAGAAGTAGGCCCCGCCCCTCACTCTTGGATTTGCTCTTGGGTTGACTTGGCTGCGGAATTGACCCCGTAAGTGATGACGTCACGTCCCAACATGGCGTCTGGGTCCAAACAAACCGTTGCTAGGGACGTTGCTATGGACTAATACATGGAGACTCCACTTGAGGCTAGATTTTTGCTTACAAGTAAATAATTTTTTTGTAAGCAACCTAACTTGTCGATATCTAATTATGAAGATGTTCTTGTCGTCTCAGTGTCGTATTGCAACAATGAAAGCCATTTCTGAAGTATTACACTCCGGTTTGCTTTGGTAGCAGACGACACGATAGGTTCGCTGGCCTCTGTTGCAGGGGCGTCTGCGTCGGTAAACAAGCGACAAAAACAAGTGCATTGCCGTGGCCGTAGAGGCCTCCGCAATGTGCTTTTTTTTTTTTTTTTTTCTGTGAAGAATTCAGCTTAGTTCAGAGGGGTGAAAATGCCGCAAAATCAAACCACGTCAGGCAGATCAATTACGACGGCGACCTGCAGTGCAGTACCGGCGTAGTGTAGGCCAGCATGAGAAACAAATCGTACGCCGTCAAGGTAAGTCATTTATTGTTATTATTGAGGTTGTCAGGTTATCAAAGAATTGCATGTCTACCGCAAATTCGCAATAATTTGCTTTTTTTTTTTGTATACATCAAATTTTGTGGATGAGCTCTTTCGATGAAGATCTTCATCGAACGCGCGATGAGAGTACAATCTGTAATATGTTTTAATATATCCACTTCTTTCGCGTTTTGGGATTTTGCGGAAATCTGGAAAAACTGCAAGAATCTTTCTCCACGCGATAGCTACAACTAGGTACGAAGCACCCTCCAATAGCCCGAGTCCGCCAACAAAATTTGGCATCTCTACCGATCGCCTGAAGTGCTCTTCTCACGGGTGCAATGTGATCTTTTAGCAGACGATCATCTCGATCGACGCCCGGACTTTTGATAAACCATATTTTGCATCGCACCCCACTATGAATTCTTATAAGTGTCTGAAACTCATCATATTTCAAACAAATGCAATATCAGAATATCGTCTTCATTCACACGATTCAGACGCCGGCGCCGGCTTGGTTGGCGAGTGTGTGGCAGACAGCATACTACTTGCATTCGTCGTCTGCTGCAGGCATCTTGAGGACCGGAAGTTGGAGTCGTAAATATTTTAGAAACAAGCGATTACCGGCACACTTCTGTCGAAACATATACGACATTCGAGCTTTCTACATCTGTGATTTTTAGAAGTTTAAATCCTCCTCCCGATTTCTGAACGGTCGGGTTTTCGTAGCGAAACCTAGCCACATGTATTTCTTCATAACAACGGCCCTAGCAACGGTTTGTTAGGACCCATGACGTCACACTTACGTACGGAGTACGTAAGTGTGACGTACGACGTACGCAGCTTCTCGATTTCCGGTGGGTCTTGTCGCAGATACGCCGCAGATCAGGGGGAAGGGGGGGCGCTGATGTACGCAGGAAGCTAGATCCGGTTTGCTTTCGTTGTTTTTGTTTGGATGGCGAAGATTAACAACGCACGTTAAACATGGCGCCGGTATGGTTTTGGTTTGACGTGACGCGAGAAGCTCCGCCGTTTGTGAGCACACGCAGCGAAGACGTGACCGGAGAAGTGCCCCTGTGATCTTCCCGGAAGACGGAAAGTATCATATTCGTAATCGTCGTGTGTGCTTTGAAAGCGAAGGGAGTCACAGGGTCCACGAGTGCGCAATTACAAGCCAAGGTTCACGACAGCGCTGCGTTGACTTCGGCGATCTCGTTCTGTTTGGTGCAACACGGCGATGCGACAAAAAACTGAAACGCTCGTGGTGTGTGTGGTGAAGTGTCTGGAAGTAGACACCCACACTAACACGGAGCGCAAATTGGTTGTTGTGGGGTTGAGGCTTAACGGGTTCAGTCCCGTCGCCGTCAACTGATCCAGTCAAACGGATCCGGGAGGACGCAACGAGCGTTTTTAAAAGTAAATCTTACTTCGTTCCGTTTTATAATGTGAAAAATTCCCGACGCATACCGTAAGTAAAAAGCTGCCGGCGTTTCCAACAAAATTACGTCGTTTTAATTGAACAATGGATTCCGTGTTTCGCGCTTTTCGCCAGGTGACTGGGGAAGTGCTTTTGCGAGGTATGCGCAATATGCAACCGATTTTATTATGCCAGTCGTTTGCGTCTCTCCAGCAAAACGAATAAGATGATCTACAAAGCCGCAATCACAAGCCAAGATTTACGATAACAGTACACATTCAATTCAAACAACTTTACCTAAGATGGTTCGAAAGCCGAGAGAAAGATCTGTCGGCTAACGCAGAATTCGGACGTCCGAAGGCTTCTGCGGACAGCCGTTACGTAATAACCTGGCTGTGCCAGGCTTTTTAAGTAACAGCTGTGTCTCAGTCGCGGACGTTCGGTGCACCCGGCGCAATCTCGAAGACCTCCGGAGCGAAATGACGAGAACATACCTGGACACGTTTGTCGCAACGCGAACGCTCGATTGTCTCCAGCCAAATAGCATCCAGCTTGTCACCTTTCCGGGCGACATGGCTGCTGGAAGACTCGCTGTCACGATCAGCCATCTGGCAGCACAAATACCGTAAAAGCCAATACTGGCAACTCCCGCGGAAAACGGGCGAAAAGTGACTGCAGCGCCCCTGGCGAGCTCGGAGTCTCCGCTAGCAGGCAAATTCTCCAAAATGCATTGGTTTTGCCTATCTCCGTCCTAGGTGACCAACGAAAAAAAATTGTCACGGACATTCGCTGCTTTGAAAGTTAAAAAATGGGTGCCAGCTCATGAGTGAAGGACATTCTTTATGCGTGGGAAAGATGTTACAGCTTTCTGGGTGCAATTTCGGAGTTCTCCCGAAGAAAACATTCTGTCACAACTTATGTAAGCCAAGCAAAACACGAATGTATGCCTTCACGCTGTTTCGTGAAAAAGGGAAATGTACAAACATTTCAGAACATAGCTTCGTTTCAACTTTATTGTTCTTATCGGTCAATTCGTTTTGTCGTTGCAATTCCCATTTTTCATGAATGTCTTGCTCATAACCGTTTAGTTGAACAGGCGAGCTGGCTAATCCCGTTAAGATCGTCTCCGGATGAAGAAGCAGAAGTCAATTTTGAACCACGTACGTTACGGCGATGTCAGTATGCTCCAAAAGAAGTCGTTGTGCATATGCAAATCTGACGCGATTATAGATTAACAAAAGCGGAGTTACGAAAAAAGCAGACTTCTCGCGCTTGCAAAGAAAGAAGGGGAGAGCGTCGTAGCCCCGCGAAAAAGGTGATTCCAGTCACGTTATTTTCAGTGCACAAATTCCGATTGTTAGCGCGGGGACGACCAACATCTTCTGCTTCGCTGCTTCTTTACTTCTACGACAACGGCCGACACCCGTTGAACCGTCTCCACTCTTTCCATTTTTGAGTCTTCTTTCTTTTATATTTTTGAGGCGACGCCACTCTGCCGCGTTATTTCTTCCTCCTGCTTATATGTTGCTGTGTATATTTTTTGTTTTCTTTTTGCTTTTTTTTTTCCCCGACGTGTAAACCATCGTGTATCCTTGCTTTGTTTGGTTTAGTTTTTACTCCCTTTCCTTCGCTTCGGCGCTACTACCCCTGGTTCGTCTGTGCTAGGCCCGGACATTTTGAGGAGGTTATCGCAGACGACAGTGGAAGAAAACAACAACAACAACAGCAAAGTTGCAGACGGCCCGTCTGCAACTTCAACAACAACAGCAAAGTTGCAGACGGCCCGTCTGCAACTTTGCTGTTGTTGTTGTTGTTTTCTTCCACTGTCGTCTGCGATAACCTCCTATTTTCGCCTTCGATTGAGTTTCTAATCCAAAATCGTCATACGTGCTTTTTGATTTTTATTAAATATATTAGGAAGTGTAAGCTCGTTATACATTTTTATTCGAATTTTATTTGTGTACTCCGGCTGGCACGTCTGCTACGGGTCATCGTTTGTTGATCAACCGGCCGCATTCGAGCATACACCAGAGCATACTTTGAGATGGCAGGCATGCCATGTGCTGCCTACCATTGCAAGAACAAGTTTGTGCGATGTGGTGGAAAATCTTTCTTCTGCTTCTTACGTCAACCTACGGACACCTACGTCAACAAGTACTTGAATGCACTTTTAAACTGCTTCGTCAAGCGAGCGAACGAACAACCCGCCAAAGTCACTGGAAAAAGAAATTCGAAAGCAAAAAAAGGTTACTCACTGCTAGCACATATAGAAGATTGCCGCCTGCGACCAAAACATTTCTGCGACTCTTTTTTAGCGGGCAGTGTGAGCTGCACTACGTTATTTATTTCCCCTGTTTTGTTTTTAGTTCGTACCTACGCCGCGAAAGCAAATAAAGAAATGTATAACAAGCAGCTGAAAAAAAAAGGGACGCATTCTTCTTTTTTCATTAGTTTCGTCTGTTGCTTCCGCTTTGTTTGTCGTGAATTCAACACCGTTGGTGACCACCAGCTATTCATTTGCTGCTTTCCATTTTTCCTTCTTTTTTTCTATAAGCGCCGCAACGATCGTCGTCGTTGAAATAGTTTTTTGCTAGCTTCTTTGTTTTATTCGCCTTTGTTCGCTTCTCTTTCCCGTTTCTTTTTATTTTCGTCGGGAATGGCGACACCATTTTTTCTGCAAAGTTCGGTAAGTGTTCTCACGGTCGTTTTTATCCTTACTTTTTGTTTTGTTTTTATGCTCCAGCAGCTCGTGCGCTTGCTCTGGTAATATTAACATGTCGTTTTTGCATGTTTAATGATTACGACGTAGTTCGAGTAGCTAAACGCCTTTTTTTCCGCTTCCCAGACGCGTTTCAAACACGTGTGATCCCCTGAGAGGCGTTTGAGACCGCTAAATAAACTGCTCTATCTTTGTTTATGCGCGCGTTGTTATTCGATTGTCGTTGCAGTTGCGATTAGTGGATACCCCTTTTCAAGCGGACTGAAAGTAATAAATTGTCTCTTCTGTTAGGGTGACGAAACGGGGCTTGTAATGCTCGAGGACGTCGCGGAGCCTATACTTTTCCATTGCGTCGACTGCTTCCGTAGACTCCGAGTCCGCTAGAGGCGCCACTGTCACGTTCGCCGCCGCTCCTATGTGTTTTCGGAGGAGTTTCCAGTATTGGCGAAGCTATATCGTATTTGGGCAGCACTTTAGAGCAATGGTGCTGCTCTAAAGTTGTTTGACATCTCCACAAGAAAACAGCATTTGCACGCACAAGCAGACAAAAAAAAACACGTTAAGAAAGCAAAGAGGAAAACGACAGTAACAAACCGCGCTATGAGAGCCACAACCCCGCGTCGCTTCCTATGATTAACGCCTGTGACAGCTGCTAAACGCACACTGCTTCACTTCAGGTCTCACTCAAGCACCTGGGTCAACGCGAAACACTGATCACTTCGGCGAAACGACTATCGAGGTAGGCGAGACAGCGGGAGCAGAGACTTCGGCGGCCATGAAAGACTGGCGAAGCTTTTGTTTTCTTATGGTATGAATTCAAACGAAGGTGTCCGTCTTGTAAACCTCTTGTAAAAAATAACAACTCTAATCACATGGGTCATTCTTTAAACATAAAAATATGCCGCTCAAAAGGAAATTACAATATCACGAAGGTTTACAACCCAGATCTAAGCTGGCAATCAATCTTTAGCCAATGAGAAGAGTTGCTATCGGACGTCACTCCGTGACGTATAGCAGCCAGTCCGTGACGTATAATACCCACTTTGTGGCGCGCAATTTAAGGCGGACGAAATAGCCGGAAACTAAAATCAGTCTCGCGCAATTAATATTGCTGTAAAAAATATTTTTCGCGAATAAATTGTTTTGAGACATGCTTGTCCCAATTAAGCTGTTAAAAAAAAGAAACACTTTTTTTTTTTTTTCAGTTACCCTGCGATGGAGAAATCCCGGAGATTTCTCCCTCGTGTGAATACCCCTTAAAGGGGCCCTGCAATCATATTTAAGCGTCAACCTTTTTTGCGGTTTCCACACCTCTTGGGGTTCGGGCAAGCCAGCGGGCACGGAGAGAGTAACTAAATACCAATGGGTCATTCCATGTCAAACGTCCCAGACGTTGCGCTCGACCACCTTCGATTTCTAAAAAAAATTCATGGCCTTTTGCCGCATTGTCCGTAGCCATGCCCTAAAATAATTCTGACGAACAAAAGTTTTTGATGGCGTGAGCGCAATTTCAACTTTTTAAAAATAGCGTGAAAATAATTTATGAAAAATCAGTTTTTTATGAAACACCGAACAATATTTTTTCTTAAATATACGCGGCTTTTGACTTGCAATTTGGTTGGGCTTGTGCAGTTTTGTATAATTTAATTATTTTTTAAACATTTTTTTTAAATTATAGCATTTGCGGTATTTTATTAAAAATATCTAATTGCTCCGGGGTTTAAATATAACCTTTTACCGGCTGCCCTGCAGGTATATAATCTATAAAAAAAAAGTTTAAACTGCTCAATTAAATCTCTCGCAGTAAAAAAAAAATATGTTTTGACGCATAAACAGTCGTTTATTTTACCCTGAAGTGGTCCAAGTAAAAATACAAAATATGGGGGGTGGAAGAACAATCGATTGTCTTTTGGTTCTGAAAGTTTAATCGAAGTAATTTTTGTTTAAAGCGAGAAAACAATTTTTGAAGTTGAACTTTCGCACCACAACCCGGCGTCGCTTCTTAACGCCTCTTCGTCGCACAGCACGCCACCGGCGACGATAACTGACACGATTAGGTCCAAAGAAAGAACAGAGTTTATTGCCCCTTCCCCTTGTCCGTCTTTTCAGCTGCAAGAGAAGCAACGGTGGGTATCGTGTACTAATCGGAGGTGTCGCCAGTGCGTAGCTATAGCAGGCCCGTTGTGCCCTTTGTATCCGCGGGCGGCTCCTCACTCCGGAACGCGATGCCTAATCGACGGGCGGCATCAGCTGGCGTGGCTGATGCCGCCCGTCGAACTTTGCGTTGAAACTTCGAATCGTTCGAGCTTGGGTAGGCTCGCGACAGCAGCTATAACTGTTCACCTACTCAATGTTGATAATCGAGCGTGTAGTCACGTGACAACTTGCACTGCACATGTACAGAAGGTAACCTCGGTTTTACCAAAAGCCCGAGTCTACTGCCTTGAACCATGCCTGAACATACTCTTGCTCCGCACGAGCGCGCGTGGTAGGCAGGCCCCTTCAAAGCGCGGAAAAAGCGCTCCTAACGTCTGCTACGCTTAAACTTAATAGGAAGTTTTCGTAGATCGTTTTTGCAGTCCGGCAACGCTCTCCGCAACGCGCTACGATACCCGGAACTCTACAGTCAAGGCTATCGGCGCGCAGGCGCAGCAGCGGCTTCTTCGTTGCGGAGGGCTTAGCAGACGGGGAAACGCGGTGTACGAAAACTCCCCAATATAAAATAAGCGCGCGCCACTGTGCCCACAATTTGAGCGTGAAATGTCAAAATAGCGCCACTGCCGTGAAGTCACGTCAAAGATACGAGTTCATGCATTGGCACTTGGTGCATTCTGCTGCCGCCATCACTTGTCGCAGGGGAGCGGCTGGTCGTAGACGCCCTTCACCCTGCGGTTGTCCGGGTCGAGGGGCGGCTTGGGGTGGAAGCTGGCCTTGTACTTCTCGCCCAGGGATTCGAGCCAGTAGTCTCCGGACGCCAGGTAGTCCGGCGACACGGCGGCGCCGTCGGGACGCCTCACGTAGCCGTACGCTATGCTCTTGCCCACGGCGAAACCAAAGTCGCCACGCCGGGTGAAGCCCACCACCTCGTCGCCTCGCCAGATGACTTCCAGGCCGTGCAGAGCCACGTGCCTGAAATTCGCGAGAATTTCATCCAGCAATGCCTCGCAATCTCTAAATTTCGTTTCGCTTAGCTACGAGCAAGACCGATCACCAGGCGTCGAGAGATCAGTGGACAAGAGTCCGTTAAACACGCTTAAAGGCCGACGACCAGACTCGAGATTCTGCAAGGCAGAAGATCCTCCTCACCATGGGGGATCTTCCCCCATGGCAACCGGCAACGGTAGACAGGATAGTAGAAAGAGAATAGGGAGGGAGGGGAATGTGGAAAGCGCGAAATCGGTCGCCGGCCTTTAAAGTATCTGACTCGATTCGCCGATGACCTCGTGGGCGCCGCCAATTTGGAGCGTAGAGCCAAGCGGGCGCAATAGACCCTTTTCTGAAGATGGCGCCATCTAGTAACTGCTGCGTCAATTACTTGACTAACTCCGCCATTATTTGGGCCCGGTTCCCGAACGTACAATGGACACGAGGGGTGCGTCGCCATTCGGCGTGAACTCGGTTTAAACGTATCGAAAACCGGTGTACAGCGTCAGCGCTCGGCGAGGACTCGGATCCAATCACACACACTTCGTGTCCATGGATGGATTGATGGATGTTAATGGCTACACCCCTTGTAACGGGCGGTCGCTTGTGCCACCTAGCCGAGCAATAAAACAGACAAATATATGATTCTTCCCGCCCTTTTAAGCCAATTTTCTCTCCCTGCTTCTCTCCTCCGAAAAATGGCGACCGGCAATGTTGCTCCACGGACTTATGAAAGGGGTCTATTGGCGATCGCAACGATTCAGACGTGCCGCCGGCTGAGCATTAGGTACACCGTGTCAGAAAGCTCAGGCGACATCGCCGCCCGCAATTCAGGTAAAGCTTCGGGTCACTCAACAACGATGATTTCTTTTAGGCACCAAAATGGCGGAAGTGCCGTACTCCGAAGCGTACCTCATTTCTACCCTCATTACACGGGCACACTTAACTGCAGTTACGCTAAGCCACAGTTACCCCACTACACTCTTCCACAAAGTTACGTGGCTCTACAGTCAAAGCTATGGGCGCACGTGCGCCTGCTCATCTTGAGCCCCCACCAATGCTGTGCACGCGCACTCTTCCCTTCTTCTGAAATAGAGGTACGAGAGTATAGTGTGGTAAGAGTATTAGTGGCTTAAATCTGAACTAATGTGAACCGTCTTTTACTCTATCCGAATGTGCGCCGCTAACAGATCTTTCTCGATCCGGCGCTGTCCGCACGGCGCCCGCGGCGGACTCACTGGTCCAGGGTGAAGCAGGCGATGCGCTTGGTGAGGCCCCCGGCCTTCTGCGCCTCCAGGGCCCGCCTTCCCAGGAAGTCCACGTCCGACTTGAGCTTGCAGGTGAACCCGAGTCCGGCCTCCAGCGGGGTGTCCTCCATCCGCACGTCGGCGTGCCAGTGCCGGAAGCCTGCAGCCATCAACGAGGGCACGCCGAGGATGTTACGAACACCGGTTGCGGCGTGCACTGCACGACACTGTTAGCGCGAACACGACCTCGGCGCTTTTCCGCAGTTTACTTGGAAACGGCACTGGCGGGCACCAGAATTTACAACTTAGGTGTTCGTACCGCAACCGAGCACTTTCCACCAGAATAGTAGCTTTTAGTGGCTGTTCTTTAATAGTGACCGCAAGACACAGAAAGCCGGCGATGGCTTGTTCCTGCTAACAGCGTCGCGGAGTGCATGCCATCCCCGCAGTTTGGTGTCAATTCATTGAACCTCCAATATTCAACGAAGCAGAGAAACCACAGCTGAAAATTTCTATTTCTGAGTAAGGCATTCAAATGGTGTTCCTTGGCTCATCCTATTGTACAATCAAGAATCAACATCTGGTGTGACTGGGTCCGGGTTTCCGAATTCCACAACAGGGTCTCAACAATAAAAGTACTTACATGCTAATATACACCGTAAAATGTATAATACAGCAAAACTGAGAGCAAAACGCCGTCACGGTATATATATATATATATATAAATTTTTTGTGGTTCCTGACAGGAGCAGTTATTTTTGTCCTCCTCGCCAGCGGCCAAGTTCAAGCGAATATTTCGTGGGTCACACCAGCGGCAGACTGTCTCCAGTCTACTGCTATTCCCGCCTCACGCACAGCCTAATTCCTTCTCTTTTTTTTATAAAAGCGTTTGTTCACAGCAGGAAATGTCGAACTCTTCGGTGCCAGTTCGCACGGGAAATGAGAATGCTAATGAAAGAGCACACACCGAGCCTACACTGCACACATCTTACGGTGTACAAACAAAAGCAAGCCTTGTGGAAGCCCCGAAGGCTGACGACAGGAGCAAAACGGAGTTCGGAACTTCAGATCATAGACGTAGTTTCGAGACTGGAGAGGTGAACGGGGAAGAGAAACGGTGCACTGACCGGTGCACGTGAGTGTTCCTCACAGTGGGATGTCAGTCTGGGTGTAGAAGTTGGACGATACCAGTTCCTGGGAACCAGTCAGTAGGGTCGTAAAGTAATTCGAATCGAATCGATCTCAACGTCACCAACAAAGTCCACGGACTAGAGAAGCGCCTCAAAAACGCATCATCTCTCACACGTTTTGTCACAGGCAACAATACTTTTTATAGCGTAATTTTCGACCCTGATTACAGAATAAAGAATCAGACTTTTTCTACACATTGAGCAAGCAAAAAGAAAATTGTCTGGGGGTTGTTTTCGGAGATCTGCTAACGTGTCGCACCAAGAAAAGCAGGCATCCGGCCTGCTCTAAGCGAATGCAGATGGAAGCCGAAAGCGGCATCGTTCCAACATCCACGTTCCTCGTACAGCCCCTGCCTCCCGCTGGCTCTTTCTGACTTCCGCGATCGCAGAAGAACCTTTCCGCTACCCTTCCGTGAGTCCAAGCGCCCTACACGGCACGGCACCATAAAACATCCCAAATAAAAAAAAAAAAAAAGAAATTGTTTCGTTTGTTTTTCTTTTGCATTTCCTCATCTTCGAGAAAACGCGCATCAGCTCGCGCTTCTTAGTATGCGTCCTCGTTTCAGTGCCACATCTGTGCTAACCGCGACACTTCACACCGGCGTTCGAATCGCAAGCGCGAATTGGATCTGCTCGTGTTCATCATCAACTGTGCGTGAATTAGTATTGCATCGTCAAGCAACCGCGTTCGCAACCGCACTGCGGATGCCGTTGAGTCGCCAATGTGAATGCGGCGCGTTAACGCAAACAAGCAATCGCCGATTTTTTTTTTTTTTTGTAGTTCTTTTACAGTTAAAAGGCTGGCATCACAACTACTAGAGCGGCCTGCTAAGCGGGAAAAATTAGCGTCCGCCCCAGGTGACCGCCACTCGCGCCAGCGTCCAAGACGGCATTTTGTTTTAAAGGACACGTGCAAAGGAGAAAACTTTGTTTTTAAACAGGCTACATGAAGAAAGAATATTATAAATCGAATTTACAACGAAGAAAGAAACAAATTAGAGCTGTATTTACGGCGCTATACGAATTTGTAGTTGGCGCCCGCGGGAGCCGCCGCTGGTCACGTGTTAGGCCTGTGCGCCGCCGCGCTGCGTCGCCGCCGCCGCAAAGTCACGCCGCCGCCGCTCGGAGAGCGTTGTACGACACCACTCCAACGCGTTTCTCCACGCCACCGTCGCCGCCGCCGCACAAGTTCGTCTGCTTCGGGGCGCCGCCGCCGTCATCTGACCGGCGCACAGGTCTATGACGTCTGTTTGCGCTTTTTCAGGAGTTTCCTTTGGGCTCTAAGGCCCGCTTCTGACGGAGCAATTTCACCCAGCAACTTGACGTCGCAACACTAGCAACACCGGCCGCTCGCGTTCACAGGCAGCAACCGAATTGCTCCGACTTGCCATCATCATAATTAAATTTGATTCTTCTTTCACTATTTAGACGCCCAGCTACGCGCTAAAAACGCGTTCTTATATCTTTGAACGTCGTTGAGAATACTAACTCATTTTTCTGAAACTGTTTATTTCCGAAAACGATCCACTCCAAACCAGAACTACGTCTTTAGCTGTCATCATCACCACCACAGGGGTGTCACGTGAAAATATCGCGTCTCTGATTGGCTGCAGCCGCTTCAGCCGTCTTCGAATTGTTCCGAGTTGCTCGCTTGTTCGAGCCGGACCCGATCTCAGCAATTCGCATCGATCTAGGGAAAGCTAGGGAACAACCCGCCAGCAACCTCAAAATTGCTGGAAAAGTTGCCCCGCCTGAAGCGGGCCTAAAAGTTACTTATTAATCTTAGTTTCTTGCTATACTTCAAAGAAAGATGAATAAGTTACTCGTGGAGGCCAAAGGAAGCTTCCGAAACAGCGCAATCACCACGTGACAAATAAAGGCCAGTCACGTGATAAATAAGGGCCACTTTTCCGCGGCGCCTGCGGGCGCCAACTACAAATTCGTATAGCACCGTAAATATAACTCTAAATTTTTTTTTCTTCGTTGGAAAATCGATTTATGACATCCTTTTTCCATCTAAGCTGTTTAAAAAAAAAATGTTTTTTTCCTTTGCATGTGTGCTTTAACGGATTCGTTTACGCAGCTCTACGTGCACCGATCCTTGGTGTTCCAATACCAGCGGAGTTTTCTCACGGCGGGTCGTGTCCACAAATCTCCCCCCTGACCCGAGGGCGGGAGTTCCCAGACACGTGAATCCACGCGGCCTGCAGGGCTCCGAAGTGCACTTGTCAACGGGCAGGCCGTTTCGTAAACTAGACCAAGTGCCGTGGTCGAGTTTCGAGCGCCACGCACACATGCGGAAACCTCGGATCGCGCTCCAGTGGTTTTGCGGACTAGCTGCGGGGTTCCCGAGCGCGACCGACGTTGACGTGCAGACGTGAACGCAGGTTCGGGTGAACCCCGCGAGGTGGCCTCCGCATTCTTGGAATCCTTGCGTGCCCTTCCGCTACGCTTGCCTTTGCCAGAAGTATGAGCGTCTTTGACATGTCCTTGGTTTATTCCTTTTTCCTTTTTAAAGTACCTAATTCTCTTGTCTATACTCTGGTGCGAAGGGAAGTTTCCCGACGATACACATTTTGGCGGATTTCGTCGGGATCCTCAGAGTCAGTTTATTTGATTTTTTTTTTTTTTAACGCGGCGCCGGACATAACGCTGCATGCTCGACGGCCATTCGTTTTTGGAATCCGGTTCACGGTTGACAAAACGCTCGTGTTGGGTCACTACTCACATGTTTACCAACAACGTGATGTCGTACCCATACTTTGTTCACCATTAAGCAGAGACTAGAAGCTCCGCCTTCAGTGCGGGCTCGCTGGCTTCCACAGTGCTTTGATTGCGCGTCAGCGCGTTCACACTACTTGTGTTAGCAAGGGCAGGAAGCTTGCGCCGAAGGCGGAGTTTCTAGTGTCAGCTCAAGGCGCATAAAAAGGGGAAGGGGAGGGACACTGTCGGAGTCCGGCCAGGTCGCTTGACGGGACAGCTTTCGGCACACTGTCGTAACCTCTAACTGGACGGAAAATCGTAGAGTTTGAACGAACTCGTGAGCGGGCCTTTTTTCCGCGGTGCGCCGCCTTGCTTCTGCCTTGAACGAGAGCCCCTGTTCTCCTCCAACAAGGTAGCCTCAGTCCACACCATGAGCGGGTGGACACTCGACAACGAGGCATTTATTTTTAACCGTTTAACTGCGTAAGTCGTGTGCGGCAGTCAGCTACACTTTTGCATGCTCGTATTGTCTTACGTAATTGCTTTACGTAGCAGAAAAGTTTAGTTGTATTCATTACAACATGAGTCTCCGAGTACGATAGCTCTTCGCCGTACTTCGCCGTCGGTTTTAATAATTTTGTTAAATGTATGTTTATACATTTGGAAGTTAGTCAGCCCCAATGGGCGTCTAGTGTCTCAGCTGTGGATGAGAAATAGAGTCAGTGCGGTACAACCGCTAGCCTTAAGTCTTTAACGCAAAAAAAAAAAAAGCAAGAAGTCTTTTTCAACTTCCAACCAGCAACCGGCATCATCCTCAGCCACGATTCTCCAGAGGTCTCCGATGGTAGGCACCCCGAAGGTGTTCATCGAAGTCCGAGATAAAAACAAAATAATATCTACTCCGCCAATACCCCTAAAAAATAAAAAAAAACGCTTAGCATTTCTACTAACAATGTCACGCAGTGTACAGATACTTGCGGCGCGTACCGTCGGAAGTTCCCTCCCACCGCCACTCAGGTGAAAACGTAGGCACCTATTCTACCAGCACTGTCATCGTCACAGAAGGACATGCTCGAGTCAGATTTTACTACAAAGTCTGGCCTACACATCAAAACTGGTCCCAAAGTGGCAACAAATGACGCCAGGGAAGCCGGCGTGTGTCATGTTGTCGGATGTCGCGATCCTGGCGGTTGGTGCTAGAAGCCTCGGTAAAAAGTACGAGCGAAAGCGGGCGTCGCTATCGTCGCGGCGTCCCAACTCCTGGCTGCGGAAGTTTCCGTGGACTGTCAAGCTAGACAGTGACCTGCAGCAGAACAGGCGTCTGTCACACCCACCACCGCTGCTGCGTCACCGCCAGGATCGCGACCGGCGACAACGTGACGCGTCTATGACGTCATCAGGCGGAAATAGAGGGACCACTTCTTAGGACGCGGTAAACGCACTAGTCCGAGGAGCGTTCTACTAGGCACCATAACTTTACGCCGCCCTTTTTTTACTCTTCGAAAACTGAAAATAAAAAAAGCGAGACTTTTTTTTTTTTTTAAATTACCGGTACACAGACACGAGCAGACGTGCCAAAAAATACCGCCTTTTTCGTACTCCAACATAGCTCACATGTAATGTAAGGCGGAATAGACAAATATTACATATTTATCCCTTAGTCTCCCATAAAAGAAGAGCAATCTCACCGCGGTAGCAGCTGCCTAAAAACAGAAATACAACGCGAACCAAAATTGCATTGTCCGCTAAAGTGTACAAAATATCACGTAGATTGGAACCCAGATGCTACGATTCTGTAGGTTCTCTTTTAAAGAAAGGATATTTGCGGCTAGCAATGAAACTAAAAGGTTAAGTTTATAAATAAAGTGATAGAGCTGAACGCTCAAACGTACGAGCAAAAAACGTGCAGGTAAAAACGAGTAGGTGCATGGAAATTCACCCAAGACACTTTAGGAAGTTTTAGTAGACCGTTTTGACACCCCGGACGACGCGATAACGATACGGTTCATGTGCAAAAAAGGCACCGGCGGAGTATCGGCTATGGTTGTCGGAACGATAGACTAAATCCACTACTACCGAACGAGATGGCTATACGTGCTACACTCCGTGGACAATAGAACGCCGCGACTAGCCAGCAAGTCTGCTCTCTGTCAACCGCTGTAGGAACCTCCCCCTCCTCCCACACACACGCATTCTTCCAGCGACGACATTCCGACCCACGGGTCGTCGTGCTCCGTGCAATGCCATCCAACCAGGTTCGTGTCGTTCTCCTGTCACTGCAGCTGTGCTTTTCTGATAGGAGAGGTAGCGGACCGGCATCGAAAGGTCATTCAGTCATGTATCTTTACTATGGACCCCGTTAATGTGAACAACTCGCTATATAGGCACAATATACGGGGACGAACTCGGCAAATACGCGCAATTTTCTCTCGGTATTGTGGACGACTTACACTGAAGACGATTTCTTTTTTTGGAGGGGAAACAAATAAGGTGTCCGTAAAAAAGGGGCGATGCAACAATTCTTTTACTTTCAGTAAATAGCAGTAATCGTGAAGAACAACCACACAAAACAAACAATATGCTTGTTTTTGTCGGAGAAACAAACTCGCTGTTCTCTTTGTTCTGCACGAGAAGAGGGCAATTCGAGGAGTTTCCAGGAAGTGAGAGCGTTGAGGCGAGCCCTCCTCCATTCGTTGTGTGGACGTTTTCGTAGAACAGGACGCTAGTCTACCTCGACGTATCTGGATATGCTACTCGGTCAGATAATTCCGATACTCTCCTTCTGCGCGCAGCTTTACAGGGGCCGTGTAACCCGCTCGGAGCATGGGCACTCACTTCCTTCGGCGGAATGCCAGACGCCGAGCATCCGTTCCCAGACCCGTAACTCGGAATTCAAGGGGTAAGCGCCACAGAGGTAATTTGGCCACCCTTACAAAAACGGGTCTCAACATTCTTTTTAACTTTTTTTAGACTTCTTATTGACTTTCCGCGATCCTACTTAATTCCTTTATAAACGCACTTTGTTCTGACTATTGTCAAAAAACTTTCAAAAGAAAAAAATATTGAATTTTTTTGTTGACTTATTTATAAAAAAATTAAAAAGAACTTGTAAAGGCGTTTTTCTGTAGGTTATTTTCTAAAAAAATTCAAAAGGAAAAACAATATATTTTGTTTTGTAGACTTATTTATAAAAAAATTAAAAAGAAGTTGTAACGACGTTTTTTTGTGGGTTATTTTCTAAAAAATAAAAAAATAAAACTTATTGACATTATTTTTTTATATTATTTTATAAAAAAAATACTCTTTTTTATTATTTTATTTGGTCTGCGGTTGTGTGCGGGGCCCGATATGACGGATGTTTTATTTTATTTTTTTTTGTTATTGAGCTATTGACTTTCTATTAACTCTACGTTGGATCTTTTTCTGTTGACTTCCTGTTGAAAGTGTTATCAGAAATACAGCAGACGTTCTGTTCACTTCGTGTTCAAATTATTCAGTTGACTTTCTGTAGCCAGTGTCAAAAGAAAAGCTACAGACTTTCTGTTAACTTTTTATTGAACATAATACATCTTGACTAAATGTCAAAAGTCACTAAGTTTCTCAATAGTCTCTGACAAGTTGAGAACCGTAGGGAGGAGCTTCCGTTCTCCTGCCTCCAGCGCGAGCCTTCTATCCCTGACAACTCTTAATTCGACGTCTCGCGCCCCTCGAGCTCGACTGCGCAGTCAAAGCACGACGGAAGGCAAAGGGCGCGTGCTGAAGGCCAGGCGTTCGAAAAACATGCCCAGCCGTTCTCACTTTGTAAATGACTATCGTGGCATTATTGACCCTATTCAACTAGTAAAGAAGAGCAAAATAACTATTTTAAAGTGGAGCAACCGCCTTGACTGGCTTCGTCCTGAGTGGTGCTATGCAGAGAAACGATAACATTTGTTCTATGAGCCGTTTTTGTGGATGTTGTTTTAGCGAACTACACAAAATTATTATTGGTTGTACAAATGCTTTTTAGTAAGAGATAGAGTCCACAAACTTCGAAACACTGTCTTCCCTTTGACAGACTTTCGAGGAGGCGACCGGAGGCTTGGAAACTTAGTAAGTGCTGAGGTGGTCACCGGCCAAATGATTACCTTCAATATGTAGGCTATATAAGGCTGTCAACAGGACTGTGAGTCACTGTTTCTGGTGTTAAGTGCTTGATGGTAAAAAAAAAAAAAAAAGTTGAGAGTTGATGGTGTTTGTGTTTGTTTACATTGCTTATTTATGGGATGTGTATGTACCGAAAAGACACTATTTCCTAACGAAATTCAAAAGAATATTTAAAAAATGAGTGTTTTTTTAAACGTTTACTGCGGTTCCGACAAAAGGAATTCAACAAAATTTATGTAAGGAATTCAAAATAATGTAAGAGGGATTTCTAAAAAAATTAAGTGGCCAATTTTAACTAGGAGTTAAATAAGTTGTCAAAACAAAGTCTAAAAAACAAAAAAAGTTTAAAAAGGAATTCAATACGACTCCAGAAAATTTTCAACAAAAATTCGAAAGGATTTAACTACAGATTTTTTGTAAGGGCAGTGCAGCCCCGACCAATCCCCTGCGACTTTAACCCTCGTCACGCACAAGTGACGTCACAACGCCTGTCCACAGAGAAATGGGCAGGGACTCCTGACGTCAGAGTCAGCAGCGCCCCGTAGCGCCAACCAGAGGAACTAAGGTGCGGTTTCCAGGCGGTTTCGCAGCGAGTGAGAAGCGAAATACAGCGGCGACAAAACATTAAGCCCTTTCTTCGATTTACCGCCCAAACTAAGCCGAAACGTCCCGCGTGGAGGATGCAGTTGCGATGTGCACGCCAATGTGGGCAACGTGACGCCGCCCTGTCACGTCGTCGTGCCGCGTGACGACATGTGGTCACGTGACACCCCGTGACCCGGAGTAACTTGATCCACGTCACCTGGTCACGTGAGGGCGATACCCCACGTGATCCACAGTGACGTCCCTAGTATTGGACGTAACCCCGCAGCTCGCCCAGCTGCCCGGCAGCAGCAACAGCTGGCCCGGTGCCGGCCCGGGACATTCCCGATACAGCCGAAGGCGACCGGCTTCCGAGGTGGAGCAACACGATCGTCGTCGTCGTGTAGACCTCCGTCCTTCCATACCTGCTGCGCCTGGGAGTTGCTGGTTTACGAGCCGCCCGAACAATAGGAAGGACGGGGGAGATGGTATGCTGGGTGTCGGGAGGACTCGGCATTCCTACAGCACCGCCGTCCATAAAACACGCTCGCATATACGCCTTCGCTTTCTTCGTTTTTAGTTCCACGAGGCTCAGTGCTCTTGCCGCCCTGAAACGGGGGCGGAATCTCGATATCTCCTGGTAAGAAAACAAAAATGTGCACTTAATTTATTGTTTTTTTTTTCTTCATTGCTTACGTACGTGCTTTCTTAATATTAGTGACAATAATCGAAACTCAAACGGGAAAAAAACAATGAATTTCTGTGGCAGCATGAAGGTAACACGTAATTGATATCCACATAGCAGCGCTATTCGTCAACCGACCCGTTTTAACGTTGGAATGAAACTTTGTGAGATCTGTTTTTAATAGGGATGCCGCGAACTTTTTTCGAATCGAAGTTTCGATGATCGAATCAAGCGGTTCGAAAGGTTCGAAAGATTTCGATTTTTCGAATTGTCTATGTCGTAAAATTCGACGGAGGTCGAATTTTCGAACTTTTTAAGCTAAGAAGTTCGACGCTTTTCGAACCGTCGAACTTATTACGCTAAAAAATTCGATATTTTTCGAACTTTCGAACTTATTGCGCTGCAAGGTTCGATGCTTGTCGAACTTTCGAACTTGACTGACCAAAAAATTCGATGAATTTCGAACTTTCGAATTTATTTATGAAGAGAATTCGAAAAGTTTCGAATTTTCGAATTATGAAAACTCAGAGGTTCGACGAACTTCGAACTTTTAGGGTAAAAGTTCGACGTTCGTCGAACTTCGAAAGACCGGCGGACGGTTTCATTTGATTTCAAGTAGTGGGGTACATTCGTAATTCTTTTTTCTCGAACCTTTACACGCGGTGCTGCGTTCCTCACGAAAGACAATGTCTTTTATTTCAATGTACTGGCATGCTTAGGTTTAAAGAAATAAACCCCCAAGGGGCGAGGAAGGACGACGGGATTTTGACGATTATCGCTTGAGCCAGATTTGAAGCACGCTGCAGCCGGAGCTATATAGGGTAGATATGTTATACTTTTTTAAAGAATAATCTATGTATAGCCTAGGTAAGTGCCGTCTTAAGATATGATTATTGTTATTCAACGTGAGTTTCGAAGAAATGTCCAAACATGTATCTGCATGCAATTATGACCTAAACTTGATATTTATTTTCGTCTAAGTTGTTTGAGGTATTGCATTTAAATTAACACCACAGACAGTACATATCATTGCCATCTGCAGAATACAAAATAATATATTTATTGTTTTTTCACGTTAAGGAATAAATTAACTCATGGGAGAAGATTTCTAATAGTATTCAAGTTCAGCACGTCATTAAAAGAAAACTTTCTTTTTTTCGCTTCACGTTCCTGGGACGTGTTTCTTTTAGCCTGTACACATTTTGGTAAGAGAAACTTGTTTGGAAGTTCTGAACCTCTGAATATGCAAGAATAGAACACTTCCGACGAATCCTTGATAGTTTTTTTTTTTTTTTTTCTCCTGCTTTTTATTCCCGAATTTATTTATTTTTTTTTTTTTTGCTACTATCGGCACAGGTGTTAAGGTCGAAAAGACAGCTTTGAACTTCCGAACCACTAAGCATGTGACGAGCAGTGCCTTCTGACAACGAGTTTTCGAGAATGACCATCTACTCGATCTTTTATGCAGTGAAGAGCGACAGTAGCTATACATATGCATAAATAATTTCAGATTAAAATAAGCTCGACCACGCCCTCTTTCCCCGTATTGTTTTCTTTAACAGCCCGAAATACCTGCAAGGTGGAGAAAAAAACTGTTGTTGTTGTGTGTGTGTGTGTCTGAATGCTTTTAAGCAAAAACGCCGAAGCAGAAAAGCTGCATGCTCCTCGAGACGCATGGTAAATATAGTGTGGACCATGGAGAGAGATTCACAAGACAGCCCAAGTACAGGGCAAAGTAAAGAAAGAAGGAAAACGGCCATATACCAGTCATTTATTTATATATGTTTACATTGCTGGCATCTGACCTTTGCTGGATGCGGATAGTATTTCGAAGGACTTCATTGGTAGTATCTGTGGACTTGTTTATAATTATATCCCTCAAGTAATGTACGACAAACATAAGTGAAGCTGTCTAGACAGTTATTAGTCCCCTCTCGACAATATTCTTTTTATGGGCTCTAAAATTGAGATTTTAGTTAAATCAAATTATCCCGAAGCTTTTCTCACGCAAACGGTGATTTTTTAAAACAAATACATGTGATAGCTTTGTTCCCATGATGAACCAAATGGCCATTAAAAAAAATGCATATGTAAGCTGTTCAATAGAAGAAAAAAAAAAGTCTGAATTGCCATGGTGTGAAACACGACAAAAACTCAATTTGAATATCTGTCGAGTTTGTTTATTTGTTATAAATTATTTAACTTGGTTATGCCGCTACTGTATTTTTATGTTAGCGGCATTAAATTGCGGACCATGTACAAAAATCTTTTTAAGCTGTAAGTATGTGCTAGATTTTTTTAAATCGTAAACTTGTTATTTCGAGCATATTTGCGTGGGATTTGGATTGCTGTAGCAGACTAACCATTAACACAAGCGACATAAAAAGTCTATCGGCGAGTAGCTATTAACACCAGCCATTTGATGACATACGTTTCATCATGAGACTGCACTCCCAGAGCCGTATATGTAGAGAGTTTGGTCAATGGGAGGCGCGGGCAGAGCCAGGGCGGGCGTCAGACTTGGAAAGAGGGCCTGGCATGCTCTTTTGACCAACCAGAAGCCGAAAAGAATCCCCTAGCGGTGGTAGCGAGAAACAGTTCTGATCGAAGGTCTATGTTCGTATATGGTTTTAATAAGTGCGTAAGAGTGAAGTGTAGTAACTCTTCGTGGCTGAAAATAGGGTGCACATGTTGTTTTCATCATGATCATGCAGAAAGATGTAAGAAACGAATGCGCGCTCAACTCTGTTTTGCGCGGACAGTGTGTGACCGCTCGGACGGCAGATTCCCGGCCCTCGGCGTTTGGCGTACGGATTATTTCGATCGTTCCGCTAGTCACATTCTTCCACCATCATTTTGGATGAGCGTGATTGAAACATCACGTGTACCATAATTTCAGCCACCGAGAGTTACTCCAATGCAGTTATCAGGTTTGTTTCTTGCGACCACCACCAGGGTATTATTTTTGGCTTCTGGTTGGTCACATTCGAATTTCTGAAGACGCCCTGGAACACGCCCAGCCCGCTTTCGGCCAATGGCGCCTCCTCATTTGTCTCCTATACTTCCCCAACGAATGGCCAAACTCTCTACATATACGGCTCTGTGCACTCGCTCAGCGGTTTCGAGTAAATCGTAGCCTTTTAAGCGGCCCCCTTCACCAACCCATGGGAACCGGCCGCATCATGCAACCAAAAAACGGAGAAACCCCCCTCTCGCCTAACCACAACCGAAAGCGAGAACTTCCCAAGCCTCGGCGGACATGTACAGGCAACGCGAGCGATCCGAATAACGGAATGTCGGTGTCAGGGGGCCCGCCGCAAGAACGGACAGCCAGAAGAGAGGCGTTTGAGGCAAAGCAGCAGCCCCTTCTCTGGCTCCCATGGGTGTGTGCGGAGCCCTCCCTGGCAGAAGACGAGTCTCCGGCGACGAGGGGCCAAGTGGCGTGGGATAATGACTTTCGCACACGACTCGGGTTACTGACGAATGTAAACACAGACGCGTCGGGCCGCCGCGCTCCTGCTCATGCTGCAGCTTGTATCGCGCCGCGGCCGAGCAGCAGCGGCTAGGGACCCGAGCCGGGGTGCGGGGGTGGGCCACGAGGCAGCCGCAAACGGAGGGTCCGGGGGACGCAGGTCCGATCTCACGGCTTGCGTTCTCTCTCTCTCCATCGGCCCGCTCTCTGGGGGCCTCGGTCCTGCTTTTGGACCGTGGGACTGGGCGAACGTCCGCGGGGAGACTCGCTTTCGGAATTATTGGGCGTGTGAGGGCTGCGCCACTTGTGGCTCTTTTCTCTGTCTGTCTAAGCGCCGTATCTTTTTATCTTTTTTTTTATAATAGGTTTGGTTTCCTTTCCATTTGCTCGTGCCCTCGTTTCCCTCGGGCAGGAGGCGGGAATTAACTGAATTAGCCTTTATTTAGCGCTCATTTATTTTCGAGCACAAAAAAAAAAGAGACAAATATTTATTTGTATATATATATATATATATTTTTTTTTTTTTAGTGGCTACGGCTTTAATCATTTGTCCACTTTCCTGCTTGGTCGTTACGACCCCAATCGATCATCAGGACACAGTCCGCTCCAGCATTACTGAAAGGGACGGTGCAACGATATTCAATTGAAATATTTCTCACTGTACACGAGTTTACTGACACTAGTTAGAACCAAGTATACTCGCACGCAACGCCATTAACCAAGAAACCTCTTGGCAGCGGGGCAATTTGAAGGAGAAAAGCGAGCGTCAGTCTCTCCTTCGCAAAACTTGATGACGTAGCGTGGGGGTCGCAGTATCCCCCAGTATTTGAATGCGGCTCATAGATTGGACCCGAGCATTGCGTGGGCACTCGATTCGGGCTCGTGATAATCAATAGCTCGAGGAGCATTCGGGTGGTGGCTCGTGTCCCATCGCTGCAATGACGACAATAGCCGAACCCTAACAATGTCTGGAGCTCGCCGCGTGCCCTGCGCTTTGCCAACTTCAGCGCGTGGCTGAGATCACCATTGGCGGCATATAGACGCTTTGCAGCAGCTGTGCATGGGCGCCGCCATAACTGACCTTCAGTTTTTGTTTCCTCTTATTTCGTTTATTTCACTTCATCATTACCATAGCAGGCCAGGTTATGTCCATATTGGACTCAACTGTGTCCTTTTTTAAAGCATCGGCCTTTGTAGAGGATCGTCAACTACCGTTTCAGTTGATCGGCATCTCGGTAAGACAAGAGAAGGTCAGCTATGGCGGCTGTAACTTGGCGCGTGTGTAAAGTGTCTATAGACGCTTTCAGGCAGCTGTGCATGGGCGCCGCCATAACTGACCTTCAGTTTTTATTCCCTCTTATTCCGCTTGCTTCAATTCATCATTACCACAGCAGGACAGGTTATTGCCATTTTAGGTGTTACTGTGTCCTCCTCCCCAGCATAGGCCCTTGTAGAGGCCCATCAACGCCCGCTTCAGTGGCTCGGCACCTAGGTAAGACAAGAGAAGGTCGGCAATGGCGGCTAAATTTGGCGCGCGCTGAAAGCATCTATAATCGGCTCCAGGTCACGTAGCCGCTTGTTCTGGCTACGAGTTGAGGGAACAGGAACGCTGCTCGTTTTCCTTTCATTTTTCCAGCGACGCTTATTGCGTGGAGAAAAACGAACGCGTGTTTCCGAACGGTCATAAACGTCAGGGATTCGTTCTAAGCGGTATTCGCGCAACGTACAAACATTGTTGCCCCGTTCCCTTAACAAACGATGAACGCGACAATCCAAATGATCACGTAAGACCATCGAAGTAAGGCACGTGATCAACGCCTCAGATGAATTCACTCCGGCAGCGCATCATTATCCAAGTTAGCGTAATTAGAGTAAGCGTAATGAATTCCCCCCTATGTAATGCCCGAAAGGGCCCTTAGGGTAAATGAATAAATAAATTACCGAGTTGCAATCGTTCAGTACTGTTTTCGAGGGCCGCAGTGAATAACGCTGACTCGCCAACCCATGAGTAAACGTTATCTTTACTCGAGTACTTATGCGCCTTCGCTTACCAATCGCTTCCCACTGGTCGCGTTGTCGAGACTCTAGTAACACGACAAAAACAGCATTATTAGTTTATGTAACATACCTCAGGTCGCCTGGTTAGGGCATTAAATGAGGGGGGATACAACATTTGACGACACAAAACACAACGTGCAATAACGCATTTATTAAAAAAATCATACAATTCTTTAGAAAAATTAATAAAAATAATAGTAACGCCGATAAATAAGATACAAAGAAATTCGCACGCACACATGCATCATTCGTGAGTACCATAAAATAATAATTCACGCGATGCTTTAAATTTTTGTTCTACCTGCAGAGATGGAACTGGGCAAAGCATCTTTGGAGCAATCTTGGGAGCAGAAAAAACTACACTTTGGAGCAGACTGGGAGCAGCAAAAACGAGGTCTTGGAGCAAGTTGGGAGCAGCATTATACAGTGATGGAAGTGCCATTTGACCTTTTGGAGCAGGCCTTGTAGCAAGCAAAATGTTGTTTTGGAGCAGGTAGTGGCCCTTCTGGAGCAGGGTCCGGCATATGTTGGCATATTACTTGAAAATGAAATAATGCTGGATTGCCATATAAAGCCCATCTCTATTATTGGAACACAGCGCCTGTCGCCTTTTTAAGACATGATATAGAAAATTCAACAAAGTAAACACAAAACAATTTTTTTAAATAAAGTTTATCTGCTGGTCAGATAAAAAAAATACAATTAAATATGTCGCACTGAGTTCTGATGGTACAGGATATTTAGTTTCATCAGCCTGCACTTTTTTTTTAAGTATCTGCAGCAGCATCAAACGACCCTCACTGTTGTGGAATGTTTTAGTTCAGATTAGAGTTGTCTTTCGGGCAGCAGCTTCAAATATTGTGGTATCTGATATTCGCTTCAAAAATTCCGATTCATTTTCGACGTGCTGGCGAAGTCACGATCGGATCACGGCGAGTTAACCCGTTGAGTGCGCTTCTTGGCTTGCACCGACGCGCTGCAGAGAACCGACACCCGCGGAGCAGACACTGCAGTCGCGCGAGTCGCGCAGTGCTTTGTGTTCCGAAAAGGACGGTGAGGCTTTACCAGCACTACATCCAGAGTTTGGTGCAACTCAACTATGGCTGCATTTACATGGATGCGACCGTAGCGCATCGAGTCGAGATTTCACGATTTTGATTGGTAGCAGTTGGGTAGAAGAGGAAGAAGTAAGAAGACAGGCTGCGTGTCATTGGTCCCTGCTCGATTCGATGCGCTACGATCGTATTCATGTAAACGTAGCCTATACTTCGTTTCAGCTTCGGTGCGAGCACAGCCGAAGCTACAAGCGCGCGCAAGGAGCCCGTAACGCTGCCCAAACTGCACGAGCCCACGCGCGAGTAAGGAATGCACAGAGCATTGGGCTTGCGCTAGCTTTGACTTCGCTGGTAGCTAGCGCACGGGAACAGGGCGAGCCAACATTAAAAACATCCACGAGCTCAGCCTTTTTTTTTTTTTTTTTTTTTTTAAATAGGCTGCTAAGTGGGATGGTTCTTCGCTTAGCCTCTGCGGCTTTGGTCTCAGATGTTGCTAACGCTGTTCCTTTCAACGATGATGACGATAATACGCCCTCGCAGTTTCGGTTTGCGTAAAAGTTGCGGCGCGGAAAATACCGCGGTAACGCCACGCGCTCTGATAAGACTTCAATTTTTATTTTTTTATTGCTACATCTCATCTCGGCGCAGGCATGGCGCAATTCTTCGGTAAAATGACAATGTGGCGCTACATGTAGCAGTATTCCGTCCTTGGCGCAATTTGGCGCTATTGGCGCAGCACTTCCATCACTGAGTATAAGAACTTTAAGAACGCTAAAATAGAGACTAAATGTCACCTGGTTTGAAAAACTCAAGGAAATATGGCATGTAGATAATTCCATGTTAACTTAACAGTACTTTACTTCAATTAATATTTTACTTTAAACGTCTTTCACGAAATTACATGAAAATTACACAAAGCACTTGTCACACCGCCCCAACGTCGGGGGAATATTGCGCACAATATTGGCCATGTTTCATGTTTTGCACCACGGCCCAGTATTGGGTCAATATCGGTTAACGATCGTTCTAAAAGTGGGCCAGAATCGGCGAAATTATTCGAGTTCTCGACAGAGACGGGCGAATATCGGTTAAAGGTCCGTTCACACATGCAGCGGAGCGCTACAAGCATAGCGCTGACCTCGCGCTAAGCACGTGCCGACGGGAGCGTTCACCAGCTTTGTATCGCACCGTCAAAACTGTTGCTCATGGCAGACGATAAGTAACTGACGGCACGTGAGCATCGGGGATCGCCTGTTACATTTAGCCTCCTCCCCCTACCCTTCCCATAATCCCCTTCCCCCGTCACGATTGGATGACTTTATCAAGAAATCGTGATGTATCCCATTCCTTTAATAAATACGTTTTCTCACTCACTCAGCGCTACATCAGCGCTTCGCTGCATGTGGGAACCGGCCTTAACATGGCCGCGACCACTGCGGTGTCAGCGCTCAGCGGACTTGGGCGAAGCGAACGTTACTAACTTACTATAGAATCAACCGATCAGTTGGGAAACTGCCATAGAGCCTGCTCTGAAGAAGTGGCACCGATCCGTATTCGAGGACCGAGCCAATAGCGATCGCAACGCCGCCATTTCTCCAGCACCGGCCACTCGAGGAACTAACTCTGCATGCGACTTCTATTTTGGCTTAAATCGGCCATTTTGGCTCCGAAACAGATACGGTGGAAGGGGCTTCAAGGGTGCCACCCCCGACTCCCAAGCGGACGCGCCGCGAAATACTGCCGAAGTTAGGATGTGCCTATAGGTCGGGACGCGCCCTGAAATCATCGCTGAGACATGGTTGTATAAAAACAATATTAATTGTGCCGCAAACCTTGTAAACTAAAGATTTTAGAAAACATCACGCGCCCCCCCTTTTGTACTAATCTCCAATAAAAGTTACTACAAGAAGAGTTTTTTTTTTTTTTTTTTCGTTTGTTTGTACGGAAAAGTTTAGTTCCAGCCGCTGATTTTCCGGCGCGCCCTCGGCGCCGCCCGTGGCAACAGCGGCGGCCGCCGCGATTGGCCGGCGCGATTTACCGCGATTCAGTATCGTTTTAGAAACGGTCAAGAATTCCTAATACCGGCCGACGTAGCCGGTTCAGACCTCACAAATTACCGGAAAACGGCGCTGGAGTCTGCATGTCAGCGTGGCGTTCGCCGACCCAACTGATGTTCCGCCGACGTCGGCCACATCACGGTAATACTGGCCCGATGTTTACGATACAGTGCCAAATATCGGCAGTATCAAAATGATATTGGCCCTATTTCTCCTGTCCGGCGCCAATATTATCGCAATACTGTGTGCTGCCTGGGGCACGAAAGTGTGACAGCGAGCAGTGCCGGAGCAAGGTACGAGCTGAAAGCTATTTCTTCATGTTTGCTTATATTTACCTCTTTGCAAGTCGGTTCCCTTTCAGCTCGTACCTTGCTCCGTCACTGCTCGCTCGCCTTTGTTATGTTCCCAAGTTTTCTGCGCGGGGCCTCGGGGCGGGCCAACGCGGGCTGCGGGCTTGCAATATACCTTTTCATAAAATCATTCATTGCTGTTTGTGTGCTATGCACGCGCAGTTTCTGGATGGACAGTGATTTTGCACGTGTGGACTGTCATTTTTCCTAACAGTGGAAACGTCTATAGTCACGGAAGTACAGCCAAGAGGGAGGCGCAACAACTTAAATACACTTGAGTTTATCGCAATGTGGCGCCACTGTTTGGTCCACTATCCAGAAGAAGTGACTCCAGTACTCCAGAGAAGCACGCAGCAATGGCAGCTATAAATGGTTTTAGCTTATGTCCAGACGCAGCCGACGCTACGCGCCAGCATGTGGCCTTAAACAGTGTTTGCACTGCACGAGCGCGCCTTCTTGGCAGGGACGCTGAAAGTCCGGAGCTCGAGCTTGTAGCATCATCTGCGTGTGGATTTAGACGAGGCAGAGCGATAGCGAATGACTTCAAAGAGTGTGGTAGCAGAAGCATCGCAATCAGGAATGCTGCAACAAGTGTTTTAAGCTGAAACGATGTATAACCATGGCAGCGACCTTCGGATCAGTGGCGTCACCGAGGGTCAGCGGCACCCGGGGTGGTTCGCGATCGTTCCCCGGTTCGGCACGCCTATTACAAACCTATAGTGAGCCAAATCCGACGAAGTTTATCGAGTGATATTAATAAAGCAGACTGTCTTTTCAGACTGTGCTTACTTCATACGATGTTGACGCAAAACGCTCGATATTCCCGGTGAAAATGACAAGGTTCCGAGAAGTTCTCGCGCGTCAATACGTCACAGACTTCGCGCGTCGGACTACCTCCGAACAGGCCGATTTTGCGAAATCTCGGTTTCGCTAAACCGTTGCGCGTTGAAAAAGATGCATCGTGTGAATAAACTTTTACACGAACCCGGACCCGTGCACAACACACCGCCGCCGTCGGGAGCAGCCACACAAGGGGAGCCCAGTATACCCGCGGCGGGTTAAGTTCGTTGGCACCGGAAACCGGAAACACGTCCTCGCGACCGGGTCCCGGCCTCGAAGCGGCCCCAACCCCACCCCGGTGCGGGGACCCTTTCCACAGACCCCTCCTTGGCCCCCCTTTTTTGGGGGGCTGTCGGGTCTCTAGGCACAGGTAGTTGACCTTGAGAATAACCCGGTTTACGGCCACGGAGTGGTTCCCAAGGAAAAAAATTGGGGGAAAAAAAAAGGGAAACAAAAACGAGCGGCCGGGGGGGCTTTGAGACTGGGAGTTCAAACTTCAGGGCTGACGATGTACGCAAGCGAATGTATGTTTGTTATTTTTTTCTTTTTTTCTTACACGAAATGTGTACGAGACTAAAACATCGCAAAAAAAAAAAAAAATCCCCAAAAGTGCAACGAAAATACGTAAAGCAAGAGTGTAACGCAGAAGTGCTACGCACTAAAGGACTTACACTGTGCTACATTTAGCGGAACGATTTAACCCGCTAAATATAACCGAAACATTTTAATTGGTGTGTACTTTACACAAATTCAGGCTCACCGCTAATTCAGCGGACAGCCTGAATTGCGACGTTACATTCCGTTAAATTTTGCAGAACTTAGCGTCTCCCGAGCTCCCATATAAACACCAGGCGCAGCTCAAAACACGCGCCATATTCTGTTACCTGACTTTATCCCCAGAACTCATCAGATACATTTCTTTTCATACGGACCGTGTTTCCAAAAACGCTGGAAACATCCTTCTACCCTTGTAGCTATTTAAACACCTACTGAAAGATAAATCGCAAACACCACTCGCTCGCTTCCTTTGCAGAAAAAAAAACAAAGATAAACAAACAATCCCAAAGTGCAAGTGCAGTTTGTTCGTAGTTTCGTCACAAAGAGGATGAAAATTTTACTCCAAGGATGACTTGCACCGTTAGCATCCACCAAGTTCATTTCGTGATTTTTTTTTTTTTTTTCTCTTATCAGAGCGCTCGACGTGAGCGTTCACGTTCTCGCTTAGGAGAGAGGTTTTTCTTCCCCAAAAATTATGTCGCTTCTATGTTTAGACAGCCTCGACGCTAGTACGCCTCAACGGGCGACGAGTCTCCCAGCTGTACAGTGTGATACAAGGAGACGCCAGGCTCCTTAAATCGACCGCAAAATTCGGTTTCTTAACCTATCGCGCTACGACTTTGTGCAGCGATTTTGATCATCTTCAAATACCTTTTCAAAAACATTCTATTCTACCCCCCCCCCCCCCCCAAAAAAAAAAAAAAAAAAAAAATGGCATTCTTTATTTAGATTACAAGCGATAAAATTTAGGTAGTAGCACTTCGATGAAGATGTACCGTGTAATCAAGTTGTTGATAGTAATGCCTATACTGTGTTGTTGTATATGTACTTTATATTTTTGTTCGTGACAGTAATGCTTATAGCTGTTTCAGGGCGAAACTGTTCACTGTCCTATAGTATTCAAGCAATGTTTTGGTTTCTACTTTTTTTTTTTTCGGTGTCGCATTAAGAAGGCTTTTTTGGATGTTTTTGGACACTATCAGAAAATAAAGTATTATTTTTACTATGATTATCATAGGCTTAAATTTAACCCAGATTAAAAAAATACCATGAGCAAATAAAGATTGCAGTTTGTACAGGGCGTCCAAGATACAGAGCGCTCTGCGGGAGTGGAACCAACTGTATGTTGTTAGCAAGCGTCTTAAGAAAGTGCACGATTTTCACAGCGGAGCTGTTAAAGGGGTATTCACACGAGGGAGAAATCCCGGGGATTTCTCCCCGGCACGCACGCATCACGAGATGAAAACGCGAGACTTTTGCACATCGCAAAGCCTGACGTTTTCGTCGTGGGATGTGCGTGCCGGGGAGAAATCCCCGGGATTTCTCCCTCGTGTGAATACCCCTTAAGGGCTAGGTTCCCCAGGATCGTGTCCGTGCATGTCGACACAAACCTACCTGGAGAGCTACCGCCATCTATAAGCGATGGCGGCAAGCACACAACCAGTATGGTTTCCGCCGTCACTCGTAGATGGCGGCAACCTTTGCAGCTATCATAGAAGAATTGATAGTTGGGCGCGTTGGTGGGAATTCATCGTAGGAAACAGCACCAAAAACAGACGACAACGAAGAAGAAGCACACGCAACGAGCGCAGCGCTCGTCACGTTTGTTTCTTCGTCCTCGTCTGTTTTGCGCGCTGTTTCCTACGCTCTTATCAATTTCGGTTTGGGCTCACGATGGGTCGGCCGCGCGCCCTTTCGGGGAAAGGAGATAAGCAGTGCAAGGAGCGGCGACGTACGCAGCAGCGCGAATGGGTCCGCAACCGCCGCTGTCGCGTCGACTTCCACTGCGTCCATCGCTTCCGATTCCCTTGTCAAAGGGCACATTGCTCGCCTGGAAAGCTGCTACCGAGAACAGAACCAGCGGGCCAACGCCACGGACGACGATCGTGCCACGGAGGCCAAGCGCAAGCGCGAGGCCCGGCGACGACTGCACTCCACGCCGGCTGAACAGTTCCCGGGTGCGACAGCGAGGTTCCGGAGGGAGTTCGTGGAGAACCCGCTTGGCGTCACGTGCGCCGTGTGCGACCGACTCTGGTTCGTCGCAGACGTATCCACGATCGGCGGCGTGTCGGACGAGAAGCGGGAATCGGGCGCGTGCGCTTTGCGGCAGTGTATCGAGTACAGCGCTGGTCTTCCTTCTCCACGAAAGTGGAAAGGCTGAACGTTTTTTTTTTAGTGTGCCAAGTTATTTAATTAAGACAAATTAGATAACATTTTAATTATTCGTTTACGGATTTGGAAACTTGTAGAGCGCATTAAGGAGCAGACAAATAAGGAGTTTCCTACATGATAGTTCTGCGCACCCTGTAGTTAGGAATACGCGCAAATTCTAAATTCCAAAGCAGCCCGTGCGCAATATGCAATACAAAATTAAAACCACTCCACTCGACAGAAAAAAAGAGGGGGACATCCGTACGAGAGAATTGAGTAACGCGCACATATTTATTGACCACAAAGACAAGCGTAACAAAGATAACGGTTCTGCAGGCGTTTGAAGAAAGGTGTACTCCATTTCACAGTAAAGGCCAGCAAAGGAGAATTTACGCGAGCGAGCTCGACGCTTAAAATGGAACTGTAATGAACGCACGCTCGTGACGCGTCGTTCGGGACAACACATTCGTGTTTGTGGCGTCAGCTCGTTTGAACTTCTGGGAAACAGAAAATAGCTTTCCGGCGACGCAGCTGACGCTCAAGAGACGCTGGAAACAGACTCCCCGCGGTTGCGTTTTAACCGTCTCAACCTTCGCCACAAAGAAAAAAATGTTAAGAACTCCACACGATCGCAGCAACAATACGCCGCATTCGTTCCCCGCCACCTTGTCTGGCGTTATGGCAGCTGCCAACTCGTGCGTCTTGCCAAAGCCCCAGTCGCAGTCGTAATATTTCTGAAAACGTTCGAAGCTACTAATAGGTTTAGAAACACGTAATTCAAAGTAAAACTATTTCTTAATGGTACAAACATGACTAATGTAAATATTCGTAGGCAGCACTGCGCCAGAAGCGGGTGCTGTGAATCCAAACAGCTGAGGCGGCGCCATCTCGCAGGCGCCCTCCTGTGACGAAGCAGGTTACCACTCTCAAAAAAAAGGTGTTATATTACACCCCTTGTCCCATATAATACACCCCAAAACTTCAATTCGACGTACAGCGCCCCTTAATCGAACAGGCGGCCCCAAAGTTTATGAGGGAGCTTGGTAGCCGTGTGGTACAACTTATTAAGATAGCTGATGTACGTATTATTGACTACAAAAAAAGAGTATCGGGGTTTTCTTGGCCGTACTGCAAAAGCTCTGTGTTTTCTTTCTTTGGTCTTCGATACGTACTTTAGCAATTTAATAAGTTATATCGCACCGTTATCAAGCCCCTCGTAAAATTTGGGGCCGTCTGTTCGACTCTAGGGCTCTGTACGTCGAAATGAAGTTTTGGGGTGTATTATATGGGACAAAAGGGTGTAAGGTGATACCCTTTTTTTTAGAGTGTAGGATGCGAGCAGACGACGCGCTATGTCAAAGCGCGGGTTGGCTATGTTAGTTCGCATCTATGCCGATTATAAACGCTTCAATTGTTAAAGAAACGTGTATGACGTTTTTATGAGTGATCCTTCTAATCAACAACAGCGCCTCGAAGTTGCTTTTTATATATACATGTAAAAAAAAGCTTTAAAATGTTCAAAAACAATGCTGGAGCTTCGCATTACACCTTAAGCGACGTGCGTCAGGCCTATCACACAGCCTCTCTGATTCTTGTTTTTTCGGATCTGTGGAGGCTGCTGTAGAAAAAGGTCTCGCATTCACCAGAGTAAATGACGTGCTGTCTTCAGCTCTGCACGCGCGCACAGTTGTGTTGCAAAGCGTCGCACACTTGTTTTAGCTACACTGACCGCCGTATTCAGATCGCGAGGACGGATCCGTCCTCGCGATTGGCCAGCGCCAGCCCTCGCGCCTTCCTCGAGGAAGTGGAGGGGCCCAGGGGGATCGGTGGCCGAGTGGTCTAGCGCACACCAGCTCGGAGCACGTGGAGCGAAAGCTCGCGCTGCAGAACCCAGGGATCCTGGGTTCGAGCCCCACCCCTGCCCGTTTCGATCTGGATGAGCATCGTACCGGCGCGCGGTCGTGTATCACTACTGCGTGATGCACGTTAAAGACCCCAGGCTAGCGTCTGTACCGCACTGGCTAAATTTCTCATCTACAGCTGGGAGACTCGTCGCCCCTGTGAGGCAGACCAAGTTCTAGGCTGTATAAACACACACACAACCCAATTTTTTGGAGGGGCCCTTCAGTTTGAGTGTAGTTTGAGTGAGGTTTCTGAATTCGGCGGTGAGCTTGCCGATACCGACGCTTCTATTCAAGTGTGACTCGACAGTTGCTGCCGAGCAAATTCTCGTCAGAAACTGACACTTCTCCTCTAGCACTGAATACGTGGCAAAAAAGTTTGTCAAAGCGCGACATCTGTTCTAAAAAAAAGAAAAAAACAGTAATTTTTATAATTTTTTTAATTGTCGAAGATGGCCCCGCAAATTCAGGCGATTGAATAATTTGTTCTATCCCATGTTTACTAAGAATTGTTTACAAATTTCAAATCGCTGGCTGAGAAGCGTATCATGCATTATGTGAATTGGGTCCGCAAAATTAAACATACAAACGGTAGTAATTCATAGCAAGTGTATACCCACCTTCTTGGGACGCTGAAGCGTCGCCACTTGCCAGATTTAAGACTTCGATCGCGAGGGGGTCTTGCACGTTTTGGATCGACCGCGTGAATAAGCAAGGATTAAATTGAAACGACCCCGGAAGCCAGCCACCGCTTGTTCCTGCCAGTTATTTTGAGAAAATGTTCGTTTACTGGTTTACAAGATTAAAAAAAAAAATCAACTTGGCACTAATAAGATACCAGCACTCACAGAACACATTGGAACCAACAGGATAGACGAGGTCGCTTTCGCTGAAGTGTTTACTACACACGCGAGAGGTTCTCGAATTTCGCTTTCCTATTTTCAATTTGATGAGGTATTCCTTTCTCAGTTTTATGTTGTCGGAATAATAATATAATAATAAGATATACCCTATTCGTCCTGGTAAGTGATTTAGCGGGGTAAAGCGCTAGATATTCTATTTTCATTATCCAGCTTTTCCATACTGGGGTAGAGAACAGCACACCACCACCCGAGCGGTTCGACATCTCAGCGCCAAAAGTTTTTAGCAAGGCCGCGCGTGTCACGGTTTTAAGCTTTCGTTAAATGTTCTACTGCTAATATCACTTCACCAAATAAACAGAACGCGTGAAACAGACTTTGCCGCGCGTTAACCAAACAGCACATAAGGCCAGCTGTTAGCAGTGGTATCCAAGATCTGCGCGTTCTGTCCCAGTCTGTCCTACCCGTGACGTCACAAACTATGATGATGATAGCTAGAGAAGCGCCCCCTGTAGTTCGCGCACGCTGCCAATATAGGGCCACTCCTTACCACTGTTGGCGGCGTGCGCGAACTACAAGGGGCGCTTCTCTAGCTATCATCATCATCGTTTGTGACGTCACGGGTAGGACAGACTGGGACAGAACGCGAAGTTCTTCGATCACGCGGCTCGTCAGCTCGCTTCCTGGGTAGCTAAACTCGTCGAGCACAACTTTGTGTCCGAAAGTTGCGGAACGCGCTAATTGGACTCTCGCGACGCTGACGTCAAGCCGAGCGAGGTGCCAATCATCCAACCTCTCTCGGTGCTCAAATTCCAGTAAGAATGTAAAACACAAAGTCGTAGAGAGCTCCATCGAAGCGCGTGCGAGCAACACCGTGGTGCCAGCCGATTGAGCGGCTGCACTGATGATGTCTCGCCCGAGTGTCCCTACATCCCTACGCCGCGTTAGAGTCAATGATGCGTAGATTGTACCTAGTCGGCCGGTAAATACTCTGAACTTTCTCGTCGCAAGATCGTCGTTTGTGGAAGTTATTGGTGACGACAAAGTGACGTTTCACAACTTTGGGAAGCAGTTATTTGAGGCCAAAATCTTCGCTTCGGAATCGAGGCGAAGATTGAACTTTGTGATGTTGTGGAGCCGTGCGCGGTGTACGCGGGCGGCTTTATAGAGCTCATCTTCCGCCACTGTCAACAACGCCACCGGGGTCACCCGCAGGCGGTTTGTGTAGAGACGTCGGTAATGTCTGAGAGATGAGGAAAAACGGGGAATAACAAAAAAAAAAAAAAAAAAAAACCGAAGAAAGGGAAATAAAAAAAATTAAAGTCGTTTACAAATCTTTGTAATGCGAAATTAGAGCTCAACTCTTGAGGAGGAATAAGGGAGGGTACGGAGAGGAGGGTATGCCCCTCTTCCTCTCCTCCCCTCCTCCTCCCATTCAGTTTCTCCGCTAAATTTAGCAGGGAAAAGGACATCACATGACAATCTAGCGGAGAAGTGAATTCGCGTTGAAGTCACGTAGCTGGGAATTGAATTGGTGTTGAGATCATGTGACGTCAATTTCGCGCTAAATTTAGCGGGCCGGTTACGCCGAGTGCGACGCCCACGCCGCGAAACCCGGAAACGGGCGCCGAAGAGCTGCGCTCTAAAGAAAGAATTAAGGTACGACCAGCACGCACACACGCACACACGCACACACGCACACACGCACACACACACACACACACACACACACACACACACACACACACACACACACACACACGCACGCACACGCACGCACACACACACACGCACGCACGCACAAACAAATAGGAGTCTCAAGAAGGGCCGTAGAAATTGTTGGGAGAGAGAGTGAGAGACAATTGGGAGAGAGAGTGAGAGACAGGAGGTGATGGTGGTGAAGAAACGGGGATGTTCCTTTCCCCTAATATTCTATTATAACTCTCTGAAATGCTATGGTGGTTCGGGGCTGGGGGCGATACTCCCCCCCCCCCCCCCCTTATGCCCCTGCCCCCTCTTTCGACGCAACTGGGGGAGGGGGGCTAAATCCCCCCCCCCCTCCCCATCCTCCTGTTTCGACGACCCTGCTTAGAGGTGTTCCAATGAGCAATGACGAGGAACAGCACAGCCTGCAATTTTCGAAATAACGGTTCAAGAGATTCTGGAATTAAAACGACTCGCGTTCCATGAGCTCAAGGGTGGCCATGACAGACTTTCAAACGAAAGACTCCTGCCAGGGCACGTATATAGTGTGCGGGCGCGTTCAGTGACATCATTTTATAGTTGATACCTTTGACGATGGAGTCAGGATTATCAGTTGTGAACGACAAATTTGATGGTGCGTGTTCAAATCGACGATGTCAAGTTTAGTGTCCTTGCATTCTCGAAGCATCACCGCCATCACCAGCATATTGACAACCTGACATTACGTTTATTTCCTTATTTCCGTCGATAAACATACTTAATCCCAAACTGACTGATCTTCGAATGTCTGCCATAAAATGATTTTATCCCGCCGATGAAGGGACAACTGCCCGGAGGCGAAGTTCACCCGAAAATAGGCAACGGTAGTCGGCTGGTTGTGACCTAGCCACGTCGGGCTACACTTTGGCCAGATTCGAAAGGCCGAGATAAATCAAAAGAACGGCAGGGACGCTTTTTAGTATATTCTGCTTTATCGGCGGAAATAAGAACGATACCAGACTATCCACTTCGACGGTGTTGATCTTAAAATGCAATTCCCAAGCATTTATCGTGCTTTTTAGAGACCATCAAACATGACGGTCGCAGCTGATAATCCTTGTTGTGATGTCACACGTATGAGCCACGGTCGTCTCCGCGCGCTCTCTAGTGCTGCTCTTGTTCGGTGCCTAGGGAGGCGTAGGGATTTTTCGTCCCCTCAACGAAAAACGTCACGAAGACAGACGGATCTGCGGGTTTGTGAGAAAAGAAAACTTCGCAGCCATCTTTCGGCTCCTCCCCCCACTATGTCATAACACAAAGAATATTTTTGTTGACGAGTTTAGCGACCCTGCGCTATTTGGGTAACGCGCGGCAAAGCCTATTTCACGCGTTGTATTTATTTGGTGAAGTGATATTCGTAGTAGGATATTTTACAAAACCTTGAAACCGTGCACGCGTAGTCGTGCTTACAAACACTGTTGGCGCTGAGGTGTCGAAGCGCTCGGATGGTGGTGTGCTGTTTCCTACCCCAATGTAAAAAAAAAAAAAAAGCTGGATGATAAAAATAGAATATCCAGCGCTTTACCCCGTCACATTACCTGCCAGGACGAATGGTGTATTTATTATTATTAATTATTATTATTATTATTATTATTATTCGGACAAAATGAAACTGAGAAAGGATATTGTTTCATCAAATTTACAATAGGAAAGCGAAATTCAAGAACCTCTCGCGTGTGGAGTAAACACTTCAGTGAAAGCGACTCCGTATATCCTGTTGGTTGCAATGTGTTTTGTGACCGCTGGTCTCTTATTAGTTCCAAGTTGATTCCTTTTTGAATTTTGTAAACTATGACAACAAACATGTTCTCAAAATAACTGGCAGGAAGAAACGGTGGCTGGCTTCCGGAGTCGTTTCAGCTAAATCTCTCCTTATTCACCCGGTCGACGCGAAACGTGCGAGACGTCCTCGCGATCGAAGTCTTAAATTTAGTAAGTCGGTGACACTTCAGCGTCCCAAAAAAATCAGGTGTACACCTGCTATGAATTACTACTGTTCGTACGTTTCATTTTGCGGGCCCAAATACGTATAATGCGTGATGCGCTTCTCACCAAGCAATTTTAAATTTGTAATATATATATATTAGTTAAAATCTAATACAACAAATCAACCAATCGCATGAAATTGCCGGGCGATATCCGACAATTTAAAAATGTATGAACATTTCTGCTTATCTTTCGAGCAGAAGTCGCAATGTGGCAATTGCCACGCATTCAATTCGGGAGGACCTAAGTGTCAGTTGCTGACAAGCATTTGCTCGGCAGCAACTCTCGAGTAACACCGGGATCGAGGCGTCGGTATCGGCAAGTTAAAACTACCGTGCTGCGCTTTGCAACACAACTGTGCGCGCGTGCACGGCTGAGACAGTTATTCTGGTGAATGCAAAACCTTTTTCTACAGCAGCCCCCACAGATTCGAAGAAACAAGAATCAGAGGCTTTGAATAGCCCTGACGCACGCCGAACAAGCTCTGTACTGTGAAACTGCAGGCTTGTTTTTAAACATTTTAAAGATTTTTTTTTTTTTTTTTTTTTTACTATAAAAGATAACTTTGAGGCGCTAGTATTCATTAGAAAGATCAGCCACAAAAACGTCATGCACGTTTTCTTGATAAATAAACAATTTTAATAGGCACCGATGCGAACTAACACAGCCACTCCGTGCTTTGACATTGCGCGTCGGCTGCTCGCATTCTACCGGCTCCGTCACAGGAAGGCGCCCGTGAGGTGGCGCCACCAGAACACCTTGTTCTGTCCCGGCCGAAGATGACACTAGGCGGCGTTTCTGACGCTTAATTGCCTCCTGTCGGGTGGCTCCGGATTGCGAGAGGGGACAAAGCGTGCGGCGGCTTTGGTGCACCACGCGAGGGCTCTCGTTTCGTCCGTGGAAAACAGCCACGTGGCCAGGGGCACAGGCGACCACGGGCAACACCTCCTTGATAACGAGGACGCGTCGAGTCTTCTACGCTGTCCACCGGAGGCCAAAGCGGGACACAAATTGCACGCAAGTGCCGCGTCAGCGTTCGGCTGGGAGCCGCATTCGATAGAGAGTATTAGGGAACAGTTGTTGCACATCTGATACGGCACGATGGGCCTTCCGGCACGAACTGCGCATGCGCGGGTCTTCTGCGGTTGCACATGGGCAGTTCCTACCATATCGGATGTGCAAAAACGGTTTTCTAAAACTCCCTCATGAACGCATACACGACTTCCTGCCCAACCCTGACCTAGCAATCGCGATACAATCTATGCAACTGCGAGCATCTCGAAATTATTATCATCTTTCAATTGGCCCTAAAAGTACGGGTCTTGCTTCGTTACATATATGTGCATTCTACTCGCTATATATTTTGTACCCTTAAACATGCGGTTGTGCTTAGTAAATTAATTTACTTTTAAGATAGTTTTGCTGGTCTTCAAAGTTAACGTCATTCAGATCCCCTAGACGAAACAATTTAATCATTGTAAACATCAGCATAACATCCCCAGCCAAAACTAGTAGCTTTCTTTAAAAAAAAAGGGGGAAGGGGTATTTGCACATTTGCTTCTTTTCGCATTTAATACCGAGTATGTAACGATAAATCAGTCATGAAGCTTATACTGTAATGAAATGGAACATTATGAATATGTAGTTCACTAACACCCATAGAAATAATCGTGAATGAATTTCAGTTTCTTGCAGTATTGGCTACATATAATTGCCGTATATAGTGACCTCGTTGTTAACGGAGAAAAATACGACAAAAGAGAACGGGTAAAAAGCCAGTGTTCATCAAAAATGTGCTACCAGGAACCAAAATTACTACAAAAAAAAAAAAATGTCCCACTCTTTTCAATGTGCATAATATTATTGTTCAGAGAAGCCTTTTCTTTTTTTCTTTTTTTTTTCTCTCGTTTTTTACAAACACTTGGCGCACCCAAACCAGTAATTAGACGAATTCTTTCAGAATTGAATTGGAATTTACGAGCCAAAACTGCTCCCTTGAAAATAATGCTCGAATTCGAATACTAGAACATGCAAATACCTGCCTTGATGCGTTACTAACGAAATGTTGGAAGCTTCAACCATCTGAATATCCACTTTCTTTTACACCAATATATCTGTGCACCGAAAAGACCATGCACCTAAAAACCCATGCACCGAAAAGTCAGCACCGAAGCGTCCTACACCGAAATGTCCGACCGGCCCCCTGGACAACCATCATCAGAACTACGAAAACCCCAAAACAGCAATTTTTTGTTTTTTTTTGCTGCTCATTATTTTGCATAAATGTGCGCGTTTATACCTAAGAATGAACTTTAGAAAGGAGTTCACTGCTTCCATTAAATGCTACGGTAGCATAAAAAAGAACAGCGGGGTTTGGGGGGAGATCAGGCAAACACGAAGAACAAAACGGGAACAAGTGGTTAAAACTCCAAAACCGAGAGCATAAACACGGCAACCGTGAAAGAGGGCACTGAGAAACGTCATCCACTGCCACCGTTATCTGTGGCCCTTGGTTTTGTACGTACAATGTGCGTGTGTGTGTCTGTGTGTGTACATGTGTGAGTGTGTGTTTTGTGTTTTACAGGTTTATTTTTTTTTTCTTCCTTTTTTCTGACGATTACTCGTAGGAGAGGCGCATCCGAAACAAGGAGCCTCTTTATGTCGCTGGGGATGGAAGCAGTATGTCGGAAAAGAAACCCGATACGTTGTCGGCCCGTCCGCGCTATGCTGCGAGCGCGGAAATAGGCTGCGCCGACGGCAGCGAGCGCTTGCCTGCCCGCCCAAGCGCCGCAACTCCGGACTCGACAAGTCAACGCCCGACGCGGATTACGAGCTGCAACCGACACGAGAGCACAGCCTCTCGACACTCCGCTGGTGTGGGACCGCCACAAATCACGAGCTCTGGCGGCAGGGAATGTTCGAGGAGAGTCTACATCGATGCCACAAAAGCGCTAATAAAGAGTAAAAAAAAAAAAAATGTATTGTACAGAAACGCCAGAAAATTGGGGCTATAAAGTTGCCTTGGAATTCGATATGCTGTACACAGAAACTCTGCAGAGCAGAGAGCTGCGCCCGTCACATCCCGCAGTTGATAGAGTGGGAGATGCTTTTCTTTTTGAGGCGGGGGTAGGGGACATCCAGTGATTTTAATTTTTAAGGCCAACTAGCCAGCCTCCTTGCTTGCTTGCTTGCTTCCTCCTTCTCCTCTTCTCTTCCCTTTCTTTCCTTCTTTCTCCCTCCCTCCCTCCTTCCTTAACACACACATACACAACATCGATTTCTTGCTAATTCTTTTGGTTTTTCGTCTTATTTGCGCTGAAGCGGCAAACCTTCAAAACACTTTTGCAGTGTAGCACATATATGTATTCATGTGAAAATAGAGGTGATCCTTCTTGTGAGTTTATTTTTAGTTAAGCTATAGTTCAAAGCTTGCCTAAACCAAATTTAGAAGGTTTAGAAATCCTCTCGTTGCAGCTATATGAAATCTTAAACTTGAAACAAGTCACGACGCGAAGAACGCGCACGGGTCTTGTATAAAAGTAGAACCGTAAAACTGGGTCGTCACATGAACGTTCACCAAGTATTTTTTCCCCCTCAGCAGTCCGACATGGTGCGCGTGCATCATCTCGCTTTGATGGCGGAAAGCGAGGCAAACGGAAGCGGGTGTTCCCTTTCCGTAAATGCCCTTCTCCGCAGTGCACCAGTGCCCGGTCAGAAGCGCACTCAACGGAGCTAACTGACCCTCTTCAACAGACTTGCACCAATAATAATTAGTATTGTGAAACCCGAACACTGTCTTTGCTCACCCATAGAGTTATTATAATGTACGCTAGAGGTTCAAGTGGCGCTAGTGTGCTGACGCAAATTGAAGCAGACAGCAACCAGTCGAAAATTTACTTCCGGTAATGCATTTGAGTGCATTTTCTCTCTGCGCTCGATCATAAGAGCAAATATCCCAAATAATTCGTACGTACTAGGTAGCTTGGAACATTTCTCAGTCAGGCCGACGAAAGAATTGGTCAGTTACGGCGTTTTTCTTTCGATTTCAGAGCATTAAAAACGGTGCTAAAACGGCTTCGTTTCTGTAGTTATGTTCACTGTCGGACACTGTTAGCGTGAACGCGGCGTCGGCGAAATTTACCTGGAAAATCAAGAGCGGCGACAAGAACTACGCAGTAACATGGATCAGTAACTCGCAGTACATGTACGATAAAAATTAATTGAAGGCCACGTAATCTATTCAGATTTAAAATACCGCTTCATTCTTTCTTCCCTGAGCGAAGCTGCTTGTTCTACGTTCAAAATATCACCCGCGCGCTCGATATCTTTGAGAACAAGTGCGCGATAAAAGCTGCCCAGCAGAGAAAACAATACGAAGAGAGGCCTTTCATAGCCCACGGACTTTATTCTCTACGTTTTGAAGGTTTTTATCCGCTCATGCACGACGGGATCATTTTCATATAGTGACAGGACTGGCATATTATCAATATGCAAGCGTCACCGGAATGCTGGCGAGTCTTGAACACACTCTATATTGCTTTGGATTGTTATATAGCTTTGAATCGTCGCTTGTTTTTGCACATATGTTGCGGAACACACGTTTGGGACTGAAATGTAGCGAAGCTAAACACCCTACGCCGATGAAAAAAAATGCGCTAACTAAAGCAATTACACTTTTACAGTGTTAATCAAGGTACATGTTATTCGGTAAGACCCAAATAACCAAAGTGTTCCGTGTTATTTACCCGCGAAGAGACAAAATGCACGCGCGTTTTCCCATAGGATGCACAGGAGCACCTCAAAAGTAGACTGGTTGCTGTCTGCTTCAATCTGCGTCACGGAAGTCGCATTGACACTAGCGCCAGTCGAACCTCTAGCGTACATTATAATAACTCTATGTGCTCACCACGAGGATCGAATGAAATTGTACTTGAATTCTAGAAAATTTACTCGTGGTTACTGTTACACCCAGCAGTGCAGCAGAGCGGGAAATTAACTCTTGACAGAACGCTGTGATGGAGGCAGCAATAAACCTTATGGAGCAGCTCTAGTACCAGGCAAAATGTTGACTTATAAAGGTACTGACGTTATGGTAGCATGAGCCGGTAGCCCATCTTTGACGATTATTGAGGGCGCATTATCATCACTGAAAAATATTACTGATTATGTTTATTTATAGGAATACACAAAAATAGTTATAAAGATTTTAGAATTAAAACCGAACATTCATTTTAGACCAAGGTTCAGGTTGAAGTTGCTTCCGTTTACAAAGGTTATTACTCATAATAAAAACAAAAATGGTTGAAACGTCTGCCCTTCGGACAAATAAAGAAGACATTCATGTGAATCACAGTGCAACACTTCAGTTGAGATGAGGTGCCTTTCTCCAGCTCTCCCACACCGGCGATCAATATGGTTCCTCTAAAGTGCCGGATGAAACCAGCCTATTTGCTATTGTGTCAATCAATAAAAATATGTCCACCCAAGTAATACAAACTTGCCAAGATTCCAAATGTTGAAATAACAGACTGCAAGAACAACCATTAACCAAGATCAAAAGAAAAAATACATTTGTGCTACGTACGTACACAATATGTACGTAGCTCAGAGAATCTTTTGTCAATCGAAGCCTCTCGCAATTTGGAGAGAAGTGACTCCGATCTAGCAAAGTGCGTCTGCAAGGAAGCCTCGACCGCTTTCTGCAGGCACAATAAACATGTGCCCGTGACAACCCGTGTTATCTTTTTAATGCGAAAGCATTAACTGGTCCCATGGAGTGAACCGATGTCATCAGCTTTGAAGCTGCGCCAAACGGCACCTTAAATCCTTTCTCCAGCTCCCCAGCTATGAAACCATGCCAAACGGCACCTAGTTTCCTTGATCTTGAAAGAGCGGAATAAAGCTGACGGATTTCGACTTCGGTCCCACTGGCTGGCACGTGTCGACAAGGCTCCCATTGGCTGCTGCACGGCAGTTTCAACAACCGCCACCCCATGATGCCTGTCAGCGTGCCCTGCCGTCGACACAAATATGCTGCAGACGAAATAAGGGAGCGAGAGCATGACAGCATTGTGTTTGTCATTAGCTCGGTTCTCGAGGACAGATCGGGGCCACTTTTTCAGATAAGTCTCTATGGCAGTTTCCCAACTGAGTGTTTTAGTAACGTTGGGTCGTTACTAAAACCCGATGCAATATTTGTGGAGGGGTGTGGCGACTTGCAACTATCATGAAGACTGCAGCGCTGCGATTGTTGCCTACACGCGAAACCTCAGCCATGCCGGTCTTCACGCCTCCCCGTATTCTAGCACACTGCGATCCAATGTCACGTTTTCGGCATTGCCAGTAAAGCTTCTGGGGCAAAATTCGAAACTTCGGTAACGTTGCAAAAAAGATATTTAAAACCAGAAATTTGGGTTACTAGTTTATAAGTGTCTATTAGTGCATCGAACCAATTTCGAGCCAACTCAGTGACTACCAAAATTTTACCGGGTGGGAATGCACACACCAGCACAGAGAAAGAAGACTTGCCAAATAGAGGAGTGACAGTCATGACGGTGACATTGCGACATGGTTACACCCCCAAGAGTGCTGAAGGTCTCATAACAAATGACCTAAGATTCGTCTCACACCTGAATGGCTGCTTTTGGAGAGCTCGCCAGAGTGGTGCATTTAGAGCGAAAAAATACCACAATCCATTTTAGATATGGACCCCCTATTATCACCTATGATTATAATTGATTACATATATTTATTTCTAAATGAGTCATGCATGTTTTTATTATCCCTTCAGTATCCTTTCGACAAAGTTGAGATGCATTAAAGGATGCATATACAATTAAAATTGAGGAAGGTCGTACTGCAACTTATGCAGCTCAATTTACGAGCCACGTGACGAAGCAGAAACCAGTTCGCATTTCCAGAGGTGTTTGACGTACCTTTCTCCAGGCTGAGGGAGTCAATGGCCCGGTAACCCGCGTTGATGAGTCCAAACTTTGAGCCAGCCTCGATGAGTGCGCGGTACACAGGGACGCAAGACGACGATGGAATGTGCAGCTCCCAACCCAGCTCTCCAACGAACGTCAGCCGCAGCGCCCTAACCTTTGAAGACGAGCAGACGAGACTTGCTTCAGACCAATCAGTAGACATTAAAACCCATTCCTCACTATTCATCAATGAGTGAGGTGACAAGAAATGAATCGGGGGCAGCATTACCTTATGGCCCGCAAATTGGATGACTTTGTGCGTGGAGAAGGGAAAGGCGGTGTCGGATAAATCGGCATCTGTTAACGACTGCAGCAGCTCGCGACTGAAACAAAGCAAACAGAGAGGAGAGAGAGAAAAACAAAATTGTATATCAGGTAGGCCTTCGAAAAAGCAAGATAATTGCAATCATTACAGATTAAGAATAGCTTGCGAACAGGATTAAATGAGTCATTGACCGAATATAAGGAGAACTGGAACACACAGAAAAGGCTTCACTTGTGGCATAAACATCTCTAACCCAAAGTTGGGTTAACATTAATATTGGTATGAAGTGAACAGCTCCAAGACATTTACAGAGTGAAAGAATTCGGAAGCATATAGATTGCCTTATTTTGAAAGCTGTGCTGGAATTACCAACTATCATATTGTTCAATTTGATATTAAGATGATATTAAGATTCAGCCTATAAAGCAGTCCCAGTCAACATCAAACACAGAATTAAATTTTCAACAAGACAGGATAGACAAACAAATGATATGTAGTCAGCCTCAAACGCAAGATTTGATGTAAAATAATAAAAGAGCCTACTGTGTTTTCCCAAATCAAATCTCGTCTACGGCTTGATTTGGATATAGACTTGTTAAGTTATAATGAAATAAGACTTGTGAAATCCTTTTCATCTTTAAGTAAACATTCTGAAGTCAATCTGAGAAAGACCATGGTTGAAATTACAGTGAGTGCCCCAGTTAGTGCTTTTTATGCGACACAACGGCTTGTATTCCGAAATGATGAAGGGTGCTTTTGAATTATGCGTTTTCATAAAGTCTACTCTTTATTGTGTTTTAGCCCTGTTAGTATAAAATAGCACAAAGCAATTGTAGGTAAACATGACAAAAAAAGTTTGGACATCAAATGTTTCTCAACCCTTTAGGTGGCAGGTTTCTTTATTTCCGCATGCCGAGAGAAAATTTTTCTTTCAGTAACACTGTAGCATGCTCTGTGCAGAATATTTATTTAAAAAATAAACATACAATATTTTATGAGCAAAAAGTTCATTGATGTCTGCACGCCCCCAACCTATAACGAATTTCTCGTATTGCACTTTACAAGGCATGGTGCTGTGCAGTGGCACCTCGACCTCCCACACCAAGGCTCCTCTGTTGAGCGGACTTACTCAGCCTCTGTTAAGTAGGAAACTGTACAGTAGGCTCATGATAATTCAAACTCGGATATTTCGTACTTCCAGTTAATTCAAACAGATCTAAAAATATTGGTTGTCCCGCTATGTTTTTAATGTATTTATAAGCCGCTTAATTCGAACATCGTTTTCGCTTAATTCATACTTTTTTGTTCTCGCGGCCCTGTTGAGTGCGCTTCTTTCCGAGCACCGGTGCACCGCAGAGAAGCAATACCCGCGGAGCTTGTTTTTGCGAGTGTTGCTTCTCCGCAGTGCACCGGTGCTCGGAAAGAAGCGCACTCAACGGGGCTCAAGAAGGCACGCATCAGCGGAAAACGGCGTTCACATTATGTGCTTCAAGACTAGCAAAGATGACCAAGACGACATCGAGGGTGAGGAACAGCTCACTGGCATCATGCTTTCTGGCCTTGAAGCCCATAATGTGAACGCCGAGCTGGCGGAATATGCTAGTCTTGACGACGATGTGTGTGCTTGTCGTGATGACTCATTAGAGGACATAAGGAAATAATGCCAGCACAGTACAGAGTGAGAGTGAAGATGACAATGAAGAAAGGGATGACCCACTACCAACTGTCACAGCTGCAAAGACTTTTGAGCATATTGCTCAGCTTTGGAAGTTTCTGTCTACAAAGGAAGAGTCCCGTAAAGAGCTACTTGGCGTTGCCTGGTATTGAAAATTTTGTTTTGAGACCTCATGTACTGACTAAACAGTCCACAATCAACAACTTTTTTGCCGGATGAATAAACTTAACGTCACAGTTCTTTCACCAATGTGTTATGCCTGTACTTGCTTATAATTAGGCCTATGTAGAGGAAACTAGCTATCCATGTAACAAATCATAATGTTGTCTGATTATATTTAGATGAATTTCTGATAATTCAATCTTCTGGTAATTCAAACTAAAATCTGTGACCTCCTGGAGTTTGAATTAATGAGAGTCTACTGTAACTTCCTTGTTTTCAGTCACCAGATACCGAGTACATTAGTAATTCCTAAGCCTCAGTGTTTGCCATGAAGCGAACACTTCAATGACAGATTCAGCATTCTGTAGCAACAAAGGAGCATACCGAAACAGAAGTTGCCTGAACAAAACAAAGTTACATGCCATTAAAAAGTGACACTAGAAGATAAAACATTGTTTTCACCGCTTCATCATACATGCCGCTACACATAAAAAAAATGACCGGCCAGTTGAGAGGGTCAGAGATCAAAGCGAAACTGAAACTACAAGGGAATGCGCCCGGGTACATACTTGGATGTGGCTCTTAAAGGGCTAAAAGTAAAAACATATTCTCAAGTATTCCTCAATTGGATCAATTTGAGAACATCCTTAGCACCCCCCTTGACGGCTTTCATGGGGTGAGGTAATGGACTTTGGATATGTGATTGCCACTTAGATCGCCTGCCCAGCTTACTGTAAAATACCATGAATGTACCAAAGTTGCAACAGGTCCTTATACCCTGCCTTTAAAACATTTGAAACAACAGTGAAGGAGGAGCACATCGAGCTCCTACCCCAGCAAGCTTTCGAGGCCACGAAGCAAATTGAGATGCTCCTCCGCATCCGCCACTTCTCCAAGTACGGCGGTGCAAAGGGTAAAGCTTTAATCTCGTACATTGGTGCAAAATGGGAAGCTTCATGCGCAAGCTCCGGTGCAAAGCAGTGAAGCTTGTCACAAAAGTGGTGGTGTAACGCAGGGTTCTACTCAATCCTACACCGCTCTAATGCCGTTCCGTCAGACCAAGCAAGGGCCCACCCTACCATGTGCCCCAGCTGCTTTTCTGCTGCTGAAACTAACAAGCATCCATGCCGTATTTTTTCGTTACTATCTCAAACGCTTAGGCAGGCGCTTTATAGATGTTTCAGGGTAGTGATTGCACATAACAACCAGCTTTTCCTACAGACACAAAAACTGTTTGTTTACTGGCCCAACAAGAACTGCGTAGAAGCAGACGTGTGAAAGCATGTGTCGACCAACCTTTTGGGTCCCTGAACACTGAGCATCCCCATGGAGCCCGACCGGTCTTCAACAGAAACACGGAACTTGCGGTCTTGGACCACAGATCGGATGTGAGAAAGGCTGTGATTTGCACTAGCTCCCGCAGCTGCCACATAGAAACCCCGGCCTGCAAAAGAAATGCGGCAGCATAGGCAACAACTTCAATATGCCTCAGTTATGCCTCAGTATAGTATATGTTTACTTCATGTAAAGTCGGCCTTAAAAAAGATGAACACGGGTGATGCATGGCCAGCGCGGGAAAACTGCCAGACGCAGCGCTGTATTTCGCGATAACACGGGGGCAAGAGTGAAAGGGACGTTCCCACTTTTGAATCACAGGGGTGCTTGGAGAGAGTTATTGTTTCTAGTCATTTTTTTATTGTATTTTTTTACGGTGGCCTGCTTTTGAAGGTGATGGGTCATGCGTAAGACAACGCTTTCTATTTCTGTTATAATCAACACAGCCTTTGCTGTGATATATATTTTATTTGTTGTTTCAAATTTGTGCATGGAAGACGGAGTATTTCCCTTATTAAAACGCGAATCTTTCACATTGCAACACAATCAATAAGATAAAGTGTAGAAGGCTGGAAAAGAAAGTCTGAAGTTGACAGCTGAGCGTCAGTAAATCGTAAATGACTGTAAGATGCAGATAAAAAAACGTTCAGCCTTTCCACTCTTGTGAAGAAGAAAGACCAGCAGAGCTGTACTCGATACACTGCCACGACGCGCACGCTTCCCGTTTCTTCTTGTCCGACACGCCGCCGATCGTGGTTACTCGCACATGGCGCACGTGACGCCAAACAGGTAATCCACGAACTCCCTCCGGAACATCGCTGTCGCACCCGGGAACTGTTCAGCCGGCGTGGAGTGCAGTCATCGCCGGGCCTCGCGCTTGCACTTGACCTTTGTGGCTTGATCGTCTTCCGTGGTGTTGGCCCGGCGGCACCCTTTACATTGCTGGTTCTGTTCTCGGAGGCAGCTTTCCAGGCGAGCGATGTGCTCTTCTTTGGCAAGGGATTCTGAAGCGCTTGACGCAGTGGAAATCGAGGTGACAGCGGCTTTGCGGCGATTACAGAGCCGTTCGTGCTGCTGCGTACATCGCTGCTCCTTCCGCAGCAAGTCTTCTATCCCCAAAAGGGTGCACTGCCGACCCATCCTAAGTCCGAACAGAAACTGATAAAAGCGTAGGAAACGGCACGCAAAACAGACGAGGACGAAGAAACACACGTGAAGAGCGCTGCGCTCGTTACGTGTGCTTCTTCTCTGTCGTCGTCCGTTTTTCACGCTGTTTCCTACGATGAATTCCCACCAATGCGCTGCCCAACTATCCATTCTTTTATGATAGCTGGAAAGGTTGGCATACTGGTTGTGTGCTTGTCGCCGTCGCTTATAGATGGCAGTAGCTGTCCAGAGGCGTTTTTGTTGACAAGTGTTTTGTACCGGACACAATCCTCGGGAACCTAGCCCATAGCAGCTCCGCTGTAAAAACGATAGCCCTGCTCTCAAGGAGCGAGCGAAAACAAAACAGATGTGCACAGTCACGCTGTGTTATTTGGAAAGCGCACTATGGGAACAGCTTCAGTGTGCTGACGTCCCCCATGCATCAGAGAGTGGACTAATAAGGTAATAGCAGCCCCAGTGTGCCTACACAATCGTAGCGCCCCGTGTCGCCTTTCTGCCGGCCGCGCCATCACTCCCTTGTGTTCATCTTTTTTAAGGCCAACAGTACCACAAGTTTACCGAGCACTATGCAGGAGGTGGAAATTGAAAATTTTAACACCATGTTTATAAAGAAAGACTAAAACACAAAAAAAGAATGTTGCATCCAGCATATTCCATATTTTTTGGTTTTCAAAACATCAGGTCATGAACCAACTGACCCACTTCGCAATCCTACAGCAAGTAAACAAGTTCTAAAGAATGTGCAACATGTACACTACTGATTCAGACAGCTGCACATAAACATATAAAGTGGTTCTCAGTTGTCTGTAATCTAGAATAAAATTGACTCCTATCTGTTTTTTCTTTATTCCGTTGGTTTTTTTAAGGGTCTACTACTTTCAAACATTTCTGTAAAACATTCATTGTTCACCTTTTCGCAGCAAACAAAACGAGACTGGTTAATGCACCAATAGTGTACTGTTTATTCGAGTGAATAAACAACCATTTGTGGCTTGCCAAGTCACAAATTTCCTGCATTCTAGCAGGAAAATAAAGTACAGTGGAATCTTGTTAATTTGAACCCAAAGGGAACCAAAATTTCGTTTGAATAATGCAAGGTTTACCTATTTTCTCGCGCATTACCCACATCAAAACTTTAAAAAAAATCCAAGGCAAAGTTGGGGTGCGGGTAATACGCGAATTTTGAAGCGAGTGTGGCTTCACAGTATGCGGCTCGGCACAGTACGCACAGAGCCGCATGGTCGGTAGGGACGTATATTCCCCAGAATCCCTCTTAGCCGTTGCTTCTTAGGTACTTTCTCCCGTCTCTCTTTGTTTATCTTATTTTTTGGAGTTGCCATCCTTGCATTGTCTGCGCGCCAAAACACTGGACTGGCCGCGCACCCACGAAGGGAGAACGAAGCAAGAAACGTCAATCTTGCCATCTTGGTCGTCCCGTTCCGTTCGACATGAGCTGTGCTCGGCCGCAGTCCTTTACGGCAGAGCAGAAACTCAAAATAATCAGCGTTGCCAAAAAGATTGGGAACCGTGCGGCAGGCCGAAGGTATGATGTCGATGAATCCTGTACACGCGAGTGGAGAGCAAAAGAAGCGTGATCTTTAAAGTGCAAGCCGTGACCGCAGGCCCTCCCACGGTCCCAAGACTGGAGCCTACCCCAGATAGAACCCAAATTGGCGGAGTTCAATGAGGAGAAGAGAGGCCGCGGCCACGCCGTATCAACAGAGATGGCCCACATCAAAGCTCTGAGGTTCGAAAAAAAAGACGGCATATTGCGCGACCAGTTTCGTGCCAGCCGCGGGTGGTTTCACCGATTCATGAAATGCCAAGGATTTTTTATCAAGAGGTGGACGACCTTATGCCAATGACTTCCTGACGTCTATGAGGAGAATTAGTCAACTTCCAGCGCTACGTGATCAAGCTCCGAAAGCGACACGAGTACTTGTACTCGCAAATTGGTAATGCAGACCAAATTCTAGTGTACTTTGAAATGCCACTGGACACTCTCTTCAGAAAAAGGGCTCCAAGTCGGTGAGCATTTTGACGGGCGGCAACTTGAAACTGCGCCGCACAGTGATGTTGCGCGCGTTAGCAGACGGCACGAACCTATGGCCATACGTGATCTTTAAGCACAAGACGCTTTCCACTGATTTGCCCTCCGGGATAGTTGTGCGTGCGGAGGACGACTCCTGGATGAACAGTCATCTTGTCGTCGACTGGTTGAAAACCGCATAAGAGAACAGGCTGGGTGCGATGTTAGTGCGAAGGTCAATGCTAGTGCTGGACGCGTTCTGGGGCCACAACACCAAGGAAGTGAAGACCCGTCTCGCGGACAAGACGGACCTCGTCATGATTCCAGGCGGGATGACATTCGTGCTTCAGCCGATGGATGTTTGCTTGAACAAGCCTTTTAAGGCGCATATGAAGTGCATGTACACGGAGTGGATTGCCGAGGAGCAGTACGACCTCACGTTGACGGGCCGGATCCACAAACCTGACATAGCAGTACTTTGCAAGTGGATTATCAACACATGGAAGGCGATTCCTGCAGAGATGATTCGCAAGAGTTTTAGAAAGTGCTGTATCAGCAATCGCCTAGACGACATGGATGACGAGGCTCTTTGGGACAATGAAGATTCTTTAACTGATAGCTGCAGTGACTGCAGCGATGAATAATGTTCCAATAAAGGTATTGTTTTTGATGACTTTGACATTGCTTTCCGTGGGTAATTATGCGGGTAATATGCGAGGCCTTTTTTTTTTCTTTTTCTAACAATCGTAAGTTAGGGGTGTGGGTTATATGCAGGGGCGGGTAATACGCACTAAAATACAGTAAATTACCGGGAGTTTCCTTCCTAGAAACAGATAGGACGGGACCTGCATGTTAGTTTGAATTATCCGCAAGCTTGAATAAGAGAATTAGAATTAACGAGATTCCACTGATGCTGTGGTGTCTTATTTGACAATTGACAAAAAAGTCATCAGACTCTGATCCCTAAACACTTAAATTTCAAGTACTTTATGCAGAAACAGGAGGAGAAAAGCTGCATAGTTTTTAATCAACAACCATAACCATGACATGAGCCTGGCACGATGTCTGAACTTCTGGACATGTCGAGACAAGGCTTCCTTTCCCTTGCAATACCAATGCTGCCCGAAATTTAAACTGTACTACTTTAAAATATTAAGCAAGCATGCACCCAAAACTTGGAAATAACCCTAAAAAAACTGTAGGATAAGTGCATAAGTGCGTAATAATTTCAGGTGCGAAAAAAAAAAAAAAAAGGCTGAAGGGGCGCACTATAGGCTGATTTTCACAGCTTTGCACCTGTTTGCTTGGAGAAGCGATTGACCACACTGGCCACATCTATTTAAATATGTAAATACGGGAATAAATAGTTTGATCAGAACGAAGGCAAAGACGACCACATGCTCTCGAATTATTTCCAAATGTTTCAAAACTAGCAGGTGGGTGGTTATTCTGATAGCGGTGGATGATCGGTGTTTTACTAGAATGCTTACTTTTTGAAACTGCAACATTGCCTTTTTGATGATCATCTGCAACCTAACATAAGTAAACTTTCCAATTTTGCAAATCGATTAAAAAGCTAAGGTATGTCACACCAAAATTGTGAATATATATGAAAATGTTATTGCATGTCAATAATTCCTCACTGAAGACCCCCCCCCCCCCCCCCCCCATATAGGCTTCACAAAAGTATTGTAATTCCAATGAAAATCATTATCTCCTTCTGAACCGAAATTTCGACAGGCATTGAGAGTTCATTGCTCGAGGGGGCTTACCGTCAAAACTGGGGTCACAGGCCAAGCCGTCACCGGGATGAATGGCGCTGACAGTCAGGTCAGCCTCCACCATTCCCCTCGAGTTGAGCATGCAGGTATACACGGTGGAGCCTGCACAGACCAAGGCAAATAAATGACAAAAGCGTCGGACGCAACAACTCTCACTGAGAAAGCAGTACAAGCTGTTGAGAGTAACCAGGGTCATGCCATCAAAACCACATGATCACGATAACTTAATAAAAAAGTTATAGACCAAGGTGCAGCCCCATATACTTCTAAAAAAAAAGGCTATTCATGAAGTTGTTGAATGAAACCACCCCAGAAGTATGGTCGACATCAAACTCCCTTTGCTTCTATGGCTTTCACAAACTTCATTGAAGCACTTGTTTGAGCAGATACTCAAGTTTGTTGTCAAAAAGTACAGTAGACTCCCTTAATGCAAACTTGCTCAACCTGAACTCTCAGATGTGTCAATCAAATCGGGAATTTTCAATTAATTTCCCAAAGACACAATGCAAAAATATTTGCTAAGCACAAACCACTTGTGCACGTGTTTTGGTTACTTCGAACTTCCAGACTTGAAGGGCAGTACCAACAGTGCCGACCAGGAATTCTTTTAAGGTGGGGAGGGGGGGGGAGACTGGAATGGTTGGGAACCGACTTGGGAAGTGGAGAGGGGGACATAATGCTCAGAATGAATGACGAACGTGTGACAGCAATGGTCGAGAGTTTCCTGCCATAATGCCGTCTCGCTATTGGCCAATGGGAAAATATGGGCATACTCGGGTCGTGTTTAAGAGCTTCCTCAATCTCACTTAAGGGTAAAGGTTTCACACCCTTCGTCTGTGCAATCGGGAGATGTGACCAGCCAGACTAAGTGATCTATTGGAGTAAAATTAAGAACAAAGCGTCGGTGGCTTGGCGCTCTTGGGTTTGGGGTTTCAGAGGTGTTGTCGCGTGCTTCGTCTACTCTGCGCTGGCTTTGACAACAGCTCCAATGTGCTTTAAAATCTATGACAGTGCGGTAACGGTGGAGATGCATCTAAGCTCGACAGATGAACCTACTACTCAGTGGCATAGCCAAGAATTCTTTTGGGGGGGAGGCGGGGGTGGAGACTGGAATGGCTGGGATCTCTGACTTGAGAAGCGGGGAGAGGGACATAATGCATGGATATATTACAGGGCTGGCTGCATTTTGGGTGGGGGTGGGGGTCGGGGGGGGAGGGGGCTCCAGCCCCACAAGCCATACTGCTGGCCATGAAACTACTACAGCTCCGCCTATGAAGAGAAGAACATAAAAGTTTCCTTGGGAAAACTGGTATCCAGATTATAAACCTGCAACTTGGAAAAGTTACAAAATACTCCCTAGACACTGTGGGAGAGCACAGTTGCAGTTTTGGTTACTTCCTTAGTCATTTGCACGAGCAATGCACATTCAATCAGATTATGGCCGAATCTCAATAATTTGAAGCTTACGGGGACGGCGAAACGCTTCAAATTGAAAGCACTTTGAATGAAAAAACAAACACACTCAAACAGTTTGCTTTCTATTCTAGGAGACGTGCAACATTCTGCTAATGAAGACACAAACTGTTAACTACGCTTCGCAGATTGCAAATGTTTCTTAGGGGACGGGTGCCTTCGGCAGTTTTTTCGCCAAAGAAAATACAAAATTGTCCTCTGTGATACCACAAGCAGTTTCTGCATCAGCGGCCTTGGGCCACTAGGCACAGAAAGTGATGTAACCGTTCAAAGGCCTAACCACTAGCACAATTTCACGGTTTTGAAGCAGACTAGAGGCCACGACATGTTTGAGCTTTGTTGACATCAATATATTCGACGGCAAAACATCTGATAGGGCTGGATAACGCCTCAAACCAAGCTTTGTTGGCTGTACACACCGACCTCACTCAGTAAGAATGACTGTGTCGTGCGTGTGCCCGCAGTTGTGCTGGCTTGGCTCAGTGTGGCTTGGCCACTTAATTGGCTTGGCTGCCTGGTGGCCTAGCTGCACACTGCGCCCGTTCCCTTTTTTTTTTTTGACCACGCACATGGTAGATCAAAGTGATAAAGTGTGCACGGGTGCGATTTAAGTTGGGTCGGCATAATGGTGAGGCATATTCATGCTCCCGAAGTTGCCAGGCGTCTCGAGCACGTGAAACAATTCTCGGAAGTAACCAGTTTCCAAACCTGAACTTTGAATCACCTTACATTTTTTTCCCCCATAAACTCGTTTGTGTAATTGCCAGGACCACATCCCTCCTTTGAACTAACTGCAAATTCATAAATATTTGGGTTAGCTCTACAGGTTCGGTAATTTGGCTCATTCTGACAGGTCAACATTCTTTGGTTGCAATTATAGATCGACCCCTAATTATAAATAACAATTCTGAAGAAAAAAATGTTGACCTGTGTTTGATTAAACGAGGTAGTTGTCCATAGCTGTGAAGCTCCACGTAAAATAAACTGCTGTATGAGTGTTGCTTCCTCTAACACCTCATCTATGCAAGGCTATGTTTCCACTAAAACAGGAATAAACTGATACTTTTAATGCTGTCTATAAAGCTAATTAAACCGATTGGAAAAAATATTTATTTGTGGACCTCGATACGAGCCTTAGTTCAGTTGAAATGATTAAACGAAAGGGGATAAACGCGAGCTAAAAATTAAACAAGAGGAAGCAGGTATGACACAAGCTGCTGATACAAGCAAACAGTCACACAGCATGTGAAGGGTAAGCTTGCACACTACCTTCAGGCTTGCGCATGTTGTTGGTGAAGATGAAGTCAGCAGCGGCCTGAGCGTCCGGACCCGTCATGTAAAACTTGCCGAAGTAGGACATGTTGAAGGCTGCGACACCCTTTCGGCAACCCAGGCATTCCGACTTGATCTGCAAAATAAGGTGGCAACCGAGTCTTTGCCCGTCGGGCACACAGGATTCCTGGAGTGGTGTCACACAGCCAGACAACCCCCTGGAAGTCCAGGAATGTGCCACTTCGTTAATGTATTCTATTAGACCCTGTAAATTGAACATTAGCACTCCTAACTTCCAAATTTTGCCAACTTTTGTAAATATAAGTATGTTTGACAGAATTGTCTAGTTAGCTCCAGTGCTTTGCTACCGAAGACGTACTATGTCACATTCCCGCAGTGCACGGGTACATAGGGTGAAGCACTCCTTCAAGGTTGAGCAATGCGCATGTGTGGTGGTTATTTGGAACCAAGTTACAAAATGGTACAAAATCACCACATTCTTGGGTTTCAAACATTATGATTACAAAATGGAGCTTTGTTTACATAAAAGCTGCAATATATCCTCTTCAGTGGCCTGCCCTTTATTGCAAGCTGTGAATATCTAGACCAATAAGGTCATCAAACAAAGAACCTTACAAAAACCCGGGAATTCAGCTTCATGATCATTATGCAGTTAAGGACCTGCATGTTTTGCAGTGTGTTCTTTTGCTCTCAATAAGTGGGTTTGGACCTTCGAACTATCAGCATGGAACCTCTGAAAGGTGCCTATTCTATTTTAATGTTCAAATATTAAAAAAAGGTCCACCAATTCTTTAGAGCTGATTCATATGTGCGGTAATATTTTAGAGTTTATTACAATGGTCTTGATTACTAAGCAAAAATCAAACACAGCAAAATTATCTAAAACTCACACTGCCTTCCTGCAACTGGAGACTGATTTATATTTGTTGCAAGTCTGTTAAATCTATTCCACTTCATTTGTAATGAATATTAGTCGTGTCTCCTTAAAGGGGCACTGACACATCAAAATCATATTTTTTTTTATTATCCGAAACGGTCGAAAACGATGCCGGGACATTACCCTCAAAATTTGAAATTTGGGAATTCAGTATTCGTGAAGTAAAAAAACAATTTCCAAATGCCGAATTCGAAGTTCCCGCGCGATCGGCGCCGGTGCCTTGACGTCAAAAATTGCGGAGACCTGAGAGTCCCCTTTCCTGTCACCACTCCCTGCTGTTGCCATGGCGACCCAAAGCGAGGAGGAAAGGAGCGAGCGCCGGCTAGCGCCGGCGTTGCGGCGGACTGGTTTTGAGCGGTGTCGCCTGTTTTCCGTTGGAGGATACAAATCCAGGAGACGGCACCACAACGAACTCCCGATTTTTGGTATTTCAAAAAGAAGGGCCGTAGTGCGTTCGCAATTGCGTTAAAAAACATGTTTTAGGATTGCCGTCATTAAATGTTATAAAGATGCCGCCTACAAAGCTTCTAAATTTCCTGATTTTTGACGTCACCGATCAAAAGAAGCGAGGAGGCGAGAGGCGGGAAAATCAAACGGCAAAAATAAAAAGGCGCGCGTGCGCGCAGGAAAATTTTTTTTCGCGATGCGTTTTTTTTTGCGTGTTTATGGCTGCAACTTGCATCGTTTTAGACAATACAAATAAATACGACCTTTGGGGTGTCAGTGCCCCTTTAATATGAATGTCATTAAGGGGCAACACTAATCTTAGAGCTTTTTTGCTTATTTTACGACAAAACCCAATGAAACTGAACAAGCTTATTCAACTTTTCGTGCTGATTTCAAATATTTGATCATTTTCTCAGTCAGTAAAATTGTCCTTAGGATAATTAAAACTCACCTGCCTCTGTTTAGAGGAACAATAGGAAAAAAACTACTCAAAAAATATCCTCTTTAACATATAGCTAGATGCTAAAAAGTATAGAGAAGACAATCTTGGAGGCAATTTTCAGATTAACGCATTATTAGTGATTTTATCACACATTGAAGTTCAATGCTCAATGTGTGTTTAACAAGTATTGGAACAAAAGACCAATTAAAGTATTTTTAGACCTTAATTAAAAATTCTGCTCTCAACAATTTATGCTTCACAAATTTAGCTACATGCCTCAGAAAAAATTATACTTCTCTCTGCCCTAGATGCTAATATATCCCTCCTGCAAATTTTCAACGACTCAAAAAATTGTGTCGTGTGAAAACAGTGTTCTAGAGTCAACTTCAATGTACATTCAGCCTGCATAGACATTATAAGTTGATTTATAGCTCAAATATTCATCCACGAAATTAAAAACCTGGTAGATTCAGGAAAGCAATGGCTGTAGAAGTCTACATTGTCATTTTCAAAAGAATAAAATTTTAGGAATTTTTTTGCCTCCAAAGACTTATGTCCCCCCTTAATATGTAGAAAACATTTTCAAGGGCAAACTGGGTTTCTTGCGGGTTCACGAGTTTGTGTGCATTATATGTGCGCGCGAAATTGGTTCACGTGCCGTGCAAGTTGATCCCGCGTGTTTATTGCATCGTAAAATACGGGTCTGCTGCGTCTGCGATCCGCGTTTTTTGTTCCTGTGGCATGTGCATTCATAGTGGGTTCCCACGTTTTTTGTCCGTGATGTCGTTTTCTTTCATGCACGGCGACGGTGCTGCGCCGCTGCTCTTCGGCGAGTTTTCGGCGGGAGCGCGATAATTACGTTTCTTGACTTGCACTCGTGCGTTGCTGCGGTTCGGCGTGTTTTCGGTGGCCGCGGAGAGTTATGTTTCTTGCCTTGCACTTGTGCGTTGCTGTGCTTCGGAGTGTTTTCAGCGGGCGAGCGACGGATGTTATCTGGATTCCAAGCGTCATGGATAACCGATGCCAAGATCATTCAGGCTACGTGCCTTCAACAGGCCACACCTGAAGACCCTTCAACCCTAAGTGTCAAAGATTCTGATGCCAGCAAAGAAATGCCCCCACCTAGTGCAACTGACGTAGCGTGGGCGCTGGACACAACCGCGCGCTACTTCTCGTGCCAAGAGAATGCTGGTGCCAAGAAAATGCTGATGCCGCGTTAGAGCTAGCCTCCAAGCTCCAAGCGATGTTGTTGATTCACGAATGAGGAACCATGCACAGGCATGCATCACAGATTACTTCCGCTGGTGATCGGTGTAAATAAATGTCCCGGAACTCGTCACTCACGTGTTAGCTCAGTGCACATGCCCCACCCAACGCAGCGCTGCACGTAAGTGCTCGATTTAATGAGCTTTCTTTAATTCGAACAAATTTTGGTCCCCCTCGAGTTGGAATTAACGAGATTCGGCTGTACTACATAACGAAGGTTACTGTAATAATTGAACTTACGATTTCATGGTGCTTTGGAAAACCGAAAGTGTAGTCCATCTTCAGCCTGTCTCCGTAGGTGTCGCTTTCGTGCTTTTTATTCTCGTAACTTCCGTAGTAGTCATAGTCGAGGACCTGTCGCCAACCAAAAATGGGATGTAGTATAAGTTACGCAAAACTGCTGGCTACCATAAGAAGGCTCACTCCTTTACTTTCCGGCAAATCGTGCAGGGGTCAAATTAGCCAAATCTTGTGATTTAGAGTACAGCTCTGTTTTTAGGCCAAATTCTTGGCCGCTCACAATGATGGGCTCTCAAATATGAGGAAAAATCCTTGGGAACCATGAAACTGATCCAAAAAAGTAGACACTCCGATTTTTCTTCACAAATGGGCGAAGATGATGCACAAGGAAATGCAATAAACACCTCAATTTTCCCAAGGACCAAAATTTTCTCACCTGACAAATATTGCAAACAAGTGATCTGCAAATATTTACCACCCCACAGTAACGAGTACACAAAAAATCACTTCAAATCGAAACATATTTCTGAAACCCACACTTCATAAACTAATGCAAAATACTGAGCCCACGAAAATGAAGTCAGTTATAGTATAGCAATTTGCTGCCAATATTGTTACAGCAAAAGCTCATGAACTCGCTCCTCATTAATTTTAGTTTTTGAATAATTGGAACTAAATGCCATGGCCTGACCATGCTGAATAGACAGTTATATATAAAAATACTAATTTATTGGCTCCCAAATTGGCACTCCCAGTTATAATTCGAACCGTGCACAATCATGCAAAAGGAATTGCCAGAGACAGCACTGCCAATCAGGCAGCAAATTGCTATACTATAACTCTTTTTGTTCACCAGTTGCAAATTTGATAGTAACAAGCATTCCCAGGCCATGTGCTGCGCTTCCCTGACATTTCATATGTGCACAAGGATACGTGCAGCAAAAAAGCAGTTGTAAAAAAAAAGAAGAAAAAAAAAGTGGAGGATGACAAAAGCAAGGGGAAGGGCACACGCGCGCGTAGGGAGGGCAGCGTAAATGATCGCAAACTTTGCCGCGGAAATTTCAACTGGAGCTTAAGTTAACATATTTTTGTATATCAAATTATGGATATACAAGTCAAACCCGTTTATAATGAACAGCAGGAAACGCTTTGATAAGTTTGATATAGCAAAAACCATTTACAACGAACTTCCACAATTTGTTCGTTGTAAGGCGAGAGCTTCTCTTTCTTCCTTATTTCTTCACTTACACCTTGTAACTCGCGCAATATTTTTTTGTTTTTTTTTTTGCATGAGCACAGATTTTTTTTTTATTTTTGTAGTTTATCTCTTCTACTGAATCGCTTCTCTTCGTGGGCTACCGCTTCGGGATGAAATTTTTTTTTTCTATGCGTGCATGTAGAGTGTTTTTTTTTTTTTTTGTGGCTTTCTCCCTTTCTGAATGGCTTTTTTACGCTCAATTTTGTTAGCGGCTTGAGCTTTTATAATTTTCTTTCCTACTTTTTTTTTTGGGGGGGGGGGGGGGAGAGGGACAGGCTAGAAGACGATTGTTGGCGCGTTTTTGGAAGCCTTCCCGGGGGAGGGGGGGATGCTTGATATAGCCAATATGTTGTTTGTTATAAACAGTACTTTTTACGTGCATTTTTATTTAAATTTTTCGTGAGTTCGATATCGACAATATTTCGCTGTATGTGGGTTCGTTTTAAACGGGTTTCACTGTATCGAACTACTTTATGATCCCCTTTGAATTTGATATATCCCAATTCAACTGTAAAATGATAATGAAAAGAATGTAAAAGGAAAGGGAACATCAGTGTAGCCATCTGTGTTGCAGGTTACAAAGGCGTTCACTGTCATACACCTCTTCGTCAGCTAAGAGGGTGAAATCATGACTTCTGGTAAGCCCACGCACAACAGCTCAAACGATTTGGCAGCTCCAAGCATTGCCGGGCCTATGCGGAGGCAAAACTGACCCTTTTCCTTTGAGTTTCCTTAGTTCAAACTTTGATTAATTAAAACTTCTAAGCATTTCTTTGAAATTCAAACTAACAAGCTTTTACTGTACTAAGTCTCCAAAACATAATGCTACCATTTTTGAGACTATTCTAGAATCCTAAAGAGGTATCAAACAGTATTCAAAAATTATAGAAAACATGCTAAAAACTATTTAGCAAACAACTACAGTAAACAAATCTAATTTTGCAGAATTTGCAAAGTGTGCATTTTGGGAAAAATTTGCAATTGGGAGTGGTATGCTATGTTTTCTTTAGCATGTGGCAAGATATTTGTGGGATAATTTTTCGTAATACTTTCAAGTTGTGAAATCTACAGAAATTAGGTTTTTGCAAAACTGAAGTTGTTAACAGTATTCAGAAGGTAAAGCGAACTATCAGAAATGTGATCTTGTAAACATACTTTGAAACATGACTCACAGGAGAGGGCCCATCCTGTGCAAACCACCCTGGACGCTCCCAGCCCAGGCGCTCTTGGAAGACACACCCAGACTTGGACATCTCCTGCAATAGGCCACAAAACAGCAAAGGGTGAGACCTGCACACATTTTCACGGCACAGTGAATTAATGTGAAAAGTTAACAGACACAAACATCTAGACTACGTTAAACCTAGACAAGACAGCAAAGCAATATGGAATGCATGCGGTGAGTGCTCATCATTGGTGCATTTGAATGCTTTGGAATGATGTGACAGCCTATTACAAAAAGAAAGAAAGTGAATGCTCAGAAGCAAGGCACACTGCATGACCAGTACCACCTTCCCCCAAGTATTGCAGACAATACCTAAAAAAGACATGAGGTATGAGAGGAATTCAGTGAGTTATCAGCCTCAATCTAAAACAAAATAAAACAATGCTTTCAGTTTTTTATGTTCAGTATGGGCCAAGCCAGTCCAATCTGAAAGATTAATTCCTTAGAAAAAATATTAAACTATCTGCACCATAGGTTAATTAAAAACTATTATCAGCATCTTGTCCCCAAAAGGCTCCCTTTGTTGAAAGAACTTCTTTTTAGTTTTTGAACATGAACCACTCCGTCTGAGCTAGACTCATTATCATTAACCTATAATCCTGGAATGTGACATTTCCCCAGTGAAAAGATAGTGGTCTAAGTCCATAGTTCAAAGTTTATTTTCTAACATATGCATTGACATAGTCACCATGGCAAAAGAGATGCTGAGAAAACAGCTTAGCAAGGCCAGGGAGCCATTGAAAGGCAATATAACTACAATTACTTTTTTGGGAACAGTATTTTCTAAAAATAAATAAACCCCAATACTTGAAAACTCCAAAGGAAAAAATTATCAAAATGTTTGTTAACCCTGATTTTTAAAGAATCCAAAGAAAAAGGAATTTGTAAAATCATTCACTTCACAGTGTGCCTAATCACCCTAGCAAAAACTCACTTGTCAATCCCACTGCTCAATTCAGTTTTAGTTTCTAGAACCATGGGCCTACAAGCAGTCATAGCAGTTGTGCTGCTCTGCTTGCATAAACATTCACCGCTTTACACTAGTGCTCTTATGTGAAGTTTCACCCCGTGCATGAGTGCTTTTGCACGAAGCTTCACAGCTTTGCACCAGTGCACTTGCATGAAGCTTCACAGCTTTGTACCAGTGCTTTTGCATGGAGCTTCACAGCTTTGCACAAGTGTTCTCATGTGAAGCTTCACCCTTTGCACCAGTGGTCTTGTGTAAAGCTTCACCTTTTCAGTTTTGGGTGGGCAGAAATTGCCCACCCAAAACTGAGAGCACTTTAGGTAAAAATAAGGGGTAGGCTAACATTCGGTGTTCACAAGGTAGCTCAACTTGAGCCATTGAAAAATAGAAAGTCCTGCTACAAATCAGGATGGGCTATCTGTTGGGGATGGGTCGTCTCTCGGGATATTACGGTAGTGCTCTTGCATGAATCTTCGTCCTTTTCACCAGTGCTCTTGCATAAAGCTTCGCCGCTTTGTGCTAATGCACTTGCGTGAAGCTTCGCTGCTTTGCACCACTACTCTCACATGAAGCTTCACTACGTTGTGCCAGTGCTCTAATGTGAAGTTTCACTGCTTTGCACAATAGCACTCATGTGAAACTTCACCACTTTGCATTAGTGCTCGCGCATGAGGCTTCTCTGCTTTGCATTGGCACGTGCTTGTCAATCTTTATCGTTTTGCGACGACATGCTCGGAGATGCAGTTAGCAGAATGGAGCGCCCGAGTCAGATTGATGGGGTCGGGAATTTTCGCTCACCAATATAGGTCAACATCCTTTGGTCACAACTATAAATCAACCTTTAATTTTAAAACACTTCATCAGAAAGAAAACACTAACTCATATTTGAATAAATGTGAATGACATTAAACATGACTATTATTAGAAAAAGGAAGTTACATTTCGTGCCAAAAAATTGCCTCGTGAAGTGTCCCTCGTGGAGGCTAGCTCTGCACTGGCACATTCGTTCACCTGTGTCTGTATCAAGCCTCATGAAGCATTTGTTAGACAAATTTGATTAGGGCCACAGAATGTTTTTGAAGAACTGCACTGTGTACAGTCTGCTGGAGGAGAAATCTCAATCCAGATTTAGCTTGCTTACAGCCATATTAGTGACACCAAAACCACTTGACTAATAAAGTTTCATAAATGAACAGAATTTTTATTTTTAAACTATACCGGTACATTCTTTCTGATCCCCTGCAAATAGTTTCCACTGCCAGCTTTGTTCCCTTTCTTGACGTTTTCCTAGCTTTAAGCCTGGGTTCAAGCTGGTGCACTTGTGAGTGCAAACCTTGATCTATAACAAGCTTCATACAGTTGCCTCCACCTTAGTACTGGTCAGACACTTGAATGAGAGAGCGACAATGAGCACATGCCTTGAACCTTTGGTGTTATGTGAACACCCAGCGGCTCCACTGGTAATAGTAGCATAACATACCCTCCATGGTTCACGCTCATAGTGACTCCGCCTCACATGTCATGCAGCCATGACACATCATTTGTTACTAGTGGAAAGAAGTCAAAAACGAAGAAGTGGTAGATCAATGCTATGCTTAGCATCAACAATTTTGTGTCATATTGTCAAGGCGAGCATAACTTCCGCAATGCTCCAACGCTGTGAAGGCTACTTGTATGAGTGCATAGTTTTGTTTGGCACTTCCTTTACTTGAAAGCATGTGAATGAAAGACAAGAGGAAATCACTTTCCTAGCAATGCAGGGCTGCAGGACTGTGGAAGCTGCCCTAGCATCGACAACGCAGCTCAAAGTGATTGACGCCCAGTATAGGTGCCAACCAATCAGGGATGCAACGTGAAAATTGGGAAACTTGCGAGTAGACAAAATATTTCTGAGACGGCTGTTGAGCCTGCAAAATGTTTCCTACCTCATGCAGCGGGTCTTTGCGCATGTTCCTCGAGGCAAGAGGTTCGTCACTGGGATAAACGATGGAGTAGTTCTTGACGTAAGACTCGTGGCTGCGTTCTCGTACCCAACGTGCATTGGATGTTAGCTCGGGCGAGAACCGCCTGCCCAATGAAAAAAAAGGTGTTTCGTTTCTTAGGAATTTAAGTTCAATAAACACAACACAACATTCTGTACAACTGAAAGTGACTTTCTTAATCAGCAAAACAGACCCCATCTAACTTTCTTATGCAACATGAAGAGCCAATCGTTAGGATTTACAGAACACCAGCGAATGACGACAATCTTGCCATCATGCAATGTCCTCGAGTCTGACTGAACAAAACAAATGCTTGCAGTATGCCGGGTTTCCAAAGGCTGTGGTTGTATCTGTAGCAGAAGGCGTCCTTAAGAAAATTAGAAAGGACGTTAGCCCGCGCCCAGAGGCAGGTCAAGCGAGACAAAAAGTTGCAGTTGTGCCCTACATGCACAGAACAGCGCACAGTCTGGGAAAAATAGCAAAACGTGTAAACGTAAAAGTTGTTTACTCTGCACCCGAAAAGCTCGCAAAAATGTGCAAGATGACATATCCATTCCGCAAGGTACCGGCAGGCTGCCCAATCAAGCACAGGAGTTCGTTTGTCGTGTGCACGGAAGAAGTGGTGTACCGAATTCCGCTTTCATGTGGCAAGATTTATGTCGGCCAGACAGGCAGATGTTTAAATGTACGGTTAAGGGAACACCACCAGAAAGAGAAAGGAGTTCGGGATGGCCATCTGTCGTGTTACTGTCATGACTGCAGGTGCAAACCATTATTTGCTTCTTCTATTGTTCTCGCTAGACACAAAGATAAGAGTGTTAGAGATTATGGAGGCTGACGCTATAAATAGTTCCGGCACGTGTCGTGCCAGTCTGGTGTCAATTGACTTGGCGGATAAGGACTTAGCGTACTTGCGGTCAGTGGCGGGGCCACGGATTGGTTGAAATGTGGTGCGGTGACGCGGTGACGCAGTGTGTTTCTACGCCAAGGCTCTTGATTTAAATCAGTTGAAAGTTAGCGCTCTGTGGTGTCTGTTCTTCCTATGTCCCTGTCTTGAAAGCGCAATCATGTTTTCTATCGTACCATACCAACTTGCCAAACAATCAGCACTTGTCAACAACACAAACAATAATAATATAAAAAAAAGAAAAAAACGCCATTCAAAGTTGCGGTGTTGCGGGAACGAGGACAGCAAACAAATATATTAGTAATTTCATTTGGTGATCTCGACTTTTATCGCAAATGAGGTGTGTGGTCGTGCAGGTGCTCGGAAGCAGTACGAAGACATGAAGTCGATCAACCAGCATGCACAGCAACACAGTGACACTAAACACAAGTTATGCACCTCGAGTGCCTCGATGACAGAGTTGAAAACGAGAAAGGCAGAACCGGACAGTCGAAAGCCGATTCAAACAAAAAGGAGAGAAGATGGAACAGGCGGCACGCTGCAAAACGCAAACGCAAGATATAACGGCGGTGATTCTGAGATGTTGCGCCTAGTTAGCCTTCTTGAAAATATGATGTTCGGCACCGCTAATTACACAACGCGGCAGCCCCCTATCGATGACTACTTCGGGCAATGTCCTCTCGTTTTGAGTAAGATGTACTTCGAGATTCAAGGCTTTGCACAAAATATTTTGTTGTTTTCTTACGTTTTTAGATAGGTAATTCGCAAATCCGCTTAATTCGCACATTTTTCGCTGTCCGACCAGCTTCGAATGAATGAGGTCCTACCTTCAGTCAAGTTACGTGTAGTTCCGGAACTACCTGGAAGCACAAGTGTGTCCTCTCGCCGTAAAAGCTGTACAGTGCAGTCCACTTACCGTAAAATACTGAGGAAGCGCCCATACCCGTACAAGCACTTACCATTAACAATTTTGAAATTCGAAAATTTGGGCAAGTACACATCAAGCGTCCTAATAAGCGCCCCATAGTTGGCTTTACGCGTATCTCGATAAAATGGGGGTGGGCGTTTCTTCAGTATTTTACGGTATAATGATAGCACATATAACGGTGGACTGCTTATAATGATCAGTTTATATAATTTCTAGACTAGAAACGACCAGTTTCTAGTCCAGATTCAACAATAATAGGCTATAACGATTAAAACTTCGCGTTACCTCTCATAATGGTTGTAAGTGTATAACACGAGAGCGCATGACACTAGAGCGACGACGGGAGAGCGTGCAACAGGAGGGCGCCACGACAGCAAAGCGCACGGCAACAGAGTGCTGCTGCAGGTGAATGGTGCAACATGAGAGCGCGTGTCACTAGAGCGCGCATCACAAGAGACCATATGTGCGCCTTGGGAGTGATCGATACTGGGGACTTTAAACAAATCAAACACACAGCCGTCTGCGCAGTCACACCATTTAAGATCATTTATTCTGTTCAGGTTATCCATTCCTAACTCAACATATTACCGCGTAGCTGTCGTCGCTGCCACTGATAAAGTGCTCCTTTTAAAATGGTCACTACTTTTGCTCTCGAGAAAATTCTACCCGTCATTTTTGTTCCTCAGAAACAAAAATCTGGTTCACATATCAATATGGGTGGAAAAAAATTGGTTTGGCAATGAGCTTTTTCCCAGGAATAAAGATACGTGCAGGTGTTACATTATTATCATGTTCAATTCTAGCGAACGTCAGGAAAATATTGAATTTAGAACATGCTAGAAATCAATCCGTTCGTTCAGGACTATGATTAATGATAAAATGTGAAGCTGCACTCCCGTATTGTGCAGTGCTGGCTGTCAAATAACAGCCAATCCATTGTATAACAACCCAGTTACTACAGAAGGGGCTTCGATACTTGAAATTTCCGCCACGGGAAGAGGCACCTTAGTGACTGCTGCTGTTGTTCAGCGCCCTCGTGACGTGCACTCTGGTGTCGTGCGCTCTCGTGGCGCCCTCCCCGTCGTAAGTGATCACTAAGAGACGACACTCACTTGAGCACACTCAAATACAAAAGTGTAAACGGTGGTAAACACCATCTGCGAAGACGTATCCCAGGCACCCTAGTAGGAGGTGGGGCCCCTGCCGCCAGGCCCTTTGGGGTGCACCCACCGTATGTCGTAGGCATACATGTCCAGGTTAGGCCTGCCCTGCAGCACCCAGGCAGCCAGCTCCCTGCCGCAACCGCCACCCCCATTCATGCCCAGGCTGTTGAAGCCGCAGCCGTGGAAGAAGCCCCGCAGGGAGGGCTCCTCCCCCAGCAGGGGTTTGTGGTCGGCCGTGAACGACTCTGTGACGGGGCCAGAGGAGACCGGGCTCGAGACGTCCGTCGGGGAGTTGGCGAATGGGTTACCGTAAAACGCAGCTTCTCATACTGATTGACTTCAAGGCCCTTTCTCTTAGTCGATAGAAGAGGAACCCATCCCAATCTCGGCGACAATCAGTTATGTTCCATACCACGTGAAAGAATTCCCTTTCTTGGGTACAAAAATTCCCTACTTGAGGCACGTTCCCTGAAAAAATTTTAAATATCACCGCATATTTTTCTACATTTTTTTACCTTTCTGTGATGCGCATCACAGCCAATTTCTGTGATGCGGGACACTTTGTGCGCATTTTCCCACAAAAGACGCATGAAATCGCACATTTAAAGAGAAGGAAATGCTACTGGCCACTTTATAAAACGACCCTTAGACATAGCAATTTTGCTGCGCTTAGGATTTGTTAATACCTTTCCGTCCTAAGCCGTGACTTTATCACTTTCTCTTCTTGAAGCTCTTGGACCACCAGATGGTTTCTCGTAATATTTAGCTCCCTCTAAAGTTTCTCCCAAATTCCCTCGTTCATCCTTAAAGTTACCCGCAATCACATTAAAATTCCCATTCCCTTCAGAATCTTCACTGCTATGTTGCATTGTTGCCAGTGATGTTCCATTCAGGTTTTTTTTTCCCCTTTTCGAGGGATTTTCGGCCTCGGTTTTGGTGAAACAAGAAATGGGAATTTTAATGTGATTGCGGGTAACTTTAAGGATGAACGAGGGAATTAGGGAGAAACTTTAGAGGGAGCTAAATATTACGAGAAACCATCTGGTGGTCCAAGAGCTTCAAGAAGGGAAAGTGATAAAGTCACGGCTTAGGACGGAAAGGTATTAACAAATCCTAGGCGCAGCCAAACGGCTATGTCTAAGGGTCATATTATAACCCTGAATGAAACATCACTGGCAACAATGCAACATAGCAGTGAAGATGCTGAAGGGCTTTGTGAGCTATAATGCATATATCAGGGAGTGTAGGGCTAAGTTATACGTCAAAGGGTGACTCAGAGGAGTTACAATAGTGCTTGAACTGGAAAAATGCTTTACTTTGCAGCAGGGCCTGTTGAGCAAATATGCAAATTTCGATAACCCACGAGAGTATTCTGGGGAATGCCTGGGTCCGAGGGACTCAGAACGAGATCCCATGTTGCAGAAAATTGACCAGGCACCCGCTTGAGCATTGAAGATAATCACGAAAAAAATGCGACAAGCGCTCGTTAGGTCCCATGGTGGGCCCTTGCTTGATCCAACGGAGTGGTATGGGAGCAGTATGGGGGTGTGGCAGAACGCCTAATTTTTTAAAGCACCTGCGTCGCAAAAGAAGAGCTTGCTTCGCGCTGGCGCTCTTTCATCGAGCTTTACCTCTTTTCACCGAGGCACGTCCGTAACACTTCACCACTTTGCACCGGCTTCTACGAAAGGCAGCCAATGTGGAAGAACACACCGGTCAGCCTCGAAAGTTTGCTGGGGTCGGCGATCGATATGCTCTTCGCTTTTATTTGAAATTTTCCAAAAGTAGGGGTGGCGTTTATCGGGACTGAGGCGCATGCACGGTATTTTAAGGCGAGTCCGAGAAGCTGGCATGCCCACCTTAGTTCATAGCATTACGAACTGGCGTCAGCTAGCTTCCACGCGATGCCATTCTACGTCGATTTCTGATATGGCAACCGGCGCCAAATGCCTTTCATGCTGAAGGATAGCCACCCGGACACTTTCGTCGCACATTTTGTCAAGGGATGCGCCCCCTATTTATACGCCCTCCGAGGTTTTCGTGGCAGATTCAAAATGTCACCATTCGAATACGCTGCAGGCTGTGGCAACATTTAATTTCAGAGCACGCAACAAGAAAGATTCAACAATCTGGAGGTTAAGTCGGTGGCTTTAGACACCGGAGCGGTTCACAGCCCAAGTTTCTTGGCTTCTGATGTAAAGCAGGCTCAACCGTGCAACTCCTGCATAAAAATTTTTTTTTATATATACGGCGATAAGAGCCACACATCCGTTCTAAATCAGTGTCATGCCTCAAACAAGTTTCTGCAGCTCAACCATGTCATAGTCATTTACATAAAAAAAGAAAAGACCGAAGAACACCGGAAAATGAGGACACAGACACCAACTTGTTTGTTCCTTGGGTCTTGTGTTTTTTTAATTGTTTTTTATCTCTGTGTCGTGTTTTTTTTATTTGTTTTTTATCGTATGTAACATGCACCGAATTTCCCAACTACAAATCTTGCTTTCAACCGATTCATTTATCCTATCCGGTGGTCGGAATCATCATGCGAAGGCTTAAGGAAAGTCTGGAATTCACTCCTAGCGATGGAGACAAATTGCTTTTAGAGCGGGGATTTCCCAATGTGCGTATGTGCTCGGAAGCAAAGCTGACTATGCATACTATCAAGACTTGCTTGCGTGCTTTGTTAAAAGGTGTGATGCCATCGAGCCCCCAAGAAAAAGACCACTTAAGGAAGAGGAGCACCAACGAAAATTGCACTCAATGAAGAGGACCAGCAACGAATGCAAAGTGCGTGGGGTGGCAACCAATGAGTTGGCAAGGTGAAGGAGAAAGATCCAAGAGAGGGGCATAGGAGCGAGGACGCAAAGGCAGGCAGAGCGAGCTAAGAGCGTGGGACGTGGCTGCAAGAAGACAGCACTGGTCCCAGCAACAACAGGCAGCCAGTTGCCACTACGGAGCAGACGACTGGTAGTTGGAAGCGCCAATTCACGGATAATTCATTCACTGCAATGTGTGCGACAGACTGGTTTTAGGTGAAGGTGAGGAAAGGAGATCTTTTTTCGGTATGGTATGAAATTAGAACACATTTAAAAAACACAAAAGAGACAGCCAATTTTTTCTTTTTTTTACCTGGCCCACACACGGTGGATTTGATGCCCGTCTTCTCCAGAACCGGAACTCTGTGCATTCCACTCTCTATGTGCGTTCCAAAGACGTCCCAGTCGAGGTCAAACAGGCCGAACGCAAAGTTCTTGGGGAGCTGCAAGTGGAAGGAACCAATAAGTTCTAGTCTCAGACATAGAAAGCTGCAAGTATCAAACGGCAATTAAAAATAAAAAATAAAAATTATAAATAACATGCTAATGGTAATTCGGTAAGGCTTGCACATTTCACAAGCATTTAGGGCAATGTTTGGTCTCTAGTTGCATTATGGAGATGAATGAACCATACGAATTAAACGAGAATAAAGGTTTAAAATCCGCCGCAAAATTTCGCATAACCCGAAATCAAACTTCAGGTTACTGAAACTAAAGCGAGAGAGTACAGGCGAGCTGGTTTAAGATGGTAACCCACGAGCAGGGAGAAAAAGTGCAGTGTGCATTTCTGCTAGGTCGTGGGCCTATCTAAAGGGGCCGCGCAGTGATGTTCACTTGGAATGTATTTCACTTTACACGAGCGTACTGGCACTAGTGGGACTCAAGGATACTTGGCCTGAACGCCACTGAAGAAAAAACTCCTTTGTTGCAGTGTAATTTCAAGGACAAAAGCGAGCATTTTCTTTCCAATCCCTCCTTCGCAAAACTTGATGACGTAGCTGGGCAGTCACAGTACTGCCCAGTGACAATATATTTAAACGCGGCTCATAGATTGGCTCTGAGCGTTGCGTGGCAGTCGATTTGGGCTCATGATAATCAACAGCTCGAGAAGCACTCGGGTAGCGGCTTGTGTCCAATCGCTGTAATAACGACTATAGCCAAACCATAACAATGTCTGGAACTCAGTGCATGGCTATAATCAACATTGGCAGCATATAATCGGCTCCAGATCACGTGGCTGCTTGTTCTGGCTGCGAGTTGACGGGGTGAACGCTGCGCGTTTTAGAGCGCAGCTCTTAGGGGCCCGTTTCCGGCTTAAGCGGCGTCGGCGTCGCCGTCGCCGTAACCACGAGGTCACGTGACCCCCCGAGGTCACGTGACCCACCCAGGTCACGTGACACCCCTAGGTCACGTGACCCCCTTAGGTCACGTGACCCCCTTAGGTCACATGACCCCCTGAGGTCACCTGACCCCTTGAGGTCACGTGACCCCCAGAAGTCACGTGACCCCCTAAGGTAACGTGACCCCCTGAAGTCACGTGACTTCTGGGGATCACGTGACCCCCTAAGGTCGTGACCCTTCAGGTCACGTGACCCCCGAGGTCACGTGAGCCCCTGAGGTCACGCGACCCCATGAGGTCACGTGACCTCAAGGAGTCACCTATCCCTCAGTACGCTTCCATCTTCCTCCTCAAGAGCTGCGCTCTAACCGGCGTTACAGGAAATTGTAAACGGCTTTCATTTTTTCTTCAATTTTTTTCTTCAACTTTGATTGCATGTGGCGAAAAACGAATGGGTGTTTCGCACGTCATTAACGTCGGGGATTCATTCTAAGCGGTATTTGCGCAAAGCACAAAAATTGTTGCATCGCTGTTCTAAAGATGTCTTGGCTTAATAAAATTTTTGCCGTGTTGGGACTTTTGTGTTATCCATATCTCTTTTTGCCCCCTGCTTCTGGGTTATATGTCAAACTCCAGATCTCCACAGTACTGACAAAGAATGTTAACCCTTCCCTACTAATAATGAGTGTCACTTGTGCCACCCCCTACAGACCACAAAGCCTGACCACAAGTGTGGCTTGTGTTTCGATTTTGGCGCTTGTTTAGCACAATTTCTGTCAGATAGCAAAACCATCCCTGTTGCCCCATTTACCTTGGGTTGCTTGCTTGCTTGTTTTGCTGTTTGACAAAAAAATGAAATGCTCCCTATAGCAAAAAAAAAAAAAAAATGCAGTCGCTTCTAAGCGTTTGCGCTAAAACAATATGGCTTTGGCGCGGAGGTCTGTTTTAGCTGATGAAGAGATACAAAACCTTTTTGAAAGTAATTAATGCTCAGGCATATGTGACAACAAATCCTTCAGGCCTTCTGATTTTTTGGAATCGGACAATAGTTTGATGAAGAGTGACAGGAGTGATGAAAACTATGTGACTCCTGCAAGCATTCTATCGACTTCGTCGTCTGCACGTCAGTGGGACTTGGACCAGAAGTCTTGATTTAGAGCAAGATACATACCCCACCTGGAAGTCAAGAAAATGTTTTTGCCTTATTTTTATGTAAATTGCCCGTTTAAAATAATATTTCGCTGTACGTTCAATGAAAAAAAAAAAAAAAGAGTAGGCAAGGGGTTAACCCCGCACCCCTGCCTTGCCTTTTGGCATTTTCTATCTGTCCCATGGGTGCACCGAAACGGAATGTATCTAATTTTCTGACTGGACACCTTCCCTTTCTGTGCATTCGTAAGACAGGTAGGAAACACCGAAAGACAAGGCCGCTGTCATCTTGTCAGGGACCACAACCTTCCCACAGACCTACGGTACACAAAGAGTCGTGTGCAGAGCCGAGATGGCGCACCTGGTCAATGAAGACGGGGTTGGGCTCGTAGCCGCCCACCGAGAGGGCGTCCCCCTGCAGCCGCAGGTAGAGGGAGAGGTCGTGGTCCCGCACATTGGGCATGCCCTGGATGCCCTCTATGCGGTTGGTTACCACGTAGGCGTGCTTCATGGCCACCAGGGGAACACTCACGCCGGCCATTTCCCCGATGTAAGGGGCCCAGGCGCCTGCGGCACGCAACCGCCGAGCAACGAAGGAGTCGAGCATTAAAGGGACACTTTTCGTGAGAAGCGAAAACATCAGATGAGTGCTAAGGGCGAGATTTGTGGTCAGGATGAACACAAACTCGGTGGCCATACCCCCAAAACCATTTTAGAACTCAATCGAGTACTTTTAATATTAATGAATCGAAGAATTTCTTCAAAATACAAAAACTGTGTTAAAATTCATATAGTTCCTTTTTAGGATGACAAACCAGCTATCTTCACTCTTTTTTTACAAGCACATCCCATGTGTTTCATGATGCAAAAAAAAGTCATTATTACAAAAGTAAAGAACAAAGTTTTGTTTCGAATGCAATTTTTTTAAATCTTAAACAGGTAGATTGACTAAAATCCCTTCTCACAATATTCTCTAGATTCCGGTTTAAGTACGACAGATTTTTTCTCAGTAGTGTCATTAAACTCGAAGCAGTATGGGACAAGTAACTCATATTATAAATTTAGGTATATGTTAACTATAAGTCAAGTTGAATTTTTTTTAGGCTTTAACCAAGCTGTACTTGTTCTTTAGGACAAGAACCTGATTATTTTTAAATAAGTTAGCAAAATTAGTTTGAATTAATACATTAGCAAGTAGGAGCAAAAACCAGTAAACTTGATATCATCAAAACATAAATATATGGAATAAAAGTCAGTCAAAATAATGCAGATGTAACCCACCCCAAAGTAACAACTAAAACTTTTGTTAATCCTCTAACAGCTGGTAATTTCCTCAAATGATTGGATGAATTATGGCTTTTCACTTTGTAAAAAGAGGTAGCCTGTGCCATCCAGACTAAAATTCTGACTGCCCAAGTGATAAACTATAGATAAATTGACTATTAATAGTTTTTCAAAAACTACCAATAGTAAGAAAAAGCTATCAATAGTGGACTATCAGTAATGCTATCGATAGTCAACTATCGATAGTTGACTATTGATTATTGGCTTTCGGTTTACTATCATAGTCAACTTTCAGAAAACTATCTGGTATTAAAAAAAAATGAAAGTATAACCCAAAAAGGGCACGGCGAGAGACATGTAAGGGCGTATCAATCAAATGTTGACTGACATGTATTGAAAACTATTGACACATAGTCATAAATACTTGTCTATTGATAGTACACTACTATCAATAGTAATATCAATAGTTTTTCAATAGTCAACTATCGATACAGGAGAATCTGGTTAATTCAAACTCGCAGATAATTCAAACTAACATGCAAGTCCCGTCCTACATGTTTCTAGGAAGGAAACTCTCAGTAATTGAAACTTTGCATCTCAAACAGACTTCTGGTTTCCCTCAGGTTCATTAAAGGGGGGACACAACCTTGAATTGCACCTTTTTTTTAAAAAAAATGCCTATTCAGAACTGCAAAGTTTTGGCATGTATGGATAACAAAGAACACTCTCACAAAGTCTTGTCAATGTGCACTGACAAACAATGTCAAGAATAATTATTCTTTATATGTTGGTGAGGTGTGCTGCACTGCATAGCACTCGTCATCTACAAGTAAAATAGCTGAAAGCAATGTCAGTATATCAGAAGAAGTTTGAGGAAGACATTACCTACACTGGTGGAAAGAATTTATGACATTTAAGACGCAAAAATAAATTTTTAAAACGTCATCATGAAACTTTAAGTGCATTTATCTCAGCTTCACTTTTTAGTGTCGAATATCAGTTCAGGGAAGCTATCATTTCATAATCAAATTATGCGTGCAGATATATTGGTTTTTCTATATTGAAATTTTCTGGAGAACACGACTGTGAACTTACTTTCTGCTATTTTTATGCTCTTTTGTTATGAAAAGTTTATATTTCTTTTAAATCAAATGTACACCAAAAAAAACTTTTTGCCATATTTCTTTTCGTGAATACATTTTATAATTTTTAAAATTTCTTTTCAAAGTTGTCTGAAGCCAGTATTCTGCTGTATGCTCCAGCAAAAAAACTGGCCATTTTCATTACCCTTTCTAAATGATAGCTTTCCTTAGCAGATACTTTTTTATTATGAACATTTTATGTAACTCATCATGAAATAAATTTATAGGGTTGAAAATTTGCACAGCATCCTTGTCCAGAGCTATGAGTACACCCTGCAAATTTCATGTAAATAAGACAAATGGTTCAAAAGTTAGCCTTCCGGAGTAGTGTTTCCTCTTAACGAGATTCCACTGTAGTAATATCAGAATTATTTTTGCCATTTGTAGCTAGATTTGGCTTGCACCATCGATAGGATTGATAGTACTATAGAAAGTATTTGTGCTATTGATAACTATAGATTTGGCTTCTACTATTGATAATTTTGCACCACTTAATCCCCTTCCCCCCCCCCCCCCCCCCCCCATCTTCTCCACTAGTACATCAATTTCTTTCCCTCTATACCAAGGGTTCTCAAACGTTTTGGTCCCACAGAACCCCAGGAAGCCTAAAAAATTGCTGCGGAACCCCCCCTCCATATTTGCCGACCGAGAAGCGACATAAGTACAATCGCAGGCAATGTTGCTTGCGTTGCTTCTCATATATCCCCACCATATCAATTAATTGCATTGTCAGTACAAAGTGAGATGAAGGTGCTTTACAGGGTCCTGCTGCACAGCCCGCAGCGTGGGGAGGGGGCGGGGCCATTCGGGTGTTTGCGAAGCCCACGAGACCAGCTTGTGGAACCCGTGTTCCGCAAAGCCCAGTTTGAGAACCCCTGCCCTATGCCACTGCAACTATCACTAGATGTTGCTGGTGACAGTGTTGCCATGCACATGTGCATTCATGCAAAACGTCTAGCATACTAAGGAAGTTCTGTGAGAAGCCTCAAATTTCACTCTCTTAGCTGCAAGGTTGGTTTCTGAAAATTACTAATGAAACCTCAATTTGGTCTTGGCTTCGGTTAAGAGAAATCAAGTTAATCCGATTTTTTCCTTTATTTTTGTTACAGCCTACTGGCATGTACGAATTCTGCCCGAAAGAAGTCCTTTTCTATTTCTGCCGCCGGCGTTGAGAACAAACACAAGGAGCCTCCCTCGGACCCCTCCACCCCCGACGTAATGTGCAGTATGTGCAACACTGGGGCCTGCCTTATGATCAGACATCTCCTGTGGGACTGCTGTAGTCTTGAACTTATGAGGAGAAAACACAGAGGACCTCGCTTTGCCTCACTAGAGGCATGGACTACCCCCCGGACTTATGCCCAACGGACTTTGCTCTCCCTCTGGGAGTTTGTATGTGAAGCCAGCATAACTGGCAGGATATGATAACCCTTTCCCCTTTACTCCCCCAAAATTAGGCCAGAAAGCGACTCTTGTAGAATACATGTATTCCCTCTCTTCATCTCCACTTTTGCTCCGCTGCACCGCAGGATAGCGGTACTGAAGACACCACCACTCTACTCGACGGAGTTAAAGCTGCCGTGATTGCACACATTTTGAAAACATCCAAAATCATTTGACAATATTGATTTCATAGAGGTATCAGAAGATGCTGCCAGTTGAATCTACATTAGAATGTCTAAAACATTTGATTGTGTCTACCAAGTATAACTTGACTGACGGAATCGGTTTACAAAAACTTGAACCTAGCAGACCAAACTCCAAGTCGTGCGCCACACGAAAAGATGATCAAAACCTCACCTGTGCAATTTACGAGAGCATTCGTGCGTATAAGACCGAATGGCGTTTGCACTCCCGAAACTCGTCTGGTCCCGAAGTCGTCGACGCGCGTCTCGACCCCCAGGACAGAGCACTTCTCGATCACCTGCGGTCAAGTCTGAAATTAACGCTTTTCAAAAGAGAGTCACACTTGATTTTGCGACGACGGTCTACAGAAGGCCTGCATCGTGCATTTTTTTGCAGGGTCATTGTGCTTCTGCATGCCATTCTGCATGCTAGGAAGACAAAATAATGAAAGCAGGGGGAAGGGTACATTTCGAGGACATCTGAGATGATTATCACGTGACAGGGAAGCTATACTGTTCACTTTACATTAACGAAACGAGGCTTCTAGCCCGCATCCACAATCAACACACAATCATCTCGTGTGTTTGTGGTCTGCCAGTGGTGTTGGACGAGCAACCATTTATTTTTACAATTCGTACGATAGAGCAGAGATGCACATAGTGGGGGTGGCGGGGTCCTCAGGGAGCGGAGTCATTGTTGAGTACAGTCAGAAGTGGGGGGGGGTCGCCGGACGGCTTTCAAGTATTTTTGGGGTCGCGGGCTGGAGAAGTTTGCACATCTTTGCGTATGGTGATATCTTTTGAGTACACAACAGGTGACGGTACTTATTAGTCAATGTTCAAATTACATATGCATCTACAGATTGTGACCCTTGTTAGGCTTATGGTTGTAATGTAGACAAAGGGAACATAGCATAAAGTAGGCTCAGCATAAAAAGAAAATCTGCAAGGTGAGAGATTTTGCTCAAAGGGCAGGTTTCATATTGAAAAGCGCTGATTGCGAGTAAGGCCTCCTGGTGACTGCAAGACCCTAATTGACATTTTATCTTGCCTTACTATGCCACTGTCCTGCAGCTAGGGTATTGGGCTTCAATCAATTTAGTCTTGAGTGAGAGCTTCAGAGCTCCTTCATTACATCGTCAACGTCAAACAGTTCATAACTAAACTAATACAAAGGTTGGTTCAGTCATCGGCCTTTGAATGTGACTGACTGCACTATGACAGGTTATGATGAGAGGGCTGATATGGCAACCAATGTCCGCACAGCACATCATAATGGAAAGCAAGGAAAACTTTCAGCCTTTCCACTCTGGTGAAGAAGGAAGACCAGAGAAGCTGTACTATGGTCGGAATGAAGTAATGGCCGGCCGCAAGTCGGCAAGCCAGAGTGAAAAAACTGAAAAGATTGCCGCCATCTATGAGCGACAACGGCAACCAGACAACTAACAGCCGGTTGATTGGTTGCCGCCGTCGCTCATAGATGACAGTAGCTGCCCGCAGTGTCGTGTCAACATTTATCTGCTGGCAGACACAATCCTGAAGAAACTAGCCCTTAACAGCTCCGCTGTAATAGCAACACAGATGGTTGCACTCAAACAGAAATGTCTGATCCAACCTTAGCACACATGGTAGAGAAGAAATTCGCAGTGTTTGGCATCCTGCATCGATAGATGGCCCGGTATATGAGGCTCCAGGGTTCTGAGTGTGCAGACCAACCTTGGCACCTTTGGCGGTGCTGGCCCGTGCAAGGGAGGTACAGAAGCCAGCGGGGTCCACCGTTCCGTCTCCAGGGCTGTACAGCGTCCCGTACAGGTCTTCCACATTCATCAGGGGGTAGAGCTTCTTGGTCTCTTCAGGACTCAGGACATGAGACTCAATGCCAAATGCCTTTCCAATCTGGATGAAAGGGAGGAGAAACTCCCAAGTATGTGTACTCCTCCAATTGCTTTGGGCAATAGGTGACCGGCGTTTGGCAGCAGCCGCAAAGCACTCTGGGTATTCTTCACTTCCGGTTCGTAGCTAGCAGCCGACGCAGCCCCAGGACGGCTATGGAAGCGTGTGCGGGTGTTGAAACCCGATCAATCCGGGCCACCTTCCTCTGCTGCTGGGTGACTTACGCAGTTCTGAACGTCTCAACTTACTTCTACGGATATTTTAAGTAGTAGTCGGTACGCAGAAGCATCGAGAACGGCCACGAAAGCGCAGAGCGAGTGCGGCCGGCGGCAAGCTGCACTCGCACCGCGCTTTCCGGGTCTTCGCATGAAAACTGAGGTTAGATGTTTCGTTTTCCTTTTGAGCCAGCGTTTTTTATTTGGGTACTGTTTATTTTTGATGGTTACGTTAGATCACATCACGACTGAAATAGGTGCGAATGTAAGCCGTAGGACGCGGCCAGCTGAAATGCCCGATCGGAGGTCTGGCGTACTTTTCTCATTTTGTTAGAACACCTGAGACTGGGTAAGAAAATCTTGAAGCAATCAAAAGTTGAAGACAGGGAAAGAAGAAGGTCAGACGGCGTTTCAAACTCAGGTAATATGTTTTCTCGCGCGATTGAAACGCCACTTCCATACACAAGTTAGTTTCGATGACATCTGACTACGTGACAATCCTTGCTTTTTAAGACTAAAAATTGGTTTGCTCTGTATGTTTATACAGCCATGATGGAGATGCGCCTCAACGGGTAATCGGTCTCTTAGCAGTAGATGAGAAATTTAGCCAGTGCAGTACAACCACTAACCTGGGGTTTTTAACATGCATCACGCAGTAGTGATCACACGGACCCGTGCCGGTACGAAACTCATCCAGATCGAAACGGGCGAGGGCGGTGGGGAACCGAGCCCAGGAGGTTCTCAGCGCAAGCTTTCGCTCCACGCTCCGAGCTGAGACGCGTTAGCCCACTCGGCCACTTCCTCCCCTGCTTTTTAACACTCACGCGTTTTTCGTACTTCGACTAGGTTGTCCCCCGTAAACTACCATATCCCCCACCCCCTCTCACGTTTTATTTTTATTTTTATTTTTTTTAATGATGTCGAGTAAGAAAGCATGCATGAACGAGCACCGATTGTGATATGAGCTACGCAGGGTCGTACTACCGCTTTATTATCGGTCAATATGAAGGTGCTGCCATTTGCTTTTACTGCTTTATATTACAGCAAGCTGACCTGTTCTTTTGTTTATTTATATTATAGTAAGCCACCCATTCACCGCCGCTTCGCGGGAACAGTCTGCGGCGGCTCATTACAGAAAAAGTTATTCCGAGTTGTCGATATAAAAATTAAACGGCCTGGCGATGGCACTGTATGTCGACAAAACGTCATGCCATGAACTGATTGCCTGCGAGATCGCATCTCGCGTTCTCGCGGATGCCTTGTACAACAAGCAGTGCTCACCCCTTCGCGGCTTAATCGAGACCTTTTTGGCGGGTGCCAAAAGACTGTTAGAGATCGTTATTTCCCGCGGCCCCTACCTGAAGACAGAACACGTTCTACTGGCCTGTAACAATATTGGCCACGCATAAACGGTCACCGACGTTTGTCTGTCACAGGTCACTTCGCTCCATCACTCGCTTAACAGCGACGACCCATCGTTGCTTCCATGCTTTGTTTCACGGGAATTGGAACATCGTATGCCCTCTATGGCTTGCGTTAGAACAACGTACCGCGGAACTGCGAACCAATTTCACCGCGAAAACAGCACGGCTACCACGCCTAGAAGGGCTCTTGATGCAGCTGGACGCGCCACGACCGGCACCGGACGAACCGGAACCGTGAAGTCACGTGGTGCCTCGCTTCGAATGACGAAACTTCCGGCTCAAACGCCGGTCACCTATTTTATGTTAGAAAATGTCAGATAGTATATGGGCAGATCTAACTATGGGCAGCAAATGCTTCGACATTTCGTTCCCCGGCTTTGAAATCGCCTTAAAAAAAACACATTAAGATAGATCTGGGCACAATACCAGAAATAGATTAATGCTGCATCTTTTTACCACATCGAACATACTTTTAACATATATAACCTTTTTGTGGTTGGTTTGATTCCAGCAGTGATATTCTACTGTTGCTTCATTTACTGCATCATTTAGTATTTTTGTGTGCATTTTTTTTGTTCATCTATTGTACAAAATGTTGGCTCACGATTGCCTATGGGTCAGAGGACCTGTCAAGCTTCATTGTAAAGCTTATTTTATCTTTCTCCACCATTTGAACAAATTAAAAATTATTATTATAATCATTATCATCATCAAATCAGCATTATTCGTGCATTATAGATTTGCATGTAGTCACTGCCATAGCATACTGCAAATCAGAATCTTAGAACATAATCCATTTCACATTAAAAAGACACTGCAATAAAAAAAAATATTTTTTAATGGGACATATATATTGAAGGGGCACTTAAGTCATTTTTAAAAAAGGTCGTTTTTGATCTTATATTGTTTAAAAGATGTTAGTTCCCACATATACCAAATCCTATAATACAAAACTGCCTATTCATCTCAAGGCAATAGAAAAACATGTGGACTCTTTTTTTCTCATGGACTGCATTGTGTGGACCAATGAAAATCCTACAATACGCACAAATACCGAATGATTTTATTATAACTTGTTTCGAAGAGAGTCCGATAGGTGCACATTCCAATAAGACCCCTCTTTTCCACCGCGGGTGAAGCCATCGCCTGCAACTCGCCGACAAGTGCCCTTCGTCGACCACTTGTCTCGGAAGAAAATTCTTCACAAAAAGGGTGTGTCGCGATCTTTGAAGACGCTTTTAACGAGAAAATAAGCTACGCACGATTGTGATTTTGGGTCTGTTGGAATGCTTAGAGCGTCTAGATGGAGTTGTCACCACAAAAGGACGATCTAAGAATCAACTTCAGTGCCCCTTTACAAAAACATTTCACCACAAAAAAAAAAAAAAAAAAAGCTTTTTGAGCAATATTTACGTTGCTAGACAAAATTTAGGTTAACAGAGTGGAGGTCACAGCCAGCTAAGCCCCGCCCCATGCTTACAAGGTGCCTCATCTCTCACTGGCTGGAGAGATGATCGACATGTGAAAGGTTGGTTGTAAACTATCTCCGTGCTGTAATAGCATTTTAATCTACTAGCTTTTTATGCTTGAGAAAGAAATAATCTAGGTCCAGTCATTATTGTTTTCAAGGATATCCCGAAATCGCCTTTCTGTTTCAGTTTCAGACAATAACATAGCTGTCAGCATTTGCGGTGCGCTCAAGGAGCCTAGCTCGTTGACAGTTTATTTTTATAAGTGCGAGTCGTTCTGCATTCACCGAGATGTTTAGAGGAAGATCGCAACCAACCTTGTTTGCAGCAAACAACTGTAGCAAGTACACGCCTTCAGAAGTGCTGTGCGGGTTCTAGCTAGAAGGACTGCATATTCATTTTGTTGATTATTTTTAGTTTTCTTGGTCACTTCTTACAGTAAATCGACAGACGCTGACAGATGCTGGTATTAGACTGCAGTTCGTGCATGATGGAACGCTAGAACGCTGCTTTCATGGTCGCTTCTTTCGAGTGTTGCAGAAGATTTTAGATGGGGCGGAATAGCAGACGGACGAAGGCAAAAACAGACGCCGACGTGCAGCTTTCGTGTCCACATCTCACGGGCTTTGCAGACGACGATAGACGGTGGTGATATAGCAGATGATGCCTTGAGGCTGCTGTGCGTCCGCTCGCACAACTAGCAGGCAATGTCATACACCAGACTAGACGCACCAGATGTCGCGAAAGGGAGACACTCGGCTTGTCAGTGTGTTCAGTCGAGCAGCCAAGCCAATCCAGTAGTGATGGGTGAGGCCACTGTTTTGTGGGTAGGGCTTAGAGCAGGCCATGACTTCCACCTGAATTGTGTCTAAAAGCGTAATTATTGTGTGAAAAAATTTTTTTCGTAACAAAGCTATTTTTTTATAAGTATTTGTCCCAATTACGCTTTAAGAACAAAATGTATTTTTTCATTGCAGTATTTCTTAAAGGTTGACTGTAAAGAACGCCATGAGCCGTCCCGGCCAATTCAATGCCACGTGTCATGTGACCATCGAGAGGGGCACAGCAACGTGTGAGGCGCATAGTCACATGATATGTCCACAGCACTGGATTGGTTTGGATGGGGCTCGTAGTGTGCACTGCAGGTAGATCGTTAGATGGATTAGAGTACAGCAATGGTCATATAGCCAGCAAACAAGGGATGCCATATTTACTTGATAAAACAAGAGGTGCAAGTGTGAGTTACACAAGCTATTGACAACTTTTTCATGATCTCCATTCTTTGCAACTTCAAAGGAGGCAATGCCACACAAAGAAAAAGATGTGAAGGAAAAGCTACCAAGTGCACATCTAAAACCGGTGCAGTCTGGCGTTCGAAACGTGAAGCGGGGGAGAGAGGTTTAAATGCACGAGAATGGAGTTGCAAACAGCTATGGCTAGGATACTGTAAACGACTTAATTTTCGCAAGAACCTAATTTTCACGAACTTCACAAATCGGCTACTATTCCCAAAAAATAGGTCTCGCAAACAAGTCCAGTAAAATGTAAACACATTGGAATCTATATTGAGATCCCACTGCATCGCAAATTATTCCAAAATTCCAGCTTTTACCTAAATCGCAAAATATTGAGCCCGCAAAACAATAAGTCGTTTACAGTATATCAAATGGGTAACATAAAAAATGTGGTAGCTATCGACAAGCTCGACAAATTTGTTACCTACATCTAGAAGTCATCCTTACTGACTGAAGCCTGCAGAAAGATGCAGTTAGTTGAGTGCATTTATAATTTTCCGATGATTGCTTGAAAAGTGATCTCTGCGAACCTACTATACACAATATTTTCTATCACAAAATCAATAGAAATAGAAAGAATCTGGTGTGACATGCAAGCCATTCGAAAATTGCCGGGTACAAAAGTACTCACAGTCATCAGCCTCTTGTACTCGTCAAGACGCTCTTTAGAATTTGCGATGAAGAGGCCGCCATTGTTTATGAAGCCCGGGTACACGCCCGTTTCCTCCTCGAGGACGTTCATGAGCAAATGCCTCGTATGATTGAGGATTTGAATGTCTGTATCATTCGGCCGCAGGCGCCATATCAGCCCTGTACAAACACACACAAGTCCTTCACCATACAATCAGACTATATATACGTTTGCAAGTCTGGCTTCAGGGCACTGCCATCTTGCTTGGCTGGGGGTGCGCTTGGACGAGTCATAACCCGATTACGAAGCCTTGCTAAGGCGTCGTAATCGGATTATGGCTGCGCCCAAGAGTGCACCCCACTGAGGAAGATGGCGGGACCCTGACACCGGACTTGCAAACGCATATAGTGCCACATTCCAGCCTTGCAGCAATAAGGTTGTTGCTGTTCTAATATTCCTTGCCAGAACCGGATGAACCCTACAAAGTGACAGTTGTATGAAGCGTGATGCAACAGATGGAAATTTAATCCTAGCACTTTTTTTATTTTTACTCCGGCATTACATATTTCGTTACAACTCATACATTTCTATTAGAGGTTAGATTACCTCCACTTTGGCATGACGAACAAAGACGGGAGTGGAGAGGAGGCCCCACCAATCACGGAGAGTCGGAGAGGTTTCCCTTCACCCTCTGATGTTTGCAAAACGAAACACAGACCTGCGGTGTGCCACGTCGTTCCCGCCGTTAGGTTGTCCTTTTCGAGCAGCACAACGTTCGTACAGCCGAGCTTGGTCAGGTGGTATAATGTACTGCAGCCAATGATGCCTCCACCTGAAGCACAGGGACGTAACAAACGCGAAATCAAGATGATGCATCAACCTTTTTCCTATGCCGATGTTTTACAAGCTTACCTATGATGACAACGTCAGCGGATTCGGGTACAGAGCGGGGAGTCTCTACTGCATGCTTCTTGAGTACTGTCTGGTAAGGGACGGCGTTGGGCACTGCCTCCGAAGACTCTAGCCGCCGAAAGCTTCTGAGCGGAGCGCGGCAGCTCCTCAGAGCCGCGACACTCTTGCAGAGCCTCGACAGGAGCAGTGTTTTCGTCATAGCTGCAGAAATACTACGCGAACGAAACGCATGGAACACTATCGGTCACTGCGCCACTACGCATCTAGCCTTCTCGTTTTGTACTACGTACAGTCAGTCGCTTGGGGAAAGGAAAAAAACACTTGAAAGCGTTGAGGTGCAGCGGTGCCAAAAAAAACAGTAACACGTGATAACACACAACATAGCGTAACGGATGAGGAAACCAAGATGCAAACAAACCAATCAAACGAAACCGCCAAAAAGAAGAAAAAAAGAACGCGTTCGGTTTTTCGACTTCCGCGAAGTCAAGGCGAGAGTTAGCGCTCTTGGTGGTCAAAAAAGTTTGCAGGAAAAATGAAACTGGGAAAGGTAACATCGACCCCATCGACCAACGTTACGAACGTTACCAACCATCGAGTTACACGAGTTACACCTAGTTGAGTTATCGACTCTACGGTACCCACACCGAATTGCGCGTTTTACACCACCGTTGTCTTAGCGTATCTTAAATATTTCACATGACTTATTCAGTATATCAGAATCGAGTCAATATTTTCTCCCCAAACCATTTAACCTATTTTGTAAACTGCTTCCTCCACTTTTCGACTGCGATACGCAACTAGCACGAATGACCACGTATGCTGTCTGCTCGCAGCTGGCTCACAGCAGACGAGCCTTTTTAGAGCGCAACATTCCGAAACAGGCTGACCTCAACGCAAAACCTTGGCATTCGCAAGCCCGCGTGGAGCTTGCACAACCCCCAAAAATAACCTTGAACTTACCTTTACGTCGAAATCGAGACTTTCCAGACCTTCTACGCGCCCCGAAGGCTGCCCCCGAACGCACAGGTCAGTACCGGCTCCTTCTAACCATGCTTGTATCTGATATGTGTCCAAGTCGTCCATATGATATCCTACGTGCCGAGCATGGGCACACGAGAAGCCTTGCTATCTGACACTCGACCGGTTTCGGGCAGTCTCTGAGGAGTTTCGAGCGAGTTATCAACTCGTGGAAAGGAGCCTCTACATGTCGCGTGCCCCCTCAATCAAAAACACATGCGACACACAACGTAAATGCGTCAAGTAATAAAAAAAAAAAAAAATAACAATAAAAAAATTTTTTGTTGCGTTAACGGTGCTTTGGGGACAACGTTCGATAAATGCGGCAGAGGGTATGTAGAGGTTCCCGCCGGTTAGCTGAGGACTTATAATCGCGATAACAGGAAACGAGATTTTGTTGCCCAGTGCAATGAAAGCGCAGAGCTGCGTACTGCATACCTGGGTCATTATTAACGCTGCTTGTTTGCTTTCACGCTGCGCTGCGGATTAACTGGTAAGAGCGCATTTTTCACGTATTTCACCTCTTGTGGTATACTACCGTGTACATTTCGTTTAATTTTGCATAGGCGAGACCCGTGTTAACTTTCCTTCAAAATGTGGGCGCTTTTCCCAAATAATCGTGACCGAGATTAACAGATGTCAATTTATTTTGTTGGAACAACTGGTTAAAATTACATCATCCTATAAAAAAAAAAGCATTTGCTACTGCACTTCGTTTTAGAAGCATACATTCACCACCAGACTACGAAGCTTTGTAAATGAAAGTCAAGCTAATTACTATAATCGGCGACAGGTTCCACTTTAGCAGAGCGAACCCCTCCTCTCCTGCGTTCGCTCAGAAAAAAGTGGAGGTAGGACAACGAGGTAGAGGGTTGAGGTAGGAGGAGCTCCCACTTGAGCCTTAACCTGTCACAAACTTAAGATTAGAAGAAAAAAACAATAAAAAAAAACAAAGCACATGCCTTGCTAGCATTTTTGCGTCAAACTTCGATTCCATGAAAGTAAGGCTGTTTTACTTTCAGCCAAAATAACCCAACTATTGCTCCACAAACAGCATTTCAAAGGCAGCATCAGAGCAAGCAAGCTTGTCCGAACAGCTGTTTTTCCCACTTTCAGGGCAATGGATAGCAGGAACGTATCAGAGAAGGTGCCGGCTTTTGAAGAGCCCTTATGCCAGCCAGCCAAGAGGAACGAGATCACTGCATGCCCGACAAGAAAATTCAAGGCACCCGAAAACTCTACAGCAGAACAGGAGTCAGGCAAAGGAAGGCAACAGCCTCCCCCTGAAAATCAATCCAAGAAATGAGCGAAGACCATTCTTACAGATAGAATCTTCACAATTCAAAGGTCTGCACATCTGAAACCATTTGCTCAAAGCCACATTAAATTCTACCAGCAACCTTTTTAACGGTATTTTTCTTATTCATTGAACACCTCCGAAGTGTTTCTAATCAGAGGAAGGATCCAGTCACCTTCACCACCTGGTTCAGAAAACCGACGCACACAGCCACCAGAGCATCTCGGCACCCCATGCCTTCTTACTACTATATTACTAACTACTGCCCGTCAAGATAATGAAAAAATTTCAGGACACTCGCCATTCAGCACGCAAGATGAATCCAAGCGAAATTCATTTGTTTCTCTCCACACATTAAAGGCTTTAAGTTTCTGTCGCTCGTCGCATTTCTCAGTTTTCTAGAAAACGCCACATCGCTCTGGTCACTTTCATGCAGTTTGCCTCATCGCGCGACTGACCGAGCTACAGCAAAGTGGGTCGCCGTCGCTTGTCTCGTTGCTCGCCAAATCGGTTTAAGGGAAACTGTTGTAAGGGAACTCCCTCTTGGTCAGAGCAAGTGGTGCCAGCATCCACCCACATTTGCCAAGCCCAGCCAAGCACTGGGGCTGGCAGATGCAGGGGATGAATGTAATAAATAGCCTAGCCATCGTTAATAGTCACCAACAATACAAGAGCCACAGGGCATCTCTCGTGAACGCTTGGCCTTCAGCACAGACTTGTTGCCTTCCATTGTGCTTCGGCTCTGCGTTGCCAAAGGTACAAAGGACGAAACAAGTGAAACACTTCCTTGTGATTCTCATTCTACAGTGGTTGCAGCCACAGCGTTAGGCACACGCTCCAAGACCAATGCCTCCCCAACTAAATCCAGGCGGCATTCGGCTGTGGTGAACCTGGGGTACACCTTGCTGAGCTTTTTCAGAAAGAGAAGTTTTCACGTCGGCAAAAAGCTGTCTCGCGTTACTAGGCTTGTTCAGAGCTCTTCAAAGTTCATCAGACCGTTCAAAGTTCTTCAGACCCTTTAACTTCAGACAAGCAAAGCACAAGACAAACAGAGTGGTGGTGGGAGTGACAAACTGTATTTCCACACAGCACTGGTTTCTTCTTGGCAATGCCACATTAAACAAAAACTATGATTTAGACTCACATACACATGATGTACACAATGACAAGGTTTTTCTTGATTTTTTTTTTTTTCTTATCGCGATGAACTCGAAGTGTTTCAGAGAGATGGCAAAGACGGATGTACAAAACAAGGATGGGGCAGCCTCTGGAGGCCTTCAAGACGGGACGCCGGCACGGCTCGATCAGCGCCCCTCAACTGCAACGCAAAGGAGGAGAGAAAGAATTAAAAAAGTCGCCCTCGTAAGAGTGCAGAGATGGATGGAAAGAAAACGGTACATACTGTAGGAGGAAATGTCAATCTCGTCGGGCAGCTCGGAGATGTTGACGTCAAAGCGATCTTGGACCTCGTTCAATGTCTTGGCATCCGTTTCGTCGGAGACGAAGGTCACTGCCAGGCCCTTGGTACCGAATCTTCCCGCTCGGGCAACCTGAGAAAGCAGAAGAAACAATTCCTCACGCACCGCCGATTTCATTACATTTCATAGTTCGATCTCAACATTGCAAGAATTATTTTGAGCAAGAAGTGATGCTGAAACGTGCTTCGATTTAGCATGCAGACCCAGAGCAGAAGCATGCATCAGAATTGCATTTAGAGACACTAAACTCCAATATATTTCTCTGAAGTACCTGGATTGCACGTCCACAATAAATTTGCCCCAAAAACAATTTATAGAGAAATATTTACGTTGTGACAGTCAATTAGAGCAAGAAGCGATTCCGAAACGCAACTTTTTTTTAGTGCCTCAACCCCCCCCCCCCAAAAAAAAAGAAAGCAGAGAGCACAAGAATTTAAGAGTCAACATAAATTACGCACTGCAGTGGAATATCAATAATTTGAACACGAGGGGGAAACTGTTTTAATTACCGGGAGTTTCATTCCTAGAAACACATTAATGGGATCTGCATGTTGTTTGAATTATCCGCGAGTTTGAATTAATGAGATTCCACTGTAAAATCTTTTTTTTTTTTTTTGGGGGGGGGGGGGGGGAGTTCCCATTGAGGCTAATTATTTTTTCCCCCTAGTTTACTGTCTTTTTAAGGCCGAAAGGAACAGTGCTCACCCTGTGGAGGTATGTGTCAGAGTCCTCTGGCATGTCGTAGTTGAAGACGATGTTGACCCGCTCAATGTCCATGCCTCGGCCAAACAGGTTGGTTGCCACCAGTATGCGCTTCTGAAAGTCCTTGAACTGCTGGTACCGGGAAAGCCTGCGAGACGAAACACGGAAGCACCACCACTCAGTGAACCGTCCTGCACGCCAGACAAAATTATGCTGCAGCTGAGCGGTGGAAGGCTGAAGAGGGGCCAGCGCTGTAGCTGAATAGCAGGTCCTAGCGACTTTTCCCTGCATCTACACATATAAAACATCATCTAAACAGAATGTTTTAAGCCAAGAGATTTTAACATGTACCGTGATATTAATCTTTACACAATATATTATTATTGCGACGAAAAAAAAAAAGAAGTTCCACATGCACACAGAAAACCGGAATCTAACTCTGCAACGGAAATGTAGGAACTTGTACCTAAGCATGTGGGTAAGGCAGTAAAAAAAATATATAGCAAGAGCATTCCACAATTAGACACAGGATTGTCATAGCGTTCGTCCTGCTACGGTGCCACGGTAGTGCTTCCAGTATCTTCGCGAATCGTGAACTTTCCCACCCTACAAAGATGCCACCACAACATCAGAGCCAGAGCAGTGCTTCCTTCAAGCAGAAGATGAATTTATACGCCAAAACGAACAATAACATTGCAGCGGAACGGAACTTTGGAGTTTTGAAAAAGTGTGAAATGAGACGGCGACGGCAAAGGATTTTTTTGTGAAAGCATGGCTAGTATCCTGCAGTCAAGGGGGTGTTTCTGGAATGGGCCTCAGCGCCTCCTACAAAGACATAGAGGTGAAGGCCCGCACCGTCACCAACAAATGACCATCGCCCGAAGCAACTTTTAAGATTTCCAAGAAGTAGGTTGCGAATTTCTTAAAGTGGAATGGGCCGAGCCTAAAACACAGACCAGTCTGCCAGAAACTGCCCGACGCTTATGAAAAAAAAGCTGCAGGAGTTTCGCCGCAGACTTGAGTACACCTCACAAGGATAATGCTGCAGGGTAAGAGTGTTGGAAGAATAAAATCCAGAAAAGAAATGCTTTCCACTGAAAATCTTTGGCAAGGAACGCAGCTTATCAACTAATTTTTCGTTGGAAAAAATACTGGACGTGTACAAACTTCAAGGGATGAGATAACAGTCTTTGTAGGTAACAGAGAAGATTCAGCTTTCCCTTTAACCCATCAAGGTGCACAAAATGACACACCATAAATATACCGGGTGTTTGTGAGAAATCCGAAAACAGCTTTTCGCACCTAAAATATAAACTAAGCATTAAGGAGAGCTTAAACCCCGTCAGAATGTAGCCCCAGCTGTTCGAGCAAGATGCCAAAGTTTCAGCAGCAACCGTTATCGTATTCATAAGTTTTAAGCAATTTTCTAAAAATTTAAATGGAAAAATGGCGGCCGACCGAGCTCTTGAATACAAGGAGCTTTATGACGTCAGAAGCCGAATACCCGCAAAAATTTTTCCCGTTGAAAATTTCAAAAAATCACTCATAACTTTTGAATATGATAACGGTTGGTGCTGAAACTTTGGCATCTTGCTCAAACGGCTGGCGCTACGTTCTGACGAAGTTAGAGCCCTCCGCGATGTCTACTTTAATTTTGCGGTGCGAAAAGCCGGGTTCGAATTTCTCACAAACACCCACTACAACCACCACCATTCTTCTTTCTGCTATCAAACTATTAAAGCAGTGAAACGTGTCGATGCTGGACCAACAATTTGGGTGACGAAACATGGACTCTCAAGAGCGACGTGTGAAAAATTGCCAACGCCAAGTCGACACAAGCCATGCCACGCAGCCCAACACAAGATTATTGTGGAGGAGATTGAGGAGTGGCACTCCCCAGCATCCGCCTCGGGAACTAACACTGTATGGCAAGCAGACCCTCCAACCGCAGTCATTAGTGCATTCGCCACCATAGAAGACGGCAACGCAAGGCTCGTGGAAGATATGTGACACTATTATTTTCTTCTAAACATGTTTAGATAGAAGTAACCTAGCTCCCTCTTGCATTCAATGTCATCAAAGTCCTTTTGGCAGGAAAAACAAGCGCATGCATGGTCATGCGCGGGAGTGCCAGGACAGCGTTTGTGTTTTTCTCAATGATTCACGAAACCAGGGCTTAAAGTCTGGGGGTTCTCGAGGGGGCCTCGGACCCTCCACTGATTTTAAAGGATGGTCTCAGACCCCCCTTTACAGCCGCAGCATTAGTGAAATAAAAATATCTTGCAATAAAATAGCTTGTTTTCAGGGATGTAACATTTGGGGATTAGCAATTGGAGGGTTGCAGGTACAGCGTGGGTAGAGTCAGCAGTGGGGTTTATTTTATGTGCATCTAGTACATCTCATCAGAACCCCCCCCCCCCCCCCCCCCCCTTTCCTTCCTGTAGGGACCCCCCTCAACTTACGGGAGACTTTAAGCAATGCACGAAAAATGCATTTCCTATTTTTAGTTACTTTGTCTCTTGCGACAATCATGGACGACATTGGCAAAAGCAAGCGGTGTGTCCTCGAAGGAGAGGAAATGCTCAAATGCAATCATGTCATTGAATGCCCTCCGCGCTGCATATACCCAGTGCAAAAGCATGCTTTGAGCACTGCGGTATGCAGTAAGTGCACACCATATCGCTACAAACAAGTGAGCGATTGTTTGTGGTGATGATGATGATAATGAAAATGCACCTTCATAGTTTCGTCTCCTCACCGATTTGTCTCCCCAGAGCTCGAGGCATCCACTGTAGTTAAACTTCTAATTCCTAACTCTGCAAAGATTTTATTACTTGTAATTTATCACAGATTAGAACCAAAGTCAACAATTGTGCAGAAACAAAGTTCAATGTTTCTATCCAGTGGAAGGCAACATTCATTACTTTTGTTCCCAAGTCTAATGCACCCTCCACCTAATCGCAAAAGTTCCAGCTCACACTCCGGGTGCTAGTGGCGGGACCTCACCTCTCCTCCTGTGTCATGGCGCGGTGGATGGCAATGGCGGGGAAGTTCTGCTCTACCAGCAGCTGGGCGAGGGCCATGCAGCGCTGCACCGTCTTCACAAAGATCACCACCTGGTTGAACTCGAGCAGGTCGAGCAGCTCAAAGAGCTTGCGGTTCTTCTCATTGTCCTTCAGCTTCACGTAGTACTGCTGCAGCCCGTGCAGGGTCAGCTTCGCCTCGTCGTCCACATACACCTCCATCGGCTGGAAGCAGAATGCATCAGGTGGGCAACTCAACGCGGGTCTGTCGGGAAAAAAAACTCTGGGAAGCTAAGTATAGCAACGGCTTCCCCTAGTCTCTCGGCATGCATCCCTACACACAACAGGTCCTGCAACGAGGATAGTGCCCAAGATGAACTGAAACCCAGTTATTGCTGTGAGTTTCCATGTTCATAGATACTGTTTTTTTTTTTTTTTTGTTTTTTTTTTTATAAGTTAGCAATTCCCCCGTAACTAGACACACCATACAAACTACAAAGCTTGCACTTTTTTTTTTTCAGCTCACTAACCCACCCACCTTCCCTAGACCCTCCCATAGTCTGTCTCTAAATCAAGAAAACTACCGTAAGAAAACCAAACATAACATCCTCAAACAGAACAGAACACAAAGGTCATCCCCCCACCCCCTTTTCTCAACAGAACTCCGAATCTTCACCTCCACCCAGCCAACATTCCCAACAACCTGAAAACAAGCACAATGCCACCCGTGCCCCCCCCCAGATACCGTCCACCCAAAGACCACCAGTCCTCGGTCCGGCGTCCTCGGCGGGTCGCAGCCGTCGCCGAGCCAAGCCAGCGCCCGTCCGGCTCCGGAGCACGCAGCAGCAGCCACCGGCCAAGCTCGGACGCAACACACAACCTCCCGCTCCGGCGGAGACGACGAAGCAGCAACCGTCGCAGCTCTCGCCACACGACGACGGTCTTCAGAGCACAATGTCCAGATGCACGGCACCACAAGTGTCCATAACGCGAGGCGCGCCGACACCACCGATCTCGGCACCGTGACCCGACAACCTCGGCCCTCCGGGGTGACAAGGGAACCTACCCTAGCTGGGAGTGGAAGACGCAAGGGGGACCCCATCCATCCGGTCTAGCTAGGCTCTTCCCACGCAGGCGGACGCGCAGACTCTCGAAGACGAAGAGGCCAGATGACAACACCCTCCGACAAGCTCTCCCAGGGGATCCTCAAGCTCTGATAGACGCCCTAACCCTGCCTTCCCACGCGCAGACTTTTGAAGACGACGAAGCCAGATGACAATGCTCTCACGAGGGAACCGCAAGATTGAACGGACGCCTCGACTCATCCTAACTTGCTTCCAACGATGCCTCTTCCGCAGGTTGATGCAAAACCGACTTTGGTTGACGTCGCCGAAACTAACCCTTTGCTCTCGATGGACTCCGTGCGGTGTAAGACGCGCCTGACAACTAACACGCGAGCCCTGGCCATTGAGCGACGGTTCTCCCGATGCCAAACTTATTCAGCTTCCCCCGACATTGCGCACGTGCTTCTGACCTTCCCAAAATGCTCTATCCAGCTAGCTAGGCCTCAGCCACGGAGGACGGACGCAGGAGACCTGGACAACGAAGCCGGCTGGCCAAGTGGAGGTGTGGTGTGCGAGGGATGAAGGCTGTTGGGGGTAATTACGTCTTGCATGAACTTGAGGCAGACGGGCCGGATATCCTTGCTCAGCGTGGCGCTGAACATCATGACCTGCTTCTCGTGGGGTGTGTTGCGGAAGATTTCCTGCACGTCTCGACGCATGTCTGGAGGGGAGAAAGAAAAGCATACAAGGGTAATTCTAGATTTGCTCACTCACAGCCACATACTATATTAGGATACTGCCATACACACGAGAACAATAAGAGCCATGGCAGCTCCCTTAAAATGATCTGTTTAAAACTAGGCTCATAAAATGAGCGACAGTCGCAATGTCGGCTTTGCCACGAGGCAAATAGATACCTGCATAGCCTCAATTAAGAAGTACAGATGCCAGCAAATTTTACACAACCAGTAGGAGATAGTCTTTTGCTTAGGAACATTAGTTGTCCCACTATCAAAAAGGAGTCGCAGTGCAAGGTGCAACAAACAGACAAAGGAAATGAGACACTTACAGGCGCCTTCCTTCTTTCATGTGTCCATTGCTTTTTTTTTTTTTTTTTGCACCTTACACCACGATTCATGTTTGCCAATTAGCCCAATTGAGGGATGCAGCAAATAATGCCCTGCGTCTACATGCTATACCCTGTTCCATCATCGGAGCGAGCAAAGTAAATACTTCAAGCAGGAGCATGCAGTCCCAAGACTGTTTCAACTTCATGAGCACATTTATATAGCAGGCACACTGCAAGCACTGCCCTTGCTCTAATAGGTCCTCGTTCGCTCATAGTTAAGGTCAAAGGGAGTGAGCACTCAATTAGATAATTTATCCAGTACCCTAGTCAGCTTCAATATAATTGCTGTAGAAGCCCCACCTCCAGCACAAGCTTTTTACGCTCAATGATGCTTCGGCGTCTTGAGAGCACACGCAGCCAAAGCACAATGGAACGCAACTATCATGTGCTACCTTCTACATATCCTGCGTTACAACAGACCATAGCTCAATGAGGTCATGGGGCACTCCATCTGACACACCTTTTGCTGAATTACCTGAGCACCGAGGAGCATGTCTCAAGTGTAGTTAAATGCGCTGCACTTGCTGGCATCCAAAGCAGTAACTGTCCTAGAGCAAAAGGCACTTTACAAGTCCATTTGCCGAAGCCTCATTTTGGAAATTCCCTTCAAATCTCTTATGCAGGCAAGGTGAGCGTGTGCAGCACACATAGTCCTACGTTCCAGCAATTCTCTTTTGTGCTCAAGTAATTTAGCCATGCCGAGCTCTAATTACAGTGCCCGAAACGCGCCTCCGACCGGCGTTTACCGCATCCTAAAAAGTGGTCCCTTGATTTCCGCCTGACTAGATCGCACAATCGTTACAACCGCCGCCGCGATCCTGGCGGAGTCACGGCGGCGCTGGTGAATCTGGCAGACGTTTGTTCCGCCGCAGGTCGCCCGCCCTCCAGCTTCACAGTCAACCAAAAGCGTCGGCAGCCAGGAGTTGCAACTCGGCGTCGACAGCGACGCTCACATTTCCTCCCGCTTTTTCTCAGAACTTCTACACCCGACCACTGGGACCGCAACACCAAACAGAATAACGCTCCAGCTACTGCCACAGCATTTTTTGCACTTTGGCACCACTTTTGAGGCACGGACAGAACAGAACGCAAAACACTCGAGTCTGAGACGCGTCCCGGGCGGCGTGGTTTCGACCAAGCAGCAACACAAGGGCTTGGGCGGGGGAGCGAGGAAGACCCACCGAGCTGCTCGAGCATCTTGTCGCACTCGTCGAGCACAAAGTGCTTGATGTGCTTGAGCTGGAGCTTGCGAGAGCGCACCAAAGCCAGGGCCCTGCCCGGGGTGGCCACCACCACGTGGGGGCAGCTGCTCTTCAGCAGCTTCTCGTCGTTGCTGATGTTCATGCCCCCGAAGAACACCCCCACCCGCACTGAGGGCAGGTACTTGGAGAACCGCTCGTACTCCTTCGAGATCTGGAAGGCCAGCTCTCGGGTGTGGCACATCACCAGCACAGACACCTGTGACCGGGAAAGAACCTCAGCTTACGACTACCGCAGCATTCACAAGCAGATGTGGCCAGTGGCGCCCTGCCAAAGTTGGATCAAGATTGGTCGCATGCCCAGCCCCAAGCAGGCTTCCCCAGCACACCAGTGGTGCAAGTAAATTAAAATCTCGTTTGAAGACATGTCACCCTTTTTAACGGAACCACCAATCCCAAAAAATTTGTCCATTCATTTGCGCTTGCTCCCGTTAAACCGACGTCACGGTGTCGCAGCATGTCACAAAACAACGCGACGCCAATTTCCCCGAAAAACTTAGATGGAAAAAAGAAATTGCCTTCACATTTCAAGTTGACTGTTTAATGTTTTCTAAATTAAATAAGCAGATGCCTTTTAAAAACTAAATTGCAACTATTACAGGACTTCGGGGCTGTTTAGCTTCAGTATCCCAATTACACATGGAGAACTTGAGTAGAAAAAGAATAGAATGAAACACACTACAAAAGAAAAAAATGCTTGTTGGTATTGTATAGGTCTGAGGAAGTTAAACCACAATGTTTTTTCTAACACTGACAGTGGATTCTGCTTTCCATATAGCACAATCTAGATATTTCAGCAAAGGCTGAAGTGCAACAATATAAATTCAGCATTTTACTGATGAAAAAAGCCCCAACTCTGAGAATGAAAAGGTGCGCGGTTAATTTCCATGAAGCTGCACCAATGCAAAATTTTACCACTCCTACTGGGATGGCGAGAACCACCCACACCGTTGTGCTACATGGATGCGAGCGAGGGAAGTCCTCCCACCTGTCCGTCCACAGGGTCCAGCTGCTGCAGAGTGGCCAGCACAAACACGGCTGTCTTGCCCATACCAGACTTGGCCTGGCACAGGATGTCCATGCCCAGGATCGCTTGGGGAATGCACTCATGCTGTACTGCAAAGCCAAGGAGGGGGGGGGACACCACACAGGTCAGGCAAAAGTTTCTTTACCGAACAGAGGTGGAAGCAAGAACAAGTGCACGCTGTCACCATAAAAGCAGGTCACACATTTGCATTTGCCCAGCACAACATCAGCTTCAGAGCTGCGCCGCCCCTGTCGAGCCAACGACAACAAAAAAGAAAACTGCACAAGAGGGAGCATGACGCTGCGGTCATACTACGCAGACGCATGTGCAAGCAGCTTGCTCCTGCTGCGGGTGGCGAGGTTCCTTGCGTGGCTCGTGCCGGGGGCAACAAAAGTGGTTGTGATGGAGCTTCCAGTGCACCACCGACGCGGTGTCCAAGCTTGGGTCGTGCAGTTTGAAGGTCAAACTAATCAGAGTAGGATATACACCCTTGCAGTGCCCTACTCTCTAATTTTATTAGTTTCCAGAGGCCTCCAGGAGGCGCAACGTGCGTCGACGGCCACGTGTTCCCCTGTTTGCATTTCATTTCAACTCAATAGTAAATGTCAACAAACGTGTAGCACCAGCTGCAAAACTTTGTTCTCATACTATACTCTGTTACACGATAACTGGGAAAACTGTTGAGGCTGCAGTCCCCGTGAACCAATACGAGTGTCAAAGCAAAGCACGTGACAACACTATGGTCGAGATCACGGTGGCCTTGTTACCGCTACACCAACAGCGCCGTCCGCGACAAAAAGTGATTTTAGGCTTCTTTTTCTTTTAACAACCACCATACTATCTCTATCAAGAATATATATATAAAAAAGGAATATTCGCGACGAGTATCAATTATATTTAAACTAAAAAGAAGTGACGCGACATTCATATTCGTTCCTAACTTTTTTTCCCATTGTAGCACCGGAAGCAGTCACGTAATCGACTGCTTCCGCTCAAAACAGCACTTGGCCCTGGTGTTAGCACTCTCCAAAGATTCACGGGTAAATTGAGTGTAAGGTTGCCTCATGAACTGTTTTAGAGAGCACTACTCTAGCGGATGGCAATGTTGTGTCAGTGGACATTCATCCAAAGTTTGTTTCACAGCAGATGACAGCCAGTTACTGCAGGCCTCGCATTTGGCGCAGTGAAACATACGCAGTGTCCCGTGACACGGTATCACATTCCTTGCTCCGACGATCCTGACCGAGGTGCCCGCAATATGACGGAGGCTTATTGCGGAGAAGGCGCCGTGTACCCGAGCTTTCGGTTGCACGTCAAAAGATCCCCAGGTGGTCGAAATTAATCCTCAGTCCTCCGCTGGGGCGTGCCAGATGCCCGTCGTAGGTTTGGCACGTAAAACCCCCAAATTTGACTTGCTCCGACGCTCTACTTCGGTCGCAGGGGCCGTAGCCTCCACAGTCCGCCATGTTACCGTGAAATAGAGTACAACTGCAGACATTTACAAATTTATTTAACAGATTGCACACAAGCTGTCAAAGCAACTGGCACCAGCATGTGACCTCATCTAAAATTTAATTTGTGCAATCTGTCATACAAACTAAGAATGAATAAGACATTTGCATATACACGCATGTTTTTCATGTGACGTCATGGCACCGTGCCATGCTCCTGTGCTCATACCTTTTGTAGCCGTACATTTCGAACCATCACATCTTTCCTTCGCAGCAAGGCTTGCCAAGAACAAATTTGATGGGTCAAATGCATGCTGCAGAAGGTACAGGTACAGTGGGCATGGTGTGGAGCAATGGTGGCTGCTGCGACGTCAATGCAAGCCAGGTACTAGGGAGGGGACCAGATCGTGGCACCCCAAGCAGCTAACTCTAGAACTACACAGTTGGGGACAACAAATAACAATAACTCAGTGCTCTGCTGACTTAACCTAATGTCGCATTAGCGTTGAGCTGGAGTTTTTGTTTTTGGGTTGCCTGAGGGGAAGGAGGGGCTCTTTTGCTACCACTCCGACCTGCATGAACAATGCAGCATGCACAAAGCACATGCCCAGCTCAGCACAAAAGCCGACGAAGTGGCTCAAGCTCGCATTCTCCGACTGCTTTCAAGAGGGATCCGGCACCAACAATAAACGTTGCTTTGTTTATTGCTAGCATCTTTATGTTAAGACGTGAATATGCCCACAAGACCTGTGGGCATGTCTACAGGCTTTGTGTTGGGTAAACTGATGTGCGGGGATAACAAATGGGTCAGAGTGCTCCCTACAGTTCGATCTCCTCGCCCTTTAGCACAACTAACTGCACTAAGAGTGAAAATGAGATACTTTTACGGGTTGCTAGGGTAACCAATGTCCGTGCAACGCAGGAAGTCATAAATACATGTCTGAATCAGCCTTGAGTCAGTAAATAAAGTCGTGCCAAAAGCTTTGACAGAGCTGAACACCTTATACAAAATGGAATGAGCACCTGCCGCACTCCAAGCACACACAAAAAAAAAAATAACAGAGAAGACCTCACTCATCAATGAAATGACGCTGGTAACAGTTACACCAAAGTTGACAGGGAAAAAAACTGCTGGGCGTGGCGTAAGCAGCCCTGAAGCTTTGTCACAATTGACCACTGAAAACAGCTGCGCGAGGCAGAAGCCGAACGTGAGTTAAAAGACGCCCGCGATACGTTTGTTGTTCGTGTCAGCATCAAAATATAGATAGCTTCGGGATTTCGATCCAATGAACGCCATTTATCGTTTTGTTATGCGATGTCACCGACTACGTTCGACGCCCAGCGAGCGCCGCAAACGCACCTTCGGAAGGGTGCTCGAAGCCGCAGTCCACAATGGCGCGCAGGAGTTCGGGCTTGAGCAAGAAGTCCCTGAAACCGGAGCTGTGGATGGACACGTAGCCCCCAGTCGGCTTCTTCACCTCCGGGATGGGCTCCCCGGCGGTCTGCTCCTGCTCCTCTTCGTCCTCGTAGTCCAACAAATCGTTGTCGGCCATGGCTGCTTTGTCCCTGCTCGATTTCTACCTGAACGCGGGAGTCAAAACAATGAATCATCGGTGGACGCTCGCCAGATAGTTCTACGATTCGAAACAACAACTGCAATCATTCGTAGCTTTCTTTGGCCGGTAGACGCTTCTAGTTTTCTGTTTTTGAGATTACTACGGGGTAAACAACGCTTCTCGGTTCAGCGTTCCGCGACAACCAATGGAAGTGCCGGACAAAGACGCTAAAGGCGTCCGAAATACCGACACACCAGTTCTGAATACAAAAACTACGGGTCGTTTACTGTCAGCATATACACGCGTGATGATATTTCAATAATATAAAACAGATCAGCTATTCACAGTGATCAGATTAATCAGATACTTACCGAAAAAATTTCACCGACAGTAACGAAGCAAGATGGAGAAACAATAATCTGTTTTTCGGGCTGTTCAGCAGCAAATATTTTTGTTAACGCACATTTAGAAAACAATGTTATAAATTTACCGTAAACGCATTTCTAATTTAAATATTTTAATGATGTAAATAAAAATGTATTTACATTTTATTATTTAATATGTGTAGCCCTTAAAGTTTTGCGCGGCGCACTTAAATCAAAATGGCGCGGAGCGATGATGGCCCCAATTGCGGTTCTGCTTCCGGAGATCAGACGACTGCGGCCGAGGGAGGCTCCGAAGTTGACGAAACCTCTTACGATGAAGGCAAGTTAAGTTATTCTAGTCTTTCAGTCGAAGTTTTCATCGCTTTGTGAACTTTTGCATCACACTCCCTCTTGATTGAAAGGAACCCCTCTGAAGGCCTCAGATGGATGGTAGTGAGACGGCCGACGTCTCTAGCCACTTCGACGCCACTCAGAGGTTCTCGCGAGGTTAATTTCAATCCATTTTTGTACCAGCTTAACTATAATAGTGCTTTGTTTAGACCCGACCCCCCCCCCCCCCCCCCCCCCCCTTTGCGTTCGCTGATGCCGTGGTTAGCGGCGCGCGACGCCTACTGACGTGACGTTTCTACACTACGCATATCGCGTTGTGATTCTCGCAGAGTACGAAGCACTGAATGCAGCTATGGACGAAATCAACGCATGTCTGGACCACATAGAGCAGAAGAACAACGACCTCTTCGCTCAGATGCGCCAGTTCCTGGAGGCGACAAAGCAGGAGGAGATGGAGCTCGAAGAAGACGCTTCAGTGCGCACAGATGACAGCGGTTATCAGCCGTAGAGTGGCATTCATACTGCTGTTTTAACTTTATCGTTGCATTCCAGAGTGTTCCTATCCTTTGCTGGTCCCTTGAGCGTCCCATCATGTGATCGCTTAGATTTTCTGTTGCTGCTTGCACGCCAAAGATGTTTTAATAAAACCACAGTTCCAATACACACAATTTTGTATGTCTCTTCGCAGTGGCGTAGCCAGGATTTTATTTCGGGAGGGGTTCAACGGCACCCCCCCCCCTCCCCCCCTCGATGACGCAGGGTGAGCTCGCCGGCACGGACGCTCAGGCAAAGATTAGGGAAGTGCTGTTAAGGTAAAACGGGTAACTCTGCATTGTCATTTTTTCAAAATGGAGCAGACTTCATTTACAGAAATACGGGCGGGGTGGCTCACTGTTCATACTGTCGTCATAATTGCGGCCCACCAACTTTAAAAGCTTCCTCACAGCACACAACTCCCTTTGCTTCTCGAAGTAGCACCGCAATATCAACGCGTGAAGGCCAGACAAAACACAAGGATAGGTATACTTCCACAAAAAAAAAAAAAAAAAAAAATTTCGACACTGAAAGATTGGAGCAACCGACCAATCAGAAAACCAAAATCTATTATCTATGAAAGGCTTAACAAATTCGTGCTACAGAACCATATGCCAAAGTAAAGAGAGTGTTCCCTTCGCTAGGCCGTTTTACCTTGCAGCCTGGTCCAAAGGCAGCAGCAGCATATCCTCGGGGTAAGGAGAAGGCATCAGTCCGAACTCGTCGTTCCGTCACTCGGAGAATTGCCATGACGCACCACAAAGAAAATACACGCCAAACGTATAAAGGAACTTGACTAGCCTTGCGCTGCGCCTATGCGTAGTGAAAATATGAAGGCTTGTCTCTTCAAAGTTTCTGATGTTCCGTGCTACGAAGAGATTAAGCTAATAGTAATAAGGAATTGCATCGGATGCTACCTTGGCATACAAAGCAGAAAGCAAGACGAACTTCATCGCATCCGTGAGCGACGATTTTCGCAAAGTGCAGGAAACTTCGCCAAATATATGGACATTTTAGGCGTCCAATGCAAGAGGGAGAAACGTGAAGCGCCCGACACGTCCGCGGTATACAGGCGGTCGCCCCCTGTCCGGAGGCCCTATTTCAGAGCGTCCATCGTCTCCTCAAGATCCTAGTGGCTGAGCGCTCGTTCTCTGAAAGTCCGGAGCTTGCGCTTGTGGCATCGGCTGCGTCTGGACCTAAGCTGACACGAAGTATAGCGCTTTTGCATGTTCACCGTGACATTAAAGTTCAAGCGGAGGGCGTCCGGGATATTTTTTTTCCGTAAACGCAGGCGGCTTCATTTTAATGTGTAGGCATTTGGCATAAATGAGATGATAAAGAGAACCTGTAAATTGCATTCTAATATTACTAGTCGTAGTTACCTTTTTATTCCCGGTAATTTCTAGTCGAAAGCACGTAATTCTGATCACAAAATGTTTGCGTGAGCGCAGCGCCACCCGTTGCTTACAGTGCAATTTTTTTTTTTTTTTACAATCCATTTATTATTCCTTACATTTACGACATTGTTTTATATTATCACCGTGTATTCGTTTTATTATATTCATTTTGGTTTGATTGAACTGTGTATTTCAGTCGGGATAGGTTGTTATACTTTGCCTTGAAATTGCCATCCTTTACCCCACAAATGTTTCGAAATATTCGTTCTCGATATGTCTGAGATCAAGTTCCGCATCCCATCGAATAAACATGAATTAAGCAAAATTGCGTAGTTTATTAATTTAAGCCTTTTCTACCCCACAAACAAGTTTTCCGTGGTCCGTGCTCCCCCGTTGCTCGGTGCCTCGTGCAAAACCGACCGCGTGAGCAGGGGAGCGTGCGGGCCCCATTGGGGGGGGGGGGGGGGGGGGGGGGGTGTAGGGGGTTTCGATTCCACCCCCTCTCTTCGTCAGGTGCACAGTGTGGACTGCCTGCTAGCTAGACCGTCCCGCAAACGTGAGAAACAATGTTTGTGAAAGGAGAAATAAACTGCAGGAGTTGGCCCCTAGGCCGTCTAACTGGCCTACTGGCCTCTTCCTTTCAAGCCTGCAAACTGTTGCAAAAATATGTTTCCAGTTGAGAGTCTGTTTTCAAAACAGTGGAAGGTGGTTTACACTACCTACTGCACACCCCAATTGAAACGCCAAAGTAACGAGATTAGTGTTAGGATGATGAAATGTAATTTCTTTGGGATATATGTATATCAACCACACATTTTTTTTTAGACTAGTTTGTCTGCTTTCTACGTTATTCAGTAGGGTAATCGCTTACCCCCGAGTTCTGTTTAACGGGCATGGAAAGGCCAGACGAGTGTTACAGACATCAACCGTTCACCAAAGTATGGTCGCGTTCAAGTAGGTCGCATTGCATTATTTGAATAAATGGATGGATGCATACGGCCTAACTCTCTAAATCGGACTGTGGCTTGCAATTACAACCTGTGTGATGGAAACACCTCTTTACACCTTTTGCCCAGTGAATTGACACGAAAAGAACAAGACAGCATTTATTCTTCCCTTGACTAATGCCACCAGTAAAATAACTGCTCTGTTAACTCCACCTTGCTAAAGTCTAATTTTCCTTTTCTGTACTAAATCTGCAATGCCTTTATCAAACCAGTCTCACCATCAATAAAAGCAGGGTGAAGCCCTTCACAATAATGGTGAATTCGGGTGGTCGCCTCACTCCTCTGACCTTGATTCAGCAGAGCGGCCCCTCCTCGCCGCCAGAGCTACTCGGGATCCTTTGCAGCCGATCACAACTGCTGGCTTCAGAGCGCTCCGAGAATCTCAAAACCTCTTCATTTTATTAATGCATTAAAAAAAATGTTTCTGCAGCGTACGGTGGAGGGTGGAGCAAAATTTAGGCTCGCAACGTGATGAAATAACGGTTGTGACGTAAATTGGTCTACGCATCGGCATGTAAAAAAAACAAAAAAAAAACAACAACAGAACAGGGCGAAAGTTATTGCTTGGAAAGAGTTGTTAACTCGTCGCGTTTTTGACAGTGAACGCGCTGCGATAGTTGTCATGCGTACGGCAAAGCAGGCAAATGTGAAATGGTTAGAGGGGTGTCCAAACAGGATACTACAAAACGCACGACTCCGACAAATCGTGCGGCACTCCGCTTCCGGCCGACGAGGGGAAATATCCCCCCGTCAAATCTCCCCCCTCGCTAACTCCACGACGGCCTTGCTCTGCTCATCACGTGGGTCCGGAGAGCCACTCACACGCTCCGTTGGCTGTCGGTCGATCGCTCACAAGGAGGTTAGATGTTCAGAGGGACCACAGGAGCCCGGTTTCTTGCGCCCGGACTCCGGCGCGGATGGACTAGAGTGGGACCTCCCACCACACGACGTGGTCGCCCCGGACGATTGCTTGATCGCCGGACACCGCGCCGTGCCAGCCTCCAGCGCTGGACCCCCAACTCCCCCCGCCCCCCATCCCCGGCCACCCGGTATTCGATGCAACTAAATTAATCCCCCCTCGCGCGTACTCCGACATGCCCGCCCCCCCTCCCCTTCTACAAATCTATTTCTATCTCCCCCCTCCACACCCAACCTTTCTCCCCACACCCCCCTCCCCCCCGAGAGCCAGTGACCAAGCGCCCGGTGCGCAACCACTATTGGCCCTCTCCTCCCCCCCCCACCATCTTTCACAACGCTTAGAAGAAGAAGGAGGTTAGATCTCTTAGGGGGATCGGTGGCCGAGTGGTCTATAGCGCACACCAGCTCGGAGCACGTGGAGCGAAAGCTCGCGCTGCAGAACCCAGGGATCCTGGGTTCGAGCCCCCACCCCTGCCCGTTTCGATCTGGATGAGCATCGTACCGGCGTGCGGTCGTGTGTCACTACTGCGTGATGCACGTTAATGACCCCAGGCTAGCGGCTGCACCGCACTGGCTAAATTTCTCATCTACAGCTGGGAGACTCGTCGCCCCTGTGAGGCAGACCAAGTTCTAGGCTGTATAAACACACACACAACCCAATTTTTTAGATCTCTTAGGAGAGGGCACTTTGCAATATTGGTGAAGCCCAGTCATAAAAAGTTTAAACGATGTTGTGGCCAACGTGACCGTAGATCTCTCTGGCAATTGGTGCGCGTGACATGTCACGTGTGAGATGGACGGTTGATTCTAGAAGGACTCCTTGCAGGCTTGCGTGCGCTCAGTCCGGTAGGTTTTATCAGATAGAAACCTAGACTGTGGTGTATTCTAGTACCCCATGGCTAGACGATTGATTGATTGAAAACACGTTTATTGACCTTATATTGCGCGGAGCGCGCTGCGGAGGTCAGTTAGAAGGAGGATAAGGGATTAGGAAGCGGGGGCCAAAGAAGAGGAGAGGAGGAGGAGGGCAACATCTCATGGCTTCAAGGCCTTCGTCGACGAGGGAGGGGGAGGCCGTATCCTCTTGGCTGTAGCCGGAAGGAGCCGGTCCCCCACTGGAGGCGCAGTTGGGTCTTTTATGAAGGCCTCCCAGAGCTAGACGAAAGCTAGCTATAGGAAGTATTCACTGGCGGCCATAGCTGTGTGCACGACTGCTGAGCGCGTGCTGATGGCGAGCTTCCACAGTTCTTTTGTAACGTGCATTCCGCACCCTCAAGATTGCCGGTCTCAGCAGCCTATTAATGTGTGCTCGTCCAGAGCATGCGCTCTAAACATCACCCACAGATATGGCGCCCAGTGAATACTCCTTATACGGTCACGTGATCTGGTCACGTTACCCTGGTAAATGAGGAGAGTAAGGAGGAAAATGAGAAAGAGGCGAGGCGTCAAGGGAGCATGGCTTGTGGAGGCTACGCGGCTGGCGTCATTCCCTCTCCTACCCTTTTATCCTCCTTGATCGCTCAAGACCTCCGCCACCTCCGCCGCTTTGGAAGCAGTGTTGCCACAGTGCCACTTCGGTTTTTCCCTCGTCGAGCAGCGAAAATTCCCATTTTTTTCCCACAACACCATTTTAGACACAGAAGTTATTTTTAAGATACGCATGACGCCAAGTATATTTAAGTGCAGCAACACCTCCCGTATGTTTTCGTTTTGTAGAAGTTTGCATCGCATAAATTACAAAATGTAGAAGTTGACATTCGGCAAACCTGTCCCCCGTCCCCTTCTTTTCCGCATTATACAGGGTGATACAAGGAGACGCCAGGTTCTTTAAATCGACCGGAAAATTCGGTTTCTTAACCTATCGCGCTACGACTTTGTGCAGCGTTGCCCACAGATGGTGCACTTCTTCTTTTTTTTTTTTTTTTTTTTTTCTAAAATTTGCAAAGAGCGAACTTACCAGAGGAAAAAGAAAGAAAGAAAAAGGCTTAGCTCCTATTAAAGCCCCTCGATATGCTTGCGTTTGTCGTGCAAGTAGCGTCAAATGCGCGAGTGCACGAGACCCGGGTCTCGAGCGGCCCTTGGAAGCGAATGGCGGCGCAGCACTGAAATGAGCTGCCCTAGGAAGCGAATGGCGGCGGAGCACCCGCTCGCGGCACGCGTCTCGCGCGGTTCCACAACAATGGTTGGCGGTACTTGTAAAAAACGCCTTTATCAAGGGGCTTTAGCTCCTATGGAAACGCAGCGACGCCACCGGTCTGCAAACAACACGGCGCCGTTTCGCACGGGAGACAATAGATGGCGCAAGCGGTCGCGATGCCAACTAGGGAGGCTCAAGTGAGGGTGGGCGCAACTCAAAACCTGGAGAGCGTTTGCAATTCAATGGCGGCGCCTGAGGGAGAGGATTCGGGAGAGGATATGCCCCAATGTTGCCTGCACGAGAGCAGACGCCCGCTTTGTTGCAACTCTGTTGCTCCATGCGCCTTTCCTCCTCTCGCCTCCCATTGCAAGCAACGAACACATTGGCGCAGCCTCTCTGGCTTCCTCCTCGCTCCGGGAATTGCAAACGTCGAGAGGAGAAAGCAGGGTTGCCAGACAAGCAGCAACGTCCAAGATGGCGGAATTTACCATTTTTCGCGTTAAAAAAATACTTAACCTATCGCAACAAAACTGGTGGCTATGGAAAAGTAATCATTTATACCTTGCGTAAATTATTCAAGCACCTTAATGGGCTCTTATGACCTGAGTTAGGAAATAAAACGAGCCTTTGCCCCATAGACTCCCAGCAAAATTTAGCAATTAAATGGCGTCCATGTCCCGTGATCCCCGATCTAGCAGTTGCACCCACCCTCACTTGAGCCTCCCTAATGCCAACTGCCGCCAACGAACGAGCAGACGACACCGAGAGCCGGCGTATTTAGCAGACAAGGAACTGCAGTTCCTTGTTACCGCGCCTGTTCTTGTTTGTCACCGCCTGCGGAACGCGCGCCGCTTTTGAGTCGAAAAGATTGTCTGCTAAAGACGCTGGCTCTCGGCGCCGTATGCTCGTTCGTTGGCGGCGTTCGTTGCTCGATCTGTTGTCTCCCGTGCGAGACGACGCCGTGTTGTTTGAAGACAGGTGGCGTCGCTGCGTTTCCATGGGAGCTAAGCCTTTTTCTTTCTTTACTTTTTTCTCAGGTAAGCTCGCTCTTTGCAAATTTCACACACAAAAAAAAAAAAAAAGCACCATCTGTGGGCAACGCTGCACAAAGTCGTTGCGCGATAGGTTAAGAAACCGAATTTTCCGGTAGATTTAAAGAGCCTAGCGTCTCCTTGTATCACCCTGTACATTGGTTGAACGAACCCGGGAAACTAAATGAAGGCAGGTGGGCCATTAACTACACTAAACTAAAATCGCCTGCTCGTTTTCGTGTTGTGAAAGGGACCGCACCCACTGTGCAATCTATGATCTATCGCACCGACAGGCATACCTCGGCATTCTCACTCATGAGTGCGATCACTCACGATCACTCGCGCTCACCGTCAGATTTGAGGTGATCGTGAGTGGGGCCGCGAGTCTCGAAAAATTGTGAGTGTGAGTGTGATCGTGAGTTATGTGAACTCATGAGCATGGGCGTACCAACCAGGGGGGGGGGGGGGGGGGGGGGAAGGTAGGGAATCGCTTGCCCGCCCCCCCCCCCCCCCCCCCCCCCCCCCCCCCCCCCCCCGTTTTCAGAGTGGGGGGCAAGGCATGTGTTTTGCCCTTCCTGAGGAACGTTTTCCACGAAGGCTCCGCATCTCGCACCGAACGACGCGAAAATTTTCCTGTTTTCCGGAAAAGACTGATACCACGGAAGGAAGGAGGACGAGAGGAAAAGAAGGATAATACGGAAACGTGAGTGGGTCGCATATTACCGGCAATATCGACATTTTAGAGACAAGCCTACCCCCACGCGGGGATGGCATGGAGATGGACGAGACGGCCGCCGATGGCGAGAAAAGAATAGGCGGAATACCCGAGAGGGGTTGGAATTACATTATTAGAAAAAAGGATAAGAAAGTCAGCTCGTCCACCAGCGATGTCAAAAACAACATGGGGTCAACCGAGGAGCAGAAGCCAAAAAGGAGGAGATTCGGACCGATGCCGGGAGACGAGATAAAAATTACTGTTAGACCCGAAAAGGGTCTGAAACTCGGAGACACCAGAGAAGGATCCGTAGGCAAGGCACTAATTAAGGCCATCCGAAGAAACCATGCCCTCCGAGATGAGGAAATCACAACAAGAATATTGAAAGGTACCAACGCCATAATAGTCAGCACGAAAAGGGAAGACATCGCGAAAGCGGTGACAGAAATCGAAGAACTTGAGATCGAAGGGAAGAAGCACAGCTTCAAAGCTAAAGTCATCATGGAGGACACGGTAAAAGGAGTGGTATACAGAGTCTCTAAAGAGTTTACAGACGAAGAACTGGGAGAAAACTTCAGTGTAAGGGGCAAGTACGCCGACATTGAAATAATAGAAGCCAGAAGAATCAGGGATACGGAAGTTGTGGTCCTCACTTTTAGCGGGGACCGTTTGCCAAACCAAGTGTGCTTATACGGGCAAATGGCACACGTGTGGGAATACAGGCCGGTGAAGCAAGTATGTTTCGTCTGCATGCAGCCGGGACACAGGAGTGACGTATGCCCCACGCCAGACGCAAAGGGGTGCCGAAATTGCGGCCGAACGCACGCGGAAGGCGAAGAGAATTGCAGGGCAAGATGCGCATTCTGCGAAGGGGAACACCCCACCGGGGACAAGGAGTGCAAAAAGCGATACAAAGAACCGACGAAAAAGGTGCAGCCCAAAACTACTGATACACTGACCGACGTCAGCAAAAAGAAGGCGTGGGCGGAGGCGCAGAGCAACATAGAAGACTTCCCTACGCTGAGGTGGTTACTGGGCAAGCCAACTACCCCACAATAGAGGGAGAGAAATCGGACAAGCAGAAAATTTCCGAGATGGAGGAGACAATTAGAGAGCTAAAGAAGGTGGCAGAGATACAAAGGGAACAATTTCAGAGAACAATGGAGATACAAAGGGAACAATTCCATAAAATGGAGGAGCAAAAACGCCAAGATGGCGGAAACCATTTAAAAGACTGGAAGGAAACTCTTGGAGACAAGAAGAGAAGCACAAGAAAGAACTGGAGACTCTCCGAAGACGGTGTGAAAACAAAACGGACGAGCCGAAAACTCAGCCGAAGCCGGCAGAGGCACCGAAAAAGACGCCCAAGGAAAGAAAGGGTCCGCTCGAGGAAAGAAAGGAGCAACTAGACAACAAATTCGAGAACAAGTTTGAGCTACTAGAAAGCAAATTCGAGCAACTGGAAAACAAATTCGAGCAAAGATTCGCTAAAATTGAACAGATGCTCGCAAGTTTACTGGACGGGGCGGCGGGCCCGCCTAGGAGGAAATGTGCAAAGGACGGCTACGAAAGCGATGTCAGCTGCGTGAGCAACGAAGGAGCCAAAGCAGAGGCAAAGCAACCGTATGGAAGGTAGGCTTCTGATATGGCAGTGGAATTGCAGAGCCTACCGAGGAAAACGAAGCAATTTTACATTTTATCTACAGGACGAAGTGGAAAAACCGCACCTAATCTTGCTGCAAGAACCGAATTCAGAAGCGAATCTGAGTGGGTACTACGTTTACGGCAACGATAAGAACAAGCCCAGGGTCGCCACGCTCGTCAATAAGAACATCACGGTCATACATCACGAAACAAAGCAAGAAGTAGAGAACGTTCTGACGGAAGTGGTGCCTAGCAACAAGGGAGGCAAGAGCACATTCGTGCTAAACGTGTACGCGCAACACAAGGGCTACAAGACCGAGGACCTCGCGGAAATCATGGAAACGGCATGCAAGATGGCCGGCAAGGACAACGCGATAGTCGTCGCGGGAGATTTCAACTCGGCGCATACGGAATGGGGCTACGTAAAGGACACGAAGAGGGGCAAAGAGTTACTCAAGCTAATCGAGATGCACGAACTAACGATCATCAACGACACAGACTGCCACACTAGAGTGGGAAACAGCGTGAGTCGAGACACAAACCCGGACCTCTCGATGATCAGGGGAGCCACGGCGGGATGGATAAACACGCAAGAAACCCTCGGAAGCGACCACTGCATCATTAGGATCGAAGTAGTGGCAGACGCCAAGCGTCGACGCATAGGAAAGAATCAGAGAACAGACTGGAGAAAGTTCAGACAGGAAGTGGAAACAAGACCCATAGACGACCTTGCGCGGTGGACAAGGGAACTAAAAAGAGCCAAAGAAGACTACACCAACGAGGTAGAGCTGACCGAAAAAGTCACTGCAGTTGACTCGCGACTCGAAACGCTGTGGAAGAAAAGGCGCAATTTGACTGTAAAGTGGAAAATCAACAAACTGAACCGGAATTTGAGACGTCGAGTGGCGGAACTCAACGAGGAAATAGAAAAGTACGCCGATGACTTGGCGCGACAAAACTGGTGGCAAAAATGCGACAAACTGCAGAACACTTTGGAAACAAAACAGACCTGGAACCTGCTCAAATACCTGGCGGACCCGGCATCGACAAGAGGCGAAACCAACCGAACTCTCACGAGGATTGTACACAAATTCCAAGGAGACGTGCTAGAATACATCAAGAACAGGTACGTCCCGGATCAAGGGACACCCGAAACCGGAAACGAGTATACGGGACGAACCAACGAGAGTCTTGACAGAGACTTTGACGTTGGGGAGCTGGTGGCAGCCGCCGCCGAAACGACCAACAGCACACCGGGGAGGGACGGCATCACCAACGCCACGCTACGGAATCTACCGCAGAAGACTCAGAAGCAACTCACAAACTTTATTAACGAGGTATGGAACAGCGGAAAAGTCCCGGAAGAGTGGAAGCACTCGCAAATCAAGCTCATTCCCAAGCAAGGAAAAAAACCGCATATAGACAACATGAGACCTATCTCGCTAACGTCGAACGTAGGCAAACTCATGGAACGCATGGTGAAAAACAGGCTACAGCGCTACCTGGAGGAAGAGGGGCTCATGCCGCACTGCATGTACGGTTTTAGGCCACACCTGAGCACTCAAGACGTGCTACTTCAGATCAGGGAAGAAGTGCTGAGCGGCAAAATCCCCGCCAAAGGGGAGCACATCGTGCTAGCCATAGACCTAAAGGCGGCCTTCGACAACGTTGCCCACTCCGCCATACTAGACAACTTGAACGCCACCAACGGAGGCGAAAAGACCTACAACTACGTACGCTCCTTCCTGGAAAACCGCAGCGCCACCATCCAGATTGATGACACAAAGACTAAGACGTTCGACATGCCCAACAAGGGGACGCCGCAAGGAGCGGTGCTGTCACCCCTACTTTTTGATATAGCGCTCTTCAAGCTATCCGAGAGACTGGCAAAGATCCCGAACATAGAGTACGCGGTATACGCAGATGACATTACGATATGGATCACAAAAGGGTCGCTAGGAGAAAAGGAGGAAAGGCTGCAAAAGGCGGCAGAAGTCATACAAGAGGTGGCAAAAGCAAGCGGACTCCACTGCTCGCCCGAAAAATCAGAGATTCTGAGGATTCATGGACGAAGGTACGACAGAAGCATACCCATCAACGTCACGATAGAAGGCCACACAGTGCCCGAAGTGAAAGAACTAAGGCTGCTGGGTAAGTGGTTACAACATAATGGGAAAGCCACGCTACAATGGGAAAAGATCTCCAAAACCATAGACATCATGGGAAGGATGATTAAGAGAGTCACCCACAGGAAGTGGGGTCTAAAAGAACGAGACGTGGCGAAGATTGTTCAAGCCGTCGTCGTAAGTAGGATCACTTACTGCATGCCGTACCACCGGATCACCAAAACAGAAGAGAGAAAGATCGACTGCAAAATGAGGGGAGTGTACAAGCTAGCGCTAGGACTACCCATTACCACATCAACCGAAAAACTCATGGCCATGGGCATCTCTAACACGTACGGAGAGCACAAGGATGCCATGCTGACGGCGCAGAAAGAGAGACTCGGACGCAGCGAGACCGGAAGACGCCTGGCGACCAAACTCGGCTTCAACGACGTGAGGACAAAGGCGACCAGAACGGCCGACCTAAGCGATATGGCGAAAAATACGTACATCGTACGACCCATACCAAAACACATGAGACCGGATACGCATGAACAACGAAGACTAGCCAGAGCCAGGTACTACGAAAGGATAGCCAAAAAGGGAGAGGTGGCGTATGTCGACGCTGCCGACTACCCGGACCGGGATGCAAAGGTAGCCGTATACCTGGACAAAAACAAGATGGAGAAAAATAGCTGCTCGATGCCCAGGGCAACGACGGAAGAGGCCGAAGAGAGAGCCATAGCGCTCGCCATGATGGACGGCTATAGGAAGGGCAGTAGCATGCTCATCCTGTCGGACTCTCAACAGGCCTGTCGAAATTTTCTAAAAGGCAGGATTGGAGCGAGAACCGCCAAACTTATAAATAAGGTCACCCCGAAAAGTGCTGGAGTAACGCACGAAATCGCGTGGATTCCCGCTCACGCGGGCGTCACGGGTAACCAGGCAGCAGACGACCGAGCCCGTGCTCATACCTTCCGGGCCGGTCTGACGCAGCCGGGGAAAACCGTTATCGTGAACCCGAGCTACTCGGAGCTACTTGACCACTACAAGGCCTGCCGATTCCAGTTTCCGGAGCCCGCGGACAGGTTCGACAGAATAGATGCCGCCCTACACACTAAAAATTTCAACACCCATGTTCGTGTTAAAAGGGTGTTTTTCCGAGCTCACACCCTTCCTACACCATTTTTACATGATTTTTGAATATTCAAGGGTGTACGGAAAGGCCTACACCCTTCGTACATCCTTTTTACACCCTACGGCTACCGAAATCGTGTTAAGAGGGTGTTGCGGTGGTACACCCATGATTTCCGAATCGTCGAACTCGGAAACCGCCAAATTGCAGACATACGCGCCGACAGCAGAAGTCAAGAAGCAGCCTGCTCAATTTAGAGGATTTCGTGAAGTTCAAGTAAGCACAATGGGCAGCTGACATTCAAGCCAAGCCAACGCTCAAGTTGTTTTCAAGCCAGATGAATGCCGGCGTCGTGTACAAGTTGTTTACGTGCAAGCGACCACGAAAATAGCATCGGCTACTCACGCACTTCTGCTCAGAATGGTGAGACCACATCGGTTCTATTATGATACATTCCTTCTTATCCTGAGATGTACTAAAGCGAAGGCTAGACGTGCGAGACGGTTCGGGCTCACAGCTTTACTGTGAGCCTGTACCGTAAAGGTCGGTTCCGACACTTGCGTTTGAGTGTGTTTGTCTGCGTTGCGTTTAGAACCGAAAACGAGTCACCGGCACATCTGTGCTTCGTATGAAGCGTGGATTCCAATTCAAAGAATCATCTTGGCACGCGATATAAGCAGCAGGGATGTCCTGGTTTCTCGCAGCCGCAACGCGGTCAAACGCAACTGTTTGAACCAGGCTTTACGCGGTTGTCCTGTGCTTGTCCCTCGCGCTTTATTCTTTCGATTTTAAGTATTCATTTTCAACTCGCTCGCTTTTAACAGTACTAGTAGATACTCAGGCTGCACGAGGGTTCGTGCAGTGCGACCATCTAGCGATGCTATGAGCTTGTGCTCGAACCTTGGCTTTAATGGGCAATCATCGGGGACATATGACACACGATGATGCCAAGTCTGTCCACGGCGGACTCTCGTGCTGTTCTGATTGGAGGAGAAGGGGCGTGTAAAAAATTGGCAAATGGAACATGGTTAGCGACAGCGCAAATATATGTTGGAAAAGGTTCAGAACATTGAAGTGCAGCAGCCTGAAACTTTGGAGTTAAGCAATTAGAGAATCATTTGAAGACATCTTTAGAGGTTCAGCCTTCTCTCCCCCCACACCAATATCGAAGGCTGCTAGGATATTGGTTCAGGCTAAGCCCTCTGTCTTTCAGTCAGCGAACTCGAGCCATTCCACCTGACCTTGTTATTTCATAACAGATATGTTAGAAAATGGAATGCAGATTTTCTTTACACGGCCAAAACATAAAGTGTTATCAAATAATACCTGCCATATTCATATTCTACATTTACAGACCGGGGCTGCCCCGCCTGTGGAGGGTGAAGATGCGAGCAGCCTCGAAGCCCACCAACAGTGGCTGTGTGCTGAGAGCGAAAGCTGGTGCCTGACGAAGGCCAGATTGATCTTCGAAAGGATGCGACTGCCTGCAAATGGCTACATGTGTTGACATTGATGGGCATATAGACAGCACAGAATGCTTATCCCTACCTGATGGATGCTAGGAGGGTATGCGTTCCATATTTTTTTACTGATCTCTACGACAATTGCTAAATTGCGCTTCCCCGTTCCGTGATTGCGGCTGCCGGACGACCATCTTGGGACACGGAAAATTAACCTTTTGGAGCGTTGCAGAGGCTGGCCGGCAGCGTGCTGAAGACATGTTTTTTGCTCGTTTGTCGTCATTGGGAGCGTTAAAGTGGCCCTGCAATAACTTTTTGACTGGTTTTTAATTTGGACCGAACCTGAGCGCATTGAACGTAGTAATTTAAAGAAACTTTTCTTTTCTCAAATTTCGCTTTATTTTAAAAGTTATAGGCAAATTAGACTTACAGAAACAAGCAAAAAATAACATCCTTCATGACGTCGTAGGTCCTGGTTTGAGTGGCCGTGAAGTAGTGAGCTCATCGAGCGCTCACGGCTGCCGCACTCAGTGTCAACGGCTCGAGAGGGTGCCACTAAAGCACGTGTTGACTAGGCTGTATGAAGCGGGCGGCCAGGGCAGCTCGCATTGCATTTGCCGCGCGATTAAAGACTAATTCGGCATAACACTTCATTGGCCACAAACGACGGCAAACACGGGGTAAAGATCAGTTCAGAACGGGAGCCACTTCGCGCTGCCATACCGCCAAAGGGTCAAATCGCCAGCCAAGCCCGCGCCGAAAGCCTTGGGAACGCTCGGAACCGGTCGGATTTTCGAGCCGGTATACGACCGCAGCGCCACCGCGTACATCCGGGACCTTTCTAAGCCCATTGTTCGTCGGAGCCTCATCCCACTACGCCTTTCTAGTATGCGCCGTTTTTTTCACCGCTTGGTGGCGGGTTTGTCGACGGGTCTTTTCTTGTTTCCGTACTTTATAAACTGCATTTGTTTTTTTTCTGATCTAAAATACTGAACAAAAACTACTTTCATACATAATTGAAACGGTTCGCGACACTTATATTTTGTATCGACTAAAAAAAATGCTTTTAGTGGCTCTGACCAGTAGTAAGCCCAGGACCAAAGACGTCACATATTCCGCGCTTTCGGCAACGCGGGTCGCCCTCGTAGGTGGAGGAGGTTTCCGCGTCGTCCGGTTAAAATATGACTCACTGATATTTAGTTATTCTCTCCGTGCCCGCTGGCTTACCCGAACCCAAAGAGACGTGGAAACCGCAAAAGAGGTAGACGCTTAAGTATGATTGCAGCTCCCCTTTAAGTCCACACTCCTTTACTCCTACTCTGACGCTCCGAGTTTCATACTCCAGGCACAGCAACTAAACGGCACATGGCGTACACACCAAATCTATTGACGAGCCGCACAAGCTCCTTCCCACCGCACGGTTATGACGAACCTGGCATCCCGTGGATACGGGTGGGAGAAGCCAAAATTATTTCGGTGGTAAATTAATTAAAGCCAGTGTAGAGCGGCAGGGTACAAAGTAAAAGAGACGGCGACGTTATGAAGTTTCTACGAACGTTTAAGTATTTCTGAGAGGTTTGGAGACTCGCTTCGAGCACGTGCGGGGAAAGGCACCTTGGCTGATCTATTTATTGACCGTGCAAGCTGTTTATATTTGACCGTGCAAGCTGTTTTCAGGCGAGATGCACGAACAAACCTTTCCCGCAATGCTAACTGATGCTTCGGCTTTCCAATCTAAGTATCTTTATTCGCTGCAGCTGGACTAAGCAGTTTAAAAAGGGCAGCCGTCCCACTGTCTTCTCGGCAACTTTTCTGTCGCCGAGCTATCAGCACGCTCGTTCGATAGATCACTTTGTTCTCAGGCAAGGCACATGAACAAACCTTTTCCGGAATGCTAATTGCTGTCTTGGCTTTCAAATCAAATTGTTTTTACCTGCTGGATTAACCACTAATGGACTGAAAAGGAGCAGCTGTCCGGCTACGCCTTTTGTTTCAACAATCTCAACAATGGCACAGCCATCTTGTTTGTGGACGTGACATCACGGAGCGCAAAGAAGTCACTTGTGCTCCAAGAAATGCTCGGAGCACGAAGAGCACGCTCGAGTGTCAGTCTCCGGCGGCGCTCCCCTCTGTTTAGTGAAAGGAGCGCCAAACGCTCGCAATGTGTAAACAATAAGAATTTCCTTTGAAAACGCATAAAATATTTTGCAACAGCGCGGCACCGCAGGAAAAAGGCACAACTTGTCGAACGTCGAGTCTTGCCGGTCTTGCGGCGTGATCAAAGCTTCCTTGGCCTGCCAAACTGCTGCGTCTCTGTGCCTTTTCACGCTTGGATACTTATCAAGAATCAATGCCATGGCAGAGCTTTGACGGTATGTCGTACATAGGCGTCTTCTCTATCACCCAGCTGTTCCAGCGAGTTGCTATCAATAGGAAACGAAATCGGTGGTTGCTATTATGTATTAACCATGGCTATGTTCCAAATCTACTCAAATGGATCACATGACAGCACAAATAGAGCAATGCTGTGGAAGAAGGTAGGTTTTCGAAGGCAAAAGTATGAAGCCCGTCCATATAGTTGTGTGCAATCTGTCGCCGTCGCCATAGCCTCCTACCCCTCCTTTTTCGCCACTGGATCATGCCCGCTTCTGGACTGCAAGTGCCGCAAGTTACAAATACAGTCGTAAGAGTAAAGTAAAATGCTGCTCCAGAGGCACATGCATCTTCATGCTCTTTGCACTCACGAAACAAATCCACACGGCGTTAATTCTTGATCGGTATTCAAGCGTGCGAAGACAAAGATGCAGCACTTTGGCATGCCAAGGAAGCTTTGATCATGCCGCCAGAACGGTAAGATTTGCGTTAGACGAGTTGCCCCTTTTTCTTGCGGTGCTGAGCTTTCGTAAAAATTTCCACGTGTTCTCAAACGCAATTCTCACCGTTCGGGGTTTTAACAAACTTCTTCGGTAAATGACAACGAACGAGCAGAAAACATGTCTTCAGCTTACTGCCGCGCAGCCTCCACGACGCTCCAAAAGGTTGACTGATAATCTTTGTCCCAAGGTGGCCATCCGATGGCCGCACCTGAGCTGCAACGACCAACCGGAGACGCGCGATCCAGCAAATTGTCGTGGAGATCAATGGTATTGCTTGCACGGCGTACTATTAGTCTTCAGAGCAAACACAAGTGTCGCTGCGGTCGCCACGTCTTGATTGGGTGAGGTGTACCGTGACGTCTGGTGACGGACTCCGCTTCGCGTTCTGGCATCTAGCTGGCATCTAGCTGGCTTCCCTGCGCCCGTTTCCTCACGATCGGAGGTTTGTGATCATGCTGACCTACTGTTCAGCGCTGCAATGCAATTTCCAAAAAGAAGCTGGTATCATATTCTACCACCCGAAAACTTCGAGATTAAAAAGAGCGTGGACAGTCAGACTAAGGATGGGAAAGGCACCGTCAACATCGGCCGTTGTGAGCTGTAAGCACGTTGAGAAGCGGGGCTTCGTTTACCCAGTGTACAAGGCGCTGGGTGAGACTTATGCCGACAGAATTTTCATAGCTTTTCCAACCGTGTTTATCACGTTTACCCTTATAATTGGGTTATAAGTATGGAAAGCTATCGGTGGAGGCAACTCCGTCGATGAACCGCCCCCGCCCCCTCCACACGATATAAGGCGGTTGTGCAAGGGGTTGTGGAAGCGGCGGTGTAAGTGTTTCAGACACTGAAATTCTGTTCTTTGCAGATTCATGAGTTAAGCACGAGACACATGCGCGAAAAATCCATCCGATCCGACGTCCGATCCGACAGTACGACTGCCTGATCCGAAAAATTTGGTCGCTTCAGGCGTCAGATCGGCGATCCGACATGCGTCAAACGCGCCAGATAGTTTCGCACGGCGGACGGATTGTCGGATGCGTCCAGCCAATGACAGCACAGCTAGCGCGAACGTCATGATGACATACTTGGTCTGTCGGGACGAATAAGAAAACGGGACGGGCGACGGGAAGCCGGACGCGTAGATCCCGCTGATCCATTCGAGAAAGATGGCCCCGGCAAAGAATGCACGCGCTAACAAGAACGAGCTCCTAGCTTCGCTCGTGCGAGCTAAACCATCAATCTGGGACCAGAGATCTATGAACGCGGACCTCCGCTGGAGTGCTTGGAAGTTGGATCTCCTGGGCGGAGCCGAACGGATTGTTGTGTCGCTTGCAAGGTCGGAAGCGTGTGCGTGTGTCTCAATTCGGAGCGGCGTTCGGACTGTCGGATCGGACGATTCTGCCGTCCATTTGTCTCGCGCTTTAGGAGAACATCAGACCCCGCTTTGCGGGCATAGAAATGGCATCTAAGTCAAAGGCCTTTGGGCGGTCTCACTTGTAATTTTCTCCCCATGGCCCAGAATATATTTAACATGTTGCTCGAGCAGAGTGCAGCTTTTTCGCTGAGACGTTTTTGTTTAGAAACAAAGTTGAAAAAAACCTCTTAATTTATTCAAATCATCAGCAGCGTTGATTGTGCGAGATGTAAATATACTGCAATGCTCCTGCAAGTGTGGTGGCATTTCTTCCTTTTCATATACCATCTGTGATTCATGCACTGTCTGCCCTGGAAACCATGCTCGGAATGTTGGTTGAAGTTTCGCCTGCAGCTACAGGCCATACCTCAATAAGGCCGCATATAATAATTCGCATTTCCTACGTAAAATGCGCACAAAAAAAAAAAAAAAAAAAAACGAAAGTAATATGCCGACAGCTAACGCCGTCTCGGCCTTTGTAGGGCAAGTGAGGGGGTAAATTTTGTCCTCAGCAGGACGTCACCCCGGCTCGCTGTAAAAGGTCACCTCCCAAACTTCTCGGTGCTAATACTCTCACCATACAATGCACCTGTTATTTGTTTGGCCCCTGGTCATGAAATCATTCTCAGTTTGCCATTCCATCTCACCGAGAGCCCGATTTTGGTCATTGAGGTCTCAACCGGCTTGCACTGAAGAAGTATTAGCGAGTTTGTTTCACGGCACCCGCAGCGTGGAGCGGGTTCGTTTCAGCCGGCACTCCACAAGTGGTTGCACTCTCCGAGTTCGTTTCATTGCTGACACCCCACGCGTGCATGCACTCGCTGCACCGAGAAAATCGAGATTGCGCCAAAATGCAATCCCGTCGTGCCTCGCTCCGGCTAGGCCGGCAAGGTGCTGGAGCAGATGACGAAAGTTTGTCTGCTACGATGTGTCGCAGAACTGAAAGGAAAAAAAGTCGATTTCCTGATAGAAATTGCGTCCCGCGGGCAACGGAATCAAACGCGAGCTTGAACTGTGAGCGTCTCCTATTTCATGAAGGAAGCAGTTGACAAACCATGCTTTATTTGGAGGTTTTAAGTCGCTCTGTTGCCGTAAAAACGCTGAAATATACCAGTGTGTAAAGAAATGCTCAGAACAAATGCATCAGCGGCCCCCGAGATATTTATCACCAACTTGTGCGGGTGAAAAATTGAACATTTGTCGACAAAACTGCCCCAGCAGAAACTTTGACTGCCCAATAAGCATCAGAGAAAGCTAAATTTAGTGATCTTACCCGAGGCTTGGGCAACATCATCATGTTTAACATTTACCTACTTCAGCTAACTTGCCCCGTCATATTTTGTTCGAGAAAACTCTCGTTCTCGACGCCCTCACCAAAGCTAATATCTGATCCACCTGTAATGACGATCGAAATCGAAAAGTTTTGCTGGGTATTCCAGCAGACTAGTTTTAAGGCGTACCCTTTCAGTGGTCCACGCATAATGCCATGCTGAAATGGATCAAGCTTCTGCTCGGACAGCATCATCCATTTTCTTCAGTGTAAACGGTTATGAGAATTGAAGGATCGCAACCAGCTGCTTTGTAGACAGCTGGTTGCGGAAATTTACGCCGTCTGTAACTATCCCTATGACAGCCGAGTTGCTTGAAGTCATTGCAACTATAAACTACAGGCTGCAGCGACCAACGTTTGTAGATAAACGTTGGTAGCGACTGTACTCTCGCATTCCCACCCATCATTCCGAACAGCAAGGCGCCAGTTTCGGTTTGAGGTCGGTATTCTTTCTACAACATAGATGGCGGCAGCATCAGTCTTCCGCACTTGGTGCATTTGGCGAATTCGTTTGAGTCCAGTTCTCAGTGCAACACTCTGCGAGTGCGATGCATTCTGGGAGAGAACTCGAACGGTGCCAGTGCGTGTGAAGCGAACTCGCTATAAAATACTGCTACCAGACGCATCGTCTGCTAACATGAGGGAATAATAATGAGTTTGTTTGCTACTAGGTAGGTATCATTCTCTGACAGAAACAAAACGACGAACAGACTGGCAAGTCTGTTCGTCGTTTGACGAACAGACTTGTTCGTCGATTGTCCCTTTTTGGCTCTGCGAACAGAGCCAAAAAGGGACAATCGTCTGCTATGAATTGTGTGCTGCGCAGAGTGAGATCAAAAACTAATTGAAATATGGAACATCGGCTATTTTACGGATGCAATTGTCCTGTGCTTCGTTTGGCTATGCTGATTTGTTTTCTGGCTGTGTGTAACTTGACACCCACTGGTGCTAAAACAAGAGCTTGGGACAAGCACCCACCTTACCACGATACCAATCCAGTGATGGAAGCTGCATTTGACGTTTTGGAGCAGGTTCTGTAGCAGGCAAAATATTCGTTTGGAGCAGCCACTGTCGCTTTTGGAGCAGATGCCAACGTCTGTTAACATATCCGTTGAAAAAAAAAATTTATTGCATCGCTAAATGAGTTTATATTTGATAATGGCTGAGGGTTTCTCTTTCATACTGGAGCATATTACTTGTTACCCTTTGTAATAGAAACAAATAGGGCGCAAAAGGTACGCAGAGCTTTCGTTTTAGAAATAGGGATCTGGTCAGAGTAAGTTCCATTTATGATTGGTACTAAAAAAATTGAAGAAAATGAATCACACTTCAGTTTGGGTAAAGCCTCCCTCCTACTTTTACACCCGATAATTTATTTGGCCTGTATGTATAATGTCTGTAAAATGCCACCAAAAACCAACATAATCGCTAACACGTCTATCGGTAAAACGCCCCTACCAAATTTTATCGTTACCAAACTCAAGACTTAAATATTATAAACTGAAAAAAAGAAAAACACAAATATTATACAAATTTACTCTTGCACTTACATTTATTCAAATAAAGCACCGCATATTTTTTTTTTTCTTTCTCAACGCAGCATTTGAAAACGAGATCATATATAATCGATACCAAAGAATGTGGACCTGCAATGGCACTGACCATAATTTACGTGTATTGCTAAACCAAACGCTCACCCATGTCAGCCGCTACTCCTAGCACTCCGGCGCAAGGCGGTGAAGCTCGACGCGCGTGGACTGGTGAGAGGCGCCGCGAAAGCATACGGCAGAGGTAATCAAGTGATCTCACCAGGAGTACAAGAGCCTGGTTCTGTCTTATCGCAGAAGCCGCTATCCACCTATTTTGCAATGTTTTCTCGCGACTTTTGGCTCCTCACATCGCCGACATCGTCTGAAAGTTTAGAGGATGTCGGCGATCAAGCCGCCAGCGCATCATCCGGCCAGCGCGGTGGAAGAGCAATCTTAAAACTTCATTTCACCTTAATTTAAAGCGCAGCCGACGCTACGAGCCAATGGGATCAACCAAAGAACGTCAAAGCGCGACATAGACACATTCGACCGTCTTCTTGTAACTTTTCCCTCGTCGATTAAACCAATCAAATGCAGCGAATGCCCCGTGACTTGCACTTTTTCTATGTGTGTTCGTGTTGTATGTGTTCGAGCCTTCGACTGTGTTCTGACCTCAGATGAAACAACGGGAAGTACAGACGCTGTGAAATACATATTTCTACCGTTTTTCTTTCTTCCTACTTCTTTAAAGATTAGGGTCAACCAAAAAAAAAGATATAAATTTTTCGTTTTCACCATTTAGGCGCAGGTGTGGCGCAATTCTTAGCCAAAATGGCACCTTGGCGCAAGATGTAGCAGACTTTCGCTCACGGCGCAATTTGGCGCAAATGGCGCAGCACTTCCATTACTGCCAATCTCACTATCCGAAAGAGTATTGGATTTAATTACTGAGTGCCTTTTCCATTGACAAGAAGGCCCCAACATTTTCTAAGAACTCCAGTAGGGTTTTGTTGTTGCATCTTTATACTCGCAACTCATTCACTTTGCCAATTTCGTTTTTCTAGCCTGGCTCAGCTGGCAAGCTGAGTGGCGAGTCTGAAACTGTACCAATATTGTTTCCGGTCAGAGTGTCCATTATTATTTATTGTTCTTCCCTGCTATTGTGATATGTCTGCACTGTAGTCATGACAGGGGCTTGAATGGTGGCTCCTACTTTCTACACATGGGTCCTAGGAAACATTTTGTAAGTGATGAGGTGCCCACAATCATGGGCGTCAGCAAAGTGGCGGAAAAGGGGGGGGGGGGGGGGGGATTATTCTGAAGGGGTGTAGCTTTCAAACCTATAACTTTGAAAGAAAACAAGGTTTGCCCCCCTCCCCCTCCTTTTCCTGCAAAACGTACTGCAGATGCCCATGCCCGCAATCTAGGCCAACGGATCTGGAAAGAGGGTTTGTGGAACCTCTCCGTAAAGGCATTTTAGGAGTCCGCAAAACTCTGCCGGCAATAATTTTTTTTTTATATATATGATTTGGGGCATTGAGTTGAGCCCAGTCCGGCCATGGCACATTCACAGCTCCGGGAGAAAGAGGAATCTACAGAAGAATACCTCCTTTCACTCTTCCCCCTTTTTATTACTGGTAAACACGTTTGCAGTCCACCCCCTTCCCCTTTTTTTACACTGCCTGGCGTCTCCCATCACTTCTGCCAGTCCAAAAAGGGTTTGCCTGCCACGATTGGCAGTTTCCTTCTTTTCTCTATAGCATCCTTTCTGCTAAAGTGGAAAGAGTGTAGACTGAGCTTCTTCCCCTCACCGTACCGTCTTAACCTGCAACATACTATACTCTCGGGAACAAGATAATAGCCTTGTATCTTTTCTGCCGCCACAAATGCTGTGCTTAGCATGTTTTTGGCAGAGCCTTTTGCTGCCACCACATGCCACGCTATGAAGTGGAGTGCCACGGTGTGTGCGTGCCACCTGTCGCATAAAGCAGTGCACTTTCAAACTGCGTGGATGCAATGACGGCAGAAAAAACACCAGCAGAGCGGACAATACAGAGCATGTTATTAACAGCACTGGTTAATTCCCAATAAATCACTATCTGGATCATTACTGTAAAACCATTTATTTTTGCAAATCGGTCACAGAGGACATAATCGCGGCCACTAAATTTTGCGAATTCCAGACGCCTGCATTCAAACTCTTAAAGAGATTATAAAAGCAATTTCGAAATTTTATTTGATGTCTGAAATGGGCGTCGGGCTCATCTCAGACACTGTTGACCAAGTTCCAGCCCGAACAGAAGTTTGTGTGCCGCACCAATCAATTAAACAGTTGTGGTAATATTTGCGCGGGGACAATGCCTGAGACCCCCCCCCAAGACGGCGGCAGAAAGGTGAACTAAAGTGCGCCGTCAAAGCGTGACGACAACGGGCTCCTCGTCAGGCGATTGCTTCAAACGGTTTAAACGAATGATGCGCTCTTGGTTTAGAATTCGGTAGTGAGATGTCATACAAAAAAGTAATTTGAATGTTGGATAATTTTTTTAAAGCTGTAGTTCGGAATTAATAGGTTTCATAGTGTGTATAGGAATAGGTTCCATAGCATGTGTAGCGTGTGGGATGACAAGGAAGATGACTTGTGGAAATAAATGACAGCTGTATGCTGTGCTGGTTTTGAGACGGTGGTGTGTATGTTCCTTTTTGTTTTCCTTGTCTCAAGGAAACAAAATTTTGACAGCAAATTTTGAACCCTGCTAGTGTACACGTTTCTGATCCAAAACTGACTTCGAGACCCAGTAGGTTTCAAAGCCGGTTTCAAATAAGAAAACCAACGCAAAAGTCAACTTCGAAACCTGGGATGTTTTGAAGTGATTTTTGGCATTAGTTCCCGAAAAGATATGTCATCAGTTTGGTGGCCGGGAGCTAGAAGCATTTCATGCTTAAAATCATACTCATCAGTGCGGCCTTTATTATTCTCTGACTGAATCAATTCTGCTTTAATATGCAGGAGGGAACCATTTGGCTTTTCGAAAGCTTTACTGTGGTCATGGCGGCCTACTGGCTTTTCGGCTTCGCCCATGGCCAGAAGGCGTACAATAGGAGCTGCCTTCTTGAGAGGCTTTGTCTTATTCTAATCTACTCACAGCTACGGCCAGTTGCAATCAAGGTGATTAATACAATCACAAAAACACCTGTAGCCTGATTGCTGATCACATAGTGCAATCGCCAAAGTCTGTGAAACTCCTGCCAGGATTGTTCCGATTTTCGAAATCATTAAAGGCTTTGTTTGTTTTTCTTGAGATGGCAGCTGCAAGTTGTGTGGCTCACATACCTAAGTATGCTTCAATTCATGACCAGCTTTATTCATTTATATTCATCACATTTCTCTAGTCCTCCGTGTTGTTTCCTAGTCATCAAACTATTAGGCACCTGTATGGAGTAGTTACATTTTGTTTTTACGTTTTTATCAAAACGGTTTGTGTCACCCTGTCTGGAATTCATCACCCTTGCTACGAAATGTCAAATTAATCTCACGTTGAGATACTTTTTAAAAGTGGAGATGACCGGCATTAAATGTTGTGTTTCTTTATCACTCCTGTTCATATTTTGTATATTACTTCAGTCAAAAGACACCACCAGTGTTCAATACGCCCCGTCCGAGCACAAGCTTTTCAGCCTGGATAAGGTGAGCGTGAGTGAGCACGTACTAAGCAGTACCGAAGGTAATGAGCGTGCACTGCTGCATTTTCAAAGTTTCATAAATGCTCTTTTTTAGAAAAAAATAAAAGCCAGGCATTGTTGTGGTATATTCATAACATTGTGGCTTTCTTGAAGAATGCGGGCATTCTGAAGGTGTTGCCGAAGGCTTGCCAGGGTGACAGCGCGGTCGAAGGCGACAAGTGCGAGCTAGTACACGCTCTATCGCAAGCTCTTGTTCTGCGAAAGCGCTTCTCAAAGTCGCTCTTGCATGCCTGTAGCCTTTGCTGCCCTACAGTGGTAATGGTAGGCAACTCCGGCTGACACAAGAAATCATCTAATCGCTGCCACACTCCGTTTCCCTTTAAAGGGCTGGTGAACCGAAATTTGGATTTCAGAAAACGATGCAGAAGCCGTAGGCGGGACGCTACAATCCCTAAAACACTACTCGTAGTCACAAGGCGATATCTCGAATGGACGGCCGTATTTTTGGAGAAAGAGGTTGAGATTGAACGAGGCCGATGAGGCGCGTGACGTCAAGATATCTCGTTTTGTCCTCTCTGCTTCGCCCCCTCAAGGCGGCGAGGCGGAGAAGACGCGAGGTCGTTCCCTTTCCTTCTCGGAGAAACAAGACAAACAAATCTGTCAAATGCGCCTCCTATTTTTAAAAGTAAGGTCATCCATTCGAAATATCGCTGTATGAGTGATGTTTTGGTGTTTGTAGCATCTTGTTACACGCTTTTGCCGCCGTGTTTTATGGAATCCAGATTTCGGTTCAACATCCCTTTAAGTGCAAGTGAAACTGAAATGCCAAGAATGAGCACGTTGTCCTGAACGACAGTTGCACTGCACAAGCGCGCATGCTTAGCAACATTCAAAGCATGGAGCTTGCTCTTAAAGCCTCTGCATCAGGCTTCCTGTTGCAGCTCGTGGTACCGAAGCAAGCTTTTGGGCAGACACTTTTTTATAAGCAGAAACTTCACCTGGCACCGCAGAGCTCCGACCGGTACTCGGAGTACTTAGTTGCGGTACTTTAGATAAAACAGAAGGGCAACAGGTGAAGTAGAAACTTCACCTGCACCGCAGTGCTCCGACCAGTACTCGGAGTACTTAGTTGCGGTATTTTAGATAAAACAGAAGGGCATTGAGCAGTGCAAACTACGATTATTGTCAGGTAAGAAGTATTCAGTTGCAGTAATTGTTTTGCTTTACATACAAAAAGGCTGGAGTATGCTTAAATGCTGGGCTAGCAACCGATTGCTACCAGGGGCCCTATGCTACACGACGGGACCAAGCGGAATCAAGGGACCGGGAGCCATCCAGCGACCTGGATGCAAAGATGGGTTCAGCTTTCACGGGATTGGTGCCACCTGGATCTTGTCCCAAAGGGCCAGCAGCAGCTGGATAGCCTCGCATTGCGATGCGGGGATGGGGATGCCGAGCGAGCTCGGGGCATGCCGCCCACTCAGTGTGAGGGCCAGGTGCTCCCACTGACTGGCTAGGTGCATGTTGATGAGTTCCTGGAAGGTGTTGTTTACACTTACCAGCCGGAGCTTGGCGTTCGACGCGTACGGCGGCACCCCCAGTGCCAGCTAGTACCCCTTGCGAATAATCACATCCATCTTGCCCTTACCTCTCGACAGCAGGTCAGGTTGAGATACGGATTTGCGCAGGCGATGTGGCTCACGACGAGTGGTTGGGTCAGCCGGATCAGGTCCGACTCCTAGAGCCCGTGTCTGTGACTCGTTATCCTTCTCACCATGCGCATGACTTGCGTGGTTGTCTTGACGAGTCGGTCGACCGTGTACTTGGCTCCGCCGTCCCGCTGGAGGTGAAGGCCCCAGTATCCGAACCCGCTTCACCACCGGCACGGGGGTACCATCCTTTAACGTGAGGCGGATGTCCGCCTTCTTCTTCTTCGGGAATTGGCTTGCCCGCGCGGAGGAGCAACAGCTGAGACTTATCGGGGGCGCGCTGGAGGTTGCCGGCCTCGAGGTAGTTCTGCACCGTCTCAATGACTTCTTCGAGGAAGTCTTGCCTCCCGCTGTCCGATCCCGACGTAGCCCAAATCGTCAGGTCGTCCACATAGAGTGGCATAGAGTGTATGCTTCATCCGGGGAATCCGTTCCAGTAGAGGAGGCGGCTTGCACATCGCCAGGTAACAAGGTGGGTGACAGGACCGAGCCTTGCCGGTTGCCCTTGCTCGGTATCGGGATGGTGCTTGTGGGGATGGACTCGATTCCGATGGTGGCCATCCAGTTGCTCAGGAAGTCCCGCACATAATCATACATCCGGGGCCCGCACCCAGTTGAGGCCAAGTTCTCGAACACCAGCGTGTGACTGACGTTGTCAAAGGCGCCCTTTATATCCAGGGCCAGGACCGCCCGCGTTGTCGTACAGGAGATTCTGTCAAGGATATCCTTGATCTGAAGCAGGACATCCTGCGTGGAGGTGTGACCAGAACCCGAAAATGGTGTTCATGGTGGCATTGAGTTCAATACAGGATGGTCCCCTCAAATATCGCTGTAAACAGCTCATCAGGGCATGGGCATTTAAAAAACTGAAATGGAGTGTCCAGGTCTGTGACGCTCGGCGGTATTAGCCCCGAGAAGTTCGCCTGGCGCCCCCTTACGGCGAACCGGGGTGACGTCACGGCGAGGAGAGAATTTTTCCCGGACTCGCCCCGCTCGCCCTGTGGAGGCTGTGACGACGCTAGCTGTCGGCGCGCTCGTTTCTATTTAATTTTTTTTTTGGCGTGTTTTTCGTAGGAAGTGTAAATTTTTATATGTGCCTTTATTGAGGTATGGCCTGTCGCTACAGGCGAAACTTCAAGCAACACTTTAAGCATGGCTGACAGGCCAGGCAACGCATGAACCACAGCTGGTATGTGAAAATAAAGAGATATGGCCACAATTGCAGGGGCATCACTACAGATTTACATCTCGCACAATAAACGCTGCTGATGGTCCGAATGAATTGGCAAATTATGTATACTATTTTTTTTTTGTATCTCCGTGTTTAAACAAGATCGCCGAAGCAGAAAAGCTGCATGCTGCTCGAGCTACGTGCTAAATACAGTCTCGACCATGGGGAGAGAATCACAAGTAAGACAGCCCAAGTGCAGGGGCAAAGTAAAAAAACAAACAAGGAACATTTATTATATACATTGCTCGCACTTTACCTTTGCTGGATTCGGATAGTATTTCAATGGACTACAGGGGTGGTATCTGTGGACTTGTTTATATCAATCCTCAAGTAATATATAACAAATGTAAGTTATGGTGTCTAGCTCATTATAAGTCCATTAAGCCCTAAAATTGAGATTTTACTTAAATCGAATTGTCCTGAAGCTAAAGTACCAGAAGCTTTTCTCACGCAGACTGTCGCCCTTAACAGGTTCCACATTTTCTGCTACCAGTGCTGCATCTACCACTAGACAGACGTTCGAATGCTTGCTTTTACTCCTGTTTTCCTCTGTTGTCAGAGAGTCCAGTTGCAGGGAGTTTGGAGGCTGAGGAAGCTTTTGGGGACCTGCGGCAGTGACTCTTAAATGGAAAGGACAATTCAGACTAAACGGTGTATTTTCCGAATACCAAATAAAGAATGTCAGGAAAAAGTATAAACATTCCAAATTACGGCACTATTGCTGTGCATATTTTGGGCAGTTTACTACATATCATAGAGACAACTGGGGGAAATTCGGCCGTTTTTGCTGCTACCATACAAACTAATTTCCAGTTATTGCGAATCCTCTAAGAAATATGCCTGCATACGCGTATAAACTATATAATTGATTCAGGAAGAAGCTACATTTATGTAAAACAACCCTGTTCCATGAGCACTTCAAAGATCATCAGACGCAGGGCCTTTAAAACATCTGCAAACCAGCGCATGCAGAGTGGCAGCGCAGAGTCGGGGTCGCGAGCTAATTTGCCGACCACCGAAAGGCCCACGATATAAAGGCCGCTTTAGATGCCTTGAAAGCGGGATGTAATATCGTCCTAAATCATGAACATGCAAGGAACAGAATTCCAGCGTCTGAAACACTTGCGTAACCGCTTCACCGACCCCTCTCAAGATTGCCTTGCATCGTGAAGCCCGAACCACATAGGGCGTATTCTCAACGAGTTTACGCGCGTTTTAGCGGGCGTAATCGTGGCGTCTAGCGGACGTTTTTTTCGTAGGAAGGAAGAGGGGAAGGTCGCCGACCCACATACGGCGCTTTCCGTCGGCGTCTCCTCGTCGTATAGCGCGGTGTTGCCAACCTGTAGCTTGAAAAATAAGAGTACATCAAACCCGAAACTTGATTTAAACTCAGTTATCCTTTTGTATTAACTTGTTATTTAACGCATAAATATACTTCAATGCTATTACGTGCCAACATATTTTGTCTCTCTCAGTATTGACGTGCCGAATTTGTTATCATCATCATTAAATACACCACGCGCCTGCGCAGTGGCGCGCCGTTCTGCTAGTTTTGGCGGTCTGCTGCTTGTCTCCTGGTGCTCAGCTTTGTTCCTCGTACTTTTGTTTTTAGTTATTTCCAGTATTTTCCTTTTTCTGTCCGTTGTGCATTGTGTTTTTTTACCGGACTCCGCAAGGATGGAGCGCGAGCTACAAGTGCTTCTGCTACGAAAGAAGGTAGCGTTGCTACGATTAATGCGAGAAAAGAGGAACCGGAGCGAGCGGACCTGTTGGGTTCGCCCGATTTTTCTCAAAAGGAAGGAGGAAGGGCTCTACCACACTGCCGTAAGTAGAAGAGCTTATAAATATAGACTTTTAGTAGACTTCCGACACCCCCGAAATCGATACTCCAAACGATACGATTCATGCCAAAGGCGGCGGCGGAGATCGCTTCGATCCCACTTTAGACTGTCCGCACAAATCGGGTTCTTAAATCGTATCGCTCTAGGATTTACTACAGAGGTTCCTGAAGGTGGTGGAAGCTTTCACTAAAATTGTGGAAAGATTGGCTCACCTGAGTAAATCAAGAAAAATCAGACTGTTTTTCCTGTACTTTGCATGTACAGTTAAATAATATTTTGTGTCGCTATGGCGCTTATTTTGGCCAACTGAAGTAGAGTATTGTAACAGTTGGGACCAGATGCCGAAGTTTCAGATCTTTCCGTTCTCTGATTTAAAACAAGTTTGCGATTTTTGTAAACCTTCATTGAGAAAATAGACAAGGTTCTCAGTAAAAGACGCCATTCATGTCCATAATTAAAAATAATGAAAATCGGGCATCTGGTTGAAAACGTTTGCGCCACATTTGGACAGAGACACTGTTCGGTGATGTAGTCTAAATTTACTGTCAGAAAAACATGGTTCTCTTTTCTCCCAAAACAAGCTGTATATTGACCAGGCAAGCTAATTACAAGGTTTTCCTTCTTGCTCAGATGAAGCTGATGAGACAAGGAGACCACCAGTTCTTCAAGAAGTTTTATCGGATGAGCCCAGCTACCTTCGACATGCTGCATGAGCTGGTGCAGGCAGATTTGCAGCGCATGCACTGCATACGTGAGCCTCTGGCATCGGAAGAGCGACTTGCCATCACTCTGAGGTATGTGTAGTTTCCTACTGAGGCGTGAATTGCAATGGTTCTTCAGAGGCAGACAGCCTGTTCTCTTGACCAAGTCTGCGGTGTCGTTTGAGCTCTTGTTTATACTCCAATGTAACGTTGACGGGCGCGTGCGCCTGACCTCGTCGCGTCACGTTGCTATGAAAGGAGCTTCTATACTTCGACAACAGTCGAACGCAATGCAACGTAACGCAGCGCGCCTCGGCAACCGTTGACGAAGCTTTCGACAAGGTAGGCTCTGCTCGAATTGCGGCGTCGGCTGGCGACGGTCGTTACCCAGAAGCCTTCACGCCAACTCCTGTGATTGCCGTGCTCCCGTCGTTGCTCCAGTCGGGCATCGGTCAGGCGGAGTTGTGTATTCGTCTGCCTGCCGTTCGTGCTTGTGTCATGGAGTGTAGCCGCTGGTGAGTTAGATATGCTTGTGTTGGTGCACAGTTTGCCTATGTCATTCTGTTGATTCCATTTGCTCGATGGAGTGAGCCGGCGCGTCGACGTACACCTGTCTCGGAGCCAAAAAATGTGTAGGCGTAACGACACCGCGGACGCGCTTGAAGCTTTTCGACGAACATCGGCTTCCCATTTTGGCGTCATATCCGTGAGTTTTCGACGCAAAAGGCTAGTCATGAGGTGGTTGCTCCGAACCACCATCTACTTCTCTTTTGTTGATGTTGGTCGACACCATGACCGGCTAATATTGTTCTTCTTTCGCTGACCACGTATGACTTTCGTTAGAAATGTGTTTCTATGCAAGTTATCTTCATTATTTCCTCGTTTTTAAGCATACCACAGTGCAGAGATATCAACTGCCGCGAATCGCAGCTTTTGACACATTTAACTGCTCATCATCACCGTTGAAGGGCAGCCGGGCAGCGCTGTATCTTGCGAACGGAAGCGGAAATTCGCCACCAGCGAGACCAAACCACGCAATCGCCATGGAGACGCGCATGCGCAATGTGAAGCAATTCGTTGGAGCGCTTTGAACGACGCCAGACTATAAACACGGTTGACAATTCCTTTCGCAACGCGGCGTGGCGAAGTGGACGACGAACGTCGTTTCACGTCGTCGGATGTTAGGTTTGTCGACGTCGGAGCATAAACATACTAAATGCAAGTAGAAAACTACTTTTCCCCCCATGTCGGGATTATGAATTTGCTTTTTTCTAACCACAGAAGTATGCTATAGCAGTAGCATTGCCTTTTGCTCTGAATATTAATGATATGAATTACAAAGAACACTTAAAAAATATGTGCATTAACTGCATCCGGTAATTGAATATGTTCTTTACTTCAGCTACCTTGCATCCGGTCAAGATGTGAAGGACGTGGCCTTGGCGTACAGGGTCGGGCTGGAAACAGCTCGGCTGGCTGTTCACGAGACCTGCCGCGCCCTCTGGGCCAGACTGTGCCCCATTTACATGAAGGTGAGCACTTTATTTTTAATACTGGTTGTATGATGTGACAAATTTAATTTGTTAGGAGATCATAGGTGTAGACTACGGGGGGGCATTGGGGCTCGTGCCCCCCCTGGTGAATTCGGGGGGACAGAGCCCCCCCCCCCCGGGCCCGGGCCGTGATCCTTACCAAGACGCTGTTTACGTGCCATGTAACGAGCTTCTAGTAGCAACATGTGAACAAAATAACACCCACGTTGCCTTTATTGACAAAATACATGAGAAATGGAATTCCAGCGTGCTTTCGTTAGCTTCCAGTTCTGTCTTGAAGGAAATGCACAGCACCCCCCCCCCCCAAGGAGAACTCAGCCTGCCCCTCCCGGGAAAATGGAAAGTCTACACCGCTGGAGGTGTCCATAACCTACAGACTCTGATCTGTAGGCTATAGACAAATTGTAGTTCACATGCCATCCACACATTGCCTCCCGTGAGTCCTGGCAAGCACCTCGGTGCATTGCTGCACTGTTGCCCCTCATCTTGGCTTGCAATGCGGCTTTCAAGGCAGACCTACAGAATTATCTGCCACGAGGAAAACCCTTTTCCTGTAGGCTTCTCTTGGTTCCCTTTCACACTTCTCTCTCTTCTCCTGGTAGGATCATGTTTCTTATGGTGAATTCCACTCGTAGATCCGGAGCGCTTTCCAAAATCCGCAAGGGAGGCAAAATTCCGCTTCGTGAAACCCGCTACGAATCGACAAGGGGAAGATAAACTTGCATTTTTGGAGCGACCTCCCCCACACCCCTCCCCACCGCTTCCCCCTCCGCCGTTCAAAATGGCCGCTGCTCAAACTTGACAAGCCCACCAACGCTTCAGCCGACTGATCTTTCCGACGGCCAGTGACGACTGTCACTGCTTAGTTGCAGAAATAACACGCGACATAGATCGGGCGAAAATATACGTACATGGCGCCCACGTCACAAATAACAAAGACGTCCGCGTTCGGCACCGTCACGAACCTTTCGGCCGCCTCGGAGTGGCAGGGCACGGACAGCGATTGCCAGCGGTGCAATTCAGATTTCTGGTACGACTTTAATAAACACAGAGGTAACAAACCATCACTTGTGCGGTTGTTGCCTAATCACTTTTTGCTTTATTTCACAGTAAAACGCCGGCGGAATCCAGTGTAAAAAGGTAAACAATCATTGGCTGCAGAATGAACAGGCCTAACCTTGCGTCTCCCTCCGGCTTTTCTGTCGATCTTCCTTTCACGATCACAGATGTCAGCCCTTACGATTTACCACGCTCCACAGTCCTGGCTTTGTATCCCTGATCTACGCGAGGTAGAAGCGCTCGAGCTGTCACAATCCCGCGTAAACAAACGACGCACCCACACAAATCCAACTCTATGACCCGACTGGTCCGGCCCGCCGGTGCCGCCGACCTCTCCAACCTCGCCGCGCATGCGCACTGCCGATTTAGACGAAAATCACGTGGGCCACTCTGTCAACTTCCGCAGAGATCTGTGAAATCCTGCAGAGCAAGTTCGGTGGGGTTTGGTGCGCTCCGTGGAGCGGGCGCTGCCAGAGATCTACGAGCGGAAGATGACCAACTCGAGTCAGATCTGCGAGCAGAATATGAGCGCTCCAAATGGGAGCGCTTTTGGAGCACTCGAGACCTGCGAGCGGAATTTACCATTAGCTAGTCCTCGCAGAAAGGAGGAAAGTGTTTTTGTTTATCAAGTGAAAAACGGGAATTGAGGGGTGGTTTTTTGGTTTCTGGCTCCATATCTCACTGTGAGACAGTTTCTCCACATGTTTTATTGCTCTGCATACAATTCACAAAACTATAACAGTTCATCTGGAACACCAAATCTAGCACATCAGAACGTTTGGAAAATTGGTGCACAAAGTCTTGTCATCCGGCCATCAGTTGGTTTTGTTTTCGTAATCCCTGGCGACGTGTCAGTACAGAAACCTTAATCCTGCATACGACTAGCCACTTAATGGATGGAACGGTCAAAAAAGTGATCCTGTGCAGTGCGCCCTTATGCACCTTGGTAGGTTGAAGCTCTGGGACAGAGTGTGGTGAGAGTGGTGACAAAGGAATGTAGTGAAAAGGTACCTATCCTCTTTAATCAAGGCAGAGCCTGAAGGTTTGTGGCTTCAGAGCCTGAAGGTTTGTGGCTCCCTTTGTGTCTACTCTCTACACACCAACTCAACTATCTTACGTCATGCCACAGCAGTGGTGCTTGGGGCGCACTTCCAGTTCAAGGTGTGAGCAGAAAATTGCATGCGGGCCGCGCATTGCTATGTTTTCTTGCTAGAAACTTTCCTTCCCAAGGTTTTGCGGTATTGTGTAGACTGGGGCTGCACTGAAAGATCTAGGAAAGGCGTCATGATCAGTTTTCATGTGTCTCCTGCCTGCCCGATCTTACCGAGAATGTTGATAGATGCCGTGAAAAAAGAAAACAAGTCTCCATCAGACCATCATCGCCTGCGCAGCATGCACTTAAAGTGAATTTAAGGAGTCTTCTTGTCATAACATTTGATTGTATTGTTCCAACATTAACTCGGGAGCACCACCATGTGGTCCGACCCACCCGGTTCACGTTCAGTGCATTTTCACATTCAAACAGCTGTCTGCATGTTGAACAGCAGTCGTCACATTTGACCGACTATTGCCTCCAGACCCTGTCAAGGCTATCCATGCCGTCGACATGGTAATTAGGCTTCAAAATAATTATAGCCATCTAAAATCTTGTAAACTTAAAGGGTGTATGGGGTAAATCTGCTCGGTGTTGTAAACATTAATACAAGGTGATGTGACAGTTGTAACCGGTAGTGATAGTGGACTGGTAACAGTAGGATTGAATTCATAACGTAAAAGCCTGCCATACAAGTATTGTAACACACTTCCACTGCCAATTCCTCTTCCACCCTTAATAATAGTGAATAAAATTTGTTTTGTTGGTAAGCCATAGCCTGATTTGTAAATTTATAAATAAATGTTGTCTATTATACAGCCCCCCACGGAGGCTGAATGGGTCGAAGTGGGAAACGGCTTCTCGCGGAGGTGGCAGTTCCCGAACTGCCTTGGAGCAGTGGACGGGAAGCATGTTGCGATAACCTGCCCCAAGGACTCTGGCAGCACCTATTACAACTACAAGGTATGTCTCTGGTCCTTGTCACCATGTCTTAGATATAGCTTGGTAGTTTGTAAATGATCAGAATTCAGGCTTGACAGTTGTGCTGTGAATTTTCCATAGCTTTTATGAAACCCTTATGCAGATTATACCACGTGGGTACATGCTTTTTGACCCCTGGGACCACTGTCATAGCCTGTTCAGCTTAGAATGGATTACAGCCGATGCTGCAAGTCACCGAAGTCAATACAGAGTTCAAGCTTGCCATGTGACCTCCTATCTGGCTAGAGGGATACACGCCTAGTGAAGGCACCTCACATACACAGACCACTTGATTGGCTAAAGTGCTTATAGTTTTACTGCAATCCATCTTATCGTGAAACGGATTATAGTGAATAATGCTTCGCAAAATTAATGTAAGACAACAAAGAATCAACATGAAACTGAAGGTGACCACAAACCTGTAGCAATTCTAACGGCCCAAATTTTGTGTAGTTTGTATAAAAGTAACAGGAAATTTGCTGAGGAATGCCTAAAGCCACAACCACATGGCATTCTTCATGCAATGTGCCGATGTCTGTCCCGGCCAGATTTCGGTGTTGGCACCGGAAGTGGCTTGCTGTGCAGAGACTAATTGGAGATTGGTGCATGGCAGAAGTAAGGCTAAGTACAACTGCTGGAACTTCCGAGTCAGTCTCTGTGTGGCCTATGCAGCAAGTTATGAATGTTTTGAGATTGGGGGTACAGCTTCTGTACTGCAACATTAAACCTTAAAGAGATACTACAACGAAATTTCGGCGCTCATTTTTTGGTCTGTATGTGTTCAAAAGAGCAGTATCACATGGAACATACCAATATCTTGTTAAAAAAAGTGTCGAAAAGGAATTTTAAAACAAATTAAACGAAAAGGAGCACCTGGTGGATGTCGCTAACGCCTCGTTTGTAATGCTCGTCTAGGAACCTTGACAGCTAGTGACGGAGGTTGTCTCGTCTCCGGCCACGACGATAGAAGGGGGGAAGGACGAACTCCCCTCTTCCCGAGAATCCCTCTTGTGTGTCGCAGAAGTCGCTATTGTCCCCCTAGAAGATTATAGAAGATTAACCCGTCACTCAAAATTCGTACAAAGGCAGCCGCTTCGGTGGCTGGAACGACTAGGCCATCCTCTCGACGTCAGCCTCGCCGTAGCTTTGCTCGTCTTGAGACGACCTACGTCACGATTGCGTTGGATGTCACGTGCTCTAAGCTGGGCCTTGTCCGAGCGCTTGCCAGAGTGGGCCGTTTATAACGAAAAATACAGCCACCAGGATCAAAATGCAAACGTGCGATTGTCATTTACGGATATTGTGGATCATATTCAACCTATTTTTGAACACGACGGGAATATTTCAAATTTCGTTGAAGTACCCCTTTAAAGCTTGTAAGTACTAAAGAACCTTTCTTGTCCAGCACCAGTACACTGCCTTATCTCACATCAGGTGCATGCTAATGCTGAGACATTGACACTGGTGAAGCACATAAAAAACAGTCCGTGTAGTTGGGGCCTAAGACGTTTTGCATGTGTATTTGTCATTTTGTTTTATAGAACAAATACATAAATAAATTTGAAGCATGCATTGTCTACTCATATTCTTAGTGAGGTTGCGATATAGCAGTCTATTAAGAAAATTGCAACTGCCGGAAAAGTTTCCAGAAGAATAGCATTTAGCATAGACGGCATGAATACAACAGTGCTTTCTTCCATGTTTTGCTTTTTATGAATATAACAAAATGGGCACAAATGCAGCATGTACTTAAGGGCTGAAATTTAGTATAATTTGTCCTATACTTTGCTTCAGCGTCCAGACGCAGCAGATGCTACAAGCGCGAGCATGTGGCCCTCAACAGTGCTTGTACCGCACGAGCGAGCGTGCTTGGCAGCGACGCTGAAAGCATGGAGCTCGCACTTGTAGCTTCTGCTAAAGGTTTGAAACCACGCTTTAGAGTTAATTGGTGCACGAGTTGGCATTGGAATAAGAAATACTAAAGGAATGGTTAGCTTGATGATATCTGAAAATGATTGTGGCTTTGCAGCTGCAAATAATGATGAATGTATAAACATTATTCAGTTGACTATCTCCAAGCAGAAGTTAGGCAAACATGTGATATTAGAATGGCAATCTGGGCTAGTTGGTTCATGTGTATTTTCGGCACCCTGAAAGTTAAACATGTGATACTTTGTGTAATGTTATCATGAGTAGTCTTGTTAACCACAACACCTCTCTTTTTAGCACACCTTCTCCATAGTGCTGATGGCGGTCGTCGACAGTGGCTACCGCTTCATTTTAATCGACGTTGGGGCCGAGGGACGGCAGAGCGATGGGGGAGTCTTTAAGGCGTCCGATTTTGGGCAAGCCCTCGAGAACGGCACCCTCAACCTCCCCGACCTGGGCAAGCTCCCCCGGTGCCAGGATCCTCGACTGGCCCCTCACGTCTTCGTCGGGGACGAAGCGTTTCAGCTGAGGCCCGATTTTCTGCGGCCATATCCCGCCAAGGACCTGACCGGGGAGAAGCGGGTATTCAACTACAGGCTCAGCCGAGGAAGGTATGCCCAGATAACTAGTTGGCTAGCTTACATTAGATGTAGCAACAACTGTGACAACATGAATTACAAAATCTGTCCACATTCATTCTTCCTCCCCACAGAAGGTGCGCTGAAAATGCCTTCGGCATAATGGCGGCTCGGTGGAGGATCCTGTTGCGAACAATCAACCTGATTCCACAAAATGTGGATTACGTCGTCAAGGCCACGTGCGTGTTGCATAACTACCTCCTGGAACACCGCGAGCATCCCGAAGGCTATGCAGATAAGGACGATTGTTTCGGGAACACCACAGAAGGGTCTTGGAGAGCGGAAACGTCGGAGGCTTCGAAGAAGCTGCTCTTCTCGATGCAGCCGACGTTTTCTCGCAACTTCTCAGATGAGGCTGGGGCAGCTAGAGAAGTATACACCCACTACTTCTCTAGTCCACCAGGGGAGGTTAAGTGGCAGTGGAAGTTGCCTGGCGTAGACAAAGGAAAAATCCAAAGAGGTCTCGTGCAGAAAGGTGCAATGATGAAGTAAAGCCATGTTCCAGATTTGGTGAAAGAATCGTTAAGAGCTCCAGTGATGAAATTGGCATTCAACCTTTTGTAGCAGGTTCTGTAGCAGACTTTTTTCCTTGCCTCCTACTTTCCTGATTAATAACTAAGCAATAAACTTTTTCTTTTTTGCTTTGCTTATTATTGTGCAGGTTTGGCAAAATTCTTAGCAAAAATGTCACTGCAGCGCAAGATGTAGCAGACTTTTGATTATGGTGCAAAAGGGCGCAGCACTTTCATCACTGGAACTCTTTCGAAGTCTTAACTGGAATGGCTCATTAAACCTGCACATTTTTTTGTTGTAATGCTCTGCCCAAGTTTTGTCGAGTATAGTTGACACCAGGCAGATTCCACTGTGCAAGCATCGACGCAAATCTTGTTTTACAACTGTTTTAGCTAGTGATTGACGATTTTGGTGTGCTCAGCATTGTGAAACGAAACCTATGTTAAAATTTTTCTCGCCTCTTTATGTCAATTTATTTTCGCACCTGTAACATTTCTTACTTTTGTTAGCTACATTTCCAGGTATTATTAAAGCTGTTGAATGTATTTTTAGTGAGTTCTGTATAGTCTGCAGTCTTTGCTCCACTTTGCCCTCGGAACTGGACCATGTCTTGTCCTTTCTAGTTTTAAGGATCCTCCTGTTTGTTCTGTAAAATAAAGAAAATTCTGTGCTTCACTTTCTTTATTGCTATTTAAATGGTAAAAGTATACAAGCAAACGGCCACCAAAATGCAGCTTGCTAAGACCTTACCCCCCCCCCCCCCCCCCCCAACGAAAAAAAACAACATTACCATATTTTCTGGGATATAGTCCACACTCAGCGCCTAATCCAAATGTAAAAATCATCCAAGGTCAGCTCATGTACCAGGGCTAGCACATTAAAAGTATTGTACCCAGCACCCCTTCACAAATCCCTGCTGTATTAGCTTACGAAGAAGCTTGTATCGTACATAAAACAACATGAATATACTTTGTTAGTCATAAAATCCCATGTCTTGTCACAGTGGACAATCTAGAAAAAAATTTATATAGTCTGCACTGGCTAACTTTTCAACTTTTAGGCATGTATAGTATATGCACTATAACCCAGAATATATGGCACACACCAGAATTTGCACACAGTTGTATGAAGAATATTGGAGAAAACACTAAACATGAGGTAGAAAATGTTAAAAACGTAGAAAAAAAAAGGTTAAAACATAGGAAAAATACTTAACATAAGCTTATGTCAATTACTTTCTTTCCTAGACATCACAAAAAAAAAAGAAGAAAAAAAAGCTTTTAGCCATTGTTTGGAGCTCCTGGCATGTATTCTTTTAGCAGCTTCAAAAACGCTACTCGCAAGTCTAGGACCCGTGAGGGGTCCACTTGCCGCATTGGGTCAGCCAGTGACAGCAGGAAGTATTCATGCGAGTCTATCCCTTGGAATCTTTTTAGTCTAGCATTAATGTCTTCAAGTTCTTCCGCGACTGCATCCTGCACTTTTTTTTTGGGGGGTGGGGGTTTGCTTTGCGCACCACAAAAGCTCGCTGCTCTTTTTCGTGGGTTGGGAGCAGTGCTGGGGCTCGCTGGCACCTCGACACATTCTGAAGAGGTCCCATTGGCAGCACTGGAGGTGCACGCAGGGCTGTCTGCGCACTGCACGTCCTCTACGAGCACCGCGTCCACACATCCTCTTGGATCCGGTGCTTCGTAGAGGTCGGCAATGCGCTCCAGCAGGTCCTCTGCACAGTCTTGTTGTGTGCCTCGCCCTTCGTCCACCACGGGCACCACCATATTTCCAGAGGTCCTGCAGAAAAGTATTCCAGGGAATGTTTTTTGTACTGGGTTGCTGAGTATATGTAACTACCCTTGTTTCAGCAGCATTCCTTAAAAATGCGCATGGGAGGCCTCGATATATCTCTGTATGCCGCCTCTAGGCAGAACTCCAGAAATGTAAAATACACGTACTGGCGATGGGCGACGGTGTCCTTGAGGAACAGCATCTGCTCAAAGTACGGCAGCGTGACATCGGGTATGGTGTCTTCTGCACCAGCACCGCTCTTCTGCTGCTTTGCCAGCTCGGCCACGTACCGAGTGAATCGATCCCTCAACGATTTCCAACGTCTTTGCACAAGAATGAGGCTCACTGAGGGAAATCAAGAGTTCATAAAGTAAGGTAGGACATAGTTACTCATATCACAAGTTATGTATAGCAGTATGCAGAAAATTGATTCTAGAAAGAAAGAAACAAATTTTAAATGCAACTCCACCCTTTTTTTTTTCTCGAAACTTTAAACAGGCTTGGTTTCCACTTGTGCTTTGTATCAAACTTTTTTTCCCCCTACATATTTTACTTTTCCACTTTCTTAAGCAAGATAAAAATTTACAAAATACCACCAGTTAAAACGGCAGCTGCCAAACGCGCATTTGTTCTACACTGTAGGCTGTTCCACATACAGACAAGGATTTCATGCAGGGACGCGTAGTGAGGAAGTTACAATTAAAATAATTCAATGCTCAACAAAATGTCAGGGCGTAGCTTTCGACAATACTTGCGCGAGAGCTCAGCATGATATCAGGCGCGGGCTTTCCGCGTTTGCGAAAGTGGTGTCGCCGGGACTGCTACGCAACGAAACAATTCCCATCCCCGGCCCACCCCGCGAACTCGGGTTGCGCGAGGCACAGGCATGATGGCTTCATAAAATGCTTTCCGAGTGGGAGTGCTCGTGCAAACCATGACACCAAATAACCCAAGCGCCCGTGTCTCTTCGAAAGCAAGACAGTTATTTACACGCTTTACAATACACTGAATAGACCAAGGATGAAAGCATACATACCGTCCGTTGGGTCTCCCGGCAGCATGAGCTCTGCGATCTCCACCCACAGCAGTTTTTTTTTGTTCGTATCTTTATAGTCTTTTGACTTAACCTGCCAAAGGCACGGCCTCGCGAATACTTCCCGTATTAGCCTTTCGTTGCAGATCGCAGGAGCCATTACAGTAGCAGGTGAACAAAAACAACAAACCAGCGAGGCCTACTCTCCGGTGCACCTCGACTCAGTTCGGCGCCTCGGCTGTTCGAAGCTACTTCCGGCTGTCAACTCGCGAGCTGATTGGTCGGCGCCGCGTCGAACGCTTCCGGATACGCAGCGTCAAAATACGTCGAGGCGTCGAGATCTATCCTGGTCAGATCTCCGAATACGTTCGTATTTACGCCGACCGAGGAAGCGCTCGTCCCGACGCCCGCTGTACGTCGGGATTACGCCCGCCAAAACGCCCGTAAATACGTCGCAAATACGCCCTATGTGGTTCGGGCTTAAGGACGGACGGGGAGGTTCATCGGCGTAATTGCCTCCGCCGATAGTTTTCGGGATTTGTAACCCAATTTTAAAGGTAAAAGGGACAAGCAGGCTTATAAAATGTACGGAAGCACGTTAATATCGGCCTAACTCAACGTCTTGTACACCGGGTAAACGAAGTCCGGCTCCTCGAAGAGCTTGCGGCACACAACGCCAAACCAGGAAATCGGTGCTGGGAAGCGACCAGATGCGAGATCGCGGAGCGGGGTACTCGCGCTGACGTCACGGTACACCTCACCCAATCAGGGCGCGGCGACCGCAGCGACGCTTGTGTTCGCTCTCGGGGCTAATACCTGATAACCTCTATTTCTTTTGGATCCTTTTCAAGGGAGTATATTTTCCACTTCGGGGCACTTTTCTTGTTTCTGGCACTTACTACTGCAGGAACTGTTTCACACTCACTTTCTTCTTTGCTTTCACAGCACTCATTTGATGTTAATGTGGAAGGGAATTGGCCGGATTCCACTCTTCGTTCCTACGTAAAATATGCTGGCGTCCAATACCTGCCACAAAAAGGGTACTTAAGATTCCAAAAATGACTAAGAGTGTGTAAACATATATGATGCCAGCATTTCTTTTTTTTATTTCCAATGAGCAACATTATATTATGCCAAAACTCTCCCTAAATGCACACTGCATTTCACAGCGCGCTAAACTCTGCCGGAAAAATCGGCGCCTGCACGCAAAGGGGCGTCGTTTCCTCAGCAGTGTATTTTACCTTGTGAAATTTTAAGGCGCTCCTTTCTTTTGCAGCTAGAACATTCTTAAAAATACTAAAAATGCGTTCGCCACGGACGACCGAGTCTTCCGCTGGCAAACGCTGTCGTTTGCGTACGATACGCCTTGAAATTTTCACCCCATGGTCGATCAGGCGCCGATTTTTCCGGTTGCTTTCCCATACCTTGAGCCACCCAGAAACACCGCGCGCCCCCGTAAATAAAAAAAAAGAAAAAAAAAAAGAATGGAACGGCATTGAGTGTTTTGTTTACTTACCGACTATGTGCGTGGACCGCGCCACGTTGCGCTGCCTGATGCACCCGCGTTTTGGAACTAATTCAGTTGACAGTTCCCTCCGAAGATGAAGCCACTGAAGCCACGGCGGTAATCGTACTGGTAGGCTGTTCCCTTTCGAACGGGCGGAAGAAGACTACGAAGAATTCGGCAGCGAACGGGCGGAAACTCGATTACGTACAGCTTCATTAGTCGACGCTTTGTTTTCTCGATTGCGTTCGCGGCGTTCACCGTGGACTCGCGCACTCGGCCGTAGCCGAACCAGCCGAACGGCCGAACCAGCTGGACGGCTGCCGGCGCGCGTACCGACAGCGTCGCCATAGCAACCACGCCGCGAGTGTGGTTGCCAGACAGAATTCACACGATTTTTTTTTTCTCGTCACTCACGTTGAGTTACTAGAAGTTAGGCGCGTATCATTATAATACATTATGCTGTAAGAAGTTATTAAGGGATATGTGTACCTACCTAAGACAAGTGCAGAAAAAATATTATTGAAAAATAAAATTGGCGTAATCTTTTCATATCTTGATTAAGACTAGCGTGGTCACTGGGCTAACCGATGCGCAAAATAGGAGGGCATATATACCGCTCGGGGCAGTTGTCAGTTTGTATAAGTAGGTTGTATGTACTGTTTGTTGTGTGTGTTATTGATCAGTGCTTGTATGCGCGTGTGTATGTACAGTGTTGTATGTATGTCGATGTCGTGAGTGAATGTAACCGCGCGGTGGGCAGCAAAAAACTGCTGTTTTCTTTTTTCAAATGTTTATCACTTTTTGTTTTCGTCGCTAGATGGGGGTTGTCGCCGCCCAATTTGAAAAGTGTGGCGGTTGGTGATCTATAACTATTAGAGGGCTGGATGCCATTAGTCCATCCGTCGTGTTGATCGCTCCGAGTTATTCGGTTCCGCTGGCAGCTGTGTCAGCTGTGTCGCCGTGTTATGCTGCCTGATTGCAACAAAAGGAGGTTAGGCGGCTTCCCCAGCGCGTGTTCTAGGTGCTGAATGCCGCTGTTCACGCACAAACGTTCATGAGTGGATAACGCACGTAACAGAGGTGAGCACAGGCAATAGTTAATCGAGAGCCGCACGGAGCGCGAGTGCGATACCTCCTAGCCGCTGTCGACAGAGGGTGTCGGAGCGATTCGTTGTCAACTTGTCCACGGCAAGTGGGCGTTTTGTTCAATAAAGCCAGCCTGTCAGTGTTTTGTAAAGCTATCCCTTCTTTATAAGCGCTTCTGATGCGATGAAAATGCGACCGGCATTGAGCAGGCCGAGCGAGACTTCGGCGACAGTCTCGGCTGTTCAGTCTCCAGCGGTTTCGGCCTTACTCGTATTATTTGCGGTGTTGGCGCTTGGACATAGAGATGTTTGGAAAGTTTTTTGCGCCTACAGATGACACCAAACGAGCGTGCGAGCCGTATGCTCTTGCTCCGGCGAGAAGCCGCGTACGGCTCGCCAGGCTCGTATCGCCTGTCGCATACTGGCCGCCATATTGTTTTTAGGGTGTTAGCAGTTAACACGATTTTCACCACCTCCGGCGGCTAACACCCTTACACGAATAAAGGCGTTAGCCAGAGGACGAGCCATTTACACGAATAAGGGTGTAAAAATTTTAAGTGTGTATGGAGGAGACTCCAGGCGGGCAACTTCCCGAACAAGGTGCTGGCCAGACACGTGGATCCGGACAGGTACGAAGACGACAGCTGCCCCTGGTGCGGCTCCCGAGCGACACTCTACCACTCCACGTGGGAATGTACGAATAACGACGAGCTTCCCAAGCTCCAAGACGAAGAAAAAGGCCAAGCCGGCTGGGAGAGGCTGCTGCGGAGCAGGGACCCCGGAGAGCAGCTTAGGCTGCTCGAAAGGGCCAAACTTGCTGGCCAGCTTCTAGGGATCCTGGAATGAGGAACCCTCCCCGCTAAGGCTCCACTTCCGTCATCATCAGCATCATCCCTCATGTTCCAATAAACGTTTTCCTCCTCCTCCTCCCTTCCTGAAACCGCCGCTATAGAGCAGGGCAAACGCTGGCCGGCGGTGGCCAAGGAATACCAAGGGCACCGCCCCCAGACCCGCGGAGGCATATTTTTAACGCGCAGGCCGTACACATTAGAGCAACGGCGCTCACGCCGGATTGGATGGTTCGTGGAGCGGTTGCAACGCGAGTTTCCGAAGCGGTAGCGTGTACCTTAGTGGTAAGATATCTGCCTCATACGTAGGGGACCCCGGTTCGATTCACGGCGTGGGCTTACTTCTTCTTTTATCTTTTCTCGAACATTTTGTTGTGTCGAGGCATTTGGCGATATTTACGACATTTCTTTTTCGTAATTAACACTAAAAAAAAAAAGTAAAAAAAAAAAAAAAAAAAAAAAAAAACGAATGCTGTGGACGAAACTTCGCTGAACTAAATGGTATGGCACTCTATTTACGGAAGTTCATGGGACACAGCGGGGCTTGGGTTGCCGGCTGGACGCCGCCAAGCGGCGTGTAAAAGGGGTGGGAGGTGGGTGGGGGCTAAGTGGGTTAATAGTATTGTAATTAGTAGCCGCATACTGCCGCCGCGAAGCGGCGTGAACGCAGGCGGTGTTACTAAAGCCCCTGTATACGGAAAAGTAGCGGCATCATTTGAATAGTGCCGCCTGCTATCCTGGAGTGATCCAGGCGGCGCTACCGTTGACGCGCGAGCGCGAAAGAGCAAAATATAACAGTAAGAGTGTGCATGAGGCACAAGGAGGGAGAAGGAATTCGTATGCTGTCAGAGTGCAGTGCATGCTATATGAGCTCATGACGCCAATCAAATAACGCCGACTGTGTAACGTCACGGCTTTCATAGTCTTTCTTTGAGCACATTCTTCGAGGCTGGTAGACCGTGACAGTGCGTTTTTGAGCCTGTGTGTATGTATTTTGCGTGTCTTTCAGCCTTTGACTGTGCTCCGACTCAAGTATACAAGGCCGTCTGATACCTTGGAGCGATTCAGGCGGCGCTACAATCGACGCGTGGGTCTAAAAGAGCAAAACACAAAAATAAAAGGTGTGCGCGTCAGAGGAGGAGGGTTAAGGTGTCGCTACCTTTCTTGATCAGGGACATTAGGTGTTACACGCGCCGTCCGAATCCGAAATTTAAGTTCCCGCGCGTTGCCAAGCAGCCAATACGGCGTGAGCGTCGTTGCTAGGGGGTCAATCGTCTGCGCCATAAAAATTAGTGATGGACCGAATCTGCCGAAGTTCAGATTCCGCAAAGTTCGGCCGGCACCATGCCGAAATCTTGAAGAAAACTTTGGCAAAGATTCAGCAAAAATTCGGCAAATGTCTGCGCACGCGCGCGAACGCGACGGGGCCATGGATTGCAAGTGGACGCCGTGCGGTCATGCGATTACCATCGCACAGCTTAGTAGAACCAGCGGTCACGAGACGAAAACGCGAGGCTTTTGAACATCGCAAAGCCTGACGTTTTCGTCGCGGGATGCGCGTGCCGTGGAGAAATCCCCGGGATTTCTCCCTCGTGTGAATACCCCTTTATCCTCTCCGGCACGCGCGCATCACGAGACGAAAACGCGAGGCTTTTGCACATCGCAAAGCCTGACATTTTCGTCGCGGGAGGAGAATGCTGCAAACCTCAGACGAGAACGGACGTCTTCTCCGGGCTCCGCGAACCCCGGAGAACTGAACCTGATCCTGGTGTAAACTGTAGAGACCGGCGACCGTCGAGGCCAGAGAGGAACGAACACACACACGCGCCTGGTCCGGGTGGAACGAAACAAGTAACTTCGTCTGCCTCTTTACTCTCTCATATATATACAACCTAATAGTAGCGACTCCTACCACAACATCCCCCATTCTCAGAAACATCACTCGTGGATGAACACATCAGGACATACTACCTCACTACAAGTTCAGTCTCTTTGGAGCTACTACTCGACGGCCAGATCTCGTGCGTCGAGGAGTGTGGATCCACACATTCGCTGGTGCCTGACTTGCATCAGCTCTCGGACTTGCCCTTGGCTCTGCGGGAGCTTCCTCGGCAGAAGGCTGCGGAGAGGGAGTTGTAACCAGGCTTCGTTGTTCAGAAGCTGGAGGCCATTGGCTCCATCGGCCGCAGGAACCGGCAGAACCGGAGCTGGCAGGCCGGGAACAGGCTCCGTAGGTTGGCTCCCGAAAGGAACCAGGTGTCGCCGATTTCTCTGCAATACACCCCGCAGAGTTTCGACGACATAAGAGCGTGGGCGTTGCGCTCGGCTAAGCACTTGAGCAGGGCACTGTGCGTCGGTCACCCACACATCTTCGCCAGGTGAAAGTTCCCTGAGCTCGCGCACTCCATGACGACGGTCGAAGTCGGAAGCTTGGCGTCGCTTCGCCGCGCTGTCCCGCTCCAGAAAGACCTGTGACTTCGGCCATGCCGGCTGGAGTTTCTCGGCAGCCTTGGGTACTTGAGTCCGGAGCTGTCGACCCATCAGCAGCTGAGCAGGGCTAAAACCCAAGACGCCAGGAGTATCTCTATAGACGAGAAGTGACAAGAACGGATCGTCGCCTTTAACCAAAAGGTCCTTCACTGTCCGGACTGTACGCTCCGCTTCTCCGTTTGACTGCGGAAATCCAGGACTGCTAGTGACGTGCTTAAATCCGTAGTCTTCCGCGAATCTGGCGAAGTCGTGGGAGGCAAACTGTGGTCCGTTGTCACTTCGAAGTACCTCAGGGATCCCGAAACGCGCCATGACATTTTTACTGCAGAAATCACGGCTTGACTTGACGTGGTTCGCAGTGTCATTACTTCAGGATATCGTGAGTGATAGTCCACCATCAGTAGAAAATCTTGGCCGTTTATGTGGAATAAATCGACTCCCACCTGTTGCCAAGGTAGCTCTGTTGGAGGCGACGTCATGAGAGGTTCAGCCCGCTGTACCCTCGTCGATGCGCAGCGCTCGCATTTCTCGACCATGGTTTTGATTTGATCGCCGATACTGGGCCACCACACCGAGTCTCGAGCCCGTGCCTTGCATCGGTTGACTCCTTGGTGTCCCTCGTGAATGGCCTGCAGGACCTCAGGTCGCAGCAATGCAGGAATAACGAGGCGTCCTCCTTTGAGAAGCACACCGTCACAAACGGTTAGTTCCCCGCGGTAGTTCCAGTACTTCATTAGGTGACACGGAACCTTGGTCCTCTGAGGCCAACCTTGGTCACAGAACTTTGCCAGTGCTGTGCACTCGCCATCTGTTGACTGTTGTCGACGGACCACCTCGAGGCTGACGGGCGCACCTTCTTGGATTGCATGAACCACGCTCTGGACGTACAGCTCTAGGCTGTCGCAGGTTGATGGAGCTGTTCGGCTCAACGGCGCTCGGGACAGGGTGTCGGCCGTTGCCAGGAGCTTCCCAGGAACGTATAAAATCTGGTACTGATACCGCATCAACTTTATCCTCAGTCGCTGAACTCGTGGAGGAAGAAGGTCTACGTCCATGTCGCCAAGCAACGCAGTCAAGGGCTGGTGATCGGTTTCCACTGTAAACCGCAGTCCCCGGACGTACTCATCGAAGCGACACACGGCCCATGTGACTGCCAAAGTCACCTTTTCGGTCTGGCTGTACCTCTGCTCGGTCGCACTAAGTGACCGTGAAGCAAAAGCCACCGCCCGACGCTCGCCAGACGGTTGATCCTGGAGCAGGACTGCACCAAGACCGAAAGAGCTGGAGTCAGCAGACACTATGGTCGGGTGCTCCGGATTGTAACAAGCCATACAAATGTCTGAAGAGAGCATAGTCTTCAACTTGAGGAAGGCAGCCTGCTGGTTTGGTCCCCAGACCCACGCACTCTTCTTGCTCAGCAATTCTCGAATAGGTGCCGTGACGGCAGACAGATGTGGCAAAAACCTACCTACGTGGTTGACCATGCCTAGCAGTCTACGGACACCTCCGACGTCGACCGGTGGCTCCATGTGCTGTACAGCCTCCACCCTCTCAGGGTCTGGCATAATGCCATTCTGGCTGACGACCACGCCAAGGAACTTTACACTGGTGACGCCAAACTTGCACTTGGACCTGTTCAGAGTTAGACCTGCTTTCTTTAAGCGGTCGAGAACCTCTGTGAGACGCTTGTCGTGTTCCACAACATCTCGGCCAAAAACGAGAATATCATCAATCATATTGACAACTCCATCTTGGCCCTCCAGAATGTACGACATCTGGCGTTGAAAATATTCCGGCGCAGAGGTAATCCCGAAAGGCAACCGACAAAAGCAGAGCCGTCCGAACGGGGTAGTGAACGTTGTAAGTTCCTGGGACTCATTTGACAGCTTCACTTGGTGAAAACTTGACGTGGCGTCAAGCTTGGAGAAGACTCGCGCCTCGCCCAGAAGTCCAAGCACTTGATCCACTGTCGGCAGGATGTGACGTTCACGAAGCACTGCCCGGTTCAGTCGAGTCAGGTCCACGCATATGCGGTAGCTTCCCGAAGCTTTCGGCACCACTACCATGCCTGCGCACCACGGTGTCGGTTTGGTTACTCTTCGGATTACCCCTTGGGCCTCCATCTTGTCTAGTTCAGACTTTACGACATCGCGTAGTGGGATGGGGACCCTTCGCGGAACGTGCAGCGAGTACGGTACCACGTTCTGCTGAAGACGAATTGTGTACTGCTCTCGAAGTTCTCCGAGTCCCTGAAAGAGCTGTGTTGACAAAGTCCCGTCGAGCTCAGTAGGACTGTTTTCGGCAGAAGACTCCGGAAGGTGATCCACAAACTTGACCACGCCCAACGCCTGAATTGCCGGAAATCCCAACAAGAGAACAACTTGCGAACGCACAACGTAGAGCTTCTGCTTGACGCGCTTGGTTTTCCATTCCAAGGCCGCCACGAACGTTCCTAGCACGTCCAACGGTTGACCGGCGGGTCCTGTCAACTCCCCTTCTGGGGGCTCCAGGCGAGCTGGTATCCCCGAAAACGTACTGGGGACGACGGTGACCTCCGCTCCGCTATCAACCTTGAAGCTCAGCAGTACGTCGTTGACCTTCACGTCTACAAACTTTGCTCTAGCCTTGGACGGACAACGGACGGCACCAAGCCCCAGCGAAGCCAACTTATTCTTGGCGAGGCAGACAGCTGCGAAGTGGCCCTTCTTGTGGCACTTGTTGCATTGCGCACGGTTAGCAGGGCACTCTGAGCGCGGATGCGGAGAACGTCCGCAAAAGCCGCATGAAGATGCCCTCGCTGCGTCACCGCTTGCTTGCTTCGGCCTTGGCAGGCGGTTCTTCGCAACTTTTGCTCCGTCAATGTTTAACGCTTTCGCTTCTGCTGAAGCTGCCATGGCTGTAGATGCCAACGAGTCCCGCAGCTTCCGTTCCCTCTCTGCGTCCTCGTATTGGCGAACGTGAATGAGCGCTTCGTCCAACGTAAGCTTCGTGTTTCGCCACAGCCTGTCCGACAGCTTTGTGTCTCGCAAGCCCACCACAAAACGGTCGCGAATGAGCCGCTCCTCGACTTCTCGCGACGGGTAGTTACATTTTTTTGCCATGTTGCTGAGCGTCGTAAAAAAGGAGTCAGCTGACTCACCCGCTTGCTGCAACCGTCTGTGGAAGCGTGCGCTCTCGTAGAGCTCATTCACTGGGTGAACGAAGTACGCGTTGAACTTCTCAGCGATGAGATCGTAGTTGTCGAAGTCTGAATCGTCGACGTGTAACGAAGTCAGAACGTCCCGCGCTTGCGGCCCCATGGAGTATAGTAGGGTCCGAACACGGACTTTGTCGCTGGCGGCGTAGAGTCCTGACGCGTACACGTAGTCATCAAACTGCTGATGCCACTGTTTCCATTTTCCGGGGTTGCTAAAGTCAAACTGGGGCGGTGCTCGTAGATTGAGCGCACCGACTGGCAACGCTCCCGGACCGGCGGCGGCGCCCTCCCTTTCGGCCATGGCGGTCTCCTCCGAGGCTGGTGCTGGCGCTTGAAAAGAGAAAAGGCGCTAGCCGCCCACTTCTGACACCATGTAGAGACCGGCGACCGTCGAGGCCAGAGAGGGACGAACACACACACGCGCCTGGTCCGGGTGGAACGAAACAAGTAACTTCGTCTGCCTCTTTACTCTCTCATATATATACAACCTAATAGTAGCGACTCCTACCACAACATAAACATCGCTTCCCTCCGTCGGCCCGCCGCTGCACGTCCGCCGAGAGATCGGCTCGCTCGATCTCTCTGCTTTTGCTTCGAGACTTTATCGCCTATGTCCCGCCGACCACGCTAGGGCCAGGCTTAGCCGCTATTCCTAGAATCGACTCCGAAGTGATGGAAGTCGTCGTCGAAGTCGACGAGATCCCCGCCGAGGACTTTCACAGCGAGGAATGGACTGAAATCCTGCGCAAGAAACGAACCCTGTCCCTCAAGAGTACCGTAAACACCGGAAACCCCAACACGGCGCCGGAGATCATCCCACCGATTCCCCGAAAAAGCCGGCCGCTGCGTCGAGCCCCACCGATGGAGCGCCTGCCGGAGACCGACATCGAAATCGTGCTACGACCGAGAGGGGGCCTCGACCTAGGTTCAGTACCGCAGGCAACCATCGCCAATATTATATCTAAATCCGCACCAGTCCCCCTAAGTACCCAAGACCAAGTTCGTATTAACCAAAATTCCAAATACATCATGATCAGTACCCCCGACCACATGCGAGCCCGCAAATTCGCATGCATAAAATTCTTTGTGCTCAACAAAGTGCAGTATGAAATCTCCACGCATGTCTCGACCCCTGCCAACACGGTGATGGGAATCATTTTCAAAATTCCCGAAGAGGATACCACCGAAGAAATAACCCAAACGTGGTGGACTTCAACCCGGACCTGCCCACCCTGTCGGTCAAGCGGCTCGGCAGCACGGACGCCGCTCAAATATTATTCGACGGACACAATGTACCTTTCTGGATCAGGTACGGCTACACCACGTACCGCTGCACGCCGTTCCGGCACAAGACCGAGGCCTGCACGCAATGCTGGCAGCGGGGTCACCGACCGGACGTGTGCCCGCACCCGACCACCAGATGTCCCAGATGCGGAATCGCCAACCCCATTAAGGTGCAACCCCACTGTGCATGACGTTTTGGTACTTTTCCGACGGCTTATAACTTTTTTTCTATGTATCTTACAATTATAAAGTTAGTGTCAAATTAAAGAGCAGTGTTTCAACAATGCTTTAATGTCTTGATATCACGATTATGTTTAGTTGTTAGTTAATTATTTGGTTTTTAATAGACCACAGTCTCTAATACTGAACAAAATATTTCTCGAGATATAACGTCCCATCGTCCACGATATTTTACGTGAGCGTTCGGTTAGATGTAATAAAATAAAAAAGTAAGCAACGAATTGTACAGATAATGTATATTTTAAAATAAAAAATAAAGTTTAAAATTGTAATGTTTTATGGCGCTATAAAAATGGAATCACGTCAACTAATCAAAATAACGAGACATTAAATTATGAAGCATCCTTCGATATTACATTTTCCAGAACTTCCATATCGATATATTATACGTTAAGAATGTTATAAGACCTCAAACTTTTCTCATTCAGTTACGGCGAATTGTAGTTTCTTAATATAAAGTACAGATGGCGACACGTGTTCAAGAACAGCTTGATGTGCATATGCCGCCGTGTGCCGCTTGGAACGCCACGTGAAAGACAGAAAAAGCGCCAGTTGGCAGGGTGTCAGATGCCTGGAAGCCCGCAGTGAGCGAGCCAGAGATGTGAGAACAACAAGCGCGAGGCTGCGGGTGCACCACAGCTACTTTTGCACGCGTTCTACTGTTCGTCGGTACACATGCCCGACGCGATCCAAATGAAATGGGCGCCATGAAATGCATTCTGCCATTTCAGATTCCGCCACGTATGCGAAAACATTTTAATGACGAAAGTAATCCCTGGAGAAGGGGAACAAGAGGGACAAAGGACAAACATCAATCTCCAAACACAGCTAGGTGACTGGTGAGCGACCGAAAAAATCCGCCTGGTCGGTCGCTCAGCAGTCACCTAGTTGTGTTTGGAGATTTATGTTTGTCCTTTGTCCCTCTTGTTCCCCTTCTCCAGGGATTACTTTCGTCATTCTTGTCCAGCTCGCTTGCACCTTTGCATTTAATTGCATTATAATTATAACATTTTAATGTTTTTATCACTTGCATAAATCATTTACGATATCAAACTATGCTTGTCGGAATGGTTAGACTGTATTTTGTTTCAAAAACCACCTCGGTGGCTCATAAGTGGCAAGGACATTAAAACGTCTCAGTTCCTCTCAGCCAAACCGCTGGCCTATGAATCTATATTTGTCGGGTTTAAATATCGGCCGAGGTGCCCGCAGTCCGACGGAGGGCAATTTGAGATTTCGGTTGCACGTCAAAAGATCTACGGTTAGTCAAAATAAACCCGCAATATTTTTTTTTTATATGGGCGTGTTAATTGCTTTTTGTTGGATTGGCTTGTGAAACCCTAAGATCTGAATATTTGCTTTGCTTTACCTTAGTTTGGAGCGCAACCAACGCTACGGGCTGATGAAGCCACTGAAGCAGCGCCAAGAGCGCGAAGTTAAGCTGTTCGTTCTCTTTCTGTGCCTATGCGGTCGGGCTAAACTAGACCCACTAAATAAGCTACGCCTCATACAGATATAGATGCTTAAAATGATGGTTGTCAGTTATCTAAAGCTTTATCTGAAATCAGAAGAAACGCTTTTCCGTCCTCCACAAATGTTTAAACAGTTGGCGGCAAATCAAAGCAGTATTACGTGAGCTTCCTGACACCGAAACTATTGCTGAGGTAGTCGCACTTTTGAATCACGACGACCGGCAGTTGCATTTGATTTGTTACTAACCACCAACATGGCGGCGCCCAAAACAATATCGGGGGAAAAATTGCCGATACTCTAAGTGTAGCTCATTTGGTCTAGCTCACAGGATAAATCAAGTGCGGTGGGGGATCGTTGGCCGAGTGTGTTGTAGCACCGCAGATCAGAGCACGTGGAGAAATGCTTGAGTGCGAGCTCCGTTCAAAGCACGGAGCTCCCGCTGCAGAGCGTGTAGGGACTAAATCCCCTCGATGTATTTGCGTTGGTCTTTCAAATAACCTCGAAGGTGCCAGTGCACGAGGCCCGTGTCTCGACCGGCCCTTGGACAGAAATGGGGACGCAGCACTAATACATTCGAGTTGCCCATGTGGCACGCGTGCCACACGGGCAACTCGAATGTCATTTACAACGAATGACATTCATGTGATCAACGAATCGGCTCGCGATCTGTCGCGCGTGGAACGCCCCTCGCTCGGAGTGTCGCGCGCTGATTGTCCGATCCTTCAAATGTCATTCGTTGTAAATGGAATTCGAGTTGCCCGTGTGGCACGGGCACCGTGGGCACGGGTATATAATGACTGGCCCTTGAAAGCAAATAGCGGCGGAGCGCCCGCTCGTGGCACGTGTCCTGCGCGTTTTCACAATGATGGTTGGCGGTACTTGTAAAAAACGCCTTCATAAGGGGCTTTAGCAGGGACCCTGGGTTCAGTCGCCCATCTGCATCCTACCGTCGTGCGATCGTGTATCACATATACTGCGTAATGCACGTTAAAGACCCCGAGCTAACAGTTGCACTGCACTTTTTATAACCTTCATCGGGAAACAATGTCGTCCTACGAAATTGCTGCTCTCTAAAAAACTAACGACTAATTTTGAATGCGCCGTTACATCGCATTTTAATGTGTGTTCGCGTTCTTTTTTTTTTTTTGTCTACATCTTTGATTATGTGGCTCTTACTTATAATGAAACAGACTATAGTTGTCAGACTTCTGGAAAAATATTATATAACTAAGAAAATGGCACGTAAAAGTAAAAGTAAAAAAAAAAAAGAAAAACGCATTGGCGCATTTAATAAAAATAATTTAAATAATAGAATTGATTTTAATTGTGTTTTGAAAGGTTTGAGCGCCCCAAACGCTATAAAAGCGAGCTCGGTGCTTTGGATGGTGCGCTTGTTCACCGGAAGTGTAGTTCAGGACAGTATGCTCGCCCTTGTATGTTCCGCTTCACTCGCAGGATAAAACCAAATACTTTATTGGTAATGTATTTAGTGAAACAAAGCTTGCCTTCTGTATAAGTGCAATGCCCTCATTTTTCGCGTGATTACACGCTTGTTTATCATTATTGTCTTTGTTCCTCACAGCAATTCAGTTCGTGCTCTTTTGTGTGCTACATGAATTATTAGAGACCAAGGTAACCCAAGAACATTCTTTTTCGCGGATTCAAAAAAAAAAAAAAAATTACGCAACTTGTTACGTGTGTCACAAGCAATAGAAAATATTCTAAGCTTCGCATATGACCGCTTACCTGACTAAATATTGTTGTTTGTCAAGAACAATTGCGATCGTATGAAATCACGTGGGAAAAACTCGTTTTAAGCACGTGACCGTTGGCGTGCAGTAAATACTCATAATCGGCGCCGAGATGATTGGTGGCCGTCAGCAGGTGGAGTTTTTCTACCAACCCAGAGTTAGAATGTTTCCTTCTTTCTGTTGTAAGCAATCAGGAGACAACTTACACCAAATCTGAGGGTAATAAATTACTATGAGCATTCAAACACAATGGCCTGAGCAGTATACACCAACTCATGTTTACAAACAAATCGGAGCGCCCCTAGCGGACGCCACCGGAGCCGCGCATGCGCGGTGGATGGTGGGCAAGAAGCCCGCCGTCGCCCATAAACAAACCATTGAATTGCGTTGTTGTTGGCGTCGGTGGGAGTCCCCGTGCTCTTTTTCGCGTTGGAATTGTTGATTCTACGTCCTCCTAACAATGTCTGACTACTTGAGCGGCTTCAGCAAAACTATCGAGGCAAAACTCTGCGTGAATAATGTGACGTGCGGCGATTCATTTCACGTGGACGCCGCAGAATGGGCGCTAAAGCCTGACTCCCACGATGAGATTCTGCTCGCTATTTTCAGTCGCGACGTCGCTCGGACTGCAAAAGCGTGGGCCGTAGCTGAGATGGTGGACATCGATACTGAAAACCGCAAGTAGAATCGGGTATTACAAGTCGGTGATGGCCACTGGTAACAATGATCAACAACTTCTTGTATCTGTTTGCACTTAGCCGACTTACCCCAACCAACCTTCAAAAGTGTTTTGAGGCCTGCACTTAGTTCTTATCGCAATTACCGGGTCAACGTTTGGTTTACGAGCCGCTGTCGTTTGAACGAGCTGACGACAAAAAGCAACCAAGTTTGAAAGAGCAGACGACAGTTCGAACGCACGCGCAATGGAGTACGGGCAAGAAGCACCGCGTCCCGCGTCAACAAACCATTCGAATGTCAAGTTGTCGGCGTCTGTGTGAGTCTGCATACTCTTTTTCGCGTTGGAGTTGTCGATTCTACGTCCTCATCGCAATGTCTTACCACTTGAATCGCCTGAGCGAAATTATCAAGGCTCGTTACGCCGCTAAACTTTCCGTAAATAATTTGACGTGCGGCTATTCATTCGTATGAACGCTGCAGAATGGACGCCAAAACCATGATGAGATTCTTGTAGCTATTTTCGGTCGCGACGTCGCTCGTGCTGCAGAAGTGTAAAAGGTAGCGGCGATGATCGACGTCGATACTGAAAATCGGAAGCGGGAACAGACCAAGCGTAACAAGTCGGTGATGGCCACCGGTACCAATAATTAACATCTTGTATCTACTGTTTACACCGAGCTTACTTAAGCCTTTTGAGGCCTGCAATTACTTCTTATTGCAATCACCGGGTCAAAGTTTGGTCTACGGGCCGCTTTTGTTTGAACGAGCAGACGACAAAAAGCAGACAACTTTGAAAGAGCAGACGAAAGTTCGAACGATCAGGCCGCCGTGTGAATTTGAAGACGCACTGAACCCGTGGGTGGTCCAGACAACTCGGGGGTTTTCTCTCGTTCATGTTGGAACGAAGCAATACATCTGGCGACCACAAATTGTGGCCCGCACACGCAATCGTAGTTCGACAGCGCCTGGTTTGCCCTTTTCACGGCTACTATCCACGTTCTCGGACGAACGGAGGGTGCAAAAACATATGAAAACTGATCTTCAAACCTTTCCAGACTCTCTTGGTAAAGCCAGTAAAGCCCCCATCGCAGCATTTTGACGAGAAGGCAGGTTTTTTTGTCTCGCTTCTTCCAAAGGAACACAGGAATGCATGTCTGGCACGGCGACTTCTGCCCACCGCCCCAGACCGGAAGTGCGTCCGGCGCGCCACCACCGCGGCGTGACGTAGGAGAGTTGAGTTGGTGTATATGTGTACAAGCTTTAGCTTTTGATACACCCTTAACTTTCGACACGCTCAACGCTAGTGTAAAACGTAGGGCTGTTTCATTCTTAATCAGCGTACCATGTGCGTGCTTACACTATATTTTATACAACGTCAAAGCCTACCCGTTTGCATCGTTTTCATTTTTGCACACCACTACTTGCGCGCATGAATCACCAAATTAGGACTGGCACAGGATGTCACAAAAACAATTTACAGGGTTGTTTTTTTTTTTTACCGTAAAAATAAACTACGCATTGCCTAACGCTCATTCTCCGCCCAAAGGTAGCGCTAGGTCACAACCAGATGCCAAAGTTTCATCCCGAACGGACACCTTATTAAAAAGTTATAAGTGATTTTCTGAAAATTCCAATGGGAAAATGGGAGCCCATTTTTGGGCCTGTTTTTCGTTTCTGGTGCCATAGAGCCCCATGTAATCGAAAACTCCGTCGGCCGCTATTTTCTCATTGAACTTTTCAGAAAATCACTTATAATTTTTGAAGAAGGTATCGTATTGAGCTGAAACTTTGACGTCTGGTTGTACCTCTAGCGCTATCTATGGGCGGAGAATGAGCGTTCGGCGATGCTTAGTTTATTCTTGCGGTAAAAAGAAACCCTGTATTTGTTTCTTTTGTGACACCCTGCAAGTTGCTTAAACTATGTGCAAAAGCTATCAACAGACCCAGAGTCTTTGCCTCGTCAGTCATTGCATTTATCACCGAATTCGTATTAAAATTAATAATTATTCTTTATTGCTGTGAGTTTATTTTTAACCTCGGCATTTTTTATTATGACCCCCGCACCAGTCCTACTTTTGGTTTGCCAAACTCAGCATCTAAACCTGAGTGTCATTTTTTTGTGTTTTCCAGTCTCGTGGTTTGGGTCAAACTAAACACCCAGCTACCTACAGGAGACACCTGACCGCCCAAAAAATAGTCTTTTCTTTTAGGTAGTTAATTCCTCAAGCTAGAATTTTGGAAACCGGACTATGACGTCATCACGTTTTGCTGGAAATCCACAAAGATCCAGACACATGCACGATAAAAGGGCCTGCCCGTCAAATTGCCGCCCGCAGAGCCGAGAAAGTAACGCTCGGTCACAAACTTCTGGAAGATTCGCGTTCATTCTTGCACTAGACGGAACTTTCTCCTAGTTTTCTTGTCCTCGAAAGTGCCAGTTCATCCTCGCCCCGAACGCGCGACGCTCGAACCTTCTTTGCCGAACTTTCGAGATGGTCACGTGACGCACCCTAATTAAGCAGCTGCCAGCAACCTTATCGAGTCAGTCTCGCTCTCGCTCTTTGTTACGCTGCCGAATCGCCGCCTGCTTTTCTGCTGCCTCGCACGCTCTTTGTTTAATTTTTGTTTCGTTTTGTTTGGAACAAGTTCGCCGATTAAACCTTTATTTTTCAGTTCACTGTTCGTCCTCTCGTCACCTTCATTCGTATCAGTATAAATCTTATCCCATTGTAATATGTGTCATTGGCCTCTGAAATTTCCGATAACGGCGCACAGGCAATTTTATATTTTTCAACGCGTCGGTAGTTTTGTTGTGCATGTTTCTCGCCATTTGGCTCTGGACGATTTTCGCGTTTTGTTCTGCCTACATTTGATGGAGACGTGAGCGTGGCAACTGGCCCCCTTGCACGAGAACTGGCACAGCCGTGCGCGTTCCAAAGAAAGCTCGTGCAGAGAAAACCAAGCAAGGGACCAGGGATGTCAAATTCTGGATATAAAAGAATATCCAACTGTATCGAAGCGCCACCACACACGATTTCTCGCATTGATGTACAGGCCTGGAAGGCGATCCCACCGCCATCTGTTGGTTCAGAATCACACTAACCAGGGGTGGGGTTGCACCTTAAGGGGCCCCGGTGTGAGCCAAAGTGCGTCGTGTGCGAAGGAGCCCACCTCACAGGGTCCGCAGCATGCCCGCTGCGCCCCCAATGCCCGCCGCCCGAGAAGGGAGAAAGAGATGGAAAAAGAAAACACCACGCTGAACCCTCAAAACCAACAGAAATGGCCCGCCCTGCAGGAACGCGGCCGTTCCAGGTCCAAGACCCTGATAAGGAAAATAGCCCAAACGAGATCCCAATTGAGGCAGAAGAAATCCCCATCGACCAACCGACAACGAACCGCACCAAAGCTCTTACCCAAAGCCAACCAAAAAGGGTGGAACACCCTCTCAGCGACATCACAGAAGACCGCCGGTATCGACAAATCGGTAAGCTTCGATGGCGGGGCCTCGCACGCCTCCACCTCGGCCCAACCCCCCCCCCCCCCCCCTCCGTCCCCAAAGATGTAGCAGATGAATTAGCAAACATCAGAGCCGAAATGGCCACCCTTAGGCAAGAAAATAATGCCTTAAGACAGGATTTCCATAGGATCCGCAGTCAAAACGCGGCAATCTCACAACCAAATATCCCCGATAAAGAGGCCACCTCGCCCGCCCCCAAAAAACGAGCAATTGCGGTAACCAGGGTACAAATCCCCAACCCCGCAGGAGAATCCCTTCAGCAACAAGAACTAGACCGTAAAATAATTGCAATCGGGAGAGGCAACGTCGCACTCCACGAAAACATGACCACGATGCAAAACAGCATGGAAACCTTCCGATCAGAAATGAACTCCTACAGATCGGAACTACTCACCTTTATGCAAGAAATAATGAACAGGCTCGGTATCACTACCAATCACACACCTCAACCCGAAACACATAATGATATAAACGTTAAAAAAAAAAACATAATTTATACATGTATCTCCAAAGCCTAGATGCCCCCCCCCTCCCCCCCCCCCCCCCCCCCGGAAATTATAGCACTACAGGAGACAAACACAGTTGTTAAATTGCCCGGCTATAAAGCCTTTCAAAGTGCGACCGACCTCAAAACGGCGGTTCTCGTACACAGAAATATACCGGCCTATAGGAGCCAGTTCGACAGCTTCAGCATCCCCCACGATCTAATTACTGTCCTCCCACGCAAAAAAGGAGCGAACAGACTATATATTCCAAACATCTACAGCGCTCCTAAATCCAGGGTACATCGATTCAACCGCTTATTCTCGCTCACGACGAGGGAGGTGGGCCCCCACGCGCTGCTCATAGTAGGAGATTTTAACGCTCCTCACACGGCCTGGGGATATCCAAACTGCGAGCCAAAGGACAGAGACCTCTGGGAATAAATCCAGACACACCATTTCACACTAGAAACAGGCATCAATACTCCTACACGCATCGGCAACAGCGCCCAACGCGACAGCACCCCGGATCTCACTCTATCCCTACACACCAATGGGGTGAGATGGAGGGTGACCGACCATACACTGGGCAGCGACCACCTCATAATCGAGACAGAGATGGTACCCAAACACAAACTCACTCAAACACTCAAACAGAGAAAAAAACTGACCGACTGGGATAAGCTCAGAGCGCTCCGGGAGTCCAACATTAAACACGCGGACGAGCGCGAAAGCCCGGAATGCATTACGGACATCAACAGGTGGACACAAGAACTCATCGCAGACATAAAAACATTTACGAAAGACCTAGACCCCCACATCCCTTCCGACGCGGTGGACTCCCGTCTCAGCCACCTGTGGCAGGCATACCAGGGGATTCTAAAACGATGGCGTAGAAACAAGAGTAACCGCAAACTGCGGCTTAAGCTAGCCCGGCTGGAGACGGAGATTGACGCGCACGCGACCACGCTCGCGCGCGACCAGTAGGGCCAGATTTGCGACCAGATGCAGGGAAACCTCGGAATGAAGAAGACTTGGCAGCTACTAAGACACCTGCTCGACCCAGATGAGAACAAGACAGAACAAAAACACCGCATGGCCAAAATCCTCCAAACATACTCAGGCTCGAACGACGAACTCATAGCACAAATACGAGACAGGTACCTTCCGATAGGACCCAAGATCTCACTACCCCAATACACGGGACAAACCAACAGCGAAATGGACAGAGACATAACCGAAGCTGAGGTGCGACTGTCCATTCGCAAACTCAGGTCCAGCTAGGCCCCGGGTCCCGACCAGATCTCAAACCGGGCGCTACGAAAGCTTGACGATTTCTCCATCACCGCAATCACAGATTTCTTAAACACATGCTGGAGAACGGGAGAACTACCGGAATCGTGGAAACATGCCAAAGTAATCCTCATCCCCAAGACAAACAAACCGCTCGCGATCGAACACCTCCGCCCCATCTTCCTTACGTCGTGCTCAGGGAAACTCATGGAACACGTCATGCTAGCCCGACTCACCTCATACATGAACGACACGGAACAATTCCCCCACACTATGATCGGTTTCAGAACCGGTCTTTCAACGCAGGACATACTCCTACAACTCTCAAAACAAATCATCAAACCCCCCAGCGGCCCAAACACGGAAGCGATCTTGACCCTCGACCTGACTAAAGCCTATGACAACGTCGCGCACGAGGCCATAATGTCGGGACTAGGGTCGGTCAATCCGGGCGAGAAAACCTACAGTTACATTAGTAACTTCTTATCAAACCGGACAGCCGCCATACATCTAGACAACCTCATCTCAGATACGCTCCCACTAGGTAGTCGAGGCACTCCGCAAGGATCCGTCCTCCCGCTATTACTCTTCAACCTGGCAATCCATAGACATCCCCAAGAAACTTTCACAGATCCCAGACCTCCACCACAGCCTCTATGCAGACGATATCACCCTCTGGACTAACCAGGGGAGTGATGGCCACATAGAAGAAACGCTGCAGGGAGGCATAGAGGTGGTGGTGGGGGAGGCAAAGAGGGCGGGCCTGGCCTGCTCTCCGGCTAAGTCTGAGCTACTCGTCATTCCCCCGAATCAGAAAAAAACAACGCCCCTCCAACATCAAACTCCACATTGACGGGAGTGAGATCCCGGAGGTCCCGTCCCTCAAAGTCCTTGGGCTGCCGATACAATCCACCAGACTCAATCACAAGTTTCTTCAGACCATAGAAAGGAACGTGAACCAAACCATAGGTCTGCTCAAGAGAGTCACCAACAAACACGCTGGCCTGACCGAGCAGGACAGGGTCCGCCTGCTCCAATCCTTCGTCGTGAGCAGAATGGTCTACTCGATCCCCTACCTTAAAGGGATACTTCAACGAAATTTGAAATATTCCCGTCGTGTTCGAAAATAGGTTGAATATGATCCACAATACCCGTAAATGACAATCGCACGTTTGTATTTTGAGCCTGGTGGCTGTATTTTTCGTTATAAACGGCTCACTCTGGCAAGCGCTCGGAGAAGGCCCAGCTTAGAGCACGTGACATCCAACGCAATCGTGACGTAGGTCGTCTCAAGACGAGCAAAGCTACGGCGAGGCTGACGTCGAGAGGATGGCCTTGTCGTTCCAGCCACCGAAGCGGCTGCTTTTGTACGAATTTTGAGTGACGGGTTAATCTTCTATAATCTTCTAGGGGGACAATAGCGACTTCTGCGACACACAAAAGGAATTCTCGGGAAGAAGGGAGTTCCTCCTTCCCCCCTTCTCTCGTCGTGGCCGGAGACGAGACAACCTCCGTCACTAGCTGTCAAGGTTCCTAGACGAGCATTAAAAACGAGGCGTTAGCGACATCCACCAGGTGCTCTTTGCTAATCGTTTAATTCGTTTTAAAATTCCTTTTCGAGACCTTTTTGAAAAGATATTGGTATGTTCCATGTAATACTGCTCCTTTGAACACATATAGACCAAAAAATGAGCGCCGAAATTTCGTTGTAGTATCCCTTTAAAGGGTAACTGCAAAGAAAAAAAGTGTATTTTTAAACAGCCTAAATGGGACAAGCATGTGACAGAACAATTTTTCCAACAAAAACAAAATTTTTTACAGCAATATTTATCGCGCGGGACTGATTTTAGTGTGCGGCTATTTCGTTCGTTTCAAATCGCGCGCCACAAAGTTGGTATTATACGTGACGGAGTGGCTGCTCTACGTCACGGAGTGACGTATTCTAGCCACACTGCGCGCGTCGAAAGAGCGGGAGTTTCAAATGTGGAGAGGTTGTGGCTCCGACTAAATTACGTCCTGTGGCGTAAAAATTGCTAAACAAAATCTTTTTTTTTTTTTTTTCGCGGGAGATTTGTTTTGTGACATGCTTGTCCCAATTAGGCTGTTTTAAAAAAAACTTTTTTTTCTTTGCAGTTACCTTTTAAACTAACCAAGGCAGAAACTGACAAAATCGATATCCTCATAAGACGTGCTTATAAGGCGGCGCTACGCCTTCCCACAGGCACGTCCACTGCCAGACTCGAAGGGCTAGGCCTTCATAAGAAGGCCAGCGAACTCGTCGAAGCCCATCTAATGGGACAATACGAACGCCTTACCCGCACCCCCACAGGAAGACACATTCTCCGAGACCTAAGAATAGGCCACCACAGCCTATATCAGGACGCGACAACCATTCCCGAGGATATCCACGCGCACATTATAGCCAAACCACGCCCCCGCAACATGCACCCCACTCACCACACCGATCGGAGGGAACAACGAGCCCGCTCCGTACACAAGAATTACAAAAACGACCCAAGAGTTGTATACGTAGATGCAGCGGAGTAGAGACACCACGAGGCAATCACAGCCGTCGCAGTTCTCAACAACTCCAACAACCCGCTAGATTTGATTACAGTCCGGACGCCCATTCCGGAAATGGCGGAGGAAGCGGCAAAAGCGCGCGCCCTAACACCTCAACCCTACCCTCCTACAATTATTACCGACTCTAAAACCGGTTTCCAGAATTTTGCCGCCGGACGCATATCCGCAACGGCACTCAAACTTTTGCGCAGAAACCCCCCGCAATCCCAAGTCCAACTCATTTGGACCCCTGCGCATTCTGGGCTCGAGGGGAACGAGGCGGCCCACGACCTAGCCCGAAGACTTACTATCCGGGCTGGGCCGAGCCTGTATCCCTATCACGAAGCCCGGTCCGCGCGGGACCGTCTGATTGGATATCATGACATTACCACCTACTACCTCCTCTCCCGCAGAATTTATCCGCAGGCGGACAAATCCCTTAGCTTAGAAGAATCGCATGTCTGGCGCCAACTCAAGACGGGAGTTTTCCCCAACCCGGCCGCCATGACCCATATCCACCCCAGCCTTTACCCAACCCCGGCGTGCCCCTTATGTGGCGCCCATGCCAACCTGGCCCACATCATCTGGGCATGCCCCCAGGATCCCTTCCCCGAAATCCCTTCTGAGGAGAGGTGAAAGGCCTCGCTTCGCAGCCCCGATCCGGACCTTCAGGTCCGCCTGGTCAAAAGGGCGGAAGAGGTCGTTGGGAGGCCTCGGCCGACGGCCACCACGGGAGCACCAACCTAAATAAAGGAGAAGACGTCCAGGAGGAGATGGGCCTTCGGCCCCTCGCCCACCACCACCACCATGACCTTTATACCACTTGACCCATTTCCTCAGTCAATAAAGTTTTTTCTCTCTCGTCGCGGGGTGCGCGTGCCGTGGAGAAATCCCTGGGATTTCTCCCTCGTGTGAATACCCCTTTATTCTCTCCGGCACGCGCGCAGCACGAGACGGAAACGCGAGGCTTTTGCACATCGCAAAGCCTGACGTTTTCGTCGCGGGATGCGCGTGCCGTGGAGAAATCCCTGGAATTTCTCCCTCGCGTGAATGCCCCTTTATTCTCTCCGGCACGCGCGCATCACGAGACGGAAACGCGAGGCTTTTGCACATCGCAAAGCCTGACGTTTTCGTCGCGGGATGCGCGTGCCGTGGAGAACTCCCTGGGATTTCTCCCTCGTGTGCCCCACAGGGGGCACCTGTGAAAGCAGGTGTTTGGTGAGTGACGTCACCACGGACCCCGAGCCATGCGGGTTCGCCCGCCCACGTCTGGCTGTGCGTGGCTTTCCCGTGTCCGTGGAAAAGGGCACCCTGGTGGTTGAGCCGAGCCCAGGGTAGGTTTGGACCTTTCGGGGCCCCTCGGGTGAGGCAACACACCACTTCGGCCCCCGCTTCTCGTAGACGGGAGTCCTGGTAAGGCCCGGCCAGGATGATTCAGTCTAGTCGCCTTTTCTTCTACTATCCCCTCCAATGTTTCATCTTTACCTTTCCTGTTTCTTTTACTTCTCTCTCATTTCTCTTACTCCTTTTTCACCCCCCTATGGCGGCAAGGGCTAACTTTGGGTGGCAATAGACCTCTGTCTTGACCCACACTTGGGTATAGTTTCCCGGCAGCACTGTTAGCGTAACGTCTCCAGCCAAGCCCTTCTTGTTATGGTGCGTTACCTAACCCCTTGTTGGGCTCGGTGGTGGGCGGTGCACCGCGGACTCTGAACATTTTTGCCCTCCTATGGCGCCCCACCCTTCTAAACCCCGTTCAAGGCACGCCATTAAAAGGCTTTGCCTTGAACACAAAACCATTGACAAAGATCCCGAGATAGAATCTTTCACAAAGTTTTTTGTTGTTCACTCTCTTGATGAACACAAGAAAGTTGCAAGGATGTCACACTTCATTGTAGCCAAAGTTCTAGAGCACCTTGTAGGGTTTTCCTACAAAGCCAAAAAACTGTACTTTGGAGACCCTCCTTGTGGAGGTAAACACAAAAAACAAACAAAGCGAAGCACTCCTCAACTTGACCACCATTGTTGACGTAAAGGTGTCGGTGAGTCCTCACCGCACACTTAACACCATTCGTGGAGTTTTCTCTGAGGATGACTTTTTGTACAGAAGTGAAGAACTCCTCGAGGGACTCAAAAGTTCCGGCGTTGTCGCTGTCAAACGTATCATGTTTCGGAAAAATGGTGAACAGGTTCCTTCGAAACATGTTATTCTGACCTGTGGAAAGCACACACTCCCAGAGACCGTCAAGGCAGGATACCTGAACTGCCGCATTCGCCCTTACGTCCCCAACCCCCAGCGGTGCTTCCGTTGCCAACGTTTTGGTCACGGAGCACGCAGCTGCCGAGGGAAGGAGACGTGTGCAAAGTGTGGCAGTCTGAGCCATGTTTCTGACATTTGTGAGGAGGCTGTGGCCCACTGTGTTAATTGCGGTGGACCACACCCTGTTCACTACCGTACCTGTCCCTCGTGGAAACAAGAAAAATACGTCCTTACTATTAAAGTGAAGGAGAACCTATCGTATTCAGAAGCTAAGAAGCGATTCTCCTTTGTGTCAAAGGGGAGTTTTGCCGACGTGGTGCGCAGGGGCCCAGCACCACGCTCGGAGTCGAGGGCCACCCAGGTCTCTCCCGAGATCTTGGTGGCCGACCTAAGTGCTCCAGCTCCCCAACAGGGGCAGCAGCAGCTTCCCCCAGCCCCTGGTGGTAGCACGTGTGCTGCCACTCCATCCAAGGACAGGCCGGCAGCAGCCGCGCCTTCCCCTTCTCCTAGGTCCCCTTCTCTAGGGAGAAGGAGCGAGTTTCTCGGCTCTTGCTCGCTGGAGAGGGCCCCCCTACCAAAGGAGCAGCATGGAGCCCATGCAGCTCCTGTGAAAGGAGGGGACAAGACGAGCTCGGGTGACTCTTTGCCCAGTTCGTCCACCACTCCTCCAGCCGGCCGTGGCCAGAACTTGCCCCCCCCCCCCCCCCCTCCCCCCGTGGGCCAGGCCGGACAAGCTCCCTATCTACTCCAATGGACACTTCTCAAAAGGGGGAGGTGCCAACAGATGTTGACACTCTGTCCGCTCCTGGGTCTGACCAGGATGGCATGGAATGGGAGACGCCCTCCCGCAGATCAAAAAAGAAACAGCCTGTAGTACCGCCGAAATGATGACCCCGTCAGTAGCCGTATTGTGGCCATATCTTCTTAATTTTCGTTGGCTCTCCATGGTTTTATCTATTTTACTATGTTTCACTCATTATATATTTACATATTTACACACTTTTTAATAGTTGACGAAGTTACATTATATGCCGTGGAACCGTCGCGGTATTTTAAGAAATATTGATGATGTAAACTATTTCATGGATGAGCTTCGGCCCATCGCTCTTGCTTTGCAAGAAACCCACCTTCAATCAACATTTTTAACACTTTAAAACATCATCAGGGTTTTAGGAAAGACCGTCCCGCTTCCCCTCCTTCTGGTGGTGTTGCAGTGGTTGTGCAGAGTGGAGTCACTTGCTCTCAAGTCCCACTCTGCACGCCATTGGAAGCTGTTGCAGTGCGTCTCCTCGTGGACCGCCTCATAACAGTGGTCTCTTTATACTTGCCACCAAATGTTCCTTTGAATCTTCAAGAGCTGCAGGGACTTGTAGGACAGCTTCCTCATCCTTTTTTTTTCAATTTTAGGCGATTTTAACGCTCATCATCCCATGTGGGGTAGTACCCATCAGGACTCCCGTGGTGGTGTAATTGAACGTCTTTTATTGTCTTCTGGGCTGTACCTTCTTAACGGGAGAGAGCCAACTTTTTTTAGCGCGGCACACAACTCATTCACAACCATTGACCTTTCTATTGCTTCACCTTCATTACTTCCTTGCTTTGCCTGGAAGGTTCTTCATAACCCCTTTGGAAGTGATCACTATCCAGTTATTTTAGAGAGCACCATTCCATTGCCTAATCTTTTAAAGTGGGTCCCTAGGTGGAAGTTAGACAAGGCTGACTGGACGCTTTTTAATCTTCACTCCACTTTAGATCCTTCGGTTCTTTCTTCTATGTCCCCTGAGAACGCTACTCTTTATGTTACTCAGCAGATACTAAGGGCTGCTCAGCAGTCCATTCCACAAACATCTGGTAATATACCCAAAAAATGCAAACCGTGGTGGAATGAGTAGTGTGCCACAACCCGGACAGACCAGAATAGGGCGTGGGGCCGATTTCGCAGATACCCCACTTCACGCAACCTTGTAAAGTTCAAGCGACGAAAAGCTAAGGCTCGTTGGACTAGGAAGCAAGCAAAGCGGAAGTCGTGGATGAAGTACTTCTCTTCTCAAACTAGTTTTGTCCCGGCTAAAGAGGCTAGCTGGGACAGATATCGGAAAGTAAATGGAGATGATAGGTGCTTTGCTATTCCAGCGTTTAATGCTCCTTCTTCATCACTAAGAGACATTGGTAATATACTCGGGGAGCACTTTTTTTATAATGCATCTAGTTCGGCCAACTACAGTGTTACCTTTGTACAGTTGAAAGCTTGTGCGGAGCGACAAAAACTTGTCATGTCGGGAGAAAATTCAGCATCTTATAACCAACCTTTTACGCGATGCGAGCTTGAGATGGCCCTTAATGTAACTAAACTCTCTGCCCCTGGGCCCGATAAGATTCACTATGAAATGCTTCGCCACTTTTCTTCAGAATCCCTTGAAAACCTTCTCCTCTTTTTCAATCTTTTGTGGGAAAAAGCATGTTTCCCTCAGGCTTAGAAACATGCACATATCATCCCCCTTCTAAAACCCAATAAAGACCCCTCACAACGATCTAGTTATCGCCCAATTGCCCTAACGAGCTGCCTCGGGAAAACGTTTGAACGGCTTATAAACAGCCGACTGGTATACGTGTTAGAAAGCCAGAGGGTCTTTGATAATAATCAGTGTGGATTCCGCCAAGGTTGATCTACCCTTGACCACTTAGTGCGCTTGGAAACTGTGATACACGAAGCATTTGTAAACGGGCAGCATTGTGTTGCAGTTTTTTTCGACTTAGAAAGGGCATGTGACACAGCGTGGAGGTATGGGATTCTCCGAAACCTGTATGCCTGTAATATCCGTGGCCGTATGCTGCGATGCACAAAGTAATATCTGATGGACAGGACTTTTCAGGTTCGTCTAGGTTCAGTCCTATCTGATTCCTTTGTTCAAGAAAACGGAGTCCCTCAAGGAAGCGTTTTAAGTGTGACTTCATTTTTACTAGCAATGAATTCACTTACACGACTGCTGCCCCCTTCAATTAGATATTGTCTCTATGCTGATGATATACAGATCTCATCATCCTCTTGCAACCTTTCCAGTTGTGAGCGTCAGTTTCAGTTAGCCATAAACAAACTGTCAAAGTGGGCCGACGAAAATGGGTTCAGAATCTCTGCTTCAAAAACGGTCTGTATGCCTTTTTCTTTGCGCCGCGGGTTGTCTTTGGATCCATCCCTGGAATTAAATGGAACCCTTATCCCAGTTAAAAAGGAGCACAGATTTCTTGGCGTAATATTTGATAAAAGCTTAACTTTATTTCCCACCTTAAAGTGCTAAAGCAAAAATGCCTTCAGTCCACAAATCTTTTGGAAGTTTTATCTCACAAATTTTGGGGGTCTGATAGAAAATGTATCCTGCAGTTATACAACGCCCTTGTACGATCCCGTCTTGACTACGGTGCAGTAGTGTATGGATCGGCTGGGCCCTCTGCCCTTAAAATGTTGGACTCAGTTCACCACCTCGGCTTGCGACTGGCAATAGGAGCCTTCCGGACGTCGCCCGTCCTCAGTTTGTATGCAGAATCCAATGAGCTGTCCCTGAACATATCTTAGTCGAACTTATGCTTACAAAAATATGGCTGACCCCCAGCATCCGACGTACTCTTGATTTACAGGGTCAAGGTTCTTTCGCCTTTTTTGAAAATAAACCAAGCATTGTGACACCGTTATGCTTCCGTGTTGAACATCTTCGCACTTCTCTGCACCTTCCTCCGGACCAGGTCGGCCTCGTTAGGAAAGTCAATGGTATTCCACCTTGGAAAGCACAGCGAGTTGAATCCGACTGGTCTCTCGCGAAGTTCAACAAGCATATCATTTCCCATGCTGTAATTAAGTGAGAATTTGGTGAACTGCAAACTAAGTATGATGGTTATCTTCATGTTTATACAGATGGTGCCAAGACTTCCTCTTTTGTCGGTTGCGCTGTGCATTCTGAAAACTTCTCCAAGGTTCAACGACTTGACTGTATTGCCAGCATTTTTACTGCGGAGCTCTATGCGGTATCAATGGCGATCGATTGCATTATCAATAGGAAAATACTGAGGGCGGTCCTGTTTGTTAACTCTCAAAGTGTGATTCTTGCAGTTTGCTCTCTTAAAGATACTAAAATATGCTTATACAACAGATTCGATATAAACTTAACTCTGCTTTGCATGGAGGTCAAAATATAAAATATTGTTGGGTACCCAGTCAGATTGGCATACAAGGCAATGAAGAAGCCGACAAGCTTGCAGGGTCTGCCGGTAACCTTCCACATTCTCTGTCCTGTTTACCCTATCAAGATATTAAGCCCTTAGTGAAGTCCTCGATTCTTCATTCTTGGCAATTGGAATGAAACATGGAGTGCGATAACAAGCTTCATGTTACCAAACCAGCTTTGGGAATTTGGGAAAGCTCTTCATGCAAGAGCCGACGTCATGAAACATTGTTGTGCCGTTTGAGAAACGGACACTCATTTGTAACCCATAGGTATCTGCTTTCGGGAGAAGATCCACCAGTCTGCGATCAATGTGATGATAGGCTCAATGTTTTGCATATTTTGTGGTTGTGCCCCGGCCTTGAGCCCAAGCGCCGCATTCATTTCCCTGAAGTTTTTCAATATCATATCCCATTTCATCCTGCTCTCCTTCTGGGAGAGAATCCTGTGGTCTCTTTTGAACGAGTAATAGAATTTCTTGGTAGTTTTGGCCTTTCACACCAATTTTAGCTTCTTGGTTATCCGTTTGTAAAACCCGTTTTATAGTACAATGAAGCCTAAAATTAGTTTGGCGCAGATGGGCCTCGTAGTCATTGCGCCATAAACCCCCAAAATCTCTATCTCTCTCTCCCTCGCGTGAATACCCTTTTATTCTCTCCGGCACGCGCGCATCACGAGACGAAAACGCGAGGCTTTTGCATATCGCAAAGCCTAAAGTTTTCGTCGCGGGATGCGCGTGCCGTGGAGAAATCCCTGGGATTTCTCCCTCGTGTGAATACCCCCTTATTCTCTCCGGCACGCGCGCATCACGAGACGGAAACGCGAGGCTTTTGCACATCGCAAAGCCTGACGTTTTCGTCGGGGGATGCGCGTGCCGTGGAGAAATCCGTGGAATTTCTCCCTCGTGTGAATACCCCTTTATTCTCTCCGGCACGCGCGCATCACGAGACGAAAACGCGAGGTTTTTGCACATCGCAAAGCCTGACGTTTTCGTCGCGGGATGCTCGTGCCGTGGAGAAATCCCTGGGATTTCTCCCTCGTGTGAATACCCCTTTGTTCTCTCCAGCACGCGCGCATCACGAGACGAAAACGCGAGGCTTTTGCACATCGCAAAGCCTGACGTTTTCGTCACGGGATGCGCATGCCGTGCAGAAATCCCTGGGATTTCTCCCTCGTGTGAATACCCCTTTGTTTTCTCCGGCACTCGCGCATCACAAGACGAAAACGCGAGGCTTTTGCACATCGCAAAGCCTGACGTTTTCGTCACGGGATGCGCATGCCGTGCAGAAATCCCTGGGATTGCTCCCTCGTGTGAATACCCCTTTGTTCTCTCCGGCACTCGCGCATCACGAGACGAAAACGCGAGGCTTTTTCACATCGCAAAGCCTGACGTTTTCGTCACGGGATGCGCATGCCGTGCAGAGATCCCTGGGATTTCTCCCTCGTGTGAATACCCCTTTGTTCTCTCCGGCACTCGCGCATCGCGAGACGAAAACGCGAGGTTTTTGCATATTGCAAAGCCTGACGTTTTCGTCGCGGGATGCGCGTGCCGTGGAGAAATCCCCGGGATTTCTCCCTCGGGTGAATACCCCTTTATTCTCTCCGGCACGCGCGCATCACGAGACGAAAACGCAAGGCTTTTGCACATCGCAAAGCCTAAAGTTTTCGTCGCGGGATGCGCGTGCCGTGTAGAAATCCCTGGGATTTCTCCCTCGTGTGAATACCCCCTTATTCTCTCCGGCACGCGCGCATCACGAGACGGAAACGCGAGGCTTTTGCACATCGCAAAGCCTGACGTTTTCGTCGGGGAATGCGCGTGCCGTGGAGAAATCCCTTTGATTTCTCCCTCGTGTGAATACCCCTTTATTCTCTCCGGCACGCGCGCATCACGAGACGAAAACGCGAGGCTTTTGCACATCGCAAAGCCTGACGTTTTCGTCGCGGGATGCTCGTGCCGTGGAGAAATCCCTGGGATTTCTCCCTCGTGTGAATACCCCTTTGTTCTCTCCGGCACGCGCGCATCACGAGACGAAAACGCGAGGCTTTTGCACATCGCAAAGCCTGACGTTTTCGTCACGGGATGCGCATGCAGTGCAGAAATCCCTGGGATTTCTCGCTCGTGTGAATACCCCTTTGTTCTCTCCGGCACTCGCGCATCACGAGACGAAAACGCGAGGCTTTTGCACATCGCAAAGCCTGACGTTTTCGTCGCGGGATGCGCATGCCGTGCAGAAATCCCTGGGATTTCTCCCTCGTGTGAATACCCCTTCGTTCTCTCCGGCACTCGCGCATCACGAGACGAAAACGCGAGGCTTTTGCACATCGCAAAGCCGGACGTTTTCGTCACGGGATGCGCATGCCGTGCAGAAATCCCTGGGATTTCTCCCTCGTGTGAATACCCCTTTGTTCTCTCCGGCACTCGCGCGTCACGAGACGAAAACGCGAGGCTTTTGCACATCGCAAAGCCGGACGTTTTCGTCACGGGATGCGCATGCCGTGCAGAAATCCCTGGGATTTCTCCCTCGTGTGAATACCCCTTTGTTCTCTCCGGCACTCGCGCATCACGAGACGAAAACGCGAGGCTTTTGCACATCGCAAAGCCTGACGTTTTCGTCACGGGATGCGCATGCCGTGCAGAAATCCCTGGGATTTCTCCCTCGTGTGAATACCCCTTTGTTCTCTCCGGCACTCGCGCATCACAAGACGAAAACGCGAGGCTTTTGCACATCGCAAAGCCTGACGTTTTCGTCACGGGATGCGCATGCCGTGCAGAAATCCCTGGGATTTCTCCCTCGTGTGAATACCCCTTTGTTCTCTCCGGCACTCGCGCATCACGAGACGAAAACGCGAGGCTTTTGCACATCGCAAAGCCTGACGTTTTCGTCACGGGATGCGCATGCCGTGCAGAAATCCCTGGGATTTCTCCCTCATGTGAATACCCTTTTGTTCTCTCCGGCACTCGCGCATCGCGAGACGAAAACGCGAGGTTTTTGCATATCGCAAAGCCTGACGTTTTCGTCGCGGGATGCGCGTGCCGTGGAGAAATCCCCGGGATTTCTCCCTCGTGTGAATACCCCTTTATTCTCTCCGGCACGCGCGCATCACGAGACGAAAACGCAAGGCTTTTGCACATCGCAAAGCCTAAAGTTTTCGTCGCGGGATGCGCGTGCCGTGTAGAAATCCCTGGGATTTCTCCCTCGTGTGAATACCCCCTTATTCTCTCCGGCACGCGCGCATCACGAGACGGAAACGCGAGGCTTTTGCACATCGCAAAGCCTGACGTTTTCGTCGGGGGATGCGCGTGCCGTGGAGAAATCCCTTTGATTTCTCCCTCGTGTGAATACCCCTTTATTCTCTCCGGCACGCGCGCATCACGAGACGAAAACGCGAGGCTTTTGCACATCGCAAAGCCTGACGTTTTCGTCGCGGGATGCTCGTGCCGTGGAGAAATCCCTGGGATTTCTCCCTCGTGTGAATACCCCTTTGTTCTCTCCGGCACGCGCGCATCACGAGACGAAAACGCGAGGCTTTTGCTTATTGCAAAGCCTGACGTTTTCGTCACGGGATGCGCATGCCGTGCAGAAATCCCTGGGATTTCTCCCTCGTGTGAATACCCCTTTGTTCTCTCCGGCACTTGCGCATCACGAGACGAAAACGCGAGGCTTTTGCACATCGCAAAGCCGGACGTTTTCGTCACGGGATGCGCATGCCGTGCAGAAATCCCTGGGATTTCTCCCTCGTGTGAATACCCCTTTGTTCTCTCCGGCACTCGCGCATCACGAGACGAAAACGCGAGGCTTTTGCACATCGCAAAGCCTGACGTTTTCGTCGCGGGATGCGCATGCCGTGCAGAAATCCCTGGGATTTCTCCCTCGTGTGAATACCCCTTTGTTCTCTCCGGCACTCGCGCATCACGAGACGAAAACGCGAGGCTTTTGCACATCGCAAAGCCTGACGTTTTCGTCGCGGGATGCGCATGCCGTGCAGAAATCCCTGGGATTTCTCCCTCGTGTGAATACCCCTTTGTTCTCTCCGGCCCTCGCGCATCACGAGACGAAAACGCGAGGCTTTTGCACATCGCAAAGCCGGACGTTTTCGTCACGGGATGCGCATGCCGTGCAGAAATCCCTGGGATTTCTCCCTCGTGTGAATACCCCTTTGTTCTCTCCGGCACTCGCGCATCACGAGACGAAAACGCGAGGCTTTTGCACATCGCAAAGCCTGACGTTTTCGTCGCGGGATGCGCGTGCCGTGGAGAAATACCCGGTATTTCTCCCTCGTGCTTTCAGTGTTCGCAGCCCACTGCTGTCAAACGGGTAGAGTCCCGAGAGCTGGCCAGGATGTATTGGATGCAGGTGGCATCCTCGTCATAATGTGATACATATTTCCCCCTTCTTTTCTTTCCTTTTTAAGTACTTTCTGTAGTGTGTATATTCTGTACATATATATGTCCGTTTTGCTTTTCACATGTGGTGGCGGGCTGGCAGGCACTCTGCGTAAGGGTTTTGACCTGTCTGCCTAGCGCCACACATTGCCACATGGACCCCTTCCAGTACGTGCAAATAAAAATATTTTTATTATTATTATTATTATTATTATTATTATTATTAAAAGAAGGCTGTTTTCGACTCACAAGTAGTTTGTGCCAAAACAGAATAATCTTGCTTTTTATTTCGCGTTTTTTCGCGATTTTCATATATCGGCATGAAAATAAACAGAACATATAATGATCGACGTTGCATATCCGACCTTTCTAACACTTCACATCTTACTAAACGTCCGTGTGTCTCCTAACATCAAAGACCGTCATTATAAAGGTTAAAGACGGCACGTTGCGAATATGGAACGCACACTTTCATGCAAAGCTGACGTCAAGTGACTCAAATCGGAAAACATGCATATTTACAATATTGTTATCTTTTCTGGTGGAGGCTCACCAAACGTTGCATTCGTTTTCGCGCACAAAACGGTGGCTCCTAGGGGAAGTCGGAAGGCAGTGATTGCCTTTATTTTAACAATGTAAACACACTTGCATTCGTGCGCTGATTAAGCCTCAATACCAAAGCTCTCCTAGTGCGATTCGTAACTGCGCCGGCTACTACCCAACCTCGTTGTCACGCCACTTTCTGCAAGCAGACACTAAAATTGGCAGTAAACACCAAAAGTGACACCGATACAATTATCTTGTAGAATATCATTTTATTTAGTAATAACTGTGTCAATAGGCACTACGTGTTTTATTTAAGTTAAGAAAAAAACATAAAGCCCTTTTTTTTCAGAAAAACTAAATATCAACGTTAAGTCTGCTACGCCAAATCCCCAGATTCGGCGTCGAATTTTTGATTCGGCAAAGTTTGGCCCATTACTAGTAAAAATGTGCGAACAGGGGGGTCCGGTTTCCCCCCCCACTCAAAAACAAGTTGGTACGCCACTGCTCATGAGTGTGAGTGTGAGTCTTGAGAACTGATGAGCGTGAGTCTGATCGTGAGTGTGATCGCGAGCTCTGAGAACTCATGAGTGTGAGCGCGAGCGTGGGACCTGCGAACTCATGAGCGTGAGTTCGATTGTGAATTCTGAAAACTCTTGAGTGTGTGTGTGAGCTTGAGCTCTAAGTGAAGTACTCGTGAGTGTGAGTTTTGAGGTCTCTTGAGTGTGATTGTGAGTTTCGAGGCTCATGAGCAGGAGCCTGAATCAAGACGTGAGTCTTAGGGTGGATATGAGTGCGGTGATCGCACTAGTCTGCGTGATGACGTGAGTCTGAGGGCCATGGCCATGATGAGTCGCGGTGAGCGCTGGTATTATCTTAGCTGGGTTGGTCACGTGAGCTCCCGGGCCGTCTTAGTGGGCAAGGAGACTCTTGCTTTGCAACTACTGCGTGGGGTTCACACCTTCAGGGTTGGTTTGGGTGTCGCTCACCTGCTCCTTCGCCATGTAAACGCGCCGGTTCATGGGGAGGGCGGAGGAGGGAGGGAGGTACTTGTTCTTGCAGGGTCCTCCTTGCCAGCGCCCTCCGCAATGTCTCAACCAGCTGTGGGGGGCAGAGGGGGTATGGGGTTAGGTATGGAGGGGGGGGGGGGTGTTCGCTTTCGTCTCTCCTCGGCGTTCGCTCTTCGCTTCACGGCAGACGGCGAGACGCCAACGGACTGATGGCGCCTCGAGGCGGCACGGTAACGTCGGAGTTGGGGAAGCGCTCCAGACGGTTAGGGCTCCTCTCTCTGTGGCATAGAAAGGCTCGTGTGGATTTCGGCTCCTGTTGCCAAGTTGGTGCCAGTGGGCACAGAATTTTATGATTGCGTCAACTATAACGTTCGCAGGGCTGCGATAAAATTAAGTGACTCGCATGACCCTAATCAGCACCCGCAATTTTATCTTTCCGCGCACCTCACCGTACCTTTCGCAAGTGAGTCATCACTTAGGAAGTTCACCAAAGGCGGTGTCATGATCGATCGAAGCTTCGAGTGAGGTCCTTCACATTGTGCGATATCACGCAAGTGCATGATAGCCAGCCGGCAATGGCCAGGCGGCGCCACAAGAGTGCTGCATTCACCGTCACAAGCGGAGGTGTCTGTTAATGGGGCGGCAGTCTGCCCGTCGAGCCGTGGCGAGCGGCGGCGACCCCGATTTCGGCAGTCCCCGTGTGCACGTGCGCGCCATGTCCCTGGTTCTTTTATGCGGTTCTTCAGGACCATCGGGAGCCTTGATAAGTCGAAGTGTTTAGAGCATAATCTAGAGTTGTCATTGGGACACCTGTTTGAATTGTCTTCACCACTTGCGGGGTCGCTCTATAATAATCACCGCCCAATCGGTCTGTGACTCGCTCGTCTCCCAGGAAGTGACACAACGCAACGAGAAGGCAGCGAATGGGTTTACTGTACATCCCGGTTGCCCGTCTTCGAGAGCCGGCAGTCCGGACCCGCCGACCCTAGTTGTCACCTGTCGTTCATAGCTCGCAGTCGCAGTCCGTGTCCACGCATGCGGATCGTCCTTCCCACGCGCTGCGTACGCTAGCTGTTCCAGGCTATCACAGCCAGAGTTTCGCTGCGGAACATCTCCTGCACTGTCATGGCCTAGGCCGATAGGGCCAGGCCTCGCCATTTCCGCCGGTTCTGATCCGAAGCTCGCTGGTGGAGTGCTCCGGGGATCGCCATGAGCGAGGCCAGCCAGAACGGCTTTATCGTTCCTGCCCGGCCCCAGCCTCGTGCAGCACGCTCTTCCTCTTTCCTCGCCGGCTGGCCCCCGCTCGCGCCTCGCTCTAACGTCCTCTTCTTCTCCCGACGCCCCCACGACACTCCAATAAAATGTGGGTAATTAGAAACAAATTCTGCATGCTAGAGAACAGTACACAAGCCTGGTGTAAAAATGCGATAGGCAAAAAAGTGTGCGTGTGAGGAGGATATTAACGCTTCGCATGAGCTTTTTCTAAAGAAAACTTTTGCATCCTGTTTTCTGCACGCCGTCACTTTTGTCAACAGACTCAGCATTAAATTTGGTAGCCGAAAAAAAAAGTTCTATGAAAATCCACTATTTGAAAACTCGCAGGTTTAAAAAGTTACGGTTGCGACCGCGCGTACCGAACGGCGCGCGCGGTCGCCACCAAATGCACGCTTACAACTACGAGTGCCGGAACAGGTCGACGGGCATCTCGCTTGAAGACCTGGTCGCCTGATTCTCGACGTCAAAGCGAAGCAACAATCGGTCCGATTTTTCGTACTGTATATCTCTATGTGGCTGTCTCAGAGACTCGTAAAACAACTTGTATAAATATGTTATTTTGCAAAAGGAGTTTGTCTGCAAAACAAGTTTGTCAGACCACTTTCCAAGTCTGCACATCTATTTTTGTTCACTTCAACAAATAATGTAAAATTTAGGGCTGGGCATTTGATCGATTAACCTACTGAACAATCAATTTATGCTTTAATCGCGATTAATTTTTTTTTTAACCGGTTAGTTAAATGTTGACCACAAAAAGAAAAAAGTAAACATTCAACGCTTTCACCAGGCAGGCGTGAACGAGTACACCTGTATAAAGTCAAACCTTTAGGTGGAATATTGGCATAAAGTAAACGGTAGGGGTGAGATTTGTAACTGTAAACAAGGGGAGAGGGTTGTACGTGCCCCGGCATCATCAAAGCCGTGCAAGTGTCCGTTTAGCGTAGCAGAGACTATTGTGAACAATCGAAGGTATTCTATATATCCGGAGAAATGTCAAGGGAACCCGTGCCTCTGCAGGTAAAGTAGTAATTTGCGAGTGCGGGTGTCTTTTGACTGTACTCAACTACACATCAAAGTTGATTTAAAATCCGAAATTGTACATTGCGCCATTTATCAGTTATCACATGTCAACAACAGAAAAAAAAATCTTATGTTTGTGAATGAACGAAACCGTTTAATTAATCGACTAAAGGGTGTCGATTAATCGGTTCAAAAGTTTTAATCGACGCCCACCCCTAGTAAAATTCACTTACTTGATGTGATCGCACTGCAGTAATCCACTCCCAAGATCTTGAAGGGAAGCGGTAAAGTTCGACGCTTGAGTCACTTTTAGCGACTGTGGCATTCTTTCACGCAGCAGTAGCAAAGTTTATATTGGGGGAAACTCTAGGATTAGACGAGATGTCACATGAACCCGGAAAGGTCATAGAGACGTGAAGTTGAGACTTACTTTTATGAAGAACAATTCCAAAAAGGCTCACACCGATCCGAAATGCCACATTCACACGTGGTTTATAAATTCGCCCTCCCGCAGTTCTCGCGACCCGGGCCACCCTGGCCTACCCAATTTGTTTTATTTTTCAGTCGCTAGATGGCGCAATGTGTAGTGCTATGCTGCATTGCTGGTTGCAGGGATGGGCAAAATACATGCAAATATGTATCGAAATACAAATACAAAATACTTCGTCAAAAATGTATTTAATTACAAATCTAATTACATTTCCAAAAAAGCATTGAAGTACAAGATACAAATACAACCAAATGTATTTGGTCTCCCTCCAAATACTTTTCCAAATACATTCCTCAAAATTTGCGTCAGCGACTTCAGGACACCTGCAATGGATTTCTGGGTATCTCATTTTAATTTTGCATCGCACACTCGGGAGTTAGTGTGCGAGGCTCTAGTAACGTAATAGAAATATAATCACAAAAAAATGTAATCAGCTTGGACGTAATAGGTGCAAAAAGTACAGAGCTTCAAGCAGCTTTTTTTGTTGATTACATCTTGGTATAGACCAACAAAGAACCGAGACGACCAAGACGCACAGCACGAGCTAGAGAATTTTTTATTGTTGAAACTCGCACCGGTTACGAAAATCTGGACGACCCGCGCATTTAGAATGTTCCAGGAAAAAATATGGATGGAAATAAGGCTGGAAAGCATCACAGGTTGTCGCGGGCACTTATTTAGCTATAGTCGGATGCAACCTAAGAACAATCTTTTAGCTCCAGCCACAAGCGCATTGCGCCCATCTGAAGTGCGTCCGCCGTCGAGAAAGTAGTTCGCTAGCAACGTTGCTTTTTCTTCCTCCAGGAAACGTGTCTTAAACTACTACAATATCTATTTAATTCATTCAGGACATTTAAATAATTTAGAATACGTTTTTGTCAACGAAATAGCTGTTTAGTAAAGAAAGAAAGTCATGTCCAATGTACCGTCTTCCCAATTCGTTTTCTGTCCAAGATACTGTCTAACATACCGTCTAACATACCTCTCAGCAGTGCTAAGCCTCGCGCCCGCTTCGAAATTTTCGTTGGCGATAGCGTCGCTGGATTCTCACGTTGTCGCGCAAAAACTGCTTCAAACGCAAGCCGATACCATTAAGATTTCGTGGCGTAACCTCGGGCACGTAAAACACGGTGCAAAAAAGCAGAATAATTATCACGAGAAACTAGCGTCGCGTTGCTAAGGCCAGCAGCCATGTTGGGCTTTTCTTTTTTTTTTTTCAAAAGGATCGCGATTGGTCCACGGAATCGTGACGTCATGAAAACGATTGGCTGGCGTTTCTCGGCGTAGGATTACATTTTCCTCTGAGAGGCATTTCCGGTTTTTTCTTGTTTTTCGTCACTATTCTTGCCCTAGACTAGCACCATAATCACAAAGTCACTAAACGCTTGTGCTTGATTGACAGACACTGCATTCGGTGCAGAACGTAGTTTTCTTCCTGCTCTGGACAGTGACAATAAATTTGAGGGATGTATTTTCGCCCACAAAATTGTATTTAATTCCAATTGTATTTGAAATACCCACGTTTTGGTATTTAAATACACACATCAAATACATTACCCAATTTGTAATTAAATACAAATGCAAAATACACAAAGTATTTGAAATACGTATTTCAAATACTTGTACTTGAAATACTGCCCATCCCTGGCTGGTTGCGTATGGGCACACGAATAAGCCCGTTTCAGTATGACTTAGCAAACTGTGGAAGCTACGACTCAGTGGGCCAATTAGAGTGTCGCATAGAGACAGGTTATATCTAGAATGAACGCCTGGGAGACGCTGTCACGTGTCTCACTCCAATAAATTTACTGGCTCGTTGGGATTCGTAGAATTCGCCGTGTGCCGTGTGCCTTCTTACACGTCGCGTCGCCTGCCCCATGGCCACGGCCGGCTTGCCGACGCGCCGGCTGGACGCGACTCCGAGGCGCCCATTGCCCGGGCTTCTCGGGCTTCGTGCATGACGCTGTGCTCCCCTTGGCCGTTGTTTACTCATGCTGCGTTTTTACCTTATTATGGTTGAATGCATAGGTGCTCAGAGTGAGGCAGGAATTTCTTGTAAAACAAAAATAATATATAATATAACCAACTTTTTACAGTTCAATTCTGAAACACTTCTTATCGTTGGAAGGCGTATGACACATATCGCGATGAATCAAGCCCGTAACGAAATTTTACAATGGTGTAGCAAAAGGCAAGATTGATCAGCGGGTCGTTGAAGTGCGCTACTGCGTTGAATGAACACTTGTTAACCGAGCGACAGACAATCTGTCTCGAACCGATGGTTACAGAAACGCCGCGGGTTTGATAATTTCCGCCGAGTTATAAAAAAAAAATACCACTCAACTCAACTTCCCGAATGTGCTGCTAATTTCCGGGAACTAAATGCGCGAAATAATGCTAAATATTGTATTTAAAAACACCGCCCAGTTCGATTTTGATATGGGCCGACATTGTGCCCGGGAAGACACCTTCGATATCTTATGCTACAATTAGAATAGGATTCAGGCAATGTTGACAAAGTCATAACCTGTACTGACGCTTGTGTGCCGAACAAATCACTTAAAAGGGCGATGCAACAATTTTTGTACTTTGCGCAGATACCACTTACAACCGATCCCTTACGTTAATGACCTATGAAAGACACGTTCGTTTTTCACCCCACGCAATAGAAGTCACAGAAAAAAAAAATTAAGAAAAAAGAGCAGCCTTCACCCTTTCAGCTCGCTGCCAGAACAAGCGGCCACGTAATCTGGAGCCGATTATATGCCGCCAATGATTATCATGGCCACGCGCTGGGGTTCGCAAAGCACAGGACACGCGCCGAGTTCCAGACATTGTTATGGCTCGGCTTTTGTCGTCGTTCCAGCGATTGGACACGGGCCCCCTACCCAAATGCTTCTCAAGCTAGTAGAGAGTTTTAGTAGATCGTTCCTATAACGATACCCTATAACGATACGATAACCATACGATACCGATACACAGAACAGGAATGAGCGTTTAGTAGACCGTTTTGAAGACGATACATCCGATACGGTCACTTAAGGCCCTGGGGCACTCCCTAGTGGAAACGATTTGCAATTTCCAAAACGAAAAATAACGAAATAAAAGAAAGATGTTTCACTGAAGGAAAAATAACAGTTCTTACATTTAATAGAATGAAAAAAAACATCAATTAAGTTTTATAAGTTGCAGAAATTAGAGAAATGCAGCAGCAAGCTACATCTAGCCAACTAAAGACAAGCCAATTTATCCCCCCCCCCCTCCCCTCCCCCCCCCCCCCCCCCCCCCCGTGGCTTGTCACGGGAAGCCATAGAAAGCACGGGTGGCACGGGCGTGAGCGAGTCGAGCGAGTGACCAACCTGAGCCATGGCGACGTGTGTTTTCGAGGATCCCTTGGCCTTAGCTGTTTTGAGGTGGGACGAAATTGAAGAACTCTCCTTTCTGGATATGGAGTACCCCGTTCCGCGGAGGTTTAGGTCCGGGCGAGGCTACTTGGATGTGCTCAACATAGATAGTGAAGCTTTCCGCCATCAGTTTCGTTTTGAGCAGATGGACTTAATGGAGCTGTGTAGCGCGCTGCGAGTCCCTCATACAATTAGGACGGCCCAGAACGTCGCCATCCCCGGGCAGGAAGCTCTGTGTATTCTTCTGCGGAGACTCTCCTACCCCAACCGCCTCTGCGACCTGGAAGGCATGTTTGGCCGCCACTCTTCGACACTTTCAAGTGCGACGACCGTGGTGCTAAACCATTTGACGTCCACGTTCGGGCAGCTGACCGCGGATCTGTCAGCTCACACGTGGTTGAACCGTGCAAGCTTGGACGAGTTCTCCGAGGTAAGCATATTGTAAAGTTAAATTAAAAACACAAAAAAGAAAAAAAAAATGCAAGTGCGTTGTTGATTTTGCTTTTGCAGGCGGTCCGCGCGAAGGGGGCACCTCTTCAGAATTGCTGGGGTTTCGTTGATGGAACGGCCCGCCCCATCTGCCGACCCACGGAGGACCAGCGGCTTTATTTCTCTGGCCACAAGCGTGTGCACGCCATCAAGTATCAGGGCATCATGTGTGCCAATGGCATCATCGTGGAGATGAATGGCCCTTACCCGGGACACCGACACGACGCCGGTAAGTCAATAGCAAAAACTCGGAAATCGTAACCTACAGGTTCTTGGAAGAAGCGCTCATAAATAGAGGAACAGCCTCTATCACAGCCAAAATAAGTTGAAACGCCACAGGCAAGACCCGTGCTGCTGTCAAGGCAGCCTGTGGAATTGTTCTGCAAACTGTGATGGGCGCCGTGGCCAACACAGAGTTCCTTCTACACTGGCGGCTCACCTCTATATTTCCGTGTCGTCTGCTATTGAGCAAATGGTTGCGACATTTCTTCCTTTCGCCAAACCTCAAAACCCACGCACGATGCAGAATAAATCTTTGTTGCAGACC